>NC_141156.1:77195023-77798594 GCF_053477565.2 Lygodium microphyllum
GTCTCTGATCTGATGCTAGAGCCTGCACTAGTCAAAACAGTTTGCTGAATTTTCCCTTTGTTTGTAGTCTCCATAGCATAAGTCCATAGTGCGGACTGAGTCTCTGATCCCTTCTCAATCTGTACTCCATATGCAGAAGCATCACCTCTAGCTGTCACATAAGAAGTACGCGCAGCCATGTTGTCCTCCACTAACTTCTTCATTCCACCTTTACCAAATTTGGTAGCAAGTGGAGCTCCTGTCTCAGTCAACCAAATCTTACCATCTTGCCCCCAATATACCAAATTCTGCCTCCTTGCATCCTGGAAAGAGTCACAATCCCTACAATGCTGATGCTCCGTACTATCACACCAAATACATCTCCGATCTCTCCTAGGAGCACTAGGAGCACTCCTAGGTGCAGTAGGAGCACTAGAAGAAGTAGCAGGCACAGTTGAAGCAAACTGCTCCTTCAACTTTCCCACTAACTCTGCTTTGACTGACTCCAGTGTCAAATCTGTAATGCCTTTGATTATGTCATCAAGAGAGGTAGGTACCGATGGAGCGGATGGTTTTGGGGCAGAAGGTGTAGGCATCGGTCGTGGAACAGGAGGAACAGGTGGAGTGGCAACAGTAGGCACTGGCATAGGCCAAGAAACTGGCTGAGGAGGAGAAGAAATAACAAGGATAGAAGTAGGCATAGGAGCTGATGATGGTGTAGGTGTCATGGAACCATTCTGTAGGCGAGTCTTCCATATCCTCCTCTTGGTCAAAGTCGAGACTGCATCCTGAGCATCCTGCCAATCAGTTTTAAGACCCATAGGCTTCGTGCAATCTTCAAGAAGCTCACCCAATTCTTCTTGAAGAGCAGGATCTGCAGCTTGCAAGAAAAGCTCAACTTTTTCAACATCCAATGCTCTTTGTTCAATGGCATCAAGCTGGCTATACCTCTCTTCGAATTCTCGAATCAACTCCGAAGCAGCGAGACCTTTGTTTGGCATGTAGACCCACTCTCGGAATGACCGCCGAGTAGCCATACCAAAGTCCTCAAGGAAGTATTCTTCTTTTAGAGCCTTCTTAAAATCTTGCCAATGTGTATTTTGAATAAAAAGATCAGTCACTTTTGTCCTCAAAGCAGGTGTGACAAGACGAAGGAAGTACTTACTCATAAGTCCAGCAGGAACTCCAAAAAACCCCATCTTGATCTCATATGTCTTCAAATATGCTGAAACATTATGCCCGTCAAATAGCTTCTTCTCACTCTCAACTTCTTCAATAGCCTTAGTTGCGCTGTTTGCATTCTCCTGCTCTGAATAGAGTTGCCTTTGCTGAGACAACTGCTGTTGATGCAATTGTTGTTGCTGCTGCATATACATTTGTGTTTGCTGATTTTGGAGCTGCATATACATGGACATATTCTGCAAAATCTGTTTTAGATCCTCCGTTGAAGTACTTGACGCAGCAGTCATTGATGGAGCTGAAGTAGACGCAGTTGAAGTTGTAGAAGAAGCTGAAATAGAGGCTGAAGTATCTCCCATCCTGAAATTTTTGCGACGCTTTCACGTCGGGTTCACCAAAGATGTCAAAGGGTTTTCGAAAGCAAAGTCGCGTCTTCAGAAGACCTTGACAAATTTCAAGATAGAATATCAAACTAGCGAGATCAGATTCAATTTGAAAGCTCAATTTCAGATAATATGAGACATACAATCAACTACATCTGATTGGGAGCATCTTCAATAAACGTCTTGACAAAGACTCATATCAACAAATTTTTCATGTAGTCTGAATCCCTATGAAGCTTCTCTTGGAACTCTTTAAATCATTGACTCAACATATCATTTGGAACAATAAGCAGCCTTGATAGCAGAAAGAGAAAGCACATCTTCAACTGTGAGACCAAACTTTGTAGTCAAAGGCACTGAATTTGTCTTGAAGCCCCACCTTGGGCATCAAATTTAAAGCCTGCTTGGACCTCTCCCTGCGGTTGTCCCTGTTTCCCGAGTACTTTGTAAGAGATTTGGCGGTAAAAATCCTTCCACAAACACCTTGTTCAATGGAATCACAGCAGCCTCCAGAGGATCATCTGTTGTAAAGGTGTCTCTGTCAAATAGTTTAACATAAATTTCACTGAATGGAAGCTATGCTGGATCACCAACAAGCACAAAACAATCTGCTCCACTCCTCAAAACTGGAACTAGCCCTGCAGGTTCAGTGGCCTCGGTTGCTTCATCAATTACACACATATGAAATGAACAGTCTGTCAAAACATTATCTCGGGCTTTTAATATAAGTGGCAGCTATAATATCTGCCCTATCAAGTACATCCTTCACAGCCCTCCGGACGTTGGTACAAGCAATCCTGTCTTTCTGATTCAGAGTGCCCAAGGAGACATTTTCAGATTATGTAGTTCAGGACATAAATCACTGTTCTTCTTCCCCCATTCGCTTCCTTCCCCGATGCTTCTCTTCCTAATCCTCTACTCCTTCCACAATAGCTCCCTCATTCTTCTCTATATGCATTGCATCACAGGACTATTGCAATTATGTAGGTCTGATAATGCAGATCGTCACCCAAAACATGTTAGCCAGCTGTGATGCAATTATGTCGCTCTTCTGTGTGGATCTAGATTGCAGTCGACCTTCAACACGACCTTCAATTTTTCAATCGACTGAGTTCCAATCCTTTCGCTCCATAAGAAGTAAGCCCCTAAAGCTCAGATTCCAGGTTGAATACATAATTCAGCAACATACTGAGGTCTTTGTACTCTCTCCCCACTTCATCCAGAACGCCCGTCTTCTTCAGCTCAATCATCGTCGTTTTGTCTTCCTCTCTCAGGCATTCGTAAGGAACCCCTGTGGCCTCAATAACCACAACCACATCACCGTTTTTTTCACTCCTTCACTTTGCTCCCCGATAGAGCTTCAATTGCGAGACTCTGCTATTCTTTGCAGTGTAAGTGATGTTCTCAAGCTAGTAATTCCAATTATCCTCAGATTCGATAAGGAATCCCTGATAGAGCTTCCCGCTCTTGAGCTCGATGGAGACGATATGGCCTTCGACTTCGTGCAACAGCTTCACGGGTATACAGTCTTGTTCCAGGTACAGGATGCTGCTGAGAGTGCGGATTTTTCCCCAGTCCATTCCGCGTAATCATTCCCTGTTCTCCAATCAGCCGCAGAGTACCGTTTTGTCGACCCTTCGTCCCTTCAGCTTCATCCTCGTCTTACATTTTGCTTCAGGACCTCGTCTTCTACATCAACTTTACTCGTCTCGTCCTCGTCTTATGTCGTTGCACCTTTCGTCATGGCCTCGTCCTCATCTTATGACGTTGTCTCCCTCCGTCGCAGCCTTCTCCTCATCTTCTTTGTCACCAGCTCATTGTCACAGGTGCTCTCCTTCGTTTCCTTCTGCGGTGTTGCTCCCTTCAACCTTCTTCCACAGTAGTCTCCCTTTTCAATTCCCCTGCCCAGTTGTTATGCCGAGGTGCATCCATTCTTTCAGACAGTGTCATTACAGGGTCCGTGCCATGAGTCTACAACCCAAGCTTGGTCCTGCGCCAGTGCCTTCTCTTGGCATTGTACCTAATGGTATTGTCCGTCCTCATACGAATCCAGTGAGGAATCCCCCTCCGTCATCTTCTTTGTACTTCATCACCAGTAGAGCCATCTCCCTCCGTCATCTTCTCTGTTTCTCCCCTTCTTCACAGATTGCCGAGCACTCTTTTGCCTCCAATGCTCTGTTCCTCCCTCCTTCCCAGATTAGCGTAATTCCCCTTCTTTTTCTGTCACATACGCCTCTTTTTTCCCTCCCTCTTTAGCTCTTTTAAAAAAATCCCTCCTTTGCCTCCTCCTTTCCTTTCCATTGAAAAAGCTCTTCTCCCTTCCTTCCGTCCAGCGCAGAATAAGCTACTTTTGCCTATTCCAAGACAGCCCAATATAGGCATAGCTCAATGGAGCAAATTTAATAAGACTCCTAAATTCCTCATACCGCCTGCCATGGAATAAGATCCTTATCATCCACAACAACACAATCGGTTTCTGTTACAATGCAACACCAAAAGGTCACCATGAAAATACTGAACAGAATAACCACAATCTGAAATTGGCACAATGTGTTCCTTAAATCCCGTCCCACAGGCTTAGAGTACATATGTCCAACCACCACCCGCACATCAAAGGAAACACTCCAAGCTCAATTAGCAACAGGAAAGCAACTTTGAACAATGTCATCAAGTAATTCAGCCCTGCCACAACATGTCTTGCCACAGATGGAGCAGCCTCAGTCATTGAGCTCAAACCGTGAATCCGTCCTACAGTCAATGGCTCCCCTCTGCTGAGTCTACGAGCAATAGTGCTGATGGATTTTGGCAAGCAATAGTTCCAGACCTTTTTGCAACAACATGTATCAACATAGGCTGAAAGCATCTCATCATGTTCACCACTATGCCTCTAACTCCTCCTCACTATACTCATGCGCAGAAAATAAATGTAAACACAACAACTAAGTATATACAAAGTATCAAATCACACACACAATTTTTGGGTGGTTTTCACACCTCGAATGCGTAGCAATACGACACCGCTTTTCTGATTTTTGAAGGCAATGAAACAATCTTTATACATCGCATGCACGACACTCCTCATGTACGCCATTACATCCCTTCCCTCATCATAATGAAAGATGCCACCGGCATCTGTAACTCTATAGTAATGGCGTACAACCTCCTCTACATGATCTACTGGTGAGGGTGATCACTCGCCACCTCCTAGGCAACCCCCACACAACCCTCGTCCTCCCCCTCGACTCTCCCTCCTCCCTCTTTGTCGACTGCCCTCTGCATCGCTGGATGCACGAGCTTCTGCAGATGCACGTGCTTCTGCAGATGCTTGTGCTTCAGCCGATGTACGTGGAGCACGTGGAGTACCTGCAAATGGAGTACCTTCATATGGAGTACCTGCATATGGAGTACCTATATGTGGAGTACCTGCATGTGGAGTCTGGGAAGTATGCCAGGCAAAGATGACAGAGGCGTCCCAGACATGACACTGAACACCTCGTCCGCTCTGGGAGAGCGGCCAAGGTGTCTGGTCATCTCTCCCATGAAGACTTCCCTACTAGGAAAACCTCCAAAAAATGCATTGACCCCCCTGCCAAAGGAGGCCAATGTATCATTCATGTGATCCACATCTGGGTCATTGCTAGATGAACCAGGATACGACATCTGTAAAAAAAATATAAGAAAAAGACAAATTTATTTGCATACAAAAAATCATATATTACCTATATTTTCAAAGAGCTTTCTTTAGACATTGAGCAGAACACTTAAGTGCTAATGCTTCTCTTAAACAAGAAAACTGATAAACACAAACATGGGATTGGTCACATTCATCATTGCCAAAATATATTGTTTAATATTAGAACTGGGAGACCTGGCGCGTGTATCCCCGCGTCTACATTGCAGGTTAGACGCGCTCTCAGACGAGCTCCAGAGTTCATCTTCTGTCCAACGCGTCTATTTGCGCATCGAACTTGCAGCACAGACGCGCATCCAAGGTCAATGCGCGTCTATAATCGCGTGTAGACTGCATGTCAACCTTCTATGCAGTGCGTGTATCATCGCGTGTACATTGCAGAGCACACGCGCCAACACACGTGATCTTAGACGCTTTGAGAGGAAACATTTTTGTGCGTCTATGTCCGCGTCTACACTGAGATGTAGACGCGCTAGCAGACGCGCTTGGTCGGCCGATTTTAGGCCGACGACAGCCATTGACGATTAACATAATGTAATACATAATGGAATCACAAATCCTAAATACACAGACATAGCAGAGAGAGAAAGACAGAAACAAAGAGAGAGAGAGAGAGAGAGAGACACTCACCTTGGGTGTTTGGTGTGGTGGGTAGTGGTGCTTCTCCTTCTCCTTCTTCCTCTCCTTGGTAAGTTACCCTCCCTTGATGCTTGTTTGCTTGCTTGCTGCTTCTTCTTGTTCTCCTCTTTCTTGTTCTCTCTTTCTTCCTCTCCTTGGCTTTCCTTTTTCTCTTCTTGTGTGTTTGAAATGAAAGAAGAGGTGAGTCATGAGGAGGTGAGGCATGAAGAGACTAGGTGAGACATGAAGAGACTGCATGTCGGCTAAACTCAAGCTTCAGAACCACAAAAAACGCAGGAAAGGAAAGGCACAGTTTGAAAAGAAATGATTTAAGTATGGTTTGAATTTTGACGTGTACGTCTATTTTCGCGTGTATATGTGCGTCTATTGTTCAGATAGACGCGAATATAGACGCGAACATAGATGCGTAGATAGACGCGGATGTAGACGTGCATTTGGGATTTATCATACTTTTTTGTTTTTAAGATAAGTTTTGATAGTGAATTCTTGTTAAGTTTTGATAAGTTAAGATAAGTTAAGATAAGTTTTAAGATGATGATTTTTGTGTATTTAAAATTAAGATCTTATGTAAACATATGAATGACAAATATTTTGATGTTGTCATGAATTAGGTTTAATCATGTCGATGTCGTCATCACCTAGTGCGGTGCAAGCTGGTGAGTCAATGAGTACATCCTCAAGTGAGGATGAAACATTGCATCTTCATAATCGAGATGCATAGCTACGACGAAAAATTAAATGCATGTGTGATCGTTGTCGAGGGTGTATTTTTCGAGCACGTCGAATTGCAATGTCACATCTCAGCTTGTATGGAGAATGGGACCGAGAAAAATCACCGGTATTCATAGTTTTTTTTTACCACTAAGATTGCATGTCTATGTTACGGGAATTATATATCAACGTACATGAAACTCCCTTTTGTGGTTGAGCAGGATGCAGTGCCACATCCTCAGATGCTCCCTCTCGGGCGTGAGAGGCTGCAAAACGTCGACGCAAGGAGGCAGAGTCTTCAAGAAGAGTAGAGACTGACGAACATGATAGTAGCCCTCATGAAATGCCCCATCAAGTTGTAGAGGATGAGATTTTGGACAACATGTAGAGGATGAGATTTGGCCTAACAATTGTTGCAGAAATAGGCATAGGCATAGGCATAGACATGGGATGCTTCCATCTTTACCTCTTCATTAATGTGGAGACCACATCAATAGCATCTTGCCAATCCGTCTTCAATCCCATAGGCTACGTACGGTCTTCAAGAAGCTCTCCCAATTTATCTTGAAGTGCAGGATCAGCTACCTGCAAGAATAACTCCACTTTCTCCGAGTTTAGGGCTCTTTGTTCAAGTGCATCCAACTAGTTGTAACATTCTTCAAACTCACACAATAACTTGGAAGCAACAAGACCTTTGTGGGGCTAATAGACCCATTTCCTAAACATATTTTGAGTAGCAATACCATAATCCTCCAGGAAATATTCATCTTTGAGCGCCTTCTTGAAGACATTCCAATTTGAATCTTGCACAAATAAATTAGTCACTCTAACCCGCAAAGCAAGCGTGACAAGCCGTAAGAAATAATTGCTCCAGTTGGTAGGAACTCCAAAGAAGCGCATCTGTCTTTCAAAAGTTTGAAGATAAGCTGAGACATTCCGACCATCAAATAATTTACATTCACTTACCACAACCTCAATCGCTTTGGTTTCTCCATGTGTATGGTCTTGTTTTTTTATGTAGCATTCGTTGTTGATCCAATTGTTGTTGATGTAGCTGCTGCTACTATTGTATAGATAACTACATCTACTAATTCTGCATCATAATAGCTAAAGATAGAGTTTGCCATAAATTCTTCATCTCTCATCGGTTGAAAAGAAAGAAGCACTCGATGATGAAGTGGGTGGAATATTTGAAGAGTCTCCCATTTCGACAATCAAAAGTGACACTTTCACGTTTGGTTCACCAACTGTCGCACAGGATTCGCAAGGGGTTCGTGAAAGTCACTCGCCGCTAGGACGCTTTGCAAGATGGGAACAAGATGATGTTGAGTACTCAACTCAGGATAAATTTTTAATGCACTTTCCATCAATATGGTGAAAGGGGAAACAAGAATTTCTAACTTCATAATGTTAAGAAGCACAAGATTCAATCCGCCAAATTCTTGATTTGATGCATTCAAGGAATAAGTTTCATGTATTTTGGAAAGCTTCTTGCTTACAAGAAAGGATAATTTTCCATAGTTAAGCATGAAAGAGAGGCAAATTGAAGTGATAGAACTTCTTCAAAGATAAGGCTCTTGATGTAACACCTTGAAATATGTTATAATATAATGATAAAGATAACAGTCTCGTTTTAAGCTCCTTTGAATTCCTCAATTTGGAAGTAGGGTAAAGGGAGTAGGGAAGTTTCATTAAGATGAAGAGAAAATGAAAAAATAAGTTGTCATTAGAACCATTGCACTTGGCCTCCCTATCTAATTATTGAGCCTTTGAGCCATCACAAAATAAGAATATAGTTGTCATTATGCTGATATCACGCTTGCTGATGGTGCCCTCTGTGCTTGAGAGTTAGTGTTCCTTCTTGTCACCTTTCTTAGTTGGAGCAACTAGTCAACGACGGAGCCTTAGTATATGCAACTTCACGGCAACTTTGTTGTCGCTCCAGTCACTGACAAAGAAGATGGCCAATGATCACACCCATACCACTTCAATGTCCTTCGAAGTAGCAGAAGTTGTCTCATTCCTGCCGTGTTCGCTGCTGGTTCGTCTACTGTTCTTTCATCGTCACAGCTGCTTTGTCACCTTTGTCTTCTTCTTCAGTTTCATTGTCGTCCCCTCATTCATCTTCTTCATGTTCATGTTGTATTATCACCTTCTGCTCTCAGCACTCCTATAATTTCATAGCAGCGTCCACTTCACGCTTCCTTCTGTCGATGTTCACCGAGCACACCTATCACAGCAGCATCTGCATCCAGTTCTTTGTCGATAATGTTGTTGTCATCTTCTGTCCTTGCCTTCACTCGTCTTCTACGGGTTTGTCATCTTTGTCAGCCTTCAGCAGCTCCTCCAGACGTCCTCCGATTCTGCTTCTTATGTTCCCCCTCACCACCATCTCTCATCGTTTTTTAAAATATCAATCCACACTTGAAACATCTTGATAAAAGCATTGTCGAATTTTGTCTTTTGTAAGCTTTTTCTCGAAAAAAAGTATTCCATGTTTTTTTTTCATCTCTAATTACGTTAGAGATTACACTGCCCCGCTGCTGTGGGGAGGGTCCTATCCTCCTACCTATTATCAAATCCCATGCAACAAATGTCTAGTCTTGAGATCTAATCAACCGATCCAATCTATCTCGAAACTCACTTGCCAAAACATTCATAATTTGCAACACTTCTCCTCCCCAAAAGCTCTTAGAGTTCCATGTTGTAGGCTGTTGACTCCTCCATATTTTGAATTCTTCTATTGATAGACACTCCTTCCAAGTTTCTAGTTGTTACCAGGACATTTATGGAAATGGTTCTACTATCTAAGACATTGTAATTTGGCAATTGGGTTACACATTGATTTGTTGTCTGTCTCCTATGTCCTGCTGAGTGTCTGCCTGGTTATTATTGATTTGACCTTGTAGAAGAGTTTCAAGTCGGAAATAGAATCCTTCCCTTATTCCTTTGATAGCCCTTCTTTGTCTGAGTTGACCTAGCTCTCCTACTGCTGAAAAAAAGACATTCCTCCTCGCTAATTACTCTTGTCCGCAAAAATCTTCCTCGTAATAGGGATTGCATGCGATGTCGATGGGAAAAATCTGACACT
Source organism: Lygodium microphyllum (assembly GCF_053477565.2). NCBI lineage: Eukaryota > Viridiplantae > Streptophyta > Polypodiopsida > Schizaeales > Lygodiaceae > Lygodium > Lygodium microphyllum. The sequence goes on from NC_141156.1 coordinate 77,204,697, forward strand.
GCACAGTGCTGTAGGAGGAGAAGATCAAGCTCCCTTTTCCTCTTGTTCTTATCGAGACTTGCACCTCTATGCTGAGCATGACCAATAGAAGAAAGGCTCCTCATCTCATTGTCTATCATGAGCCATTGTACAATCTATCAAACATGCTCTCTTTCACCTTCCTAGCTTTATCTTTGAGATGGTTCCTTGGTGTCATGTATTCTAATCCTTTCAATTGTTTCATTAATTTCCCAAGGCCTATAATCCATGTTCTTTGATTGTAACTGCTCATCAGTATAACTATTTGCATGTGTTTCCTCTTCTGCTGGTATCTCATGATTATCATGTGTCTCTTCTTGCCCTTCAACAATCACCCTCTCAATCTCCTCAGAATTCTCAAAACTCTCCACGGTGTCCCCTCCAAAGTCCACCATATTCTCAAGGTCATTCCTGGCCTGTGTAGTTCTTTGTTCTTCCTCAAGTTCCCGCCACATCTATACAATAGAATATGATCTTTTGCATGGTCTTTTAGCTTCCTCGAAGCTAGGATGGACCCTTGATGTAGATTCTCTCAAAAATGAGGCATCTAAGGTTGCCACAATGTGAAGACCAGCCAAGGCTAAAAGTTCAGCCTCATCCAACTTGTGTCATCTTCAAAACATATTTTCTCTTCATAAGAACCTATTTTTCATGCATGTGCATTAGCAAAAATATGCTATATAACAGAAGCTCATGCCAAATCATTCATGATTCAAGAATTTTACAATGTCAGAACCATATAATGCAAGCAAACAAACAATGCTCCTCAAAAGTTATGAATGTACTAAAAAAAATGTGCCTACCCTATCTACATGTGCTCGTGCGTCATGCAAATACAAACACAAATGAAACACACAACGAAAAATAAAGTCATAATGACACTGAATTAAGAGACCAAAATTTTGGCAGAAAATTCCACCCTCAAGTTTGAAATGATAGATACGCAGCGTCATGACAACGTGGCGATTTCTTGCAGCATCACTACAAGGGTCTACTATCTGGTGACCTCTCTCTCTCTCTCTCTCTCTCTCTCTCTCTCTCTCTCTCTCTCTCTCTCTGTGTGTGTGTGTGTGTGTGTGTGTGTGTGTGTGAAACATGCACACAAAGGGCAATGCTCTTGTGCATGATAGTGTATTATTGTCCTTCTGGACCATTGGCTTCAATGTGCAAGAAAGCTTCTCAACACATTCATCATATCCATAATTTGAAGTATAGAGTAGCACACATTTGTCTCACATTCACAAAGATAGAAAATAGATTGGATGAACGTTCACAACAACTAGCTAATGTTATGTGTCAAATTTCCAAGTGAAATGTGGATGTCATTTACAATAGTATGAAATAACTAGTTTCCATGAGTGCTAATCAAGATGATTGGAGTGAGGTCGAAGCATTCACATATAATCTTGTACTATTGTGGCTAGCATTCGTTAGCATGCAGATGTAATCTGTGTGAGCGATGTTATTAGCTACAAAGCTCCTATTATCATGGGATGTACCATTGTTGTGATTATCAGAACTTGTCCTTCCCATGTAGCTTGTACTATGATGCCTTCTTCGGTGATCGAAAACATGTTCTGTGACATTAGTAACATGAGCAGTGATCAGCAACATCAGTAATGCAAATACAAAGAGTGATCTCAAACATCATGAATGCCAACATTGAACCATAACTACCTATATCAATTAAGAACATTGTTAAGGAATATTTATCACCAATAGTTTGTTGACACAGTGAAATAAAATCCAAAAACTGCAGATCGAGCTAGCTAGAAGCTTAGAATTGCATGTCTAGAAGCTCGAAACTAAGCCCTAATTGAACTGTGTTTATCAAGAAATCTAGGTTATCTTACCTTCAAGACAATGTTGTATTGATTGGTTGCGATGATAGATGGATCCGCCCCTGCAAGAAGAAGAAACTTGAATCTCTAAAGTGACATGTCATTAGCCATAATGATTGTTGATCTATCTATGTATGCCCCAAGCTAAAGCCCGTGATGAGAGCGTAGAAAATGCCAAGATTGTATTTAGTGGATGTCGATATTAGCACTACTAGGGAGCGATGTCAGATGTTGACTGTGATATAGGAGGCACTAGGATGACCAATAGCACATCATAGGTTAGCTGTAGCCACAAGAAGGAAGAACAACAAGAACCAATTCCTTACTGAGAACCCTGAAGTGGCCATGTTTGTATAGAATACCTTGACTGTGAGTAACCTCTCCGAAGGGATGTGCACATGTTTGATTCTGGGTTGTATTATTTTAATCATGCAATGACTTGTGAGAGTGAGTCAAGAACCATCGCCATGTAGGCGATGGGACCCCCTCACTTTTTCCTTTGATCCATCCTCCCATCCGAAAGTGTTGCCAATCAGGATCCCATCGCAAAAGGTCTGTGAAAAAAGCCACCGTCATCTTGGTGATGGACCTGACGTGAGAGCCATCTATTTTTGGCATGTAACTCAAAGTGGCTCACCCTCCATGCTCTCTCTCTCTCTCTCTCTCTCTCTCTCTCTCTCTCTCTCTCTCTCTCTCTCTCATAGCTAGTTTTTCCCTTCCCTCTGGCATGTGTCCATGGAGGCACAGGAGGACCTCTCTCTCTCTCTCGTGCCACCAGGCACTTGTGACCTCTCTCTCTTGTGCCATCAAGTTCTTTCCTCTTCCACACTTTGTAGGTACCTTTGTAGAGCTGGAAAGATATCCCAAGTAGTCTCCCAGCAATGGAAGACTGAACTCCTACTCCCTTGTCGAGTTTTCATCTGATGATTACTGATTACTACAAAATCATTGAGTAGATAGTCAGCATGCAGGGTAGAGGAGCTACAATATTGCAGCCATATTGCTGCATATGTGGCGATTTCTTACAGCATCGCTATGGGGGTCTACTATGTGGTGACCTCTCTCTCTCTCTCTCTCTCTCTCTCTCTCTCTCTCTCTCTCTCTCTCTCTCTCTCTCTCTCTCTCTCTCTCTCTCTCTCTCTCTCTCTCTCTCTCTCTCTCTCTCTCTCTCTCTCTCTCTCTCTCTCTCTCTCTCTCTCTCTCTCTCTCTCTCTCTCTCTCTCTCTCTCTCTCTCTCTCTCTCTCTTGTCATTAGGCTCTTCCCTCTTCCACACTCTATAGGTACCTTCATAGAGCTAGGTAGATATCCCAAGCACTATTTGAGAAACGGAAGAGTGAACTACTCCCTTGTTGAGTTTTAATCGACTAACTAATGCAAGCATTCCTTTGTAGTGAGTGGTATGGCCTTCCTTTAATCCCATGAAGGATGCACTATATGTACAATCCACGATCCAAGTGAGTGTTCCTTCAATTTTCAAAGCTCTACGATCTCCACATGTAAAAGAGAAGCATGGGCATGGCATGAGAGAGTGCTTGGAGAGAAGACCAAAGTATATTCACTCTCTTGGTCCCTTACCTTCACTTTCTTGCTCTCAATCTCTCACTCTAGTTGTCAAGAACGCATTGGATTCACCTCCATGACATGTCAAGAATGTTCAGATCTCGGGTAAGTTACTCATGAATATATGTGTTCATCACGTGGGTTCAAAATAAGGTATTTTTAAAATACCATTTTTAAACAATTTTTACATACATAAGTGTGTAATATAAATGGGTTATTTATAGATTGAATAGAAAAGGTTTATGCTTTATTCAAGAAAATTTCACAGATAAGGATATTTATAAATAGGCATTGAATGCACGTGATGTAGAGGATATACATATAGTAACTTCCCCCAGTTCAGATCACAGGGTATCAAGTAGAAATTTACCTATCAAGTAGAAATTTACCTATGCCTATTGGCCCTAAGATTTCTACTCGCATAGGAAAGGCTATCACCATTGACCCCAAACGATGAAAAGATAACACTACAACAGAAACGAGGCATAGACACGCATGTTAGACGCGCAAAGTCGGGCACGTCTATTAGAGCGTCTATAAGTGCGTGTAAACGTGCATGTAAATAGACGCGAATTTGCGTCTATATATCCATGCAAATAGACGCTAATATAGACGCGCCAGCAGATGCACAATTATTTAACCACCTAAAATTAGCAATTCACATAATTAAAAAACCAAAGTTAATAATGATTTAACCACCTGAAATTGATTCTTGAGCGTGCACATGTGCGCATGATAAAAACCATAGAATTAAGAATACACATTGAATCATTGAATTAAAAAATAGAGTTAATAATTACTTTTTCATTGCTCCCTAATGAATGGCAGTTTCTCCAGTTGACAAGCCTGATATAATTAATTAGCGGCAAGCGACAGAAACCTTACAATTAGTAGCAAGCATTACAATATGTATCTCGTAATTTCTGTACGTACTTGAAGATGATAAAAGATACTTCATTTTTATTATGGAAAATTCAATTTAGCTTTAAAATTAACTATTGATTCTTGAGTATGCACGTGTGCGCATGATAAAAAGCATAGAATTAGAAATACACATTGAATCAATAAGCAAATTAAGTATGTTACAATGAATGATCCATCTCATCTTCAATTAGATCAGCCCTTGCTAAACTATCTACTTCTAGGTCTATGTTACCAAGAGGTAACGAAACAAATAAGTCTATCCCACTATCAGATGTGTTGCTATATTGCTCAATAACTTCATCAATATCATCGACAATCACATTATTGTCTTCTTCTGCGTTTCCTTGAACATCCTCGCGAGGTTCATCTTGTACTATATCACGCATATCATCCATTATGGTGTCATCATGCACATCATCATTAATTGTTGGATTGTCATCTGCTATCTCCATGTCAGTAATATTACCATATATTGGTTTTGAACGATTAGATATAGGGATGACATACCACCATCGGTTATTGTTTACCATTGGATGATACACAATCTGTATTTGAAAAACAAAAGCAAAAACTTAAGTACTTATTATATTGTGTATATGTATCACATATATGCATATAAAAAAATTAGCCTTTGCATATATACCTGCTCGTATTGTTGAGGTAGTACTAATGTGTCATTCTTGTTTTGGTGAAATTTTGTAGAGTCAATGATTACAAAACCACTTGGATGATGTCTGATTGTGCAATGCTCACCATTTGTTACCACTTCTTTAAACCACTTCACATCCAGTACATATATAAAGAATCGTCTGAAGTCAAGCTTCAGAATATCTTGGATCAAGCCACAATAACCTTCCATGGTACCATTGGCAGCCTCGAAGTGAGAAAGGACACCACAATCTTGGGTATTTCTCTTTTCATCTATACGTTGAGTTCAAAGATGTTTACCCTCACACCAAAGTGCATTGAATAATGTGCACTAGTAGTAAAAGATAAAAGATCAAGCATGTCAAATATTTATATAAAATAAAACTTATAGAAACAAATTAATTGATAGTATGTCTCACCTTTGATTAGCAACCTCGTGCGTATTCCCACTCTTCTTGAGATATATTAATTTCCTCCTCTTTTTCCATTCTTTCCATTTCCTCATGTAACCAATCTATATCAATATGATGTGGGAGCGCATTTAGATGATCTGGAAATGAGACATTACGTCCATATCTAGTGTGAAATTCTTGTCTTTCACTTTTTCTTCTTGCCCTTGCTTCATTATATAGTGTCAGCCATTTGCTCATTACATCACTATTCAGCACACAAAAACTATTTAACTTACGAAGTTCTTCTTTTGTTAGCACTTTACTCATTCCTTTTCCTTGAGGTACTATAGAGGTCATCCTCAAGTCTTCATCATCTTTCCATAGTCGTGGTTGAGAGGGATCCACTTCAGTAAGATATTCAGAGATATAAACAAGTGATGATTGCACTAACCAACCCTCAGCCATGCTTCCCTCAGGCCGTGCTTTTTGCCTCACAAAATCTTTCAAGGTTTTCATGAAGCGCTCAAGAAAAAACATCTACCTTACATGAACTACCCCACAAAGTGCAATCTCATCAATCAAATGTACGAGTAAATGTAATTGAGTAGTCAAAATAGATCGAGGAAAATTTTCCTCCACCAAACAAACCACCTCAACAGATAATACTCAAGCATCTTGCAATGTGTTTGGATCAATTTCCTTCGAGCTCACGTATCTGTCAAGATGTATTTGAGAATTGTTTATTTTTGTGTAGAAATTCAAAGATATATAATGAAAAAATACAATGTATACACACCTCACTAGCTCTCCCATCTTGTAAATGATATCACGTATATCTTTGGAGGAACAATGGGATATGCTAGTAGGAATTACAAACTGAATGTAAACAATATTCATAGATCAAATGATTAGTTGAGGAAAAAGTCATCATACCCCAAAGTTTACACATATTTACTCCATTAATTACTATATTGATGGTTAGAGATACCCTTACTTGAATCATTTTGTGCCAAACGTGGGACTTCAAACCAGATAGTTGCTCCACACCTCTTTTCTTTTTCTTTATGAAGGCTCCCTTGAGACATCTCATACATCCTGTGGGTGTTCGAAAGCTATATATTTGTTCCTTCACTATTTTTTCCTCGTTCTTTGACAACATCCAAGGTGCATGGGGTAGCTCAAGCTTTCCTCTGGGTCCAATGCGTGGCCAGGCTCATCTCATGCGACCAATGTTACGTAAATCCTCCCTTACATTAACTGAATCACGAGCCCCTATCAAGTGATCCCATAATGTAGATACAACATTTTTGAATATGTGCATGGGGTCCAACAGGTGATTGATCTTGAGTTCAGTCCAGTACGGAAGACGAAAAAATATAGAGAACCTAGCAAAAAAATAATATATTATGTAAACAATTCATCATGCTAAATACTTTAAAGTCAATCGAGAGAAATGCACTTCTTACCGACTCATGCCGAGTGGAGGGTGGCTGTCGGCATTAATCCATCTCTCCTTCCAATCTCGAATGGTTAGAGATTGTGGAGTCATTCCATTAGTAGGGAAAACATATTTGGGATGGTCAATAGGAAGAAATCGATGATGATTGTCGTAGATAACCTTCTTTAAACGTGCCGGCCTAGAGGAAACTAGAGAGGGACCGCAAATAGGACATGCATGATATCCTGACGTGGTTAAACCTAAAAAAACAAGTGAATTAATAAAATGCAATTGATTCAAGTCTTCAATTTCAAATATAGAGTTATATACATGTACCTGAACACTCTCCATTGTCGAAGGATTTCGAAAGCAAAGTCACGACCACAGAGGTCCTTGACTAATTTCAGGACAGAAGGTCAATAGTGACAGCGTTCACAAAGGATCATATTTGCATTCCAACAACTCTTTAGAAGGCGCACGTAGTTTTTGAGAATTCTGAATCCATTCTTCACGTCTAGAAGAACACTTGTATTCAGTCCTTCAAATGTAATAAACATGCCCTTAACCTTCTCTGCAGTCTCTTGTGGTAGAACTTTGTTATTGGCCATTGCTTTCAAGAGAGAATGTGGCTGATTCAGCAGAGAAGTTCTGAATAATATATTTCTGCTTCATCTCATGACTAACTTGTATCTTTACTCTTCAACCTCCAAAGATAGACTAGCATGTCAATTTCTATCGCTGTTTGAGAACCTTAAGCTAATTGATCACTTCATCATGTGCTTGTAAAAGAGATCATAAGGTCTAGGATTGATTTACCCAAACAATTTCTGTCATTGCTGAGGACTGTTTGTGATTCCACTTAGTTGCAATAATTTCGTTGGACCTTCCCTGTACTTGGTTCTGAAACTTTTCTGGTTAATGGGCTTGTAAATCTTTGAAGAATGTCGAAGAAACAGATAGATCAATGGTTATTAGCTGGAGTGGGCTTGTCATGCCAGATTTTAATTGTATGATAAGTTGAATGTTTTAGCTCGAACAACATTTAAGTGGCTGAATGCTTCCTTCCAGCAAGAAGCGTGTGGATGACAGTTTCCCTTGAATAATCAGCACCGAAGGGAAAAGCATGTAAAAGTACCATGTTTTGCAAGGCATCAACCTCTCTGATCTTCTTTCGCCCCAGCTGCGTTTTGTAAAAATTCACCCTTCAAAGCCTGCTGTAAAGCATCTGTTGAGGAAGATGACTTGTTTCTTCGAGACATAGAGTCAAAGGTGTTGCAATCCATTTGAATCAAAGTCTTGATTCCACCACATTGTTCTCTGGATCATTCTCGTAAAGCTCTCCAAGAGTACCGATGATACTGACCTCGTTGTCAACGTCACACCTGTGACTTGTCTGAAATAAGAAAATTGTAGGTTCTTTCAACATAGCTGCAATTCGATTCATCATAGCTGCCATTCAATCTGTTATTCGATCCGCCGTTTTCAGTCTCCATCATCACATTCAGAAAACAGCCCAATCGAGTTATAAATCTTGTTTAAATTATGATTTGAAGTCCTTCCTCCTCTTCACTCTGAACGCAGAGCTCGCCCTTTCAAGACCAATCGACCATCCTCCTTCTTCAGTTGTTCTTCTTGTTACAACTATATATATCATCTCTCACTTGACTTGGGTCTCACCTATATATACTAACTCTACATCAATATGAATCATTCTTTGGGAGCATGTCTTGTGTATCTCTCTCGTACTCTCTCTCTCTCTCAACATGGTATCAGAGCTATGGATGCATAGCAACAACAAGGAAGATAAGTTGTTTCATTGTTTATACTTGTTTGAATTCTTTGCACAAGTGATGATTTGATACATGAACTTGTTCAAATTAGAAGTATTAGTTAATTTTGTCTAGGTGCGTAGCTCTCGTCGTGCTCTTTCGAATCCTGTCAAAACCGCTTGTCAATCGGAGTTCTGGATCAAAAGTTATGACAGTTCAGGATTCAAGACAGCAATTCTGCTCAAATCTGCGATTCTTTATTTAAAACTGTATTTCTAATTACAGTTCGTTAATCCCCAATTACAGTTTATTAATCGCTCGTCTTCGTTAATGATGTTGATTACGACAAGCAAACATCTTGCTATTTTTAGTGATGTTTTATTATCGTTCACGTTCTTTGCTCCGACTGAAATAATACTTTTCTTATATGTGTCATCTCGTCTTGCATGTTACGCCTCTCTATTTCGGGCTTTCTTTTTAGTCACTCAATACTTTTCGTCATTCTTACGTGCATATCCCTATTTTGATTGTCATGCGTCTCAACTACACTCGTCTTGATCATGGTTTGCAGATTCTGCGATCTCATCTTATTTGTTTTCTCTCGACATACAGGCATGGCCAATTGCGTAATTGTTAACGGATATCCGTCTGGTCAACGTTCGGTTCCCTTCTTCCAAGGACAAGGCTTTCCTGGGTGGAAAGTAAAGATGATGCTAATTCTTGAAGGTGACGAATTATTTGATATTGTTTTGGGCGACCTGTCTTGCCCAGTTCAACCTATTGATGTGATGAATAACAATTCTCTGATTACTGATGGTCCATTATTTGAACAATGGAAAATTGATCATACTGATTGGATTCGTCATGACAAAGCAGCTCGTCGTTATATATTGTCTGCACTTCCTGACTCACTTATGTTGGATGTCTTTCATCTGGAAACCTCTCATGCTATTTGGGAGTATCTTATCTCAACATTTGAGAAGAAATCGATCACCGAAATTTTATATCTCCAAACTTGTTTGAAGAATCTTCAATATAAGGTTGGTACCTCTATGCACTCTCATATCGAGGCTTTTAAAGACATTATCAATCAGCTTGGTGCTGCCGGCGCTCCTGTTGCTAAAAATCAGATTGTTACTCAACTTCTTCATACCATCAAAGATCCTTTATATGACAATATCATCACTATTTTGTCTAACAAGGATGATATCCACTTTGACAAAGCATGTATATCTCTTATTGAATATTCTCAACGTCATGAGCATCATTTGGAAAAATCTGATGCTGTTTTGGTCACTCGGGAACAAAGGGATTTTGATGCTGCTTTTGTTGCTCGCAAACGTCCTGCTTCACATTTTCAGCAGGGTGGACGCCCTAATCCAGGTAGTAAATCTTCTCGTCTTGCTTATCCTAACAAACATTGTTCTTATTGTGATAAGAAAGGTCATGTGGCTTCTGATTGCTGGGCACGTCAATATGATGAGGAGCATGGAGTTACTACAAAGCAACCTCGCTCGTCCAAAAGTTTTCCTCCTTGTGATTATTGTGCACACACAGATCATCCATCTCGTTGTTGTTATAAACGCAGATATGATGAAGAACGTTCTCGAGCTTATATTGTTCAACAAACTACAACTGATGATGATCATAATCATCAGGAGCTCAATTTCGTCCATTATGATATCTCTCCAGAAAAGGTACTTCATGTTCATGATGGTTCTCTATTCATCGTTGATTCAGGTGCCACTGGAAACATGACATACCAATCACAGTGGCTTCACAATTATCATTCTCTTCCTGTTAAGAAGCTTGTTTACCTTGTGGATGATACGACTTGTCAAGTCAAAGAAGTGGGTGATTTATATCTGGGGACTGTTTCATCCATTAGAATATTAAGAGGAGTTCTTCATGTTCCAGATTTGCAAAGAAATCTTCTTTCTGTTGCTCGTCTAGTTGATCTTGGTTTGTTTGTTGGATTTGATCATAATCAATGTCGTATAGAGAAAGACGGGCATACTATAGCAGTGGCTCCTCGACATGGTAATCTATTTGAGGTGTCATTGAATGATACAGTTGCAAATGTTGTTATTGCCCCTGGAGATGCAGATTGCAAATTATGGCATCAACGATTTGCACACTCTGATTTTGCCAAAATTCTTGATCTTCATCGTCATGGTCTTGTGCAAGGTATGGATCTTAAATCTCATCCACGTATGGGAATATGTGAGTACTGTGCACTTAGAAAACACCATCGTTCACCTTTCCACACTTCTACTTCATCACATTCCTGTGCTCTCTTAGATTTGGTTCATACCGATATTTGCGGTCCTTTTCCTGCCTCAAAGTCTCAATATCGATATTTTATAACTTTCATTGATGATTTCTCACGGTACACACATGTCTATCTTCTTCGACATAAGTCTGAGGCTTTATCTATATTTAAACAATACAAGATAAGTGTGGAGCTTCAAACTGGATTCTCTATAAAGATGCTTCGCAGTGACAACGGCGGTGAATATGTATCCAATCTATTTGATGACTTCTGTAAGGATCAAGGTATTCATCATGAGTTTACAGTTCCTTATTCTCCTTAGCAAAATGGTGTTGCTGAGCGCAAAAATCGCACGATTCTTAATGTTATACGTTGCATGCTTATACACTCTGGTTTGTCTCGAAAGTTTTGGACTGAAGCACTTCTAACAGCTGTTTTTATTCAAAATCATCTTCCAACTACTGCACCTACTGGTAAACTTCCTATAACAGTTTGGACAGGGAAGACACCTTCAGTCTCTCACTTTCGCACATTTGGCTGCATTGCTTATATTCATGTGCCCAAGGACACTCGACATAAGTTGGATCCTCCAGGTTTGAAGGTTATTTTTATTGGTTATTCAGATCATTCCAAAGGTTAAAAATTTTATGATCCTTCTTCTCAAAAGGTTATCATTAGTCGTGATGCTATATTTGATGAGAAGACTATGGGTGGCACATGGTCGTCAGATGTTTCAGATGATACACAATCTTTGCTTAGTGCATTTCCTTACTTGCTTTGTGATTCTACTAATTCTGATGATCATAAACCTCCTTCACCTCCAAAGAAGATTGATGAAAATTTGGAGATCTATGTTGATCTTCCTATTGAGATAGAGCATGGATTCTATTCTATTGAATATGATGTCTTTGATGATGCTATGTCTGTCCAAGAGGATCCAATATCGTATATGGAAGCTATCAATTCGTCTCAAAGGGATCAATGGCAAGAAGCTATGCAAGCTGAGTACGATTCTTTAATCTCCAAAGGTACATGGATTCTTACTGAACTCCCCCCAAATCGTGTTCCTATCAAATGTAAATGGGTTTATAAAACCAAGACCAAAGATGATGGCTCGTTTGATAAGTTCAAAGCACGACTTGTTGCAAAAGGTTACTCACAGATTGCAGGAGTAGATTATCAAGAAACATTTTCTCCCGTTGTGCGCTCCACAACTGTTCGTATGATTTTAGCTTTTGCAACACTATTTGATCTAGAAATTCACCAAATGGATGTTAAAACGGCTTTTCTCAATGGAGATCTTGAAGAAGAAATCTATATGGAGCAACCTGAAGGTTTTATGATTGCAGGAAAGGAGCATCTTGTATGTCAGCTTCATCATGCATTATATGGATTGAAGCAAGCCTCTCATGCTTGGTATATTAAGATTGATCAGTTCCTCACATCTAAAGGTTTTGTTGCATGTTTTGCTGACCCAAATCTTTACATCAAAAGGGAGGACAAATATTTTATTATTCTTGCTCTATATGTTGATGATACTATTCTTGTGTCAAATAATATTGCTTTCTTGGATGCTATGAAGAAGCTTTTATCGACTGCATTTGAAATGGTGGATCTTGGTGAGATACATTCTTGTTTGGGTATTCAAGTTCAACGACATCGACAACAAGGCATTCTTCTTCTTTGCCAGACAAAGTTTATTAATGATATTGTTAAGAAGTTTGGGTTGACAAATGCGCACTCTACTAACACTCCCATTCTTTCAAGCTCTACTAAGGGTACATCTACAACACGCAATGAAGAATCAACCATTCATCAACCTTTTGCTAATCTTGTTGGTTGTCTTCAATTTATTGGTTTAAACACAAGACCAGATATTTTATTTGCAGCTAACTTTTTGGGACAGTATCTTTCTTCCCCTTCCACTATTCATTGGAGTGCTGCAAAACATATTCTTAAGTACCTCAAGGGTACTAAGGAATTTGGTCTTATTTATCGTCGTCGAGAGGATTCTTCTTTATCTTCTTCAACTTCTCTTCACCTTATTGGATATACAGACGCTGATTGGGCAAGTTCACACTTATCCATGCGATCTACAAGAGGGAATTGTTTCTTTGTAAATGGATGTTTGGTTTCTTGGTCCAGCAAGAAACAACGATGTGTTGCGGTTTCTACAACTGAAGCCGAATATGTTGCTGCATCATTAGCAGCTCGCGAGCTAGTTTGGCTTCGACAACTACTTGCAGATTTGGGACATCCTTCATCATCTAGTACACCTCTTTGATGCGATAACCAAAGTGCTATTAGTCTTACCAAAGACTATATACAACATAGTAAATCAAAGCATATTGCTATTCATTATCATTATGTTCGACATGAAGTCAAGAAAGGTTCCATTATGGTGGAGCATTGTCCTAGTGATCAAATGGTTGCAGATATCTTCACAAAAGCTCTTAATGAAGCTCGCTTTAGCTCATTAAGACATGAACTTGGTATTGTTCCAAGTTCTTGTCTCACTGATTGAGGCATGTATCATTGTATTCAAGAAAACTTTATAGTAAATCACTTTTGTATCGTAGGTATGTGTAGGGGCTTGGGTTTTTCCCTTGTTCTCCCCAAGGGTTTTTTCACTCGCAGCCAGAGACCTTTGTTTGAGTGGGGATGTTACAACTATATATATCATCTCTCACTTGACTTGGGTCTCACCTATATATACTAACTCTACATCAATATGAATCATTCTTTGGGAGCATGTCTTGTGTATCTCTCTCGTACTCTCTCTCTCTCTCAACACTTCTGGCCTTGAATCCATCCGCTTGTCAATGCTCTCCCATACAGCATCTGCCTCCTTATCATCTTCATTGTATTCGAATGGATTTTTGGCATCGAGCACAGGCGTCCCCTTTTTGCACTAAGAGGAGACCCAAGATCTATGATCCTCCCCACATCCATGCATTCCGTGCCTCCCTCTCCCATATCAGCTCCTCCTTCTCCTGCCTGTTTGCCTTCCTGCTTTTTTCCCCCCCTCTATTCCTGCGAACACAATATCTGAAAATAGTGTTCTTTTTTCCACTGTTGTCTATGTTTCGCCTATCATTATGATTGCTTGCAAAAGGGGAAAAAAAGCGTGTATGGTGACGCTTCTCAATCACTACAAATGTGACAGGAGGTTAGTAGTTTGATTCCAGAAAAGCACATGCCTCGCGAATGGCATCCAGATTGGTCTTCGCGAGCTTCAGTACAACTTTTTTTTAGCAGCAGATTTATTAGACAATGGTGGCTTGCTGTTTCCATCGATTGCTTGCAAATCCAAGTTAGAGTACTCATATTATGCAGAGACTGAATGACATGTTTAGAACTTCTTGAAGTCAAAGCATCTACCCCTGATTTGCCTTTTGTTCATAGACACATTACGGTCATTCCCAGAATTAGGGGACAATTTCTCTTTTCCCTTCCCTAGCACCAGGATTGACACCGACAAATTAGGGATTCTATCCGCAACATACTCCTGCCAATCTACCAAGACTATGGCCTGTGGGCTCGTGTGCTTTGTTTTACATCAACCCGCCAAAAATATTTCTGTCATAATCCTTTCATAGATCACTCCGGCCCAGATAGGGATAGCCTCATTGTCGGCATACCACAAGATACCCTATGTATCTCGGCCTATGGAATCACTTTCTTCTGGATACATGATTCTGTCCATGAACATTGCAAAGCACATGCAACTTCCTCAGTGGTGGCAAATCCTACAGAGTATACACATTGTGTGTACATGTTCCTTTATCAAACTCGTGTGCAACATTTCCACAATTGGGGCTTCCCACTGCAAGGGAGGCGTATTGCCTCAGCCACAAGAGACGGAGTCAATTCCACCACCACCCAGCCATCCCTTAGCCTTATGGAGTGCTTCCATCTAAAGGAGAGCATAAACATTTTATTGCCACTTTAGCCATAGCAAATTGGCATACTCCCCTTTTAAATCCCCTTTGAATTATTTCAGCATGCATTTCATGTCCTGTTTCCAAAGCTCCTGTAATGCTACAAGTTTTCAAGTTGCAAAGATAAATGAAAGCATCTGAATGCACCTCATCATCAGGCCCATGTTCAGTATATCTTTTTGGTGCATTCCACATCTCGGATGTGCAGCAGTCCGACATCCACACCCTCTAATCCTGCGCATCCTCCGGATGGGCCAACTACCCATGATCATTATCATCAAGATCCACAAACAGATCAATCTCTTCATTATGAATTTCCGGTATATCAACAAGATTATCTGTCATATCATCTATCTCTTCCATTGGAGTTTCTTCTCGTTGTTCTTCTCTTGCAAATTCTTCCAATGCATAATCTTCATCATCTCTTTTCTTGAAAATCTTGATTCTTATTCCAGCAATAGGCACTCTAAGCACTGTCCCATCCAATTCTGTCAACTCATATGTTGCATTATCAAAGACGTGTCTGACTATGTATGGCCGAAACCATCTTTTCACCATCTTCCAAAGTGCAGTATGCTGATTTTCAAGGCTGCTATCAAAGACTAATACCCAGTCTCCCTCTTCTATTGCTCTAGGCCGTAAGCGATGCCTGCTGTCAAACCTGTCCTTATTTCTTAGTCTAGCAAGCCATCAAAACGGTTGGCAAGGCAACCGGAACACTGCCTATGCCACTCTACATGATGGCAGCAAGTCCCCCACGAAGGGCTTGAGCCTGTTACCTTCCAAGTGCCTTCCAACAAAAGGGAACTCCAAGGAATACTGGAGTACTTAACGGACCGGCTACTAACAGGCAACTTAGCCGCCAACGTCAAGCCGCTCCAGGACCTCTTGGAGGAGTCCGAGTGGAAGTGGACCAGGGTGCACGAGCTGAACCTCAGGTATAACTGGGCCTTGGTCCCCGACCAATGAGACGACCCAGAGCAAGCCTTGGGAGACGATGAGCAGTCGAGCGATAAAGATTCCTATGACAAATACGAAGATTGCCAATCCTTCGGTGATGAAAGTGAGGGTGAAGTGGATACCATAGAGTACGATACTGAAGGACGAGAAATTGAGCAGATACGGGCAGACGCCAAGCCGCAGAGGAGACAGGCCTTTAGAATGGACCAAGGAGTCATGTGTACGAAATGCGATCGGGCTTGGTTGCAATGCATAGGAGCCGTAGACCTTGAGCAAGCCGGCCTCGCCCAACCAGGAACGACATCACTGCTTAGAACCAAATCGCCATCTGAACTATGGCCACCAGGGGAGACCACCTCTACTAGTGAAAATGGGGGGTTTAACTCTGAATTGGAAGTTACTTCTGATAGCGACCCAAAAATCCCTAGGCCACCCATGACCAAATGCACCAAGGGGGACTTACATGTCCACTTGAGGTGCAAACGCTTGCGGCAGGATGAGGCAAAGCACTGTCGTATTGCTGCGCATTCGAGGTGTGAAAACCATCCAAAAGTTGTGTGTGTGATTTGTTACTTTGTACATACTTAGACGTTGTGCTTTGCTTTGCTTGAACATTTTGCTTTCAGTTGGTTCATGTTCAATCTCACAGAAGAGACAAGCGCTGTTTGGGATTGAATCTGATATTTGTTATAAACAATTTAGAAGGAGAATGGGTTCTAGATCTGCAATGAGGATGGTTTTCCCGAGCTTCCAAGTTGTTTGCTTATGCTGAAGATACAAATGGTATCGACAAGGGAGTTTAAGAAGACCAGTGAATTTTCAGTAAAGATTCTAATTTGGAAACCTCAAGCCTACTTTTCTTACAAATGCCAACTTTGGATCCATTACTTGCTATTGGAATGCGGTGTCGCAAGTTTTGGAGGACTCATGTTTGAGAAGGATGTGCTGACCATGTCCTTTGCTCTGAAGGATGAACATGAGGCTCAAGTGCAGCTTGCCCTTGAGCATGGAATCCCTGCCATTTCTGCAGTGATGGGGACTCAAAGGCTTGTGTTTCCTAGTAATGTGTATGATGTGGTCCATTGCACGTGGTACAGAGTACCTTGGCATATTGAAGGTGGTAAGCTACTTTTGGAGCTCAACCGGGTCTTGAGGTCAGAAGGGAGTATATGGCAAAGCGGCACCAGCTCATTTTCAGGCTGATTACGAGCATTGGCAGCAGGATTGGGAATTGATTGGAAGAAAATCAAGAATGTGATGAACAAAGGGGGCGTGAAAAAGCAAAAGCAAAAGAGAACTATTTTTGAAAGAGCCTTTTTGGGGGGAAAAAGAATACTATTTTTGAATGGGGAGAATTAAGAACAGAGGACGCTAGAAAAACATGGAGGAAAAAGGTCGTTGTTTTTTTTGGGAACCTCGCACGCAGAAAAGGGGGAGAAGCCATGTCAAACAGGGAAGTCAGTGGTAATGAACCTAGCAGATTTCGTCTCTCCGACACGAGAAGAGGGGCAGACTAAAATGACACGGCATTTCGGAAGTCGAAGAGGAGGTCGACAGCATGAAGTGATGAGTCCGCGATGAATGTGATGACGGAGACTGAAGACGGCGGATCGAATAGCAATTATGGCAGATCGAATTGCAGCTATGACGAGAGAGCCTACAATTTTCTTCTTTCAGTCGAGCCAAAGAAAAGGTGTGACGTTCACAACGAGTTGGATGCGGATCAAACTTATGAATGGAGAGATAAATTACGTAGTTGAATTAAGAACCAAACGCTTCTGGGGAATTGAAGACGATTAGCTGGGGCGAACTCTGCGTTCAGAACAGAGGTGGACGAAAAGTGGAAGGAACGAAGGTGATGCGGCAGAAGAAGCTTTGCATCTTCAATGAAGACAACAGGAAGAACAAGGGAAGAGAATCCTGAATGCTCTGGGTGAGTTTTTTTCTGGATAGCAGCTCCTTTGCAAAGCCAGAATTCCTTTCAGATGCGACAACCCGACTTCGCAAGAACTGGAATTATTTCCACATGAACTATTTGCTCTTTCTGATAGCTCCAGTTGGATTCAGTTTTCTTTCTGCTTATGTTAATCGGACTTCTGGGAGCCTGGTTTTTCTTGTATCTGTATCGGACAGAGCAGCTGGTCCTCTTCAATAGGCTTTTCAGTGAACGGGAGGTTTTTGCAATGATGGTGGTGTTGACAATTGTGATCATATTTCTGACCAATGTTGAGTCTCTCCTCCTTTCAGCTGCTATGATTGGGCTGCTGCTGGTTGCAGTACATGGGCTTTCAAAGTTTCGGATGATCTTTTCCTTGATGATCAGGATTCAAGTGGTGGATTTCTGTCATTCCTTGGAGGTGCTGATCTTTTAACCTAATGAAATGTCCTGAATCCGCCTTGTTAAAAGACACTAAGCAGCTACTCCAGTGCTGGCACAAACTTATCCCCATCTTTTTTTGAAGTGCAAATATTGGTTGGGCCCAATTGAACAGACTGTTTTTCAGCTTTGCTGTTGAAGTTGATCGACTAGTTGGATACTGACAAGCCAGCTGAAAAGAATACAGTTGTAATTGGAACTAGAAGAAGATTGATGTCTACCAGGCTTTGAGGAAACGACAGGATCTAGATACAAAATGCTTCCTAATACAATCTGCAAAGCTTTTTTCAGACACCGAAAAATAACAGACATATAAGGAAGAATGCTCTGTATCTTTTCCCATCACATCTTCTCCTTTCAAAGCTCTGAACTCAGCACTGATGAAAGGTGCTTAAGACATAGTAATCACTAAGTTAGGTCATCTGAACAATATGGGAAGAGATCGAAGACCCAAAAAAACCTACATAGGGCAATGTGCCAAGTACAGTAAAAGCTCTATAGAGTTTGACAATCTGACTTGCAGTAAACAGAGAGATAGAGCTTTCATTTCGTGCCCAGGCTTTTACAAAGCATCTTCTATCTTCTATAAATAGAGATTATCCAGATGACAGTGCCAAAGCTCCTTTAGACAGGGATTTTTTGGATGTTTGCATCAAAGTTTCATATGTTTCTCCAATGGGTAGTTCAGTGAATACTTATCTGTGAAGTTGCAAATTTTCCTGTGGAACCAGGCCAGGGCATTCTTGTTGTGGGAAAAGAAGGATCTTCTATAACTGTGGATTTGAACTTAGACAATAATTACCCGTCTGAATCAAAAGATCATGTTGTCACAACACAGCTCTGCTAATATTGACCTTCTATCCTGAAATTATTCAAAGCTCTCTGTGGTCGCGACTTTGCTTTCGAAAACCCTTCGACAGTGCCCCAAGGATGCACGATCAGAGGAACAGAGAAAGCCGCAAGACCTCCCTAAACGCTTCACTAAATTCAAAAAAGGGGATATGGTAGTGGTTTTGCTAGGTGCCAAGCACCAAGGGCAAACAAGCGAACCAATCGAAGGGCCAGCCAAGGTTAAGGAGGTAAACCTAGCCCGGGGAGGGGAAGTACCTCGACCAGTGTTCATTGCCAAGGACTTGACTACTGAAGAGGAGTTTAGTCTTGTCGCTCTTTTGCGGGAGTACATAGATGTATTTGCTTGGTCCTTAGATGAGCTACGAGAGGTAGATCCGAGTGTTGTGACTCACAACATACCCATGACGTCGGATGCAACGCCAGTCAAGCAGCGACCGTACCCCATGAATCCAAAGCACGCTCATGCTGTCAAGGAGGAAATCGACAAGCTGATGAGAGCTGGATTCATTTACGAAATTGAGCACACAGACTGGGTGTCACCCATAGTGATTGTGATGAAGAAAAACGGCAAGATTCGAGTGTGCATCAATTACAAGAAGGTGAACGCTGCTACAAAGAGAGACAATTACCCCTTGCCGTACACCGAGCACATGCTGGTGAGGGTGGCAGGTAAGGAAGCCTACAGTTTCCTAGACGGCTTCTCGGGGTACAACCAGGTGCAAGTGCATCCTACAGACATGCACAAGACCACCTTTGCCACTGAGTGGGGCGTCTTTGCTTACGTAGTCTTGCCCTTTGGGTTAACCAATGCCCCCGCCACCTTTCAATGCCTTATGTGCACCATATTCAAGGACATGCTTTGTAAGGAGTTGGAGGTCTTTGTTGATGACCTATGTGTCCATTCGACGTGGATTGAATATCTAGACAAACTCTGCACAGTCTTTGAACGGGACCTAGAGACTCGATGAGAGCAAGAGTTCTCTTGAAGTAAAAAAGGGTGTGTGTAATTAACTTTCTTGACTTGCATACGTGCCATTTGCCAATAAAGATTCTTCTACTTTTGAACTTATTTTGGAGACCATGATGGTACTCTTGAATAATGAATCCCTTGAATAGGGCTTGATGAAGATTTCTCTTTAGTGATCCCTTGAAAAACACTTGTTAAAGAAGAGGACAACTCCTTAGATGTTTCTTCCTTTATAGAAATTTTAGAGTGTAGCTTGAGAAGTCCTTAGCGGGGGCACTAAAATGAAAGCTAACAAGACGAGCCAATTGCCTCTTACCCACCTAGGTGCCAATCCTAACTAAGAGAGCTAAAGAATGACACCACCTAGCCAAAGGGAGGATGGGCTAGGACATCTCTTTCCTAAGTGAATGGAAAGAACACAGCTTCACAAGAGAGAATTTGTAGCCCATCTTAAGGGAAATAAAGATGATGGAAGGTTAAGAGAGGTGATGGCTCCTAATTTCTCCCATGAACATATATATAACATGAGGAAGAGAGATGAGAAGAGAATGAGACAAGAGGAGAAGAGGTAGAGGAATCTTGCCATTATGTATTCATGGAATACTATATAAAAAAGAGACTCACTCATAGCTTATCTCAAAGAGATGGACTAGTATGAGGGTGTTGTATAATGTGCTCTTAGTGGCTCCCCTTTGTGCTTGGTGATCTAGAGTGCTCTCATGTGCTTGTGATTGTGCGTCTTTACATCTCCATGGGTACCTTATATAGCCTCCATGAGAGATTTGATTAAGCTAATCTTCTTGATTAACATAATCCCAGATGGTGTATGGCATCTTTGATAATATGGAGAATAGTGGACGGGACAAGTCCCCACCTTGGTCATCATGCAAGAAGCCAAGGGTGATGGTAAGACAATCTAGAGAAAGGGAGCTAGATTACAAAAGGTAAGTGTCCAAAGCACATTATCATAATATATTTACAATAAGGATAAAATGGAAAGTTGATGTGATAAGGGTGAAAGAGAGAAGAAAATTGCATGGAGCCAACAATCTGCGCCTTTGTAACTTCAACTCATAAAAGAATTTGAAAAAAGTTTCTTCTATAACTTTGTAGATCAAACCGGTCGGGCAATGGAGAATTCTCTTGAAATTTGATTTTTCCTAGGATTTATTAAAAGACTTCCAAAAGCTACTTTGACTTTAATTCCTTATATACATATAAGCATGTGATAGAGGAGGTCCATACTTGTAAGCTTTTATGTAAGATCCAAATGATACTATTATGTGGACATTGAGTTGTATACAAAGGTGAGGTGTCCTATAATGATGGTGATAGATTCCAAATCTTGTTGATGTAGGTGGAATCCAAGTGTATTTGGAGATTAGTCCTTTGAAAAAATCTATGCACTCACTCAACCCCTAGGTGTAATCCATTTTCACCTTCACTAAGATAACCCATCCATTTTACCCTTTACATTGACATCCCTCCTAAGAACTTGTTTTTCCACTTGTTAGAGTTATAATAACCAAGAAGTAATGTAGCATACCTAGTTTCAAAGTGATAAGATGTAGGATTTAAGCTATGGGTAAGGATCTTGATAGGGGTTTTGGCAAATTTTGTGGTAGAAATCCGGTTTATAAAAAATCTGGATCACTAGTAGGATGTGTAGAATCCAAACCAAACATCTGAATAATATCTTCAATGAACTTTGTTTGATGCAATAATAAAATATCTCAATAGCATTGAATCTAAATACCAAGATATGAGTGTATGTCTCTGAGATCGACCATGTCAAATGCAAAAGATAAAACCTTCTTTACTTATTAAAGGAAGTTGAGATCGTTAGAAACAACCATGGTATTATCTACACATAGAGCAAGAATAACAAAACTATCATTGTAGTGCTTGACATATAAGTTAGGATCTAACGAACAAGAGATAAAACCTTGTTTTGTAAGGAAGACATCAATCTTTTGATACCAAGCTTGTGAAGATTGTTTGAGACCATAGAGTGCCCCATGAAGTTGACAAGCAAGATTTTCCTTATGTTTGACTACAAATCCATGTGGTTGCTCCATGTATATCTCTTCCTTCAAATCACCATTAAGAAAAGTAGTTCTCACATCCATTTGGTGAACCTCCAAATCAAACTCAATAGCAAAAACTAACAAGACCCGACTACTGGTAATACGAACAACATGTGAGAAAGTTTCTTGATAATGAACTCCTGCAATTTGTGAGAAACCTTTGGCAACTAGCCTTACTTTGAATTTGTCAAAATTTCAATCTAAAATTTTTTTAGTCTTATAAAACCACTTGCATTTAATAGCAGTACGTCTAAATGGTAACTCAGTTCTAGAACCCATGTACCTTTAGAGACAAGAGATTCATACTCAGCTTCCATGGTATCTTGCCATTGTTCCTTTTGTGGGGATGCCATGGCATCACTATTAGAGATAGGGTCTTCACAAATATTGAGAGCATTCTCAAGAATATCAGCAAAAAGAGGTAGATTTAGCGCTAAGCAAACTTCTCACGAAGTGAGCGATAGACAACACATCCACAGAGCAAAGCAAACATCATTGCTGGCAGGATTAGGAGTTAACTAGGGTTGCAAGAGCCAATTGAGAATCTCTGTAGCTGCAAAAGAACTAGACAAGTACTAGCCCAATAGCGACCCATATAGTTTTATAGAGCAATTCAACCAGGTCTGCGAGGCTAATGGCTTCATGATCTTGTCCAGCACACGCAAGCTTTCGGCCTATACTTGGGAAATAAAGGATGAATGTGGTATACTAGTTTGGACAATGCTAAATACAATGACTTTCACAAGTGATACCATGCACACTTGACACGTGGATGTGATATTTCAGTTTTGAGACATGTGCTTCATGTAGAAAGAGAAGAAAATGTGTTGTCATTTTTATTTTAAGTCTCTGAGTGAAATTTTACATGGTAAGGGGTATGCTTGCCATTAAATAATAAAGGGGCAGCTTAGAAAAATAGGGGAAAAAGTAAAAACATGAGTAGAGTTTTTGGAAAAAATAGAAGAGAAGTGTTCGACACAAGACAATCAACGTAAGAGAGAGAGAGAGAGAGAGAGAGAGAGAGAGAGAGAGAGAGAGAGAGAGAGAGAGAGAGAGAGAGAGAGAGAGAGAGAGAGAGACATAGATAAAGACATAGATAGATAGATAGATAGAGAGAGAGAGAGAGAGAGAGAGAAAGAGAGAGAGAAGAAGAAGAATAATCTTGCAGGTTGAAGAAGGGAGGAATCTGAAGCTGAGAACAAGAAGACCAAATTGTCAGAAGAAAGAGAACGTGAAGTTGAAGAAATTGGAGCCATGGAGCATGATGGCAAGACTGCTGAAGTCGATGGGTTGATGCAAGTTCTCAGTTTTCAAATGATGGTAATAAGAGTCTTCATTTTGTCTTGTTTTCTTCTATTGCTTTGTGGGGTAGAGAGTTTGCAGATCAATTCTGGTATATGGATATAAATGAAAGACAGCAGAGAGCAGTTCTTCTTCATGATGAGAGTAATATTTGTTCGTTGTTGCATCATGCTTCCCATCAGCAAAGAAGAATGGAAGTAAAGGGCCTCTACATCTGAAACTGGGTATGAGGCACGGAATATGTATTATGAGAAAGTGTTGAATGCACAGGGTCGAGTTAGTGGAAATCTGAAAGGATTTGCAGCCAACAAAATAATGGATCAGAGTTCATAAAATTTGAAGCTCTCGCAACTATTCATCAATGCAAGATATGCTAAGATATGTATGTTGATATGTTGAAATGACAATCTAAAGTCAAAGAATGTGTCTTCCCATTTGCAAGTTTGTGCTTTTGAAACAGAGCAGTTGTGTTTACTGTATAAAGTATGCAAAAATTTAGGATTGTAGACTATGCATAGCTATTTTAGGGTAGCAGATCAAGGATTTTGGCACAGTGGTATTTTGAAGTGTTATATATTGAAAAGAGAGCTACAACTTTTGTTTTCGAAGCTTGGTGATCCGAGGTCTGGTTAGGAAGTTATGAACTATTCTATGTAATGCTCTATGAGGCAATTTATATGCTCTATGAGGAAACATGTAAATTCAATAGTATCTATGTCACCAACTTGGTTTCCCAAAAAATTCAGCATGATTATCCATTGCTAAATTAGTGTAAACTCTGTTTTGATGCAGTAGTGGATTGTCTACAATAGTGAAATGCTTATAGCAGCTGAGTTGGCATGAAAATTTACCGTATAAAGCTTTGGTTATTTGTCTATTTGGATTGTATTTATGTGTGCTCTGAGAAATGAAGAATAGAAAGGATCTACAAGTGGTTTTACACTAATTGATGCAACCATTTTTTGTGGGGTAGTTTGCTGTGTGGGGTTGCCATCCCTAAAAAATAGGAGTTTTGTGAATCTGAAAGCTCGTGTTGTAAAAGTCTATGCCATGGTTGTTTCAACATCAAATTCTCTCTAAAAATGGTAATTATGATCTTGAAGTTTTGAACTGTTTAAGTTGTTGAGTTGAAGTCTCACTGAGGAGTGAGTGATCAGGAATGTTGGATCATGGGTTCAGTGGTGTTGTTTCGTGGGTTTTGTTGACAGAAGATCCTAGGTCTTTATCATGTGGTGTTGTCTTGGGGGTTATTAGAGGCTAACTACCCAGTTCACCTACCATAGATTGGTGCCCTTGCTAAGGATCTCCCGTGTTGAAGATCTCTTATTGATCTTATCAATTGGGAAGTGTAAGGTTTGGAAACCAACCTATACACAAACTCAAGCATGGCGAGTTTTGGATATGAAACCTTCTTAAGTACTGAAACCAACCTATACACAAACTCAAGCATGGCGGCTTTTGGATATGAAACCTTCTTAAGTACTGAAAATGAGTTAATCAATTTATCAAGAGATTGGAGTGGATGGCTTACCAAGATCGAAGAGACAATGATGCAGATAAGCTTCTAAAGATCATCATGCTTCTTGAAGGTTCTACAAGATTATGGTGGAACTCATTGAATGAAGAGATAAGGGCAAATTGGAATGAAGTAAAAAATGAGTTTCTTACAAGGTTTGCAATCAAGCAAACTCCTAAGAGTTTATGGAAATCTTTGAAAAGGATATTTTAGGGAGAAAATGAGAAAGTGTCTAAATTTGCTGCAAGATTTGAAGCAAAATGGATAGAAATTGCACAAAGTATGAAGCAACCTCCCATGATGTTCTTAGAAAAGGACAAGCGTGTTTCATTTCTCAAACTTGAAATTAGAGAAAAGATTCTAATCAAAGACCCTGATACATATGAAGATGTAGTCACAATAGCCAAAGAAAAGTAAAGGAAAATACAATTGAGGTCGGATCAATCAAGAGGTATTGTTGTGTATGCATTTTAACAGCCTAGTCAAGTTGGCAAGGTAGCAAGAAATGCAGGACAACAAGATGTGAATCTTCATGGGGTATTTGAAAGAGTGGAGAATGGGACTCAAAAAGGCCATAGAAAAGTTGATGATGATGTGATTAATAAATTGCAAGAACAATTGACAAATATGAATCTGAATATAAGCCTATTGCAGGCAAGGCAGCCTCAAATGCAACCTAGATTTAGAGGACCTGCAAGAAATAGATGGGAAAACTTTGAATGCTTTAATTGCAAGGAGAGAGGTCATATTGCTCCCAATCGCCCTTATCCAAGAAGAACAAGAGGGGAGATGTATCCCATGCCACAAGGGAATGCTAGGAAAGATACTAGACCTTAACGGGAACAAAGGCCACTTGAACCAGCTAGGCATAGTTGGAAAGAAGACCTAATGAGGACACATCAGGTATGAATTTGGTCAAAACTTGTAAGGTGTCCACCTATTCGTTTGCAGGACATGTCTTAGCAGCCCATCGGGAAGAGAGTCTAGAAAGCTCCGTCCGACACTCCCATGGAATGTTACGGGGTTTGCGATCTAGGTCATCCCGAGTTTGCCACGTAGCGGAAGTATTCCGACCGTTACCACTTAGGACCAACCTGAATCAGAGTTTCCCTAATGGTCAAACTCCTAGAACGACAGCTAACGTCGAACCCCAGGCAAACTATTTTATGCAAAAACGTCAGGGTCGAAGCGGATTCATGATGCCGCACTTGGTTCAAAGAGAATGGGAAACGAGAGGGAATGCAAAGCTCAACCTCTCTGGCCATAAGGCATAGTCTCATTCCATTCCCCTAAAACAGCATAAATCAGGGTTCTAATATCCTAGACTCTAGGTCAACTTCCTTGCTATTCGTTTCCTTCGAGAGAAGTTCCATGCTGTCCATTTTTCTTGAGAAAAGTTCATGACCAACCGGGACCACCCATCCGTAGGACGGACCCATGGCCACATCCACCACACTTTCCTCAGGGTTTCTTTAGTTGTCTAATTACCTACCACATTTGGTTCCTTAACTAGCCGATTCGACATTGGTTCCTTCACGTAATCTTAGCACTTGACATAGAAAAATAGTGTTAAACAAGTTCCTTTTCAACAGGTTATCTTATTATCTTTGAAATACATCCATATAATCTAGCCCGTAGGCTAATCCATAATCCGCTCGAAGGCAATTCATAATCTTCCCGAAGGCTATCCAGCAATCCACAGGGATTACTAATCCAAGATTCCGCTTGTAGACTAGTATGCGGGCCTCGAGATCCAATCCCAAGTCGCGTTGGCCTCTTTTGCAGGGCCCAAAAAAAGCAAGGGATTTACAGCCAGAGCCCCCCCCAGGCACCCAAGTGTCCTCCTGCTCCAAGTAGCACCCAACGGAGAGACCTCTTGCGGGGGTTCAGTCCATGTTCCCAGCACGGCTAACAACCCCCTTGGTTAGGGTTAAGCAGTCAGTCGGGGGTAACTGATGCTGCCTCTCCCTTCAGGCCTTCATCTTGAAGCATTAATTATCTTTCCATCTTTAGTTCCTTGAGCAAACAATGCAAACAGTGTTCCTAAACTGTTACAAACACAATCAATCCAGTGGTCATTTATTTGGCCAACTGTTAAGGAGTGAATCCTTCTCTCCGATGCATCCAGCATTCGATCCGGGATCAATTGTGACCTGGCAAGATCCCCAAGGGTTTGTTTGTTCACCCCTTTTTTTTCCTTGGGTTAGGGCCATACCCTATTAACCTAACTTAACCAACGCCTTAGGCTTCATAAATCAAGACAGTGAATCCTGGCGACCATGTCGCTCTAACTTAATTGATCCTTGCTTGTTAGCCAAAACATAACTTCTTGGCAACTCAGCCCAAGAAAGGCGATGTAGGAGGATGACTACCCATCCTCTTGCAAGTTAGACTTGCATTAGAACCTATCAACCTTATTCCAAGGAGTGGTAAATTTATCTTGTGGATAAACCACAAAGCCATGCGACATTGTCAAAGAGTTTACTGTCCATGATATAAATCATGGGATTCTTATGAACTCAGAAGAGTTTCACTGGGAATTATATGAGATATTTTCAGGCATTGTTATCCAATATCTACCTTAGTTATACAAGTTCTTTTGTATTTAGCATATAATTTGCAGATATACCATGTACATTTATGAAAAATAAGTCTATGGGATCCTAAAACTTGGACATCTGTAAGTAATTGACAGTCTGCTGAATAAATCACATTAATTCAGGTACAAAAATCTGGACAAAAACCCAAAAATGTTGCCAAAAACTGTCAAAAGTCCACTAGGTCCACACGGGACCAAAAGTAACTGTCTAAGGTGACCAGCAAATGACCTAGACTGGTCAAAAAGTGAGCAGGGTTGGAGCAGAGAGCAGCCCGCATTTTTCGGCGCAAAATGCGGGCTGCTCTGCCTGAGGGAAACTGGGAGAAAGCTGGAGCTGAGATGCATGGAATGGAGCATGCAAACTGAAGATTAATAGTCCAACAACTGAAGATGATAACTTGGTGAGAGCTCCACTTCTCTGCCTCTTTGGTCTGATGAAAATGCATGCTGAAACTGTCTATAAAAGAGGGGAAATCTGAGAGAAGAGTATTCAGCCTGCTCTTATGCACGACTTCTCTCATCTTCTCTACCTTATTCTTGGTCCAATGAAGCCCGACTTGTGCGACTTGTGCCCAAGTACTTGAGTGACTTTGGGGCAAGCAACGGGTGAGGATATTGAAGACTTATGGACTGTTATGGGCTGGAATAACCAGTCATAAACAGGGCAGCCCACTATTTTGATCTATTTTTACGAGCAAACATGGGTTTTTTATGATTGTAATAGAGGAAAATGATCTCTTTTCTTCAGGACATTGTTCATAGATGATCAAGAGTGCTTCTTCTTGAGTTTATGCACTCATTTTGAATTTGTTTATGGGCTGGAATTTTCTATTTTAAAACAGGGCTGAAGCTAAAATTATTCCTTTTCAATCCATTTCATGTATCTTTGGTCCAAATCTTGGTTGTATTTGATTCTAACATCAATATACTTGACCCAAAGGATTGAAATCCATCTTTGTACATGAAATAAATGACATTAGAGCTTGCATTTGACATTCATAAATGAATTGGAAATCTGAAAATATCCTTTATGAAATGATGTATGCATCCTGAAGCATTTGATGTAATTAAGTTAGTCTTATTCCTTCTGTTCAAGTATGCTAAGTACAAAGTGAGAAGGCTTGAATTCCTCATCCGAACCTAATTATTTCTAATTCCCAAAACTTATCAAAACCCAATCCATTTATCCTTTTTGAATCTTGAATCCCAAACCCTTCTTCTGCACTAAAAGCCCCGGTGGTAGACCTTCAACTCTTAACACGACGACAGTGGTGAGCCCGACGTGAAGGTCCGCTGCAGAAGAAGAAGTCCAATGGGAGAATCATCAAGCTCGGGAGGAGATGCCTTGCAACAGTTGGTTCATCTAATGCAAGAGAGCCAACAACAACAGCTGCAATTTCAGTAGCAGTTGCAATTGCAACAACAACAGAGACAAGAAGAAGAACGGATTGATGCTGCTGCCATTAAGGCCTTAGAAGCAATTGGGCATGAGCTTAAGCAATTTAATGGGCAAAATATGTCCTCTTTTATCTGTCTCTACACTGACAAGATGGTCTTCTTTGGAGTTCCTCAATATGCCTGGAGCTGTTACTTTGCTCGCCTGGCTGTGCATGGCCTCCAGGACCGAATTCATGGTCTTTCCCAAAAAGATGCTGGATGGACTGTGTTCAAAAAGGCTCTTCGAGAAGAATTTTTCCTTGAAGATTCTAGCCTTATGACAAAGAAAATCTTCACCGAATGGGTCGAGAGGCCCAATAAGGGTCTAACTGTACTGCTCTTCATCGAGAATTTGAAAGCAAATTTGCCCAACTAGATCCTGATGACCAACAAGATATGGAAAATCAAAAGATTGAGTTATTTTTAAAAGCTGCAGATTCTTCTCTTCAGGAGAAATTGACTGACCGACTTGAAGACCCTGACTCTGAGTCGGGATTAAAGACTGCTTGGAGTGATGTCACTGAAGCAGTTAATATGATTACTCGAAGAGAGAGATTGCGCCTAAGATGGGGATCAACCCGTGTAACAACTGATTCTATGAAGGAGCCTGTTCTAGCTTCTCGACCTCCTGTCTCTATGGCCGAGCAACCAAGAAATTCTGTTGTTCCTTCTCCAAAGAAGGATGTCATGGATGAGTTAATTAAAAGCATGCGAGATCTCCATCTTAATTTAACAGAAATTAATTCTAAAGTAGAAAGGCTTGATGTTAAAGTAGAAGAAAGGGGTCGGACAACCGCCCAAAGACCTGCACGAGAAGGCTTTAAAAGACACTGCATTTGGTGTGATAGCCTTCAAGATGACAAGAGGGAGTGCCGAGCATTCCGTGAAGCCGAAGCACAAAAATTAGTCTTTTGGAAGGATGGCAAAATTCATGCAACCGAAACCGGGCTTCGTCGTCTTGAGCCAAACTTCGGTAACGGCAGCATGAAGAAAAGATTGGAGGATTTGGCAACAAGAATATCCTATGCAGTTGTTGATGCTGCAACCTATGGGTTGCAAATTGAGCCAACTAATGAAATTGTTAAAGCATGTAAAACTAATGCAAAATCTAAAGTGTGGACGTAGGCCTTGGAACGCATGGAACAAGGCAAGGCAACTAAGGATGATTTAACTACAGCCAATCAATGTATTCGAGGAAGAACCGGATGGTCCAAGCTAGTGGATTTATTTTCAGCTTTTGCCCGGCTAGCTGAAATTAATAATCAAGAAGCCATGATAGAAGAAAAGAGAAGAAGATGTTGCCGGTCCTTCTTCTTCAGGACCGACTAAACGCATAACAAAAAGCAAACCAGACCAACATAAGGCTGCTGAAAATCTGCCACCACCAGAATTTGACATGGGAGATGCCCCTCAAGAAAAGAAGACAGAAGGAAAAAGAAAAAGCAAACATCCCAGTTACAAGTTGCAGTCGGACATAGAAACTGCAACGGTGTCGAAGGATTTCGAAAGCAAAGTCGCAACCACAGAGGTTCTTGAGAAATTCCAAGACAGAAGATCAATCGAAGCAAATAATCAAGGCAAATATGATGCCAAGTAACAATTGTATTACTGCCAAGTTATCTCTGAGCATAGAGAGAAACATCATAACAAACCACATGTGATCTATGCAATTGACCCATGCCATGTATACAAGCTCTTATTAGAGTCCAAGCTTATGAGAAGCAAAATTTCAAATGCACACAATTGACAACAGTTTTTACCTGCTTCACTCTGAGTTGCATCCATGCTCCCTGCACACACTTCTATTGGGTCTTAATGAATTTTTCTACACCTCTTAGAAGTCTCTTTACAAAGAGCTCTTTAGGGAAGACTTCAGTGACCTTCCTCGCCACTATTCTAAACTTTGCAGCCTTAGCTTCAGTGTGCCTTTGCCTTCGAGCATTGTTGTGTCCAAACCCTTTGGAGAAGGATACTACTGCATTGAAGCACTGATTCCAATTGTCAATGGGATCTAACTTGGGCTGTGATGTTTCTCTCCATATCCAGCTCACTGCTTTGCACAGGCCAGCTGCTTGAGATTTTGTTAAGAGCCCTTAGTCCTGAAGGGGTTTGAAAGTTATCCACATTTTCCTTGTTGGTCTCCTTCCTTCCCACAACATCAGTCTGTGGTTTACCTTTGGATTACTCTTCAGAGAGTGGCTTATCTGGTTTTGAAGGGCCTTGTGTTTGGCACAGTTGGACTTCGAGCTTCTACCAGCACAGAACTTTTAAGGTCAAAATCGATATGACGAACATCTCTGTCATCTGCATTTTCTGTAAGTCTCTTATTGCATATCATACGAGCCAGAAAGGGGTTTTGTGGACCAATAATTGAAGGATCATCTCGTTCTGCAGTATCAATCAGTCCATCTGCAGTTTCAAACATGTGTCTAACTTCCCTATAATCCTGTTTCGCAAAGTGACCTTGATTCTTCAATGACGAGCCACAAAATGTAACTCAATATTTTGGGTTACTTAGTTTTTGTGTTATCATACGGTACAAGCGATGACCCCAGCACTGTCGACGGCCCTCTTCTCCTCCTCTATCACAGAAGGAAGGTTTTTCCCTCGATCAAGATTACCTTCCCCTGTTCTTCCCGTCCTGAACTCCCCTTTTAAGTTGCAGAGATTTCCCTCTGATTAGTCGTCTTCAATTTCCCCCTTTTGGTCTCCATAGCTCCGTCTTCCTAGTTGCAGAGCCTCCTCGATTCACCCATTTCGTCTGTCTTATGCTCCTCCTCTCAATTAAGCTTCTTTCCCCCCCCCAAAAAGCCTTCAACACGCCATTTCCATCCAACAAAGCGGCTCCTCACAATAGCAGCAAATAAAGCTTTTGCCAATTCTGTTTTGCCCACTCCAGTGGGTCCCATGAACATAAAACTGGCGATGGGACAGTTCGAATCAACAAGCCCAATGTAACTCTTCATAAGTGTTGGTTCATGTTTACCAAGACACAGTCAGGGAGAAGCCTATCTGGATGACCACGAAAGGTCTTCACATAGCTGAAAATGTAATCCCAATGCCCGCAGTTTAGCCCTACAAAGTGCTGCTTCAATTCATACAGAATCTCATTCATCTGAAAAACTGCTAGAAGAGTCTCAATCAGCATAGTAGCTCTTATGCTGCCCCCACAATGAACTCATTAACCTTGTTATTGACCTCTATCCAGGCCATGCCAGGCTTTTTGCCTGCATTAGTAGTTCTCCTCAGAATTTGAACTGCATTAGCATCTTCCCACATGTGCACATCTGTATAGATGCTTGACATTGTCTGCAGCAAAGCTTCAGCTTCAGAAAAACAACCTAAATGGCTAGGAAAATCAATGATGCAGTTATAGTGTGTTGAATGCCAAAAAAAACCTTCTCAAGATAGCCAGCATGACTACAAGCAGTAAGAATTGTAGTTAAGATAATAGCATCTGGCTTTGTCCTTCCTTCTGCATGTCCTAAAGGAATTCTACCACCTTCCTGTTCCATCCGTCCATAAAGTTCAATACTGGCTAGATCATGACCTTGTAGAAAAACACCAGCAATCATTGCACCCTTCATATGCTTCAGCAGGTTCTCCATGTTTGGAGTACATATCAATGAGTACATTTCCTGCTTCTACATCAAAATCGGATTCTGTCCTGGTTATCTGATTTGATATCATTCTACCATACCTTACGGCCCCAATGCTATTACAAGCTTTTAGAACACATGTCAATATGAACTTGTTTGGCACAACCCTCATGCTGCATAATATAATACTAATGGAGAGCCTTCTCTCCCTATACTACCCATGCAGAACAAAAATGTAAACATAACGACTAAGTATGTACAAAGTATCAAATCCCACACACACAACTTTTGGGTGGATTTCACACCTCGGATGCGCAGCAATACAACATCCACCCCCTCTAATCCTGCGCATCCTCCGAATGGGCCAAGTACCCATGATCATTATCATCAAGTTCCACGAACAGATCAATCTCTTCATTGTGTATTTCCGGTATATCAACAAGATTATCTGTCATATCATCTGTCTCTTCTATTGGAGTTTCTTCTCGTTGCTCTTCTCTTGCAAATTCTTCCAATGCATAATCCTCATCATCTCTTTTCTTGAAAATCTTGATTCTTTTTCCTGCAATAGGCACTCTAAGCACTGTCCCATCCAATTCTGTCAGCTCATATGTTGCATTGTCAAAGACATGTCTGACTATGTATGGCCCAAACCATCTTTTCACCATCTTCCGAAGTGTAGTATGCTGATTTTCAAGGCTGCTATCAAAGACTAATTCCCAGTCTCCCTCTTCTATTGCTCTAGGCCGCAAGCGATGCCTGTTGTCAAACTTGTCCTTATTTCTTAGTCTAGCAACCTTCAACCTGTCAATAGCTAGCTGAATATCCTCTCGTCTTCTCTCCAACTACCGAATCTGAAGAGCTAAGAGCTCCTCTCTCATCGAATCCTCCTGCCAAGGTAAAATTAACCAAGTCAAAGCACAAGTCTTAGTCGGCATAACCGGTTTCTGACCATACATCAACTCTGCGGCCATATATCCTGTGGTAACACTGTGAGTCATACGATCAGCCCACAAAGCAAATGGTAGAAGTCTTGGCCATTCTCCAATCCGTCCTCTGCATCCTTTGGCTAATGCTTTCACTATCGGTGGATGCCCTCTTTCACTCTTCCCATTTCCCTCTAGATTGTATGCTGTGGTTAGAGCCAACTTGATTCCTAGTTGAGAGAAAAACTCCCTAGCTTCATCTGCATCCAATTCACTGCGATCTGCAGTGATCTTACCCACACAGCCATACCTGTAGAAAATCTCTTCCAATAAGAACTTACACACTACACTAGTGGTCTTCGTTCTCAAAGGTCTGCCCTCAACATGATTGGTAAGATCCTCTCTAGCCAAAACAATATATCTCATCTGCCATAGACCCATAGACATAGTAACCAAGTCAACTACCCACTTATAATGAATTCATAGCGGATAGGTCGGATGAAGCTCATCTCGATGACGCACTACCGAATACATCTGGCAGTCTCTGCAAGTCTCTACAAAGTGAAAAACATCTCTATACATGCCTTTCCACCAATATTTCTCCTTGATTTTCTCATAAGTAGCCCACACTCCTCTATGACCAGCCCAAGGACTCTCATGAAACTCCCTCATCACCTGTAACTGTGTTTCTCTATCGTAGACAACCCACAAGGGTAATCCACCTCTTTTCTTCGGATGCTTCCAAAGAAATCCGTCCTTGAGAAAATAACCATAGGATTTTCTTCTGATCTTCTTGAACTCTTCATCTGTCCATTCATCTCTTTTGCTTAGTGTACTAAGGTACTTGCCAATCTGGAACCAATCTCCAACATAGAGTTCTTCTATGAAAGCCACAATATCATAGACATGACAAACATGATCAACCATAGCGGCTGAAATTTCTGCATCATCCTCTTCTGCAAGTAGAGTCTCCTCATCATCATATCTGGCTCTAGACAGCATATCTGCCACTGGATTATCCTTCCTTGTTATGTGTTTAAATTCTGGATTTAATGACTTGATGTATGCAATCCATCTCAGCATAGCTATATCCGGAGTAGAGCAACTCGTAATCATACCTATCAATGGCAAGCAATCTGTCTCATCACAACTGAGGCTCCAATAAAGTACTTCTTGTCACATTTGAGAGCCATAACAATCCCCAGTAACTCCCTCTTGATTTGCAGATATCTCCTCTGTCTCTCGTTTAGGATTTTCGCCCCAAACCGAATAGCATACCTATTTCCATCTGCATCATCTTGACCCACAGCCCAACCTATGCCAATTGGACTAGTGTCAACTGTCAATACAATAGGCCTTCCACAATTATAATCCACTTTCCTAAGAGTAGGAGCAATCTGCAAT
The DNA here is from genome assembly GCF_053477565.2 of Lygodium microphyllum. Lineage (NCBI taxonomy): Eukaryota > Viridiplantae > Streptophyta > Polypodiopsida > Schizaeales > Lygodiaceae > Lygodium > Lygodium microphyllum. The sequence continues at coordinate 77,239,527 of NC_141156.1, forward strand.
AAATTTTTCAATTTTCGCATGGCTCTAGTGTGGCTCTCATCCCAATAGAATTTCTGCCCCTTTCGAAGCAGCTGATATAAACAATCTACTATGTGTGCAAAATGGGGTATCCAAATCATATAAAACACACAAGCTCCAATGAATCTCCATGTTGAGATATCGAGCTCCACTCGTGATACGCCAGGGTGACCGTTGTGTATTTATGTCACCGACTTGTCAGTTGTAGACGCGGTTGGTACACCGCCCATGAATAATAGCTAGATGACAGCTATCCTTATCTACTCTAGTTCGTGGCTCAGTTAGTATGCCACCTTAGTTAGTTGAGTTTGGTTTGAGACCCATATAGAGGGTTCTTCTATTTCTTTGTACTTGAGTTCTTTTGGCTTACACACCTAAGAAGAGAAAAACAGTTTTCAGCCTCCACCCTTGTGTGTATTCCCCCATTGTGCAAGCAAGAAAGCTACAAGTGAGACTCCTTCCTTCTCTCCCACAATCTTGACATGGTATCAGAGCCTTGTTCGTGGTAAGGAGCTCAAGAAAGCAAGCCAAGCTCGCGGTGGTCTGGTAAGAGGAGCAGTGTTGCTTTCATTTTCTGTTTTGGGAGCAGATCTCTGCAGGTAGCACAACCGGAAATTGCAGGAGTGCATTGTCTCAGGTTGAGACGCCCTTCGCGGTGAAGCAAGAGGGCAGTATATGCTGCGGGAGGGGGCTTTAGCCCTCGGCGACCTTGTTTTTTGATTTGAGGCCATTTCGGGGCCTGTTTTGCAGACGGAAGTTTTCTGCACGCACTCAGGAAAAGGCTCAGTTTTATGCTGTGCAGCCACTGTTCTACAGGTCGGTGAAAAGTTACTGTAGAAATTGCATCGTATGCTTGTGCACAGAGACATTGGGAGTTTCAGAATCATCCTTGGTTCGTGTTTATGCAAAATCGTCACTAGGAAGTGACTGTGTGGTCAAATACCACTTTCGCCAATTTTGCAGATTTGCCCTTGTGAGGGTGAAGCTGTGTTTTTTGCAATGACAGAATTTCTTGCAGTATTCTGTAATGGCGTCTGATTCTCTTTCACAGATTGTCACTGAAAAGCTTGACAAGAACAACTTCCAGGCATGGAAGTTTAGAATGACGAATTTCCTTATGGGAAAAGGATATTGGGAATTTGTTGCAGGAAATCAAGAAGAACCAGTTCTTCCTGATGTTCCCAATCAACAGCAAATGCAGGCATTCAAAGCATGGCATGAGAGAGCCAGGAAAGTTATGTACTGGCTGTCTATCAGCATTTCAGACTCTATGATTGTGCATATTCAGGATGCAAGTACGCCAAAGGAGGCATGGGATACTTTGTCAAAGATGTATAGCACAAATACACAAGCCAGGAAAATGCAGCTCAAGCAAGAGTTGCACAATGTGCAAAGAGAAAATATGAGCATCAACGACTACCACATGAAGGTGAAGAAGATTGCAGATGTACTTGCTTCCATTGGGTCGCCAGTGGAAGATGATGATTTAGTTTCCGTGACCTTGAATGGTCTAGGAAAGGATTATGCACAGTTCCGAACATCCATTTCCGTCCGTGAAAGATTTCCTGATTTTGAGGAGTTGATTGCTCTTCTAATTTCTGAGGAGCAGAGAAATGGTGGTGCATCTTCTTCAGGAGGAACTTCAAAAGAAGCTGTCTTCTACTCAAATGCTGGAAGAGATAGAGGCAGAGGTAGAGGAGGCCGATTTGGAGGCCGTGGCAGAAATCAGAATATGCAGCAAACTCAAGAAAACCAGTCCTATGGAGGAGGACGTGGTAACTCTAGAGGCAGGGGGAGCCAAAGAGGTCATGGTGGATGGCAAAGAGGCCAAAATGCAAACAGTAATGTTGAATGCTACTACTGTGGTAAAATGGGTCATATGGCTAAAGACTGCTATAAAAAGCAGAATGACATCATGAATGGAAAACTGCAACAAGGAAATTATGCATCCTCTAGTAGACAGGGTGATGACAGAAATGAGCATCTGTTTATGGTGCAGCACATGAACAATTCTGTGACAAGTGCAGAAGAAAGCAATGATGTATGGTATGTTGACTCAGGTGCATCAAACCACATGACAGGTCATGCAGAATGGATGGAGGATGCAAGGAAAATGGAAAAACTAGGATTTGTGGAGACTGGTGATGATACTGCACATCCTATTGTGCAGATTGGAAAAATTCCCTTGTCTATGCAGGATGGGAAAAAGAAATACCTGTCCGATGTATTTCATGTCCCGAATATCACCAAGAATCTGGTTTCTGTTGGTCAAATGGTTGAACAGGGCTTGCAGGTCAGATTTAATCCTCATGGATGCTTTGTTGAGGATATGAAAAATAAAGGTCGCTTGATAGCAAAAGGAAAGAAGAAGGGCAGAATGTTTACATTGGATGCAGACATGTCTGAATTGAGTGCAGCAATGTTTGCACATGGGACCGGTGTAGTTGCAGATATTAATATCTGGCATAAACGCATTGGTCATGTTAATGTACAGCGACTTAAATCAATGCAGGCCCAAAATATTGTTGCAGGATTGCCCAAATTCAAGGTTGCAGAAATGCATAAGGTATGTGAAGCCTGTCAGTTTGGAAAATAGGCAAGGAAACCATTTCCTAGACATGTTCAAGAGAGTAAGAAGCCATTGGAATTAATCCACTCTGATGTGTGGACAACTAAAGCTGCATCTCTTGGAGGCTGTCATTACTTTGTCAGTTTTATTGATGACTATAGCAGAAAAGTTTGGGTGTATTTTATGAAAAAGAAAAGTGAAGTTTTTGGGCATTTCAAAACTCTTAAAGCTATGGTTGAAAAAGAAACAGGCTTGCAGATAAAATGCCTAAGGTCAGATGGAGGGGGAGAGTACCTCTCAAATGAGTTTGCAAGGTTCCTGCAGGAGCATGGCATAAAGCAGCAATATTCATGCAGTCATACCCCACAACAAAATGGAATTGCAGAAAGAAAAAACAGGCATATTGGAGAGGTATCTCGTGCCATGCTCAATGAAAAAGACTTGCCAGATTTTTATCGGGCTGAAGCAGTTGCTACAGTAGTCTACATAATGAATAGGACTCCCACTGCAGCAATACATGGAATGACTCCAGAGGAGAGGTATACTGGTAGGAAACCAGATATTTCTCATTTGAAAATTTTTGGTTGCATTGCCTATGTACATGTGCCAGATGAGTTGAAATCCAAGTTGGATCCAAAAGCTGAGAAGTGAATCTTTATTGGTTACTCTCTGCAGCAAAAAGGGTATAGATGCTATAACCCTTCTACTCGTAAGTTTATAGTGAGCAGAGATGTTGTTTTTGATGAGATGAGTAGCTGGTATAAACCAATAAATGTGATTGATGATGTAGATGCACAAAATGGTAATGCTGCACAAAATTCACAGCAGCAGTCACAAAATATTAGTGGACCTGGAGCATCCTCTAGCAGTGGTTCACATTCTTCGCCATGGACAGACAGATTGAGAACAGGAGAATCTTCTCAAAGTAATGCAGATAGTGGTATGCAGGTATCACGAAAAGGAAAAGAGAAGGTTGATCAGCCCATGTTTGATGTGAATGCAGGTCACTCTTATGTGGATGGTGAATCCAGTGGCTCAGAACAGAGCTTTGATGATGAGTTGGGTATTCCTTCTATTGTTACACCTGGAGTAAGGAAGATCAGGGATGTTTTGAGAGCACCTGGGAGTGAACCTACTTTGCGCAGGTCTACGAGAGCTAGGTATCCTGTGGACAGGCTGAAATATGATGGATTTACAGCCATTCACTATGCATATATGGTCAAAGTGATACAGGAACCAGAACCCACATCTTTTGAGCAAGCCATGGGAAAAGAAAAATGGGAGAAAGCCATGGATGAAGAAATGGATGCCTTGGAAGCAAATGCTACATGGGAATTGGTACCTTTGCCTAAAGGTAAAAATGCAATTGGCTGTAAGTGGGTTTATAAGGTGAAGCACAATGCAGATGGTTCTGTGAATAGATACAAGGCAAGATTAGTAGTCAAGGGGTATGCACAAACATATGGCATTGACTATGAAGAAACATTCAGTCCGGTTGCAAGGATGGCAACCGTAAGAGCAGTCATTGCTATGGCTGCATCAAAGGGATGGTCTTTACATCAGATGGATGTAAAGAATGCCTTCTTGCATGGTGATTTGCAAGAAGAGGTCTATATGGAGCAGCCACCAGGTTATGTGCATGCTGTTCATCCTGAGTTTGTTTGCAGGTTGAAGAAAGCTTTGTATGGCTTGAAGCAAGCACCTAGAGCATGGTCTGACAAGATAGGACAGTATCTTGTCACTATTGGCTTTCAGATTTCCAAGGCAGATTTCTCACTTTATGTGAGAAAAACAGAGAAAGGTATTATGCTACTTGTCATTTATGTTGATGATTTGATTATGACAGGTGACAGTGATGAAGATATCCTTCATGTGAAAATGCTATTGAAGCAGAAGTTTGAGATGAAGGATTTGGGAGAGCTGCGTTATTTCTTGGGCATTGAGGTGATTAGATCACCAAGTGGGATACAGCTCTTGCAGAGGCAGTATGGATTGGACATGCTGTCCAAATATGGGATGACAGGCTGTAAGCCTATTTCAGTTCCTTTGGAGCAGAATGTGAAGCTGAGCACAGATGCAGGTGAGCTTCTAGAAGACCCTACTATGTACAGACGCATAGTAGGAAGTTTGATTTATATGACTATTACCAGGCCAGATTTGAGCTATGATGTTGGATTGGTAAGTCAGTTTATGCAGGCTCCAAGGAAACCGCATTTGGATGCGGCTAGATGCATACTCAGGTATGTGAAGTCCACATTGCAGTATGGACTATTTTATGAGACTGGGGTTCAGATACAGTTGCATGGATACACTGATGCTGATTGGGCTGGTAGTATTTCTGATAGACGATCTACCAGTGGATATGTGTTCTCTTTTGGGAGTGCTGCAGTCACTTGGAGCAGCAAGAAACAGCCTACAGTTGCCTTGTCGAGCACAGAGGCTGAGTACAGGGGTGCAGCAATGGCTGCATGTGAGGTAGCTTGGTTGCATAAGCTACTTTATGATATGCATCAGTCTACAGATGGGCCAGTTGTCATTTATTATGACAACATGAGTAGTATACACTTGGAAAATAACGCAGTCTATCATGCTAGAACAAAGCACATTGAGGTGCATTATCACTATGTGCGAGAGAGGGTTTTACTAGGTCTTATTGATCTAGTTTATGTCAGCACAGAGGATCAGGTAGCTGACATATTCACAAAGGCATTGGGCGCAGAGAAGCTGCGCAAGTTCAGAGACCTGCTTGGTGTGCAGGAATTGGGATTGAGCTCGAGGGGGAGTGTTGAGATATCGAGCTCCACTCGTGATACGCCAGGGTGACCGTTGTGTATTTATGTCACCGACTTGTCAGTTGTAGACGCGGTTGGTACACCGCCCATGAATAATAGCTAGATGACAGCTATCCTTATCTACTCTAGTTCGTGGCTCAGTTAGTATGCCACCTTAGTTAGTTGAGTTTGGTTTGAGACCCATATAGAGGGTTCTTCTATTTCTTTGTACTTGAGTTCTTTTGGCTTACACACCTAAGAAGAGAAAAACAGTTTTCAGCCTCCACCCTTGTGTGTATTCCCCCATTGTGCAAGCAAGAAAGCTACAAGTGAGACTCCTTCCTTCTCTCCCACAATCTTGACACTCCATACCTCTGAAGTGGTAGAACAATACTCCGTAATCTTGCCTATAGCATCCACCTTCTCAGGTGAGGGTTTCCTGCCATAATACCCACATATATGTCCAACAATGACAACCTCATTTACCCCAAAAACAGATTTTTGCCCTGATAGTGTCAAGTTCACTTCTTCTAACCTGGCCAAAATCTTTTCACAAGCTGAAATATTATCAGCCACAAAGTATCTGCATCTCTGCTCATTTAGACTCTCATTCTTCTCTTCTTCTGCACACTCCTTAATGGGCACATCATCCAAGAAAGGCATGGTAAGCTGAGGTATGTAATCACGAAGGACCTTATCCATGGCATTCATCATATGCGCAACAGAATTAGTGGCACCTTGAGGCAAGGTACACATCCTAACAAGCCCAATAGGAGTTCTCATAGTGGTTATGTCCCTGCTTTCCAAAACCAGCTGAAATTGATCATATCCCGAATACAAATCACCTAAAGAATAGATGGCACGTCCAGCAAATGCTTCTGCAAACTCATCCACAACTGGACCTATACCAACATTCCTGATAGTAACTCTGTTTTACTGGCTGCATGTCCTGTATAAATCAGAGAGTACCATTCTTCTTTGGAACCGTAAACCACCTATTTGAGTATGGTGTAGATGAAGGCTCTAGGATTCCCATCCTGATTTTCTCATTCAACAAATCAATCAGCTTTGGCAGGTGTGCCTTAGGCACTGGAATAGGTCGAAGGTTCCATGGAATATGAGGAATAGTAAAGATCACCATAGGAGCAACAATATCCGGATTTACACATCCAATCTCATGCGGAAAAAAAGCAAACCCCCTTCGATGTCGCTCAAGCATCTCCTGAAAGCATTGCTTCTCTGTGGGTAGCAAGAAATCACCATTTCCAATTTTCAATTCAGCAAGAGTCTCTGCTGAAAATTTATGGCCTATATGCTCCGGATTCCTCAAAATTGGCTGTTTGGCAGTCCTCTCTATTTGCTGATCACTGTCAGGTGGAAGTGGTACAGCTACTGGCTTCACCTTCTTATCCACAGTCTTGTATTTCGTGTCAACCCTGGCTTCATTATGATCCTCTGCATTACTCAAATCTTGCTGTAAATCAGCAATTCTGCACTTTAGCGGCTGAATATCCTCAGCCCTCTGCTCTATGGACTGCATAGGAACAACCCTAAACTCTGGATGCTGAAATATTTCAGCAGTAAACTCTGTTGGCTGAAAGTTTTCAGCCCTTTGGGTCTCTATAAGCTGATCATAATCAGCTGGAAACTCTGTTTGCTGAATTTCTTCAGCACTCAATACTTTTTGCTGAGTCACCTCAGCCTCTGACTCTATCTGTGACACAAAATCTGCAATTTCATGAAACATGTCCAGGGATTGCACTAATACATTACTGTGACAACTCTGCATATCAGTTTTCAGCATATTTTCCATCTCTGTCATCGTATCTGCACAAATCATACTATCATACATCCCATCTATATGCTCATCATCCTTTAAAATACCTACATTTTTCAAATTTTTCTCCTTCTTACATATGTACTGCCCGCAGCTCTAAGCAACTTAGAAGTCTTTTGATAGCTCGTCGAACTGTTTGCTGAAATCCCAACAAAACTAGAGGAGAAAACGCTGCTGCCAGGAGGCGAGAACTCCAATTTCCTGTGCTCTGTACCACCGTCGTCTCGCGAAACAGCGGTACCTAATGAAAACCCGAATCCCTCACAGTGGGCAAAGGTGCATCTCTAAGAGTATCCCTGTTTCTAACATGGTTCACACACACAGTCATAAACTGAACTGCTCTCATGCCATCTTTGATGAGAATCCGTGCATAAGCAGATCCATCATCCATTACCTTTGTTTCCATGTGCATCTCTGTGATGAATGGCTGTCCAAGAATTATGGGATTAGAGCATGAATCCTGCACAAAGAAATGGAAATCCTCCTCTACATCTCCAATAGAAACCCTGACACTGGGACAAGTAGCATACAAATCACCTGCACTGTTGTTGGTAGCTCTCATACACCACCCATGCTCTACATCCATAGGCCATCTGTTACTTTCATAAACTCCACGAACTATGAGATTAATCTCTGAACCATGATCCACCAAATCAACATAAGGCACCTGTTTCTCTCCAATTTTTACCATCGTTTCTGTAGTTGCCCTAGCCCAATGACTCCGCAAAAAGTGACTACGCGGTATCAAGACAGGCTCATCAGTTTCAGCATAATGCATAGGCTAAACCCTCTTCTCTATCTGTGGAAAAACAGAAGCATTCTCAACCATAACCTCATCCTCATCCTCATCCAACTCCCTAATCAAAACTCCCTGTGTATCAGTAGTAGGCAATGCATGTCTTTTCCTCTTCAGGACCTCTTGAAACTGATCTTCAAACTCTCTTTTCGAGATGCCCAAAACCTCAGAAATAGTAAAAGTCACCTCACTGCCAAGTATCTTGTCATTAAAGATTTTCTTCATGTCCGTAGATGTCTCAATATCGGATATCAATCTAAACCCTGGCTGCTTTCTCTCTCTGGGCTCTTGCCTCTTTTCTTTCTTTTGAGCATCATCCATCTGTCGTTCTGGCCCTGGTCTCAAAGACGGTCCTGTAGTGGGTGGAGTAACAAACTCACCCCCTCTAGTCTTTTTAGCTGCACTTGGATTTTCTTCATCCCTCTTATGCTTCTCCTTAATAAGTACATCTGCTCCCTGAGACTTAGCCAAGTAGGCATAAATAGTGTATCTATCAATAGACGAATCCCAACCTGTCTCAGATCTGATGCTAGAGCCTGCATTAGTCAAAACAGTTTGCTGAATTTTTCCCTTGTTTGCCATCTCCATAGCATAAGTCCATAATGCTGACTGATTCTCTGATCCTTTCTCAATCTGGACTCCATATGCAGAACCATCTCCTCTAGCTGCCACATAAGAAGTACGTGCAGCCATGTCATCCACTAACTTCTTCATTCCGCCTTTCCCAAAGTTGGTAGCAAGCGGAGCTCCTGTTTCAGTCAACCAGATATTACCATCTTGTCCCCAAAATACCAAATTCTTCCTCCTTGCATCCTGAAAAGATTCACAATCCCTGCAATGCTGATGGTCCGTACTATCACACCAAATACATCTTCGATCTCTCCTAGGTGCACTAGGAGCACTCCTAGGTGCAGTAGGAGCACTAGAAGAAATAGTAGGCGCAGTCGAAGCAAACTGCTCTTTCAATTTTCCCACCAATTCTGCTTTAACTGACTCCAGTGTCAAATCCGTTATGCCTTTGATTATATCATCAAGAGAGGAAGGCACCGACGGAGCGGATGGTTTTGGAGCAGAAGGAGCCGGCATCGGTCTTGGAGTAGGAGAAATAGGAGGAGTAGAAACAGTAGGCACTGGCATAGGCCAAGAAACTGGCTGAGGAAGAGAAGAAATAATAGGGATAGAAGCAGGCATAGGAGCAGAAGACGGCGTCGGTGTCATAGATCCATTCTGTAGGCGGGTCTTCCATATCCTCCTCTTGGTCAAGGTCGAGACTGTATCCTGGGCATCCTGCCAATCCGTTTTAAGACCCATAGACTTCGTGCGATCCTCAAGAAGTTCTCTTAATTCTTCCTGAAGAGCAGGATCTGCAGCTTGCAAGAAAATCTCAACTTTCTCAACATCCAATGCTCTTTGTTCAATGGCATCAAGCTGACTATACCTCTCTTTAAATTCTCGTATCAACTCTAAAGCAGCTACACCTTTGTTTGGCATGTAGACCCACTCTCGGAATGACCGCCGTGTAGCCATCCCAAAGTCCTCAAGGAAATACTCTTCTTTCAGGGCCTTCTTAAAATCTTGCCAATGCAAATTTTGAATAAAAAGATCAGTCACTTTTGCCCTCAAGGCGGGTGTGACAAGATGAAGGAAATACTTACTCATAAGTCCAGCTGGAACTCCAAAAAACCCCATCTTGATCTCATATGTCTTCAAATATGCTGAAACATTATGGCCATCAAATAGCTTCTTCTCATTCTCAACTGCTTCAATCGCCTTAGTCGCGCTGATTGCATTTTCCTGCTCCGAATATAGTTGCCTTTGCTGAGACAACTGTTGTTGATGCAATTGCTGCTGCTGCTGCATATACAATTGTGTCTGCTGATTTTGAAGTTGCATATACATAGACATATTCTGCAAAATCTGCTTTAGATCATCCGTTGAAGTACTTGAAGCAGCAGTCAATGATGGAGCTGCAGTAGAGGACGAAGCTGGAATTGTAGAAGAGGCTGAAATGGATGCTGAAGTGTCTCCCATCCTGAAATTTATGCGACGCTTTCACGCCAGGTTCACCAAAGATGTCGAAGGATTTCGAAAGCAAAGCCGCAACCACAGAGGTTCTTGAGAAATTCCAAGACAGAAGATCAATTGAAGCAAATAATCAAGGCAAATATGATGCCAAGTAACAATTGTATTACTGCCAAGTTATCTCTGAGCATAGAGAGAAATATCATAACAAACCACATGTGATCTATGCAATTGACCCATGACATGTATACAAGCTCTTATTAGAGTCCAATCTTATGAGAAGCAAAATTTCAAATGCACACAATTGACAACAGTTTTTGCCTGCTTCACTCTGAGTTGCATCCATGCTGCCTGCACACACTTCTATTGGGTCTTAATGAATTTTTCTACACCTCTTAGAAGTCTCTTTACAAAGAGCTCTTTAGGGAAGACTTCAGTGACCTTCCTCACCACTATTCTAAACTTTGTAGCCTTAGCTTCAGTGTGCCTTTGCCTTCGAGCATTGTTGTGTCCAAACCCTTTGGAGAATGATACTACTGCACTGCTGCTTGAGATTTTGTTAAGAGCCCTTAGTCCTGAAGGGGTTTGAAAGTTATCCACATTTTCCTTGTTGGTCTCTTTCCTTCCCACAACATCAGTCTGTGGTTTACCTTTGGATTACTCTTCGGAGAGTGGCTTATCTGGTTTTGAAGGGCCTTGTGTTTGGCACAATTGGACTTCGAGATTTTACCAGCACAGAACTTTTAAGGTCAAATTCGATATGATGAACATCTTTGTCATCTGCATTTTCTGTAAGTCTCTTATTGCATATCATACGAGCCAGAAAGGGGTTTTGTGGACCAATAATCGAAGGATCATCTTGTTCTGCAGTATCAATCAGTCCATCTGCAATTTCAAACATGTGTCTAACTTCCCTATAATCCTGTTTCGCAAAGTGACCTTGATTCCTCAATGACGAGCCACAAAATGTAACTCGATATTTTGGGTTACTTAGTTTTTGTGTTATCATATGGTACAACGATGACCCCAGCACTATTGAGGCCCTCTTCTCCTCCTCTATCACAGCGGCAGTTTTCCCCTCGATCAAGATTACCTTCCCCTGTTCTTCCTGTCTTGAACTCCCCTTTTAAGTTGCAGAGATTTCCCTTCGATTAGTCGTCTTCAATTTCCCCCTTTTGGTCTCCGTAGCTCCGTCTTCCTAGTTGCAGAGCCTCCTCGATTCACCCATTCCGTCTACCTTATGCTCCTCCTCTCAATTAAGCTTCTTTTCCCCCCAAAAAAAGCCTTCAACATGCCATTTCCATCCAACAAAGCGGCTTCTCACCATAGCAGCAGATAAAGCTTTTGCCAATTCTGTTTTGCCCACTCCAATGTGTCCCATGAACATAAAAATGGCGATGAGACAGTTCAAATCAGCAAGCCCAGTGTAACTCTTCATAAAGTACTGGTTCATGTTTACCAGGACACAGTCAGGGAGAAGCCTATCTGGATGACCACGAAAGGTCTTCACATAGCTGAGAATGTAATCCTAATGCCCGCAGTTTAGCCCTACAAAGTGCTGCTTCAATTCATACAGAATCTCATTCATCTGAAAAGCTACTAGAAGAGTCTCAATCAGCATAGTAGCTCTTATGCTGCCCCCACAATGAACTCATTAACCTTGTTATTGACCTCTATCCAGGCCATGCCAGGCTTTTTGCCTGCATCAGCAGTTCTCCTCAGAATTTGAACTGCATTAGCAACTTCCCACATGTGCACATCTGTATAGATGCTTGACATTGTCTGCAGCAAAGCTTCAGCTTCAGACAAACAACCTAAATGGCTAGGAAGATCAATGATGCAGTTATAGTGTGTTGAATGCCAACAAAAAACCTTTTCAAGATAGCCAGCATGACTACAAGCAGTAAGAATTGTAGTTAAGATAACAGCATCTGGCTTTGTCCTTCCTTCTGCATGTCCTAAAGGAATTCTACCACCTTCCTGTTCCATCCGTCCATAAAGTTCAATACTGGCTAGATCATGACCTTGTAGAAAAACACCAGCAATCATTGCACCCTTCATATGCTTCAGTAGGTTCTCCATGTTTGGAGTACATATCAATGAGTACATTTCCTGCTTCTACATCAAAATCGGATTCTGTCCTGGTTATCTGATCAGATATCATTCTACCATACCTTATGGCCCCAATGCTATTACAAGCTTTTAGAACACATGTCAATATGAACTTGTTTGGCACAACCCTCTCCCTATACTGCCCATGCAAAACAAAAATGTAAACATAACGACTAAGTATGTACAAAGTATCAAATCCCACACACACAATTTTTGGGTGGATTTCACACCTCGGATGCGTAGCAATATGACAACGGATCTTAAACTGATCCTAGAAGAAAGAATTCTTAGTAGTAGAATTGAATTTACATTAGGTGAAATTCTCGGTATTGCAAAATGAGGATTTCATGATGTAATTAAACGAAAAAGACAATATGTTGGTGAGGAAACTGAAGAACCTGTACATGCTTTTTTGCAAGTACTTCATGTGTATTTGCAGGATGAAGAAAAGCTGAAAACTCAATGGATTCGATTGGAGGCAATCAAAGAATTGATTGCAGCCATAAAAGCCAAAGAAGAAGACATTTATGAAGCAGAAGCTGAAGAAGCCATAATGGTGGAAACTTCTTAATCTAAAGTGCAGCCCATGCAAAAGAAAGAGACTTTTCTTCACAACATGCAAGAAGAAAGTGAAACTTACTTTATTCCAAGTAGTCACTATTCCCATACCCATTGGGCAAGGGCGACTACTAAAACTGTTGTTAAAATTGGTGAGAAAGAAACTCCATGCATTGCCCTTATAAACCATGGTTCAGAAATTAATGTTATGTCAAGAAGTCTCTATGAGAATGGTGGATGGCCCAGGGTGGCGCATGAAGGTAGCCAACAACTCTTCTGGCGATCTTTATGCAGGGTGTCCTTATGTACAAGTTACTATTGGAAAAGATGAATTTCATTTCTTTGTTCAAGATTCTTGCAGTTATCCAATCATTCTTGGACAACCATTTATTTCCGAGTCTCGTTTAGAGACAAATGCTCTTGATGATGGTTCATCATACGCTCGGATAAGAAGCAAGGATAATGATAAGGCTGTTCAATTCCTAATTGTCTGTGTTAATCACCATCGGAATAGGGATCGATTGAGAGATCATCCTGTTCCTCCTAATGCCCGAGAATTTAAGGGTTTTCGGGTAGCGCTGCTATAAGTGGAGGCTATGGCAGTGCATCGTGTCATAAAAAATTGCCTCCACATATGAAGGAGGCAAGGTCTAAAGCTAATTTGCATGTTTTTTCAGCCAATGGAGTGGGTTGTTATAAACAATTTTCAGCCATGAACAGGGCTGAAAGAAAGTATTTGAGTCATATGGAGCAAGAACTGAAGAAAATTGATGTCTTATCTAAAGATAAAGAAATTTCAGGTCTATTCTATGGGCTGAATTATAATGATACAATGGCTGAAATTTATACAGTCGTTTGTGCATAAAATCAAGCTGAAAATCAGTCCATACAGGTATTTACATTGGATATGTATGACATAATTCAAGAATTTGCAGATTATGAAGTCTTTGGATAGCCAAACAAGGATGAGGCAAGAGTAGAAACAAAATATAAAACAGTTGATAAGAAGGTCAAGCCGGTAGCTACTCCTCTACCACCTGAAAGCGAAGGATTGGCAGAAAGGGTATCCAAACAACCAAGCCTTCGTGATCCTAAAGATATTGGCCATCAATTTATAGCAGAAAGCCTACAAAAGCTGAAAATTGGTGAAGACTCTTTCCTCTTGCAAGCTGAAAAACAAATTCTCATGCAGATGTTAAAGAACCATGATAAAGCCTTTTCATTTCAGCCACATGGAATCGGCTGTGTGGATCCGAACATTGTGGCTCCAATGGTAATTTTTACGGCCCCACATGTTGGAATCTTAAACCAATTCTGGTTCCAAGGGCTCATTTGCCTAAGTTATTGGAACTTTTAAATGAAAAGATAAAAATGCGAATATTGGAGCCATCTTCAGCTCCATATTCCAACCGATGGTTTACCGTACCTAAGAAGAATGGATCTTTACGATTCATTCGAGATTTGCAACCCATTAATAAAGTCACTATAAGAAATGTTGGTTCAGGACCAATTGTGGATGAGTTTGCTGAAGCTTTTGCAGGCAGGGCAATCTATTCCATGAGAGACTTATATTCAGGCTACGACCAATTTCAGCTTGCTTTGGAAAGCCGTGACATTACTACAATGAAGACGCCTCTTGGCCTAGTCCACATGTGTACTCTACCTCAAGGGGCTAAGAATTCAGTAGCTCACATGATGAATGCCATGCATAAAGTATTGAGGGATTATATTCCTCAATTGACTCTTCCTTTCCTTGATGATGTTCCAATCAAAGGATGTGAAGTTCATGAGAAAAATGAAGAACTCAATGAGCTTGGATGTCGAAAGTTTGTTTTTGATCATATCAATGATTGTGCTCAAATCCTGTCTAAATTAGAAGAAGTGCATCTTACTCTTTCAGGAGCTAAATCTGTTTTTGGAGTTGAAGAAGTTCTTGTGGTCGGACATATGTGTGGACCATATGGCCGAAAGCCTTCTCCATCTAAAACAAATGCAATCAGCAAGATGCAAGAAGAATGTACAAATGTTTCAGAAGTAAGAAGATTTCTTGGTGCATGTGTCTTCTACCTTATTTGGATACCATATTTTGCTCATGTTGCTGAAAATCTTTATCAACTTCTAAGAAAGGGTCAAAGCTTTCTATGGATAAAAGAACACACTCAGGCTATTCGGAAACTCAAGAAAATGCTGATCTCAGCTCCCACTTTAAAGAGGGCTAACTACTCTAATGGATAGCCCATTTTTCTCATAGTGGACACAAGTCCTATTGGAATAGGATGGGCAGTTGGTCAAGACGACCTTGAAGGCAGCAGATATGTGATCTGCTTTGGAGCAAAGGTTCTTAATGAATGACAAAGAAGATATGCTCAAATTAAAAGAGAGCTTTGGGGAGTAGTAACTGCATTAAAATGTGACAGGGAGTACTTCATGGGCATACATGTTATAGTTGAGACTGATTGCCTACCACTCTTGGGCATGATAGCCAACTGTTCCACTCCTAACATAGCCATGCTAAGATGGATAGCCTATATTAAATCCTTAAATCCTAATTTGAAACATATTGCAGGTAAAGATAATCCAGTTGCTGACATGCTTTCACGCGCCAGATATATGGATGAAGAAGAAATGATGGATGAAGAAGAATCATAGTTTATAAATGAAGATGTTTATGCAGGTACAACAAAAATTATAGCAAGAACAACAGGTTCAGCTGATAATACAACTCTTACATCAGCAAGGATGGATGAATCAACTAAAGAAGGACAATGGACAGCTAATAAACAGCATATTCCATGTTTTGTTATGGTTTGTTCACACTTTAAAGAAGAATATTATGCAGATGATTGGCTAAAAATTGGCCAATTTTTGAGCACTATGACAAAGAAGGAAGAATGGACTCATGAAGAGTTCAAGAGAATTAAGAGAAAAGCCTATGGTTTTTTTTCTTAAAGATGGCTACCTTTGGAAGCATGCAAAGAAGAAAGGAAGAGCGCCTGTTCGTGTCTTAGGTGACAAAAAGACACAAAGACAGGTCATGCAAGAATTCCATGAAAGCCTATTGGCTGGTCATAGAGGCATACGGGATACTTTTGCCAAAATAAAAGAAATTTTGGTGGCAAAACATGTATAAAGTCATTGAGCATTTTGTTGAGTCTTGTCATGCTTGTCAAATGTATTCCATGGTAAAACATAGAGATGGGCTTCAGCCTACCTATCCTTTGTCTCTTCACTATAGATGGGTTATTGATTTAGTAACCATGCCTACAGGAATTTGGAACATGAGATATCTAGTACTTGCAAGAGAAGATCTCACAAATCAAGTGGAAGGAAAGGCCTTGACAACAAAGTCCACTCATGCTGTTTGTAGATTTTTACTTGAAGAAGTATTTTGCAGGTATGGAGGTGTTGCTAAAGTAAGTGCTGATAGAGGAGAATTGGATGCCGATGAAGCTCGCCATTTCTTTGCTCAATTGGGGATTAAGCTATCTCTTACTTCAGCCTACAACCCTGAAGGCAATGGTAAGAGTGAAAGAGGTCATCAACCAATTCTTAAAACTTTAGCAAAATCATGCAAAGGAAAGTTGAGGGAATGGCCTAAAATGCTACCATTCGCATTATGGGCTGATAGAACAACCCATAGTGCAGTAACAGGATATATGCCAGCTGAACTCATGTATGGACAGCCACATATTATTCCTATTGAGGAATCCATTGTCACAGGGAGTATCTTGCCTTGGGATGAAGGCATGAACAGGGAAGAATTGCTGTTTTTATGCATAAGGCAACTTGAAAGAAGGCCAGAAGATGTCAAAATAGCCATTAAAAGGCTAAAAACAGCAAGATTAAAGAATAAGAAGAGGTTTGATAAGCACTATCGACTCCGTCCAAGAGCTATTCAAGAGAATGATTGGGTTCTTGTTTATGATAGCAGCCTGGATAATCAATATAGTGCTCATAGGAAGTTAGCCAAGCGATGGTTTGGACCATATGTTGTAAAAGTAGTATATAATAATGCTACTTACTCTTTGGTTGAAATGGATGGGACCATGATAAAGACTCCAATAGTTGGAAAACGAATCAAACTCTTCAAACGAAGAGAATCTTCAACTTATGAACTTGACAACTTTGATACAAGCCCTTTACTTGAAAACATGCAGGAAGACGAAGACTTAGAGAATGAAGATGAAGAAGAAGAAGACCCTCCTTGACCTGTAATCTTATGAAATTGCACATGCCGGAGGATGTGCAGGTTAGGAGGGGGTGAATGTCAAAGAGTTTACTGTCCATGATATAAATCATGGGATTCTTATGAACTCAGAAGAGTTTCATTGTGAATTATATGAGATATTTTCAGGCATTGTTATCCAATATCTACCTTAGTTATACAAGTTCTTTTGTATTTAGCATATAATTTGCAGATATACCATTATGAAAAATAAGTCTATGGGATCCTAAAACTTGAACATCTGGAAGTAATTGACAATCTGCTGAATAAATTGCATTAATTCTGTGAGAAATGCGGGATCTAGAGCATGGCAAAAACCGGAAGCTATGGAGGATGAAATGAGAAGTGTGGACTCATGATGGAGAAGACAAAGACACTGTTTGTTACACAAGTGAATTAGGTTCCAAGATTGAGACTTGGACTCATAAACACAATCTTGTGTATGTGGACAATGACATTGACACTTCACTGAAAAGAAAAGAGTACTATCATTGCATTAAGAAAGGAAGCAAGTACAATGCTTTATAGGAAAGTAGGAAACTGCAGTAGGCACCATTGTGCATATGGGATAAGTTAGCCTGCATATCCTTGGCCCTGAAGCTCCATACAAAGTGGCTGTTTAGTGAGTATGATTGCTGAATCTCAACACCCCTCCTCAATCACAACTAGAAGGGCACAAAGTGTGTAGAGGCTGTAATGAGAACCACCTGCAAAGTGTGGGCATACCACAAACATGGCAAAACACCAGAGGCTATCGCAGAAAAGGCTAAGTGTGGGTACCATAAACATGGTGGACATCCAGAGGCTGTAACAGGGGCCTCACAAAGTGTACAGGGACTGTAATGCCAAGTTACATAAGGAGTTTACAAAGCTTATGGCAGGAAGCATTAGGGCAAGGAAATACAAGGCTTTTAAAACAGTCTATCAGAATTATGAGAGTACAAGGACTGATGAGTCTTGTCCTTCCGATCCTAGTGGTCTTCATCTTCATCTTCTTCTTCCTTTGCTCCATTTTCTTCTTCTTCTTTGACTGCGACTAGATAGGCCTTTTGGGATCTCTTTCTTGCGTGGCAGAACTTCTCGGTGTGTCCGGTCCTTTTGCAGAAGTCACAGAAGAGCTGATCCTTCTTGCCTTTGTACCTGTTGCCAACATATAATGCATGCTCATCTCTAGAGGTACTTGGTTCTTCCTTAGTTTTTAGCTTCTTTTCTTCTTCTAATAGTGATGCCTGGATATCAATAAGTTCAGGATTTGGCATGTTGATTAAAGTTGTTGATACATTATTATATTCAGGAGGCAAACTCTTAAGTAGAACACCGATGCAAACATCTTCATCCATTTTAATGTTGATTCCTGCAAGTTGGGTTAGGAGTCCTTCCATGTAATTAAGATGTGTGGCAAGTGATGTGTTGGACTTCATTTCAAGTCTGAAGAACTCAATCAGGAGACCATACTTTGATGATTTAGATTGTGCACCGAACAGGGTGTCAAGTCTTTTCCATGTATCCTGTGAGGTCTCACAGTTATCCACATGGTGGATATAACTGTCGTCTAGCTCCAGTTTGATAATGGCCTGGGCTCTATCATCATTCTTTTGCCAAGTAGTTGCAAGGTCCATGTCCCGAGGTTTCTTTTCTTTGCCATTTGTGATGGCTCAGAGACCCTTTTTTATCAAGATGAGCTTGATGCAGGTTTGCCAGGTGTGGAACCCAACTCCTTTGAATTGAGCATTTGGAGAGTCTTTGCCCATGTTAGACTTACGGGAACAATAGCAAATCAACTTCAGACTTATTAGATTTGAGCAGCAGAAGAGTTGGTTGAGAGACACAAGTGCTAAAAAACACTAACTGAGTGTCAATGAATACCAAATCTGCAAAGTCCTTTACTCTTTTAAATCCAAGTGATCTTCCCCTTCTTGATTTGATGCTGATACCTTCAAATCTAAGTGACAGTACTTTAATGAACTTCAGAGAGTATTGCTCAGTGATTAAAATCACTGTTGATAACTTCAGTGAGAGAAACAGTGAAAAATGTCAGAATTTTGAAGCTTTGGCTATGGTGGAATTAGGGTTTCTGAGACAGGGGCCTGGTTTTTCTCAGATTGCAGGAGCTACACTTGATCATTTTCAAAAAATTTTACATGCCTAGGAAGCTGACTTCATGGGCTATCAAAGCCCTATCATAATCGTCAAGTTTGTGGCCTGTATGAAGCACGCAGACACGTCGAACAGATTCGGTGCAGTTCAGGACAGGTTTGCGCGATTTCCGCAACGCTGGGGTCAGGGTGCAGTAATGTCGTCGATTCTCGTGCCAGGATGAAGCGGCTTGAGCAGAGGAACAACTCCCTAGAAGAAATCGTGGGCTAAAATGGCCTGGTTGAAGAGTTATGGAAGCTCCAAGTAAGGTAGGTCCTGTCTGGCTATGGCAGACACAGAGCAGAGATTGAGGATTTTTACAATGCTGAGCTCCAGATGGTCCAATGTCCTAGATTGATGTGATACAAGGAAGCTTCGTGAGTTGGGGAATACTTTTCCAGAAGGAAGCTCCAAGAGATTTGACCTGTGGAGTGAGATATAAGTAGCTCAATCTGACAGGGTGCTGCTGGCAATGGCTGCCATGGAAGCTTCAGTGAGAGTAGAGTTGGGAGATGAAGTCATGAGCTGACATTGAGCTAGATTGAGGTTGAGAGGAATCAAGAGAGGCTAGAGAAGAAATGCCATGCCCAACTGGGCTCTGATACCATGTGAGAAATGCGGGATCTAGAGCATGGCAAAAACCGAAAGCTATGGAGGATGAAATGAGAAGTGTGGACTCATGATGGAGAAGACAAAGACACTGTTTGTTACACAACTGAATTAGGTTCCAAGATTGAGACTTGGACTCATAAACACAATCTTGTGTATGTGGACAATGACATTGACACTTCACTGAAAAGAAAAGAGTATTATCATTGCATTAAGAAAGGAAGCAAGTACAATGCTTTATAGGAAAGTAGGAAACTGCAGTAGGCACCATTGTGCATATGGGATAAGTTAGCCTGCATATCCTTGGCCCTGAAGCTCCATACAAAGTGGCTGTTTAGTGAGTGTGATTGCTGAAGCTCAACAAATTCAGGTACAAAAATCTGGACAAAAACCCAAAAATGTTGCCAAAAACTGTCAAAAGTCCACTAGGTCCACACGGGACTAAAAGTAACTGACTAAGGTGACCAGCAGGTGACCTAGGCTGGTCAAAAAGTGACCAGGGTTGGAGCAAAGAGCAGCTCACGTTTTTCGGTGCAAAATTCGGGCTACTCTGCCTGAGGGAAACTGGGAGAAAGCTGGAGCTGAGATGCATGGAATGGAGCATGCAAACTGAAGATTAACAGTCCAACAACTGAAGATAATAACTTGGTGAGAGCTCCACTTCTCTGCCTCTTTGGTCTGACGAAAATGCATGCTGAAACTATCTATAAAAGAGGGGAAATCTGAGAGAAGAGTATTCAGCCTGCTCTTATGCACGACTTCTCTCATCTTCTCTACCTTATTCTTGGTCCAATGAAGCCCGACTTGTGCCCAAGTACTTGAGTGACTTTGGGGCAAGCAAAGGGTGAGGATATTGAAGACTTATGGATTGTTATGGGCTGGAATAACCAGTCATAAACAGGGAAGCCCACTATTTTGATCTATTTTTATGAGCAAACATGGGTTTTTTATGATTGTAACAGAGGAAAATGATCTCTTTTCTTCAGGACATTGTTCATAGATGATCAAGAGTGCTTCTTCTTGAGTTTATGCACTCATTTTGAATTTGTTTATGGGCTGGAATTTTCTGTTTTAAAACAGGGCTGAAGCTAAAATTATTCCTTTTCAATCCATTTCATGTATCTTTGGTCCAAATCTTGGTTGTATTTGATTCTAGCATCAATATACTTGACCCAAAGGATTGAAATCCATCTTTGTATATGAAATAAATGCCATTAGAGCTTGCATTTGACATTCATAAATGAATTGAAAATCTGAAAATATCCTTTATGAAATGATGTATGCATCCTGAAGCATTTGATGTAATCAAGTTAGTCTTATTCCTTCTGTTCAAGTATGCTAAGTACAAAGTGAGAAGGCTTGAATTCCTCATCCGAACCTAATTATTTCTAATTCCCAAAACTTATCAAAACCCAATCCATTTATCCTTTCTGAATCTTGAATCCCAAACCCTTCTTCTGTACTAAAAGCCCCGGTGGTAGACCTTCAACTCTTAACGCGACGACAACGTTGCAACTTGTTGCCCACGTGTCGCATCTATCTCATGGGTTCATTTCACCCATTGAACGGCATTTCTTGGTAAAGGAATTTTGTTAGACAAGATGCAGGGTTTAGGGTGTCTTCTTACCCAACTCAACAGTAATTGTACTAGGCCGACAACGTTCGATCCTAGGGTTTCCAAACTCAATTTGAGTTTTAACATTAGGTTGGTCGATCCTTAGGGTAGAACCCTAGATTGTTAGTGTATGGACATTCACCTAACCCAACCGTTCTGTGCATGTGGGTAGGATCCTTTGGGTTTGAGGGTCTCGACTTGGTGACCAAGTTCGATACTAAGCAGAATTTCTAACATGCTAAACCCTAGCTAGTACTTGAGGTTTTTATCGTATCGACCAAATTATGCCTATACGAATTCCTTGAGGGTTAGGTGATTTAGCTAAATTGGGCTACTTGTCCTGCAACAAGGACGATCTCTTCCTAGAGATGGTAAACTTGTTCTAAAGGTGTAAATAGTTGCAACATGCGATTCATTACTTTTAGGCAGCTAAAAGGTTTTGCAATAACTACTTCTTTCCTAGCTAAAGTCATGATGAATGATAATTTGTAGATTATCTTGCATAGAACCTACAAGATTCACATCAAGGAACTATGTCTACTACCTCTCATTTAATGCAATGAGATTTCACGCATTGATAAGCCATGCAATCTTTTCTAAATGCAACTTGATGAAATGAAATTTACGAATATGTAACATGCGACCCTTAGATACAACATCGTAAATGAAATTCATGCAAGGCTAAGGCTAGTGTTGACTTAATCCATTTCCCACACTATGAAATTGTCTAGGGTTTCATTTCATGCTGTGCAACAGAGGTTAACAACTCTTTCCATGCGAGACATAACAAGGAAGATATTGACTAAATGCAAGATACGCTTGTTCTTTCATGGCCAATCAAGGGTGCACTTAAAAATTTCAACCTCTTAATGCTAGGCAATAGGCATTTTAGGCTTGTCACTTTGAAATGCACGACAAGGCAACATGCTACTAAGGTCATAAGATGGATAGGTAATTTACATTCATCACATTGAAAATGCAAATAACCCAATTGCATGTCATGAATTAATTCTAGTAATTGTTTGAGTAGGCAATTTTCCCCAAATGCATTTTAACTAGGCTAGGTGAACTAGAAACATGCATAAGTGCTTCCTTTCCGTGAAAGTTATCATGCTTAGCTCATTTCTTTTACGAGGAATTAAAATCGTAAAACCTGGGCTTGTGGGCTCGTGGGGATGTCCACGTGTATGTTTGGGGAAGAACTTCCCGCGGGTGCGCCTTGCGTCTTCTTGGGAGCCATCGTTGATGAATTGAACTCCATGAATTGCTCTCACTTCTACGCGTTCTCCAAATAGCCTCAAGATCTACCTTCTCCCTCGTACACAGGAGATTCCTTCACCGAAACACGGTTTTGAAAGCAACCCGGGAAGGCTTGTGGGAATGGGGCTTATGGGAAGGCTTGTGGGAATGGGGCTTATGGAAGACACCCTTAGAAGCTTCTCAAGAAGCTTCTAAAAAAAGCTTCTATTTTATCCAAAATAACGTGGAGGCCAATGATTGGTGGAAAGTCGACAATGAAGGCGAAGTAGTGATCAATGGCAATGGTGGCAGGAGTATGAGCAGTAGCCAGTGCTGTGGGCGGCCTGTGGCGCAGCAGGTCAGCGGGTTTTCATGGCGGCGGCAGCAACGTCCTCTTTCTCTCCACATTCGTGCAGCACAACAGCATCCTCTACCTCCTTCTCCTTCCTTTCACTTGACCACAGGGGGGGGTTCATATAGCCTTAGGGGGGGAGATGGTGGCCACCATGTGGCTGGTGCATGCCTCCCCCCTCATATACAACACTCCACCACTATGCCTCCTCCCATTCCCTCTCCTCCAGCCACGCATCGGCTGGGGGAAGGGATAATTAGTAAAAAAAAAATTGCCCAAATTTTCATTATTATCCAATTGCCCCTTCAAAAAGGGTGTTCCCCCGCGGTTTTGCGGTCTTAAACCCGGACCTCAATTGCACAATGCAGATGGCCTCATTATTGCGAGTGCAGGGTAAGGATTTAGCTGCCAATATTTAGTCGACACGGGAGATGATTTTGCATAGTTTTTTTCATGGCATGCGGTGATCAAATCTCCTTAATATTTCGACCAGAAATATTACAAAACTAGCATGTCTGATGATGGGGAAAATGCAGATGTTTTTGCTAACAAGAGAGTCAAAGAGAGGGGTACTGAAACTAAAACTCAAAGGGAAGCAAGGATTAAAAAGGGAAAACAAGTTGCAGATGATCCAAAAACCAGCAGGAAATCTAGACCATAGATTCAAATGGGGGACTTTATTTTGGGATTCAATCAAGTTCCTTACAACCTGCTTGAGGACTTCAAAGGTAAAAAGGCTGATGTTACATATGGTCAGCTACTGCAAATGAACTCATCTCTAAGGAGGCCATGGCATGGTCTGGTTAGCATCAGGAAAGGAAAAACCCAAATTGGTCATATTGGAGTGGTATACCTATCAGATGTGAAGGACATTATATCTGTCATGGACGCATGGATACTTGGAAGGAAAATTGATCAAGTTTATGTTAATGGTGATGCATAAGTTTGTGTAATCACTGAACAAGAAACGTTGCAAATGCATCTTAAAATGATAGGGAAGTCACTGTCTAGCTCAAAAGCGAATTGTTTGGGAGAGTCATTGAGAAATTGGAGATCAACATTGGAGGCCAAAGAGCATGTTTGGATTTCCATGTTATGCCTGAAAAAATTGGGGCATATCCTCTCGTTTTGGGATGGCTATGGTTGATTGGTTTGAGATCTAAAATGAAAATAGGGTCTCATTCAAAGTGGACATGAAAGTGATGTTGGAGGTGATGAAAGTAGTGATTTAGAAAATTTCAACCTTGACGAGGAAGATAGAGAATGGGAAGCTAGCCTACTCTCTAGGGATGTTGACCTCCTTGGGTTGTCAATCCAGGGTTCAAAAAGAGAGGCAAAAGTGGTAAATATTGCTGCATGAAGTACATACTTCATGTAGAAAACATGTGATCCACAACTTGAAATGAATGTTGGACTGCCTAAGCTTATGAATATGCTGGGAAATGACTTGACTAATGATGAAAGAGATGAATATTCAATCATTTTTCAGAAATACCCAAAACTATTTGCTATAGAATATCACCAACTAAGGGGTACTAACAGCATTATGCACCATATCAAATTGAAATAAGGGTATAAACCAGTGGCTCAAAAACTTAGGAGACTTGGTACAATCTAGGAAAATGTACTTAAAGTTGAAATTCAGAAGTTGCTTGATGCTGAATTTATCTATCTTGTTGATGATGTAAAGTGGGTGTCTCCTGTTGTAACTAGACCAAAGAAGAATGGAAAGTGGAGAGTATGCCTTTTCCATTTCAGGATGAGATCTTGGATCAAGTAGCTCGTCACGAATTTTACAATGTGTGTGATGGATACTCTGGATATTTTCAAATCAGAATAGCAAAAGAAGATCAGAATAAAAAAACGTTCATTATCCATGGGGATGCTTCTGTTATAGAGTAATGCCTTTTGGTCTGATGAATGCATACGCCAACTTTTCAAGATGGGTTAGTTGGGTGTTTGCCCCTTTCATTGGGAAATCTTTGCAAGTATTTATGGATGACTTTTGTGTGTATAGCTCAAGGGAATTACACTCTAAAAAACTTGATGAAGTTTTTTGCAGACTTGATGAGGATGGTGGTGAATCCTGATAAATGTAAGATAGCAAGAACTAGAGTGATACACTTGGGTCATGAAGTGTCTAGTAATGGTATTTCACCTGAGTCTAGCAAAGTTGAGGCTTTCTTCTTATGTATTCTCCAAAAACTGTAAAAGAATTGATGAGCTTTGTTCCAAAATTGAGGTATCCATCAAGGTCATTCCTTATGCTGATTGAATATGTATATCCTTTATAGAAAGAAACTCAAAGGGATCCTTTAGTTTGGATGCAAGTTGAAGAGGATGCATTCTTGCAGATTAAAGAGAAGTTAAGCACTTTGCTAGCTCTTATGTCTCCAAAATGGGATGAACCTTTCTTCATTAGCATTAGTGTTGGGAAAAATGCAGTGGGAGCCATTTTAATGTAGAAGGGAAAGGGGATGTCTTATATGAGGCCGGTGTTTTATATAAGCAGATCCATTGGAGCGAGTGAAAAAGCTTGGATGGAAGAAGAATTGTTGGTATGGGGGCTGGTATATGCAGTTAAAAGATGGAAATCATACTTGATTCAAAAACCAAATGTAGTACTTACTGGTTTTCAATTGCTTCCATGGGTTTTGTGATTTGCTGAAAATGCTCCAAGAGTTACTAAGTGGTTGTTGGCTTTGCAAGAATTTGAATTTACATGTTTGAAGGAGGATACTATAAGAGCTAGCTTAGCTAATATCTTGACATATAAAGAACCTATTGAAAGTGCAACCGTTATAAGACGGAAACTAATTCGCATCCGAAAATTCATGAGGAGATGAATGATAAAGATGCTGCCTTGTTTTTTTATGGCAGTTTAGAGAAGAGTGCTAAAAAAGGAAGGATTGGGTTATGTCATTATGGATGCTAAAAATCAAGAAGTATTTTTTGGAAGTCAAGAGAGTAATGCCATACAAAGTAACAACGAAGCTGAATATGCAAGTTTACATGCTGGCCTAAAACAGTGTATTCAGCTAGGATATAGGAAGATAGTTGCAAAAGGAGATGCTGTGTTAGTGGTTATACAAGTTCAAAATGTTTGGAAAGCCAATAAAAATATTTTGAAGGACTGACTATTTAAGATAAAAGGCCTCATGAGGCAGCTACAAAAATTTAAAATTTGGCATATTAGTAAGGAGAACAACCATAGAGCTCATGAATTGGTTGAAAATGCTCTTTCCCAGTATGTTGTAGCAATGACGGTGGATAATCCTAGATATGAGGGTAGGGAGAGCCTTCATCTGATTGAATTTCTAAAAACTGGGAAGCTAAATTCATTGACTGATAATATAACGTGTCCACCTGTTCCCTTCACGACACGTCTTAGCAGTCCATCGAAAAGGAGATCTAGAAAGCTCCACCTGACACTCCAATGGAATGTTACGGGGTTTGCGATCTAGGACTTTCTGCATCTGCCACGTAGTGGAAGTATTCTGGCCATTCCCACTTAGGACCGACCTGAATCAGGGTTTTCCCTAATGGTCATTTCCTAAACGGCAACTAGCGTCGAACCCCGAGCAAACTACTTTACGCAGAAACGCTAGGGCCGAAGGGGATTCACGCTGCACTTGGTTCAAAGAGAATGGGAAACGAGAGGGATGCAAGGCTGGACCTCTCTGCCATAAGGCATAGGCCCATTCTGTTCCCCTAAAATAGCGTGAATTGGGATTATTATAACTTATACTCTAGGTCAGCGCCCTTGCTGTTCATTTCCTTTGAAACAATCTTCTTGCTATCCATTATGATTGAGAAAATTTTCCGGCCAACCGGGACCACCCATCCATAGGACGGACCCATGGCCACATCCACTGCACTTTCCTTAGGTTGTTTTAGTCGTCTAATTACTTACCACATTTAGTTGGACATGCATCAAACAGCTTTCTTAATTAGTCCGTTAGGCACCGGTTTCTTCACGTAATTATAGCACTTGACATAGAAAAAGCAATGTCAAACAAGTTCCTTTTCAATAGCTTATCATATTTATCTTTGGAATACATTTATAAAGTCCAGCCCGTAGGCTTATCCATAATCCGCCCGAAGGCTATCCAGCACTAATCCAAGATTTTGCCCGTAGACTAGTATGCGGGCCTCGAGATCTAATCCCGAGTCACATTGGCCTCTTGTGCAGGGCCTGGAAGGTGAGGGATTTACGGCCATAGCTCCCCTTGGCACCCAAGTGTCCTCCTGCTCCAAGTAGCGCTCAACGGAGAGACCTCTTGCGGCGGATTCGGTCCACCTTCCCGGCGCGGTTAACAACCCCCTTGATTAGGGTCAGGCAGATAGTCGAGGGTAACTACGGTTGCCTCTCCCTTCAAGCCTTCAACCTGAAGCCTTAGATATCTTCTCATCCTTTAATTCTTTGAGCAAACAAAGCAAACAATGCTCTCTAAACTGTTACAAGCACAATCATTTCCAGTGGTCGTTATTTTTGGCCAACTGCTAAGGAGTGAATCCTTCTTTCCGAATGCATTCAGCATTCAATCTGGGATCAATTGCGACTTGGCAAGATTCCCAAGGGTTTGTTTGTTCACCCTTATATCCTTGGGTTAGGGCTATACCCTATTAACCCAACTTAACTAATAACTTAAGTTCTATTAGTAGTAAATATGTTATTCCAATTTACTGATTGGTCTTTTGCTTCCAAGCAATTATCTGATCCCCTTATCTTGGTCACCTTTCCCAAGAAAGGTGCTATATCAGGATGACTACTCATCCTCTTACAAGATAAACTTGCGCAAGAATCTGCCAATCTTATTCTGAGGAATTGGCCATTCTCTTGTGATTAAACCACAAGATCATGCGACTCTGCAACTTGTTGCACAAGTGCCGCATCTAATCCATGGGACTACTTTACCCATCGAACGGTGTCTTCTAATCACAGAATCATGATTAGAAAGGAAACAAGGTTAGGGTGTCTTCATAACCAATCCATTCCTAATTGCACTAGGCCAACATTGTCGGTCCTAGGGTTCCAATTCAAACCGAGTTTCATCTTTTTAGTGACTGATCCTTAGGGTAGCAACCCTAGATCATTTCTCGCAAGTATGTCCTATTGTCCCTGCATTCCGTGAATGTGGACATGTTTTTAGGGTATGAGAGTTTCAACTTGGCAATAAGTGCGACTAGGTCACGTCTCAATATGGTAAACCCTAGTTAGCATTTTGGGATATGTTGCATCGATTTAACCCTTCCTAAGCGATTCCTTCGCGGTTTTAGGTGTTTAGGGTAAACCAATTTACTTGTCTATTCATGAAGATATTGTCTTGATCAAATAGGGGAAAAAATAGTTGCATTACGATACCATTCTTGTAAGCACACAATTTATTGCCTATGTATGATTAGATTTACAATCTCTAACTTTTCTGGTTAAGATCAAAGCGTATGTTAAGTTATGGCATAATTCCTATTGATCCTTTTATAACATGCAATCAAGATTCATGCTACTAAGCTTTAGGGTTTTATGTGAACCATGCAACCTTTTTCTAATTTCATTTCTTAATGAATTATTCGTATGCTGAATTTACACAACCTTTCGTAACTACTTATGTAATTGATTGAGATTTATGCCAATTTCCTAGAGACTAATCTACAAGGAAAATTTTAGAGTTCATTCCTTTAGCACCATAAAGCTTTTCAAGCTCATCCCATTTCTCCTTGGCAGTGGAGAGTTGGTCAATGTGATGGATTAGGGATTCATCTAGATGAAGCATGATTATGGCTTGGGCTCATTCATCATCTTCTACAACCTTCGTCCCTTTGATGAAAGGCCAGTAGCCTTGTTCCATCATGTTAAACTTCATTAGTACCTGCCATGGATAAAAGTATTTTCTGTCAAACTTACGGATTTGAGTTCTAACATTGGCATAAGCCATGGCCAAGATAGGAAGGTCTTACTACCAATTTCTCTAGGCAATGGTAGTGTCTAGTCCTTTACACAATAGCCAATAAGTGTGGAAGAAAAAGGATATAATTAATACATAGTAGGCTTAGATGTGATGAGATAAGAGATGAGAAAAATGTGTTTATGCTAGATTTAATCAATATACAGCAAGTAAGTGATTAGAAGGTTAATCAATAGTGTTTAAAAACACTAATGTTAAGCTTAGTGAGATTCTTGACTGAGGACTTGTTGAAAGTCGGCTTCCCGATGAGCTTATTGATGTCTGTCGAGTGTTGGTCTTGCTTCTACATCTAGAACAAGATTCAAAGAATATGGTTCAATGATTAGAATCACTCTTAATTATTCCTAGAGTTTAAAAAATGAAAATAGGAGAGCATGAAGCTTCCTGGCTATGGTTGCCAAGAAACGTATAACTACGGTTTTGCTCTATGTGAGCCGTAGGGAAGGAATTTTGCCAAATCCTTTTAGGGTAGGATATCTCAATTATAGAGCTACAAAAGCCTCATGAAGTCCTTTGACATTACTCCTTCTACAGTTTGTGGTAGACTATGAATCATCACACTATCAAAGATGGTGTCTTTTCTATGTCTGCTGCAATGCCAACCTAATAGGCCTCCAATGTTCGAGTTTGATTCTTCGGGTTTGATTCCACATCTTGATATGCCTCCAATGTTCGAGTTTGATTCAATGTGCTGATGCATCTTGAGCTAGAGAAGAAGCTCCCAAAATAAATTAGAAGCTAATATGGCCTTCTTTACTCACACTAGTTCCTCAAATGGAGAGAGATGTTGGCTAGCTATGGAGGTTGAAGGACCAAGATGGGGAAATAAAGCTTTTCTTATGCACGTAGTGGAAAATGGAGTTGATGGAAGCTTTTTGGATCAGAGATGGCTTTGATACCATGTTGAAATATCAAAGTGAGAGTAAGAGAGTGTGCACAAGAGGGAGAGAGAGAGCTCAAGTAGAAGAAGAAGATCTTGCTTAATGAGTTGTTCACAAGTACAACTAATACACTCTTCTCTACATTGAGAGTGGACTTTAGGCTATTTAAATAGCCTCTGGATGGCTAGGGTTAGAATTTCTCCTTTCCCTCAAGTTCATTCACGCCCAACTGCCCTTATCAACCCTTGAATACATAGGGTTCACAATGCCTAACTCTCAATAAATTTGACAACTTTTGTAAATAATGTGACTGGGTGATGCAAAGTTGATGCATTGCATGAAGATGGATGAAAAAATTACAATGTTTGACACTTTTCAATCCCAATGATGAAAGAAAATAAAGATCTTGAAAAGTAGTAAAAATAGATGTAAAAAAAGTTAGTAATTGCTAGGGGTAAAGGCACTTGTGCCTAACTACTTGTGTATTCTTTACATTGATAGTACCCACACACCTCTACACTTGAAGGATGCCCATCATTCTCACTTCATTTTTTAATTCTTTTAGTGACATTTGAACAAGGGAAGTCTAGTGATGACAGAATATGATTTTTGGAGTTCCCACATCTTGTGTCTCTTGCTCTTGCTCTCTCTTGCTTCTTCCACCACACTTCTTGCTTTCACTTAAGGATTCTCCCTTCAATTGGTATTAGAAAAATGGTTCAAGGAGCTTCTCTTTAGATCACTTTGGCTCAAATTAGCAAATCTTCAGCTATTCATTCATGGTAGCCATGGTTTCTTTACTACAAGGTATGCATTGATGATTTTCTCCTCCAACACTTGTCAAGGTCTAATGAGCTTGCTCCTGGCATGGAATAAACCTTATCAAGCTTTAGCAATCTCAATAGCAATAGCAATCTATGGTGAAGCTAAAATCTTACTTATTTTGTATGAAGCCCCTTTCCCTCTTGCTTTTGTAGATCACAACCTCTATGTTCCATGCCATCAAGGAGATCACCACCTTTGTGTGGGTTGCGTACAATAGTTGCTTACCGCTTGATGCCATAATTACATTAGTTGAAACCCATGAAGTATGGATGGATGCCTAAAGCCTTCATCATCATTAGCATGAGGTTGGAGTCATCAGATATCAATGGCGTCTCTCTTAATCTTTGTAATCCATAGTTTAGGAAATCCCTACAGCCATGGACAAGCATTTCTTAATTGCATTTAGATATACTGACGCCTCATACCTTATATGCTGATGCAAGACAAGTGATAGATTTTAGTGTTTCTTAAATGTTAGCTACAATGCTCACAATCTCTTCACACAGAGGATGATATTCTATAGGACAACGACATAATAGCTTGAATTTTTTATCTTAGAGATAGTAGTAGGTTTGTGTGCATGGTACTTTGGGTGCTTAATCTTTTTGGGCCTTTTAATCCATGAGGGATATATAGTTTGGCAAATGCTAGAGTATGTGCAAGTTTAGAGGGGGTGGATATCATGTGATGATAAGTCTAGAGAGTGAAAATAACTTACATATTAGAGAGTCTTTATAGGATTTTCTAAGAACACAATTGGGCTCTAAAATAATATGAATATCCAAGACTAAGTTCTAATGAGTTATTTTGGAAAAATATAAAGGTATCCAAAGACTTATCTTGAGTAGTATAAGTCATTTAAGCTAAAAAATAGCAAAATATAACATGTTTATAGAAAATTAGTGTTTACAACTATCCTATGAGGATTCTTGTTATTCTGTGCACATTGTTATAAAATCCGAGATACACGTTCAACTTTCTTATATACTTAAAATATATATGGCAAATATTATGTTGGCATAGAAGGAGAATAGATGAGAGAAAAGAAAGATGTAGAGAGAGAGATAGAGAAATTGGCAACACACTAGGGACTGGAAGATAGGCCAGTCCCTCCCTTTGTGGAGTTATATTATTGACAAGGAGCAAGCTCTTCCATTACACATAAGCCAGTTCTTACTTGTAGATCTTGGAAACAAGATCACAGTTTCTTGCACGGTATACAACCAGCTAACACTTGCACAACTTGGAAGTTGGCACCTTTTAATCCTTCTTGAGTCTCCTTCTCTCCTACACAATATGTGTAGGGCTCTCCTCTTGGCGCTTGATTTCAGCAGAGCTTCTGCAGCACTTGCACCTTTTCTTCTCCTCTTGGAACTTGATTTTAGGAGAGCTTCTGCAGCACTTGCACCTTCTCTTCTCCTCTTGGAACTTGATTTCAGCAGGGCTTCCGCAGCACTTGATTTCAGTAGGGCTTTCGCAACACTTGCACCTTCTCTTCTCCTCTTGGATACATGCAAAGTGATGCTTCCTTCACCCCTCTCTCACACCCAAAGAGAGCCTCCTCTTTTATAGGCTTTCAAGAGCTTCTCTTCTTGGAGAGAGGGTTGAGTTGTTCTTCATGCAAGATATGGTTGTTTCACTCCGTAGCACTAATTTCAAGATATCTCTTTGTGCATTGTTTGGATGGAAAAACGTCCAACACAAAAGTTGTAGATCTCGCTGTTTTCGATAACTCACGCGGCCCAGTTTTAGAGATCATTTTTCTATTGTGAGATTTTTTAAAATGGATTTTCCAAAAAAAACATCTTTTTAAAATGTACTCTTAACTTGTGGTCCATGCAACTACTTTGAGTCATAGATAAGGAGAGTTCATTAGATTGCCTTTGGCCTCAACCTTAAGATTTAATTTCACACAAAAGCTTGTGTCATTTTAGACCTTAGAAAGAGAAAATCATTTCTCTCCTCACTTCTGGAGGATTACGTCTCTCGTCTTTCTTAGTGAGAGAATTCCCTCTCTTGTCTTTCTTAATGAAAGAAAAGACCTTAAACCTTGATTTGTAGGGGAGAGGATGACCCCAAATGAATGCAATGCTCATTACACACAAGTAAAACATTCCCAGGCGTCCCTAGATGCACATATAAATACATAACACAATTCTAATGCACTTCCTCTTCTTAGAACTCAATCCATCTTCATTTATGTGTAACTCCTTGGTTCTTGTGTACATTCTTACACTTGTCAAACACGTCTTTCTCCCTTCATAACTTGTACTGCCTGTACCAGATATCCCCGTCACAGTGCTTTGATCACCCCATTAAGTGATACACTAGGAATACTGGTCTCTAAATGGTCTCATGGCCATGCTAGATCATCATCAACACTTAAAGAAAAGTGAGTCATTAATTTATTGACATGAATTTATTAACTAGAGAATGTGTAATAAGCAATCAATTTACTGACACACTCATTTGTTAATCAAGTTTATTCACTTAATTTTAAGATTCTCGATAAGCCTATTTGGAGTGGAAAAAACAAGTTTCATTTGAGCATAGAGCTTGCACAAAAAAGGAAACTCAAGGTAAGCACTAAAGAAAATATGAGAAGACTGATTGATATGTGTAGACATATGATAAGATTGATTTGTATGCGTAGATATATGCATGAAGGGAGACTAGTGTGAGTACTTTAGGACTACAAGGTAAGCACTAAAAGAAGATATGAGAAGACTGATTGGTATGTGTAGGTATATGAGAGGACTAATTGGTATGTGTAGACATATGAGAAAACTTATTAGTATATGTAGATATATATATATATATGAAGGGATACTAGTTTGAGTATTTTAGATTTGCTATGGACTAATCAATATAGATTTATAGATTGCCTACTGCTATTGACTGCTTTGATAAGGAATTCTTCCTTGATTCAAGTGCATCCTATGGCTCATGGATATTTGGTGGCTTCGAAACATATTGTTGACATATTTAAGGTTTACCTACTATTATACTATGGGTGAATCAAAACAAGGATTTTTGGATTAGGAAAGATCTCTTTGAAGCTTTAGAAGAGGATATTTTGATGCATACAAGTTGTTTTGGATCTAGAAAAATCTATGCATGTTTATGCATAGATTGTTCAGGGGCCTAATTTTGAACATAGTTACATTGTTTTGTGCTTGGACTGCTCTATAGCACCATTCAGTCTCTTGGGCTGAAATAATTAAGTTTTCTCTAAATCATAGCCTTAGAAATATTGAGTTTTCTCTAAGTCATAGCCCCAGAAGTGTCGGATTTTTTGTGAGCTGCTATAGTCTCAAAATTTTTGACTATAAAAACATGTGTATATTGTACAATATGTGAGTAAAATCTCCATCTAGATAGACACAAGCTATGTCGAAATTTCTTTAATTTCTTGTATATTAGTTGATTCTTGCCTTCATTTTTTGTAGAATTTATTAGCTCCCTTCTATGATACCTTCTTGTGAAAACCTAGTCGATTTTAGGCCAAACATAAGTAAACCCCCAACATATTTGTTGTGGATGTCAAGTGGTTCCATACCTTTTTGGTTGGAAATCATCAATAGTACACATATTTTCTTTCTAGAAATCACTAGAGAAAGTAGGGCATAAGTGGAACTTATCAAGGGGCTCATGGGAGGGGGGATTCCACTATATGTATATTGTCTATATCACATGCATTCAAGGCCTATTTATTAATATGACTATTTATGATTTTTTCATGAATTAAAAACATTTTTTAAATTCAATCTATAAATAACCGCTTTATATTACACCCTTCTATATGTAAAAAATGTATTAAAATGATATTTTAAAACTTCCTTACTTTGAGCCCATGTGATGCATATATATATCAAGGAGTGAACCCCATGAGTCAAGGGAAGACTATTTGTGATTGATTGATGCATGATAAAGGACTAGTTTGAGAGCCCTTCGACTATTATGGAGAGCTAATCTATCTATTCATTGCCATTCACTACCTACTCAAGAGATCTACCTTGATTATTATAAATCTATTGGTTGTTCTAATCTCAATTGCAGGGGTTTTGTGGACTAATTTTAGAGCCCCTAGACTATTATGGAGAGCTAATCTATCTATTCCTTCACTACCTACTTAGGAGATCTATCTTGATTGTTGTAAATCTATTGGTTGTTGTGATCTCAATTGTGGGGGTTTTGTGGACTCATTTGGGTTTTTTCTTTCACATTGTAGGCAAATCAAAGTATAGATTGTAGGCTAAAAGTAGGCTTCTTGTGAAGAATACGTGTTGCTTTGGTCTAAACACTTCTTTGAATATTTAGAGACATATTTTAAGATAGAAATGCATTTTTTAAAGCTTGAATTTATGTATATTGGACATTAAATCTTTTGGGCTGCATCAAATTGGGCTTTCTTTGAGCTACAGTCTCACAATGATTGCTAGGAAAGTGATTGTAAAGTTTGTACTAAGTATTAGCTTAGCAATAGTGCAATTACAAGATCTACTCTCTTTTCTCTCTAATATAAGAGATCTTTATCTCTAGTTTGAGTATCATAACAAGTAGACCTTAGTGACAGGAAATTCCTTTCTTGGCCAAGCTTTAAAGCAAAACTAATAAATCACAATAGACTCCACACTACGGTTTCAACATCAAGCTATCATCTTCCTTTAGAATGAGCTCTCTAGCTCAAACATTGTCACAACCACTTTAGATGTGACGAAATCAAGGTAGTTTTAGGGAACTTTACTCTCTCCAACCTTCCTATCTCTGGATATTTGAATTTGGTTTCAAAAGACTAGTCAATCCTACTCATTTAAAGAGGCATCATTTTTGTGCTCACATGAATTAAGGAAAAAATACAAAGACTTTCACCTAATGATATTGCTTCAATGAAACATTCAAGTCTCCAAGCACAATTTGATGAAATGAACAATCTCTTTACTTCCCATAATTACCCTAGTCATATAGGAGGCAACAGCGGCCAGTGTCTCGAGCAAACATACATCTCGCCTGGGTCATATGGGGAGAGATAGCTTTGTTGCTACTTTTGTAAGTATATGCCATAGAATTTTATTGCTTATGTAATTAGAAGCATAATAGAAAGAAAAATAACAAAAAGAATCTAACTTTGGATCTGTTTTTTAACAGAACAAATATTAGGTCCTCGTCCCCCGATGGTAGCAGAGATTCAAATAGCGAATTCTAGGGGGTACATAGCCCTTCAGAGGAGGCTTCCTCTAGCAAGCCCTTTTGTGAGTATCCATTCTACTACTTTCAAATATCTTTTCAAGTATTTTTTTAGTAGTTCAATTTGTTAATTGTGTCAATACTTGATCTTTATTGATGTAAGAGATTCATAGTGAGACAGATATGGATGTTGTCACTTGAAAGGAGACCGAGGGCAGGAGGATAGATGAGGAGCAGACCCGAGCTACTGTGGTGGGAGTACCTCCTAAGCCACCAAGGCCCCATGGAGATGCAAACAACACACTGGATAGCACATCCGATCACTACCTCCCCTCTCCCGCTCTTTCCCACATACTTGATTAGACTCATGTAACACATTCCATGACATGTCCACCATGACATTGTATATATATTGATTTATATATATTTGATTAGTTTTGGTCTTCTGAATCATTTCATGTTTGATAAAGTGTTTTTTTAAGTTTTGTGAATCGTCTCATGTTTGATTTTAAAAAAAATTTAAGCCTTGATTAATAGAGAAAAAAGAAAATATGTACCATGATCCATGTCATGTCTTGCGTAAGTGATCAATGTATATGTCGTTCTCTATGAGAGCAAGTCTATTTTATACTCAACATTGCATTCGCATGAGAGAGAGAGAGAGAGAGAGAGAGAGAGAGAGAGAGAGAGAGAGAGAGAGAGAGAGAGAGAGAGAGAGAGAGAGAGAGAGAGAGAGAGAGAGAGAGAGAGAGAGAGAGAGAGTGTGTGTGTGATGCCAGGAGGCATATTCCACGGTGGATTCCGGAGGTTTTGCGGTGGATTCCGTAAAATTTTATTACCGGGGCTCATACACAAGGTGGATTCTTTGTGCAAAAAGTCGATGGGGATGCCTATCCTTTTCGGGCGTTTTGTTAATTTAATGTGTGAGTGGGTGATTCCATAGCGGGTGATTCCATAAAATACATATTTAAATTAATAAACGTTTATGAGTTTAGAGTGCGCACTCGTAATAAATTAAGGTTAGGATTGATTTCTAACCAATTTATTTTTGTAGCGGAAGACTGCTAGGTATTCACTTTTATCGGTTTAATTATTTTATTTTTCTAACAATTGTGAATGCTTCAGTTGATGTGTAGACCAAGCAGCGGTGGCATTGGGAAGCATTGGAGGATAGCGTGTATTCAGATTATCATCAATTTTTTATGGACGCGTATCTTAGGATAGCGTCCATATTTTGACGTGCTTATTTATTAAAGTGCTTGATATTTATTTATTATTTTTGTATGCACGTGGGCGCACGATTTAAATACTTGTATTGGACATTGTATTTGGTTACTGCCTGACTTCTTGGGCACCCAATAGCTTTAATTCTTTAGTGGCACAAAAGCAAACACAAAAGCAAAAGCGTGCTAATTGTAAATTGGGCTATTTTTTGAGCTTGAAGATGAATAATATATAAAATACATGCTTTGTGGAGTGCTCACACAAGGCATGGGGGGAGATTGCACCCAATTGGTTTCTTGTTCATGTCGTGCAAGCTTTCTTTATTGGTTTTTGTGTAAAAAGTAGAGTTCTTTTGTTCTTGGGGACCTTCTGATGCTCACTATGCGCACATACGGCGTCCGATCTGTGCAGCAGTGGTATCAGAGCGAAGCTGAGATCAAGAGCTTTTGATCGCTTACCATCTCGCGCGAAGGCGGAGCTCGTGGAATGATCGAGTTCTGCAGTCAGTCTTGTGGCAAACGATCGATACCAGCGTGTTCCTGGCAGTTAAGAACCCCCTGTTGTACACTTAGATCGCGAGGGACCAGCCTCTGCACGCGGAGGACCATGCGGGAAGATCTTTCATCAAGTCGTTGAGTACAGATAAGAATTTCCATCCATAGCTTTACAAGCTTAAGAGATAAGCAATAAGGCTTTGTTCTTGGGGACCTTCTGATACTCATTATGCGCACATATGGCATCCGATCTGTCCAGCAGTGGTATCAGAGTGAAGCTGAGATCAAGAGCTTCCAATCGCTTACCATCTCGCGTGAAGGTGGAGCTTGTGGAATGATCGAGCTCTACAGTCAGTCTTGTGGCAAACGGTCGATACCAGCGTGTTCCTGGCAGTTAAGAATCCCATGTTTACACTCAGATTACGAGGGACCAGCCTCTACAGGTGGAGGACCACGCGGGAAGATCTTTCATCAAGTCCTTGAGTACAGATAAGAATTTCCATCCATAGCTTTACAAGCTTAAGAGATAAGCAATAAGGCTTTAAAATAAGCTTAACTAAAAGCTTCATAATCCATTTTCAATCGTCGACGGCGACAGGACGAACTGCCCGTCGTCAAATCGGGCGAGGACATACTTAGGTCCTCAAAATTTACGTTTAGTCACCAAAGCTTAAAGCTTTAAGTTCTCAAAGTTCCCCAAGTTACTAAAGTCTAACAAGTCATCTTCAACAACTACTATAGCAGCAGTGTTGAGATATCGAGCTCCACTCGTGATACGCCAGGGTGACCGTTGTGTATTTATGTCACCGACTTGTCAGTTGCAGATGCGGTTGGTACACCGCCCATGAATAATAGCTACATGATAGCTATCCTTATCTACTCTAGTTCGTGGCTCAGTTAGTATGCCACCTTAGTTAGTTGAGTTTGGTTTGAGACCCATATATAGGGTTCTTCTATTTCTTTGTACTAGAGTTCTTTTGGCTTACACAACTAAGAAGAGGAAAACTGTTTTCAGCCTCCACCTCTACGTGTATTCCCCCATTGTGCAAGCAAGAAAGCTTCAAGTGAGACTCCTTCCTTCTATCCCACAATCTTGACATGGTATCAGAGCCTTGTTCGTGGTAAGGAGCTCAAGAAAGCAAGCCAAGCTCACGGTGATTTGGTAAGAGGAGCAGTGTTGCTTTCATTTTCTGTTTTGGGAGCAGATCTCTGCAGGTAGCACAGCCGGAAAGTGCAGGAGTGCATTGTCTCAGGTTGAGACGCCCTTCGCGGTGAAGCAAGAGGGCAGTATATGCTACGGGCAAGGGCTTTAGCCCTTGGCGACCTTGTTTTTTTGATTTGA
The DNA here is from genome assembly GCF_053477565.2 of Lygodium microphyllum. NCBI lineage: Eukaryota > Viridiplantae > Streptophyta > Polypodiopsida > Schizaeales > Lygodiaceae > Lygodium > Lygodium microphyllum. Next base: position 77,278,305 of record NC_141156.1, read on the forward strand.
GGCCATTTCGGGGCCTGTTTTAGAGGCGAAAGTTTTCTGCACGCACTCAGGAAAAGGCCCAGTTTTATGCTGTGCAGCCACTATTCTACAGGTCGGTGAAAAGTTTCTGTAGAAATTGCATCGTATGCTTGTGCACAGAGACATTGGGAATTACAGAATCATCCCTATTGCCTGTTGATGCAAAATCGTCACTAGGAAGTGACTGTGTGGTCAAATACCACTTTCGTCAGTTTTGCAGATTTGCCTTTGTGAGGCTGAAGCTGTGTTGTTTGCAGTGACAGAATTTTTTGCAGTGTTCTGTAATGGCGTCTGATTCTCTCTCACAGATTGTCACTGAAAAGCTTGACAAGAACAACTTCCAAGCATGGAAGTTTAGAATGACGAATTTCCTTATGGGAAAAGGATATTGGGAATTTGTTGCAGGAAATGAAGAAGAACCAGTTCTTCCTGATGTTCCCAATCAACAGCAAATGCAGGCATTTAAAGCATGGCATGAGAGAGCCAGGAAAGTTATGTACTGGCTGTCTATCAGCATTTCAGACTCTATGATTGTGCATATTCAGGATGCAAGTATGCCAAAGGAGGCATGGGATACTCTGTCAAAGATGTATAGCACAAATACACAAGCCAGGAAAATGTAGCTCAAGCAAGAGTTGCACAATGTGCAAAGAGAAAATATGAGCATCAATGACTACCACATGAAGGTGAAGAAGATTGCAGATGCACTTGCTTCCATTGGGTCGCCAGTGGAAGATGATGATTTAGTTTCTGTGACCTTGAATGGTCTAGGAAAGGATTATGCACAATTTCGGACATCCATTTCAGTTCGCGAAAGATTTCCTGATTTTGAGGAGTTGATTGCTCTTCTAATTTCTGAGGAGCAGAGAAATGGTGGTGCATCTTCTTCAGGAGGAACTTCAAAAGAAACTGTCTTCTACTCAAATGCTGGAAGAGGTAGAGGCAGAGGTAGAGGAGGCCGATTTGGAGGCCGTGGTAGAAATCAGAATATGCAACAAACTCAAGAAAACCAGTCCTATGGAGGAGGACGTGGTAACCCTAGAGGCAGGGGGAGCCAAAGAGGTCGTGGTGGATGGCAAAGAGGCCAAAATGCAAACAGTAATGTTGAATGCTACTACTGTGGTAAAATGGGTCATATGGCTAAAGACTGCTATAAAAAGCAGAATGACATCATGAATGGAAAACTGCAACAAGGGAATTATGCATCTTCTAGTAGACAGGGTGATGTCAGAAATGAGCATCTGTTTATGGTGCAGCACATGAACAATTCTATGACAAGTGCAGAAGAAAGCAACGATGTATGGTATGTTGACTCAGGTGCATCAAACCACATGACAGGTCATGCAGAATGGATAGAGGATGCAAGGAAAATGGAAAAACCAGGATTTGTGGAGACTGGTGATGATACTGCACATCCTATTGTGCAGATTGGAAAAATTCCTTTGTCTATGCAGGATGGGAAAACGAAATACCTATCCGATGTATTTCATGTTCCGAATATCACCAAGAATATGGTTTCTGTTGGTCAAATGGTTGAACATGGCTTGCAGGTCAGATTTAATCCTCATGGATGCTTTGTTGAGGATATGAAAAGTAAAGGTCGCTTGATAGCAAAAGGAAAGAAGAAGGGCAGAATGTTTACATTGGATGCAGACATGTCTGAATTGAGTGCAGCAATGTTTGCACATGGGACCGGTGTAGTTGCAGATATTGATATCTGGCATAAACGCATTGGTCATGTTAATGTACAACGACTTAAATCAATGCAGGCCCAAAATATTGTTGCAGGATTGCCCAAATTCAAGGTTGCAGAAATGCATAAGATATGTGAAGCCTGTCAATTTGGAAAACAGGCAAGGAAACCATTTCCTAGACATGTTCAAGAGAGTAAGAAGCCATTGGAATTAATCCACTCTGATGTGTGGACTACTAAAGCTGCATCTCTTGGAGGCTGTCATTATTTTGTCAGTTTTATTGACGACTATAGTAGAAAAGTTTGGGTGTATTTTATGAAAAAGAAAAGTGAAGTTTTTGGGCATTTCAAAACTCTTAAAGCTATGGTTGAAAAAGAAACAGGCCTGCAAATAAAATGCCTAAGGTCAGATGGAGGGGGAGAGTACCTCTCAAATGAGTTTGCAAGGTTCTTGCAGGAGCATGGCATAAAGCAACAATATTCATGCAGTCATACCCCACAACAAAATGGAATTGCAGAAAGGAAAAACAGGCATATTGGAGAGGTATCTCGTGCCATGCTCAATGAAAAAGACCTGCCAGATTTTTATTGGGCTGAAGCAGTTGCTACAGCAGTCTATATAATGAACAGGACTCCCACTGCAGCAATACATGGGATGACTCCAGAGGAGAGGTATACTGGTAGGAAACCAGATATTTCTCATTTGAAAATTTTTGGTTGCATTGCCTATGTACATGTGCCAGATGAGTTGAGATCCAAGTTGGATCCAAAAGCTAAGAAGTGCATCTTTATTGGTTACTCTCTGCAGCAAAAAGGGTATAGATGCTATAACCCTTCTACTCGTAAGTTTACAGTGAGCAGAGATGTTGTTTTTTATGAGATGAGTAGTTGGTATAAACCAGTAAATGTGATAGATGATGTAGATGCACAAAATGGTAATGCTGCACAGAATTCTCAACAGCAGTCACAAGATATTAGTGGACCTGGAGCGTCCTCTAGCAGTGGTTCACATTCTTCGCCATGGACAGGCAGATTGAGATCAGGAGAATCTTCTCAAGGCAGTGCAAATAGTGGTATGCAGGTGTCACGAAAAGGAAAAGAGAAGGTAGATCAGCCCATGGTTGAGGTGAATGCAGGTCACTCTTATGTGGATGGTGAATCCAGTGGCTCAGAACAGAGCATTGATGATGAGTTGGGTATTCCTTCTATTGTTACACCTAGAGTAAGGAAGACCAGGGATGTTTTGAGAGCACCTGGGAGTGAACCTACTTTGCGCAGGTCTACGAGAGCTAGGTATCCTGTGGATAGGCTGAAATATGATGGATTTACAGCCATTCACTATGCATATATGGTTAAAGTGATACAGGAACCAGAACCCACTTCTTTTGAGGAAGCCATGGGAAAAGAAAAATGGGAGAAAGCCATGGATGAAGAAATGGATGCCTTGGAAGCAAATGCTACATGGGAATTGGTACCTTTGCCTAAAGGTAAAAATGCAATTGGCTGTAAGTGGGTTTATAAGGTGAAGCACAATGCAGATGGTTCTGTGAACAGATACAAGGCAAGATTAGTAGTCAAGGGGTATGCACAAACATATGGCATTGACTATGAAGAAACATTCAGTCCGGTTGCAAGGATGGTAACCGTAAGAGCAGTCATTGCTATGGCTGCATCAAAGGGATGGTCTTTACATCAGATGGATGTAAAGAATGCCTTCTTGCATGGTGATTTGCAAGAAGAGGTCTATATGGAGCAGCCACCAGATTATGTGCATGATGTTCATCCTGAGTTTGTTTGCAGGTTGAAGAAAGCCTTGTATGGCTTGAAGCAAGTACCTAGAGCATGGTCTGACAAGATAGGACAATATCTTGTCACTATTGGCTTTCAGATTTCCAAGGCAGATTTCTCACTTTATGTGAGAAAAACAGAGAAAGGTATTATGCTACTTGTCATTTATGTTGATGATTTGATTATGACAGGTGACAGTGATGAAGATATCCTTCATGTGAAAATGCTATTGAAGCAGAAGTTTGAGATGAAGGATTTGGGAGAGCTGCGTTATTTCTTGGGCATTGAGGTGATTAGATCACCAAGTGGGATACAGCTCTTGCAGAGGCAATATGGATTGGACATGCTGTCCAAATATGGGATGATAGGCTGTAAGCCTATTTCAGTTCCTTTGGAGCAGAATGTGAAGCTAAGCACAGATGCAGGTGAGCTTCTAGAAGACCCTACTATGTACAGACGCATAGTAGGAAGTTTGATTTATATGACTATTACTAGGCCAGATTTGAGCTATGCTGTTGGATTGGTAAGTCAGTTTATGCAGGCTCCAAGGAAACCCCATTTGGATGCGGCTAGATGCATACTCAGGTATGTGAAGTCCACATTGCAGTATGGACTATTTTATGAGACTGGGGTTCAGATACAGTTGCATGGATACACTGATGCTGATTGGGCTGGTAGTATTTCTGATAGACGATCTACCAGTGGATATGTGTTCTCTTTTGGGAGTGCTGCAGTCACTTGGAGCAGCAAGAAACAGCCTACAGTTGCCTTGTCGAGCACAGAGGCTGAGTACAGGGGTGCAGCAATGGCTGCATGTGAGGTAGCTTGGTTGCATAAGCTACTTTATGATATGCATCAGTCTACAGATGGGCCAGTTGTCATTTATTGTGACAACATGAGTAGTATACACTTGGCAAATAACCCAGTCTATCATGCTATAACAAAGCAGATTGAGGTGCATTATCACTATGTGCGAGAGAGGGTTTTACTAGGTCTTATTGATCTAGTTTATGTCAGCACAGAGGATCAGGTAGCTGACATATTCACGAAGGCATTGGGTGCAGAGAAGCTGCGCAAGTTCAGAGACCTGCTTGGTGTGCAGGAATTGGGATTGAGCTCAAGGGGGAGTGTTGAGATATCGAGCTCCACTCGTGATACGCCAGGGTGACCGTTGTGTATTTATGTCACCGACTTGTCAGTTGCAGACGCGGTTGGTACACTGCCCATGAATAATAGCTACATGATAGCTATCCTTATCTACTCTAGTTCGTGGCTCAGTTAGTATGCCACCTTAGTTAGTTGAGTTTGGTTTGAGACCCATATATAGGGTTCTTCTATTTCTTTGTACTAGAGTTCTTTTGGCTTACACAACTAAGAAGAGGAAAACTGTTTTCAGCCTCCACCTCTGTGTGTATTTCCCCATTGTGCAAGCAAGAAAGCTTCAAGTGAGACTCCTTCCTTCTCTCCCACAATCTTGACAAGCAGTTCGTATTCAGTTACACACGACTCACTTTACTACTCTCTGGAAGCCCCTGTTCACACCTGTGAACTGACAGAAGCAGATTACAGTAATAAATCATCAACACACAGACTATGCACAGTCTATACGCACAATTATTTTCTTGGAATATGATTGTAATATGGAATTTCGCAATCGTAAAGAAGAAATACTACAAAAGCCAAACAGTATATATATAAGCCTTGTAAACCCGCCTTTGAGCTACGCTCATCTTGCTAACAAGGTTTCGAGTGTGTGAGGTCTTTTGGAATTTTGCAGGATGACTGATCAAAACATGGATGATCTTATGGCTGAAGGTGATTTACCCAAACCAACAATGGAGCAAAAGTTGGATTTGATTATGATGCAGCTTCAAGAAAAACGAAGACCACGACAAGCTTTGCAAGCTCAATTGGCCAATCTGCAACAATCTACTACCGACCAAGATGGATCGCAACCTGAAGATCTTATACGACGTACCATCGATGCAACACTTGAAGCCCAATCTATTCGGAAAGAAACAAATATAAGTAAAAGAAACTTCAAATTTTGTACTTTCAATGAATCACGCGATGGAAAGACTGTTCTTGCTTTTATCAGTCAATTTGATGATTATTTCCATGAAGAAATATATGCTGAGAAAGACAAAATTAAATGTGTCACTAACCATTTAGTTGACCGAGCATCCTTATGGTGGACTGTGGTCCGCAAAAGCGTTGATTGTCCCGCTACTTGGGAGACTTTCCAAAAGAAATTTTTGCAGAATTTCCTTCCTCCCCAATTCCACGAAAAAGCAATCAAGTAATGGGATATTCTACAACAAAGGGATCGTGAACCTATTTCACAATACATTGAACGTTTCTGGAATGCTCTATTGCAACTACGAATGCTCGAAGATGTACTTGAAGCAACTCATAAACGCAAGTTTATATCTGGCCTACTTGGACATTTCTATACGGAAGTCAATATGTTCAAGCCAACAACCCTTGAAGATGCAATTTCATTGGCCCATGACACTGAAGACAAAATTCGCAGACAAGACAAGCGACCACAACAATTCCCAACTAATGGTAACTTTGGTTTCAAACAATTCAATTCAAATTTTTGAAGATTCAATAAAAGTCGTTTTCTTCCATCTTCATTCCGTAAATCTTTGACACGACCACCTGCTTTGCCATCAAACACAAATCCAAACCCTAAGCCATCTCTTCAATCAAATCCCAACATTCCTAAACTTCCTGCCATTACCAATAATGTGTCCAAAGCAAAACCCATAGTTTGTTACAAATGTCATCAACCTGGACATCTAGTAGCCAATTGTCAATCCAAAAAGCCATCAGCCCATATCAATTATTTGGGAGCAATAGAAGATGAAGAACGTGAGGAGATGCCAGACTTTACGGAAGACGATGACGACATTGGTACTACTTCTGATACTTTGCCAGGTATGCCAACTCCCCATTCCTTATTAATAATGAAATGTTTTGTGCATGGTAAAGAAAAGACTATTTTACATGATGATGGGAGCACACATGACTTTATTTCCGCAAAATTAGTCAAAGAATTGAATTTACAAACTGTTTCTACACATTATCGCATCAAGGCTGCATTCCTAGGTACGAGATATAATGGAACACAAGAGGTGCATAATTTAGAAATTAAAATTGGTGATTATATTGAACGAAGGAATTTCTTAGTTGTACCTTTGCAGTCTAGTGACATTATCTTAGGAATGCCTTGGTGTCATCAATACAATCCTGATATAGATTATTCTACACATTCAATTAAAATTTATTTTCAAGGAAAACAAATCACACTGCATGGTATGCACGCTTCCAATAATTTTCCATTACTTACTCATACTCAGGCTAAACGTGCATTACGTAAAAGTAGCAAATCTTATTTAATATGGGTGAATGAAATTCAAGCTAAAGAAAAATAGATGCAACCTAGGCATGTACAATTTCTTGCCCAATTTCAAGATTTTTTTGCTGCTAATTTACCACCTGGATTACCACCTTCACGTCCTGAAGATCATAAGATAGATGTAATTCCTGGAACACAACCACCATGTAAAGCACCATATAGACGTAACCAAATTGAACATAAAGAAATTCAAAACCAAATAGAAGAATTGCTTAACAGAGGATTAATTAGACCTGGTAGTTCTCCATTTGGTGCACATGTCTTATTAGTGAAAAAGAAAAATAATACCTATCGCATGTGCATTGATTATCGTGCCCTAAATAAAATTAATGTTAAGAATAGATACCCGATTCCTAGGGTAGATGATATTATGGATAAACTACAAGAATCTGCCATATTCAATAAGATAGATCTTAAATCTGGATATCATCAAGTAAGATTGGACAAATCTGATATATTCAAAACTGCATTTAAAACACAATTTGGACACTATGAATTTTTGGTTATGCCTTTCGGTTTAACTAATGCACCAGCTACATTCAGTCGTATGATGAATTGCATATTTCCGAAACATTAGCATTGTGTCATTGTTTTCTTTGATGACATATTAGTTTTCAGTAAAAATGAGAATGAGCATTATGAACATTTATCTTTAGTTTTTAAGTTATTAAAAGACGATCAATTATATGCTAATCCAGAAAAGAATGAATTCTTCCAAATAGAAATTGAATATCTAGGACATATTATTTCATCAGAAGGTATTAAAGTCGACCCTAAAAAGATAAAAGCAATTTTAAATTGGTCGATACCCAAAAATGTGCATGAATTACATTCTTTTCTAAGTCTTGCTAGCTTTTTACAGAAAATTTGTGAGGAATTTCTCATTACTTACATTACCTTTGACAAAACTCTTAAAGAAGTGAATCATGTATAATTGGTCTGACAATCAACAAAAGTCCTTTGGTTTGCTGAAACATGCTTTAACTCATGCTCCTGTATTATAATTACGTGACTTCAATAGACCATTCTTCTTAGTAGTTACTAATGCAAGTGGATCCGGAATAGAAGCAGTCCTTATGCAAGATTCTCATCCCATAGCTGCAAACTCAAGCCATCTAAACTTAAATATTCTACCTATGATAAGGAATTGCTAGCCGTAGTACAAGCCTTACGTCAATGAAAACATTATTTAATGGGATCTGAATTCATGATCAAAACTGACCAACAAAGCATTAGACATCTCCTTAGTCAACCACAAATATCTGACTGACACATTAAATGGGCCGCTTTTATTCAAAGTTTTCATCCCCTTATACAATATCAACCTGGGAAAGAGAATGTTCTTGCTGATGCTTTGACTAGAAGACCGACAATTCAAAATATTTCTGTGATATCATTTGATTCCCTTATCCCTATGAAAGATACTTATCATCAAGATCCTACTTTTCAAGCTGATTGGAATAAATTAGTTGCAAATAATTGGATTCCTATTGATTCATTGTCTTACACTAATGGATTTATGTTTTATGAAAAAAGATTATGTGTAACTGTTCCGTTACGATCATTTGTTTTGCATGAAATTCATTGTCCTCCATATCAAGGTCATAGAGGAATTATATCTACTTTGCGTACATTGATTGAAGATTTTTATTGGCCATATATGGACACTAATGTATCTACTTTTGTATCTAAATTCCTAATTTGTCAACGAGTTAAAAGACACCATGGTAAACAATATGGTTTACTAATGCCATTAGCCATTCCATCACAACCATGGGAACAGATTTCAATGGATTTTATCACTGGTCTACCTAACACTAAAGCTAACCATGATATAATTTGGATTGTTGTAGACAGGAATAGCAAACAAGCATATTTTATTCCATGCAAGAAAACTTTAACTGCACCTCAAGCTGCTCAATTGTTTTTGAAAACTATTTTTACTAACCATGGTTTACCAAAAGTCATTATTGCTGATCGTGATTCTAGATTCTGCAATAATTTTTGGATTACTTTGTTTGCTAACTTAGGAACAAAGATTGATTTTTCATATGCATTTCATCTTGAAACAAATGGTCAAATAGAAGCTACTAACAGTACTATTTTAGATCTTTTGCGTGCTTACACCATTTCAAAACCACATCTACATTTACTTCAGTTTGCATATAATAACACACCACATATAGCTACAAAGAAAGCACCATTTGAAGTTATTTATGGATATAGATTGCCTACACCTGTTACATCATTATCAAATAAAATTCAGAATGCTGATGATATTGCTAATATGCATGCTACTATTTTTTATGAAGTGAAAGATATGATTGCTAAAGCGCAGCAATCATACACAAAACACGCAAACAAGAAAAGAAAAGCTATGAGTTTTAAAGTTGATGATTATATTTGGTTACGAGTTGAAAAACACAGATTACAAAGTATAGATAAACACCCCGTTGTTAAATTAGCACCAAGATTTTATGGACCATTCAAGATCATACACAAAATCAATGAAAATGCATTTAAACTAGAATTACCACAACATTGAAAAATCATGCGAGGAGGCATATTCTACGGTGGATTCTATGAGGTTTTGCGGTGGATTCCGTAAAATTTTATTACCAGGGCTCATGCACAAGGTGGATTCTTTGTGCGAAAAGTCGATGGGGATGCCTATCCTTTTCGGACGTTTTGTTAATTTAATGCGTAAGTGGGTGATTCCATAGCGGGTGATTCCGCAAAATACATATTTAAATTAATAAACGTTTATGAGTTTAGAGTGCGCACTCGTAATAAATTAAGGTTAGGATTGAGTTCTAACCAGTTTATTTATTTTGTAGCTGAAGACTGCTAGGTATTCACTTTTGTCGGTTTAAATTTATTATTTTCTAACAATTGTGAATGCTTCAGTTGGTGTGTAGAGCAAGCAACGGTGGCGTTGGGAAGAATTGGAGGATAGCGTGTATTCAAATTATCATCAATTTTTTATGGGCGTGTATATTAGGCATGGCGTCCATATTTTGACGCGCTTATTTATTAAAGTGCTTGATATTTATTTATTATTTTTGTATGCGCATGGGTGCACGATTTAAATACTTGTATTGGACATTGTATTTGGGTACTGCCTAACTTCTTGGGCGCCCAATAGCTTTAATTCTTTAGTGGCACAAAAGCAAACACAAAAGAAAAAGCATGCTAATTGTAAATTGGGCTATTTCTTGAGCTTGAAGATTAATAATATATAAAATACATGCTTTGTGGAGTGCTCACACAAGGCATGGGGGGAGATTGCACCCAATTGGTCTCTTATTCATGTTGTGCAAGCTTTCTTCATTGGTTTTTGTGTAAAAAGTAGAGTTCTTTTGTTCTTGGGGACCTTCTGACGCTCACTACGCGTGCATACGGCATCCAATCTGTGCACCAAAGAGAGAGAGAGAGAGAGAGAGAGAGAGAGAGAAAGAGAAAGAGAGACAGAGAGAGAGAGAGAGACAGAGAGACAGAGAGTGTGTGTGTTTGTGTGTGTGTGTGAATGAGTGAGTATGTGTGTATGTGTGTGTGTAAGTGAGTGAGAGAGAGAGTGACTGAGAGAATAAGTGTATGTGTGCATACGGGCAAGAGAAAGTGAGAGAGCAAGTATGTGTGTGAGTAAGAGAGAGAGAGAGAGAGAGAGAGAGAGAGATTATATGTGTATATAAGAGAAAGAGAGATCAAATATGTGTGTGTAAGTGAGAGAGAGAGAGTAGCTATGTGTATGAGTGAAAGGGAGTGAGGAGTGCCATGCACATTAAAAAAAAAAAAATCCAGAGCATCACTTAAGCGATGGTTTTTTTTAGTCGCTTAAGCGACACTCGCTATCCCATATGCGACACATAATATATCGTATAAGCGACGCAAAAACGTCGCATATTGCATCCTTAAGCACATCGCAATGTGATGCGCATGTAGCAACACACATAGAGATATTTGGGTGTTGCAATATCGCTAACACCCCTTGTAGTGATTAGGTCATTTTTACGTTGATAATGTGAGTTTTTCTCTATGAAACCTTGCTATAATTTCTCAAAAACGTGGCTGAGATCATCATCCAAAAGATAGGCTTCCTGTAATTCTTCAATCCTATCACTATATAGTCCAGTCAAAGCTGAAACTTTATATGCCCGCATGTGAGAAAGAGAATCGGCTACTACATTCCCTTTACCCCTCGCATGAGTGATATCAAAATCATAATTTTGCAAAGTTGCTATCCATTTGTATTGCTTAGGAGTCAAATTGTATTGAGTAATAAAATACTTTAGGATCTTATGATCACATTGAACTCTAAATTGGTGTCAGAGGGGTTTTAGTTGAAAGGTCATGTCCACCGGGGATTAGAGAGAGAAGTAAGTAGAGAATAGGAGATAGAAGAGAAGAAAAAGAATGAACAAGAGGTGCACAAGATAAAGATAAATCTCAATGAATCAAAGTACTATGTATTAATAGAACCTGGGAAGATAAACAAAATCCTTCTTTGGGACTACTCAGAAGCAATCTCCAAGCATTAAATATCCTGGAGCTCCTTGGTAGACCAAAAATGCACACAAAAACTATACTCAGATGGCAAATCTGATGGTTCCATTGGCTTCAAAAGGGGAGAAAAGACCTAAGATTCCTATGATGCTTGATCTAAATTCTCCTAGATCATGCCTTCTTCTCTCCATTCGGAGTGTTGTTTGCTACTTGTAAACTACGATCATGTGCTGTTCAAACTCGAAAGCCCATTCTTTTTGTATGAGATCTCCCAAAATTAGCTAGAAAGCCACTTACTTTTTGCATGTCACTCTATTCTAGAAGTCTTCTACACCTTTTAAAGACATTTACAATAAGTAATATTCAAAATGTCAAAAATAGGCTAAATTTATCCAAAAATCTCATATTTTGAAACTAACCATACTACGGACACTAGCACTCAAATGACTAAGATGACATTTACTCTCTAGATTCATAAGAAAGCTAGATGATGATGCACTCCAAGTTTTTTCACACTTGTCCACATAGCGACACGACATCCAACCCCTTTGAACCTACACATCCTCTTATATGTGCCACTGATACACCACCTGGGTCAAACATCCATAGCATCAACTTATCGCTCATCATGTACATAAGAAGGTATCTCCCTAGATCATGGATTAAAATGATTGGCATTTGGAGAACTCTAACACCATACCAAGCATCCATTCCAACGTAATTAGGCCTAGGGTGTGCATCATATACTAGATACTGTTGAATATCCATATATATGTTATCAATGCATCCATAAATAAATACATACAAACATGCTTGCTCTTTCAAAGTCGACTATATAGAAATCTGCTTATACTAACAATTGTGTAGCACATCAAACATAAATTGAGCCTCACTTGCATCCAACGCATGATGACAATCATCAAATATAGTAAAGTAGTCCATATCTTGAAGCATCTTTGAATTGCCTATCAAGGCGTCTGACAAAACATCCAAAATAGTTTCCAGCTGCTGTGGAGCATTACATCTAACGTCCTCTAAAGGCATATCCTTGAGCTCATAAACTGTCTCAGAAATGATAATTGTATCCTGCAAATCATGTACATCCAACACTTCACTGATCTCCTTTGAGTCCATGCATCAAGTAAAAGATGAGTTTCGTACGTCTCTTTAGATGCATTTAGAAAATCTACAGATGCAATGGTTGACTCTTCCACTATAGGATCTTCCAAGGCATTTGTGGTGGCTAACTCAATCTAATGGAGCACATATCACATCATCGATCCAAGAATCGGGATACTCTTGGCCACCGACCCTTGACATCTACCTTTGATGACATTATAATGACCGCCATCCCTCATGTGCCAACAATCTCCATCGGCCACGTCCCACGCCGACAACCATGCAGTTATTGCCAAGTTGGGAATACGTCCTACTGCAATGTCCTGCCAGCTCAAACACCACCACTGTGCAATGCCATGCCCCAGGAGAGAGAGAGAGAGAGGCCGCAAAGAATAAATAAGTTAAAAGAAACTTAGCCATAGCAGCTACCATAGTGTAGACTAGCATTCTAAGTGCTCTTCGCGCACAAAAAATGCTAGGATGCTTCGTGACAGCTTCGCAGTAGCACAATCCTTTCTTTCATGCTGCAAACTATCACACCACATACATCTTTTCCTTGGTTTAGGTGTTGCTACTCGTCCGATTTCCTCTTGTCATTTCTCATCCAATTTTGCAACCTTCAATTGAAGATGCCACATGCCTTTAACCAATTCATCTAATACATCTTCCCTAACAGTGGGAATAGTAGGTGCAGCCATAGGGTTAGCCACAAAATTGGATGGCTTACTAGATACATTAACTATTTTGCGTGTAACAATTGGCAAGCTAGATATGTGCAATCTTTCTCTCATTCTATGCTTTTTCACCAATGCAGTAAGAACTTCCTTAACATGTCTCCACTCTATTTTAGTCCATGTCTATGTAGTCTAATCCACTAATAAATCATCAAGCTTCTCTTGAAGGTCACGATCTACTGCTTGTAGAAATAATTCAATTTTATAACTTGCAAGAGCTTGCTATACTCCAAGATCTAACAACTCAAACCAACTTTCAAATTCTCTTAATAACTCTTTAGTCTCAAGATCCTTATTGGGTTTTAGAACCCACTCTTGGAAAGTCTTGTGATAATCAAATTGGTGTCTTCAATGTAAAATTATTCCTAGAGTGTCTTTTTGAAAGCTACCCAATTAGCATCCTGCATGTACAATTCAATTACTTGGGCTTTCAATTCATGTACAGTGACCTATACAAAATATTGGCTCCATGCAAGTTAAGCACCCCAAAGAACTCCATCTTTTGAGCATAGGTATATAAATATGCATATACATTCTTGCCATTTAACAACTTCATCTCATGCTCTATTCCTTGAGTATTAATGCCACGAGGCATATTCCACGGTGGATTCCGTGAGGTTTTGCGGTGGATTCCGTAAAATTTTATTGCCGGGCTCATACACAAGGTGTATTCCTTGTGCGAAAAGTTGATGGGGATGCCTATCCTTTTCGGGCATCTTGTTAATTTAATGTGCAAGTGGGTGATTCCATAGCGGGTGATTCCGCAAAATACATATTTAAATTAATAGACATTTATGAGTTTAGAGTGCGCACTCGTAATAGATTAAGGTTAGGATTGAGTTCTAACCAATTTATTTATTTTGTAGCTGAAGACTGCTAGGTATTCACTTTTGTCGGTTTAAATTTATTATTTTCTAACAATTGTGAATGCTTCAGTTGATGTGTAGAGCAAGCAGCAGTGGCGTTGGGAAGCACTGGAGGATAGCGTGTATTCAAATCATTATCATTTTGATGGGCGTGCATCTTAAGCCTAGCACCAATATTTTGACATGCTTATTTATTAAAGCGCTTGATATTTATTTATTTTTTTTGTATGCGCATGGATGCACGATTTAAATATTTGTATTAGACATTGTATTTGGGTACCGCCCGACTCCTTGGGCGCCCAATAGCTTTAATTCTTTAGTGGGACAAAAGCAAACACAAAAGCTAAAGCGTGCTAATTGTAAATTGGGCTATTTTTTTGAGCTTGGAGATCAATAATATATAAAATGCATGCTTTGTGGAGTGCTCACACAAGGCACGGGGGGAAATTGTACCCAATTAGTCTCTTGCTTCATGTCGTGCAAGCTTTCTTCCTTGTTCTTTGTGTAAAACTAGAGTTCTTTTGTTCTTGGGGACCTTTCGGCGCTCACTATGCGTGCATACAGCGCCCGATCTGTGCAGTAGTGGTATCAGAGAGAAGCTGAGATCGAGAGATTCCAATCACTTACCATCTTGCGCGAAGGCAGAGCTCCTAGAACGATCGAGCTCTACAGTCAGTATTTAGCAAACGGTCGATTCCAGCATGTTCCTGGCAGTCAAGAACCCCCTAGTATACACTTAGATCGCGAGGGAGTGGCCCCTACAGGTGAAGAACCACGCGGAAAGCTTCTACAACAAGTCGTTGATTTTCTCTATTCAGATAAGAAATTTCCATCAATTTCCATTAAAGCTTGGAGTATAAGCTTAGTAAGCTTTAGAGGAAGCTTTAAAAATCTTAAACCTCTAAATTTTTCCATCGGCAGCGGCAGTATGTACTGCACGTCGCCGAAACGGATTAGTGTGTCCTCTTGTACTTAGAAAAAGATCACGAACTTATTAAAAAACAACTTAAGCTTTAGAATCCAAAGCTTCTAAATCTTCCAAGCTTCAACTTCAATTATTTACCATAGCGATAGTTCCTATCCGATTATACATAAAACTGTCTTCAATTCACACCTGTGGACTGACAAAACCAGATTCTAGCAATGAACAATTAGCAACACGCAGTCTATACGCAAGATTATCTTCTTGGAAGACGATTGTGATATCAAATTTCGCAATCGCAAAGGAGAGATACTACAAAAAAGACAAATTTTAACAAAAAAAAAGCCTTATAAACCTGACTTTGAGCTACGCTCATCTCGCTAACAAGGTTTTGAGTGTGTGAGGTCTTTTGAAATTTTGCAAGATGTCCGATCAAACCATGGAAGATTTTATGGCTAAAGGTGACCTACCCGAACCAATGATGGAGCAAAAATTGGATTTGATTATGATGCAGCTTCAAGAGGAACGAAGAGCATGACAAACCTTGCAAGCTCAATTGGCCAATCTGCAACGATCTACCGCCAACTAAGATGGATCGCAACCTGAAGATCTTATACGACGTACGATCGATGCAACACTTAAAGCGCAATCTATTTGGAAAGAAACAAAGATAAGTAAAATAAACTTCAAATTTCTTACTTTCAATGGATCACACGATGGAAAGATTGTACTTACTTTTATCAGCCAATTTGATGATTATTTCCATGAAGAATCATATGCTAAGAAAGGCAAAATTAAGTGTGTCACTAACCATCTAGTTGACCGAGCATCCCTATGGTGGACTGTTGTCCGCAAAAGCATTGATTGTCTTACTACTTGGGAGACTTTCCAAAAGAAATTTTTGAAGAATTTCCTTCCACCCCAATTCCACGAAAAAGCAATCAAACAATGGGATCTTCTACAACAAAGGGATCATGAGCCTATTTCAGAATATACTGAGCATTTTTGGAATGCTTTATTGCAACTGCGAATGCTTGAAGATGTACCTGAAGCAACCCATAAACGCAAGTTTATGTCTGGCTTACTTGGAAATTTTTATGCGGAGGTCAACATGTTCAAGCCAGCAACTCTCGAAGATGCAATTTCCTTGGCCCATGACACTAAAGACAAAATTCGAGGACGAGATAAGCGATCACAACAATTTCAAACTAATGGTAACTTTGGTTCAAAACAATTCAATTTAAATTTTTGAAGATTCAATCAAAGTCGTTTTCTTCCATCTTCATTCCGTAAATCTTGGACACGACCACCTGCTTTGTGTTGAGATATCGAGCTCCACTCGTGATATGCCAGGGTGACTGTTGTGCATTTATGTCACCGACTTGTTAGCTGCAGATGCGGTTGGTACACCGCCCATGAATAATAGCTAGATGACAGCTATCCTTATCTACTCTAGTTCGTGGCTCAGTTAGTATGCCACCTTAGTTAGTTGATTTTGGTTTGAGACCCATATATAGGGTTCTTCTATTTCTTTGTACTAGAGTTCTTTTTTGCTTACATAACTAAGAAGAGGAAAACTATTTTCAGCCTCCACCTGTGTGTGTATTCCCCCATTGTGCAAGCAAGAAAGCTACAAGTGAGACTCCTTCCTTCTCTCCCACAATCTTGACACTTTGCCATCAAATCCCATAGTCTATTAGAAATGTCATCAACCTGGACATCTAGTGGCCAATTGTCAATTCAAAAAGCCAACTGTTCATATCAATTATTTGGAAGCAACAGAAGATGAAAAACGTGAAGAGATGTCGAATTTCACGGAAGACGATGACGACATTGGTACTACTTCAGATACTTTGCCAAGTATGCCAAATCCCCATTCCTTATTAACAATGAAATGTCTTGTGCATGGTAAAGAAAATACTATTTTACATGATGATGGGAGTACACATGACTTTATTTCTGCACAATTGGTCAAAGAATTGAATTTACATACTGTTTCTACACATTATCACATCAAGGCTGGATTCCTAGGTATGAGAGGTAACTAGGGTAAAGGAAGGTTAACTGGGCTTAGTTAGAGGTTAAACTCCAGTTACTTTTCAAAAGGGAGCTTCTTTTCTCTCTCTTTCAAGCTTTTGGATGAAGCTTCCATGGTGGGTGCCAATAAATATTCAAAGATCTCTCTCTACTGATCATCTTTCACTGCCAAATCATGAGGTAAAGATTCCTTGTCACCTAAGCTTCAAGAGGAGTATCCTGGTTAGGTAGTGATGCAGGAAATGGAGCAGACTACAGCCTGAAAAATGCGTCGAAATTTGCGTTGAATTCCTTGCTCTCAATCTTTGCTTGGAACACAAGAGGTGCATGATTTTGAAATTAAAATTGGTGATTATATTGAACGAAGAAATTTCTTAGTTGTGCCTTTGCAGTCTAGTGACATTATCTTAGGAATGCATTGGTGACATCAATACAATCCTGATATAGATTATTCTATGCATTCAATGAAAATCCATTCTCAAGGAAAACAAATCACATTGCATGGTATGCACACTCTCAATAATTTTCCATTGCTTACTCATACTCAGGCTAAACGTGCATTACGGAAAAGTAGCAAATCCTATTTAATATGGTTGAATGAAATCAAAGCTAAAGAAAACCAGATGCATCCTAGGCATGCACAATTTCTTTCCCAATTTCAAGATTGTTTTGTTGTTGATTTACCACTTGGATTACCACATGTACGTCTTGAAGATCACAAGATAGAC
Organism: Lygodium microphyllum; assembly: GCF_053477565.2. NCBI lineage: Eukaryota > Viridiplantae > Streptophyta > Polypodiopsida > Schizaeales > Lygodiaceae > Lygodium > Lygodium microphyllum. The sequence continues at coordinate 77,296,137 of NC_141156.1, forward strand.
TTAATTCCTGGATCACAACCACTATGTAAAGCACCATATAGACATAACCAAATTGAACAGAAAGAAATTCAAGCCCAAATTGAAGAATTGCTAACCCGAGGACTTATTAGACCTAGTAGTTCTCCATTTGGTGCACCTGTCTTGTTAGTGAAGAAGAAAAACAATACCTATCGCATGTGCATAGATTATCATGCCCTAAATAAAATTACTGTTAACAATAGATATCCGATTCCTAGGGTAGATGATCTTACGGACAAGCTACAAGGATCTACCATCTTCAGCAAGATAGATCTTAAATCTGGATATCATCAAGTAAGATTGGATGCATCTGATATATTCAAAACTGCATTAGAACACAATTTGGACACTATGAATTCCTGGTTATGCCTTTTGGTTTAACTAATGGACCTGCCACATTCAATCTTATGATGAATTGCATATTTTTGAAGCATCAGCATTGTGTCATTTTTTTTCTTTGATGACATATTGGTTTTCAGTAAGAATGAGAATGAGCATTATGAACATTTATCTTTGGTTTTTAAATTATTAAAAGAGAATCAATTATATGCCAATCCAGAAAAGAGTGAATTTTTCCAAACAAAAAGTGAATATTTAGGACATATTATTTCATCTCAAGTTATTAAAGTTGACCCTAAAAAGATAGAAGCAAATTTAAATTGGCCGATACCCAAGAATGTGCATGAATTACATTCTTTCTTAGGTCTTGCTAGCTTTTACAGAAAATTTGTGAGAAATTTCTCATTGTTTGCATTACCTTTCACAAAACTATTAAAGAAAGGCATTGTGTATCATTGGTCTGACAATCAGCAAAAGTCCTTTGATTTACTGAAGCATGCTTTAACTCATGCTCTTGTATTACAATTACCTGACTTCAATAGACCATTTTTCTTAGTAGTTACTGATGCTAGTGGATCTGGAATGGGAGCAGTCCTCATTAGGGCCAAAAACGCTTCAAAAAAGACACTTATAAGAAAATGATTAAGTTGCTAATTAGTTGAGATTTTGGAAGATTGAAAATGCAAAATTTGGTTGCTCAGATGTGATTAATGAGAGAATATTGAATTCATCAAAGAGTTGAGCCATTAATTGTCCCTCAAATTTAATTTATGTCAGTGTCACCTTTTCGGTCGTTTTTTATCTTGAAACTTGGAAGAATTTGTATTTTCGAGAAATGTCCACCTATATCACGATTTGTCTACTCCCGCATCTTCTTTTCACCCGCTCTTTCTCCATTCTCTTTCGCCATTCTCTTTCTCCATTCTCTTTCGCCATTCTCTTCTTTGTGCTCACTTTCTTATCACTGCGATCGTTGATCTACTAAAATGTTTAGCAACACCTCTGCAAGTGATACAAATGCGAGCACATGCAAATACAAACTTACCATCCAACTAGATCCAATTTATTCATCTTGGAGAAGTATACATCATCGAGAACTAATAGTTGAGATGAAGACCAACAGATTGCGAACTCAAGGAAAGAAACATATAGATTTGTGGGTAGATGGAAATATTTATCCAAAGGATCCTTCAACAGGTAAACCTCCTAATTTTTTAAATATTCATGACTACGTGAGATGTGTTGGGGAAGGTTATAATGGGATGCTTGGGTATTGTAAAAGCTTACATTCTGCATCTTACACATACATGGCTTAGATGAATGAAATGAGAAAAGCATTATTTATTGCAGAGACAAGCATTTCGGAGCTAACAAATAAGATTGACGTTTTGGAAAATGCTAATAAGTCATTACAAGACAAGTTAGGACATTTAAAGAAAACTCCAATTGGATTAAGAGAGAGAAAGAGACCATTAAAAAATATAACTAGCTTGTGTGAGAGAGCAAAGAAAAGAAGATTGAATCTTGCAAAAAAATATGTCTCCAACATGGTCGAGTATAAATATTCGTGAGAGTGAGGAGAGAATCAGTTTTTAAAAAGAGACCATGAATAAGAATGATATTTTGAGGATTCTTAGGTCACCTCAAAATCTGGATTTGAGAGGCCTAACTCTAAAAGAATTAGTGAAGGATTTAAAGGACACAGTAAAAACCAAACGAAATTGTAGAGACATGTGATACTGTGGGAATTTGTCGAAAAGGTTATCGGGCTATCTCAAGATTATGGTTTAAAAATCTAAAATGTAATAGAATAACTGCATTTGGGTTACCTTGAGCCCTAGGAGTATCAGTTGCAAGGACTGCCATGAATCGTAAGATTCCACAAGTTTTTGGGAAATACATTCATATTGAAGCGTCTATGCCATATGAAAAGACAAAAAGAAAATCTAGTTTTGAATACAATGTATTTAACAATATATGGGTTGATCTAAGAAGAGTGCAGATTGGAATGGTTCACATGTATAGACTCACGTTGGAGGAATGCCATGGTGTTTTAAAGTTTGCCTTGAAGTTCGATGAAGCACAGATTCAAAAAGGACAAAAGATGGAAAGAGTCACTTTGAGACTTAATAATGTTTGGAACCCAATCATGAACCAATGAGGCATAATCATCAATTAACATATGGAATCCAACTAAGCTAGAAAATGATGAAAATCAATTGGTACTATTATCTCAAATTTTGTAAGATTGATATACATTAATATGTTTGATTTCAACATTCATTTGACATTTATCTTTTTTTATAGTTGGAATTGAAGATTTTGATAACTTCTTAGGACGAGGTAAAGGGACAAGAGGTGACATTAGTTCACATAAAGATGTTGCACTTGGCCATTACTTAGCAAGGATTGATCCGCATGTTTTCTTGGTTTTTCATAACATCTTCTCAGAGGAAGCAACATGGCCTATACTATGTATTAAGGCACTTACAAGGTTACTTTGTTTCTCTGGGTTACAATACAATGCACACAAGGTTATGCTTTTGGAGAAGACTGTGGCAATTAGGATTTTTGGTTATGGTCCTGGTTTCTCTACTTCTAGAGCTGGATACTTTCTGGCCCTCTCATCTTATGCTTTGGCAGCAAATTGAATTGATATAAAATCAATAGTTGGCTACAACAGAAGAAAATTTATGCATTATAAAGGAAATATCCCGGAAAGGGAGGATGATGTAAAGGCTCCTGAGAGCTAGCTTTGTACTTTCCTTTCTTGAATTCTCAAGTTGAAGTATTCATTCTTTGAAGTTGTCGTCGAAAAATACTATGAATTCTTAAGTTGAAGTATTCATTCTTTGAAGCTATCGTCGAAAAAACCAATTGAATAGCTCCTCAAGAGCATTGCTTTTTGTAACTCCACTTCCATGTCTTGTGCTTCGAAAAAAACTTGTATATGCTTGATAGTGAGATTTTTCCATGCCTTGGCCGCTATAAGTTGCAAGGGGGCCTTGCTCCTCCATAAAGTAAGGCCCATGGATATGAAGGATATGCTGCAAATTCATAAGAGTAACAATCAGTTTCTGCCAATGAAAATTTTATCGAAGAAAGCTTGGATTAAATATTCTCTCTTAACAAATAAAAAGTGATATCTTTCTCTCCCCATGCCTCCTTTATTGCGTGAACAAGATTTGTAATCGAACATTTAAACTCTTCTGGATACGTGTAAGTTATTCAATAAAGACAAAGGCTTAATTGAGTATGCATAGTCAAGATGCAACTTGAGAAGTTTATCAATAATTCTAATCTCTGCATGCAAAGTACATATATGAAAATTAGTAAGAGAAATTGAAAGAATTGGATCCCATATATCTTCTTTTTTTAAAAAAAAACTTAGATCTATAGAGTCTCTAGTTGGGGCTCTTCTTACAGGGTGCAAGTTGCTCCAATTTTTAGACCCAACACTTTCCATGCAATAAGTACAAGGATATTTTGTATTTGTCCCATTATATATTCCAAGCATACATTTGATAGTTTTCAAGACAGCGGTTATGTGCCATTCCATATTAAAATTACCAACCCCATCAACAACTAACATTTCTCCTTCACTTTGAGACTTAATAATGTTTGGAATACCTGTATAAGTAAGCAACCATTTCAGTGTTTCATGATTCTCAATTGGTACCTGAGTTGCACCAACCCACCAAATCTCCATCTCAGACTGGAACTTATGCACTGGTGCTTGACCTCCACCATTGCTGTATTCCAATGCCCTGTTCATGATGCAAATGCTGACTCTTTCCATCTTTTGTCCTTTTTGAATCTGTGCTTCATCGAACTTCAAGGCAAACTTTAAAACACCATGGCATTCCTCCAACGTGAGTCTATACATGTGAACCATTCCAATCTGCACTCTTCTTAGATCAACCCATATATTGTTAAATACATTGTATTCAAAACTAGATTTTCTTTTTGTCTTTTCATATGGCATAGACGTTTCAATATGAATGTATTCCCCGAAAACTTGTGGAATCTTACGATTCATGGCAGTCCTTGCAACTAATACTCCTAGGGCTCAAGGTAACCCAAATGCAGTTATTCTATTACATTTTAGATTTTTAAACCATAATCTTGAGATAGCCCGATAACCTTTTCGACGAATTCCCACAGTATCACATGTCTCTACAATTTCGTTTGGTTTTTACTGTGTCCTTTAAATCCTTCACTAATTCTTTTAGAGTTAGGCCTCTCAAATCCAGATTTTGAGGTGACCTAAGAATCCTCAAAATATCATTCTTATTCATGGTCTCTTTTTAAAAACTGATTCTCTCCTCACTCTCACGAATATTTATACCCGACCATGTTGGAGACATATTTTTTTGCAAGATTCAATCTTCTTTTCTTTGCTCTCTCACACAAGCTAGTTATATTTTTTAATGGTCTCTTTCTCTCTCTTAATCCTATTGGAGTTTTCTTTAAATGTCCTAACTTGTCTTGTAATGACTTATTAGCATTTTCCAAAACGTCAATCTTATTTGTTAGCTCCGAAATGCTTGTCTCTGCAATAAATAATGCTTTTCTCATTTCATTCATCTAAGCCATGTATGTGTAAGATGCAGAATGTAAGCTTTTACAATACCCAAGCATCCCATTATAACCTTCCCCAACACATCTCACGTAGTCATGAATATTTAAAAAATTAGGAGGTTTACCTGTTGAAGGATCCTTTGGATAAATATTTCCATCTACCCACAAATCTGAAATGGTTGCTTACTTATACAGGTATTCCAAACATTATTAAGTCTCAAAGTGAAGGAGAAATGTTAGTTGTTCTTTAACATATTCCAATTCTTTAACATATTGCGACTCTTCTCTTCCAAAATTGAAAATTCCAAGTCGTTCTTGAAGGCTGTGGAATTCCTCTTCAGTAATCCCATACTCTTCCTCAACATTCTTTGCCTTATGAAAACAAAGAGAAAGGGCATCCCCTGCTTCAATAAACTTGTCGTCCGTAATTTCAGTGTCAAGTTTAAGTAACTCTTCTTTCGATTCATTTTCGACGTCAACAATGCCATTTGCAGCATCAGAAGCCTCTGTAATGATGGCTAAACAATAATCCTCCCTAAGATTGAAGAGCCTTTGAATGTCTGCTAGCAGTATGTATTCTTTGTCCTTGATAGGGAAAGTTGGAAGTGAAGCAACAGTATAAAAAGAAGAGTCAAAAACAAGATCTGTATTTGCATGGTTTTCTTTAATAATGGTCTCAGCTTTGAATTGGGCAACATCTAGTTTGCCAGCAATATTTTCTTCTTGCTCAGGGTCCAAACATTCCTCTCCATCCTTGTCATTTGCTACGTCATCCAAAAGGGAAAAGCTAGAAGGTTTTGGACCTTCTAATTGTTTCTCATCAAATTTCACAGGATACTTTACAAGAGAAAACACAATGAATGCAGCTATTTTGGACATAAGCCTGCATTTCCTAGAATGAGCAGAACAAAACAAATATGAGATACAAAACCGGTCAAGAGAATGAGATGTACACTTTCTTGAAAACGAGTACTTCTCTGAAGGTGAGCTCCCAATAGGTATGTGAACATATTCCTTTGCATCCTTTTCAACCATTGGAAATGCAAGACTTTCAGACTCAGCAAACTCCTCCAAGAAGAACTTCTTACATGAGTTCAATACATGGTCAATATCCCAGTCAGGGTTGAAAATATCCTTTGCATTTTCGTAATAAGATAACTCCATGCCATTCTAAAGAAGAAAGTCTAGGAGCCTTTCAGATGGAGAAACATCTGTGATCTGAGACAATCCAGAAACCCTCAATGGTGACTTGCCTTTGATTGGAGACTTCTTAGGCATTTCTACACTTGCTCTGAACAAGGGGAGGAAGCTGTGGGAATTTCAGGGGAGAAGGCAGCACAACCAGAAGCTCTTGTTGACTCTGATGACAATCTTTTTATTTTTTTTGAAGGGGTTACCTGCTCTTGGGAGCCTACAACATCCTTAGGCTTAGACATGAGTGAAAGTACGATACCGCACGAAAGTGTGCAACCACACTCCACGAGCAATGCCTTGTCGCTTCATATTTGCTAGTCGACAATACGACGCGAAGTTGGCAAAGCGACCTCAAGAACAATATCTCATCGCTTCGTATCAAGGGGTAAACAAAATCGCGGAAATTCACATAAGAAACCCTAAAAGTGGACCTCAACTCTAAACAAGCTTGAAAATTTGTAAAAAAAAAAATCATAAATGTCTAACAACCGTGTTTATATAGAGCGAAAAATATCTACCACCTGCGATGCCACGTAGATAGCCACGTGGATGGCTCGTGCAAAACCTAGCCAATTAAACACTGCCACGTGTCACGGACCCTACAGTTATAAAAGATCGTTGAAGCTTATGTGGCTCACTTTTTAAATCCAGAGCGCGAATACACAGCCACATCAAGATCATCCTCGCCCTATATCGGTCACCGCAATTATGGCGCGAGGAGTTGTTTTTTCAACCTGCGCTTTAATATAGTCGCGTCGTATCAGTAATTGCAAAAATGGTGCGAGCAGGTGCTTTTTTTAGCATGTGCTTCATTGTTTTCGCGCCGTATCGAGCACAACAAATCCGCGCTTTTCGCTATTTTTGCATCGTATACCTCACCACAAATACGGCGCGAGAGGTTACTTTTTAAAGCTTCGCCTCCACATAATTCCTTAACTAAGAGTAAGGCAAAAGGCAAGTCATCTGGAAAGACAAGGCAAGCTTCACAAAGACAGAAATGCCAACACTTTCTCATCCATCTTCTCATCTACCCCCTCAAGAGAAGAGGGGCCCTGTCCAAGTTAAATTCTTCAACCAACCAAAAAAAAAATCCACTACAACAGCAAGATCTATCTTTTCAAAAAGTGACAAAGAAGTTACAATGATGAAAGAAGACAAATAGATACAAATGGCAAGATCTTTGTATATCTACACTTCAATTTTGTAACTCTTCATTCAATGAAAAGCTTTTGTCCAATGTAATGTTTTCAATTTTATGGCTCGAAGCTTACAATCGAAGGAGGCAAGCAACTCATACAAGAGAAAAAGTGTTCAGCTCTTTTCCCTACTACTTTACCGTTTACTTTGAACTTATATTCTAGGGATGTACAGTCTAGCATCTCCAAGGTATCCCTTACATCTTTAAGATTCCAATTGGAAGTGATATTTATTTCCTTTTCTATAACTTGCACCTTAAGATTGAAGGGCATACAATCTGTATATGAATCCAATGGAATCCACATGCCTAATTTAAGTTTGTATCTCCTATAATCAAAACCCAAAGCAAGAGTTTTTCGTGCTATATTATAACATAGAGACAAGGATTGGGGGCATACAATACACCTCATGGTGTCGCCCTTATGGTCAACATCTCTAGATTTCCAAAAATTCCCTATAATGTTATCTAGTTTTGCGCTTGCAAAATTTCTACTGAGCAAAGATACTTTTGTTCTCTGTAAGTTTGCTATTTTGAAGCAACCCACAAAGATATGTAAGGGGATAAACCATGACAGGCATATTCTTCTTGAGATCCTTCCAGCTGTCATGGACTTTTGAATATCTTGATATATTTTGAATTTAAAACTATGCATGGTTGCCTTATCAGGTACCTCCCAAATAAGAGAGGAGAGACTTGGCAATGGCAAATCCTCAATATGTCCATATGTACCTTCTTTAGATGGAACTACATATTGTGTATAATATATAAAAATTCTTCTCTCACTGAAAGAACTGACAGTCTCATCAGCATATATAATGTCTGCAAACGCCTTATGAATCACATTCAAAGTTCCACTCAAACTCTCCACAGGTTGCCATTCAATACTTGTTGATGGAAATATATCTACAACAAAGAATTCAAAATTAATACTTGCTTAAATTTTTTAAAAAATCAACTATGTCATCAACTTAAGACTTACAATGTGTTTGCTGGCAAACATGTTCATTAGGAGATAAGTGCATATCCTTGGCCATGTAAACATGTTGCACTTTAACTAACCACCCTTCATGCGTGATTTTGAAAGCAATGATACGCCCTTTCCAGTGATGTTTTATATACTCTCTTTTTCTTCTTTTGACCTTGTGAGAGCCTTTGCAAGAGGGCAACATGGTCACCCAATCGTTTATGCAAAAGGTTTTGGGCTCCCATTTTCCGTCTACTCCTTGGTCATAGACAGTGCAGGAGTTTACTAAATGAGATGGGCGCCTTTTGGATGCCATACTTAGATTAAAATCATAGAGAAAAGTGCTCACTGAGCAAGGAAAATGAGCAAAGAAAGAAGCTCACCAAGAAAGACGAATGAACAAAGAAGAAATAGTAAAAAGACTAATGAGCGATCTCGCCACTCATTTCACTGGCATCTGTCATGCACTTCTTTTCGGTTCTTTGTGTTTGATTCTTCTTGGGTTGCATACGGCCACGCCCTTGTTGTGCACTAAAGGACTCGATGCTTTGATGGTCATTTCTTTCCTCATCAGTATTACTCTTTGATAGTACGAGCTTCTCTTACCCTTCCTTGCATGCGTCATCGAAGTGTGCCCACCTTGGGGCGCCAAAAGCTCCCGACTTTCAAAAAAGTTAGTATTAACTTCACAACATCGTTATCATAACCGGTTTTGTTAGATTTTATAATTAAATAAGGACTTCGGGACCATCAAAACATGTCAGAGTTTGGAGATTTTGGCTAAAAGAGAGAAGAGAACCACGGAGTCCACTCTACTATCTCCAAAAAGGAGGAGACAAGAATACCATATTCTTGCACACATGGCAAACTCTCTTTGGCCCTTTCCTTAATCCCGTGATTAACAAAAGTGCATTTTTTGAAGCGTTTTTGGCCCTAATGTATGCAAGATTCTCATCCCATAGCCTACTCTAGCTGCAAACTTAAACCCACTGAACTTAAGTACTCTACCTATGATAAGGAATTGCTAGCTATAGTACAAGCTTTATGTCAATGGAAACATTCTTTAATGGGATCTGAATTCATGATCAAAACTGACCAACAAAGCATTAGACATCTCCTTAGTCAACCACAAATATGTGACCGACACATTAAATGGGCTGCTTTTATTCAAAGTTTTCATCCACTTATACAATATCAACCTAGAAAAGAGAATGTTGTTGCTGATGCTTTAAGTAGAAGACCGACTATTCACAATATTTCTGTGATATCATTTGTCTCTCTTCTCCCTATGAAAGATACTTATGACCAATATCCTACTTTTCAAGCTAATTGGAATAAACTAGTTGCAAATAATTAGATTCCTATTGATTCATTGTCTTACACTGATGGATTTATGTTTTATGAAAAAATATTATGTGTGGCTGTTCCATTTGGATCATTTGTTTTGCATGAAATTCATTGTCCCCCATACCAAGGTCATAAAGGAATTATATCTATTTTGTGACACCATGGTAAACAATATGGTTTATTAATGCCTTTACCAATTCTAGAACAACAATGGGAATAGATTTCAATGGATTTTATCACTGGTTTGCCTAATATTAAAGCTAATCATTACATGATTTGGACGCTTGTTGATAGGTTTAGTAAAGAAGCATATTTTATTCCATGCAAGAAGACATTACTACATCTCAAGCTACTCAATTGTTCTTGAAAACTGTTTTCACTAGCCATGGTTTGCCAAAAGTTATTATTTCTGATCGTGATTCTAGATTCTGCAATAATTTTTGGATTACTTTGTTTGCTAACTTAGGAACAAAGATTGATTTTTTATCTGCATTTCATCCTGAAACAAATGGCCAAACAGAAGCTACTAGTAGTACCATTTTAGATATTTTGCGTGCATACACAATTTCAAAACTGCAAACATGGGATACATATTTACATTTACTTCAGTTTGCATATAATAACACACCACATACAGCTACACACAAAGCACCATTTGAAATTATTTATGGATATAGATTGCCTATACCTGTTACATCATTATCAAACAAAGTTCAAGCTGCTTCTGCTGATGATATTACTAACATGCATAATACTATTTTTTATGAAGTTAAAGATTTGATTGCCAAAGCCTAGCAATCATACACAAAACAAGGCAACAAGAAAAGAAAAGCTATAAGTTTCAAAGTTGATGATTATGTTTGGTTACGAATTGAAAAGCGAAGATTACAAAGTGTTGACAAACACCCTGTTGTAAAATTAGCCCCTAGATTTTATGGACCTTTCAAGATCATTCACAAAATCAATGACAATGCATTTAAACTAGAATTACCACAACACTAGAAAATCCACAACACCTTTCATATCAGTTTATTACGACCTTTAGAGGACAATTACTTTGTTGAGAATATTCATCTTGGGCCTTACTCTTTCCCTTATGACCTGTCATAGTAGTCTCGATAGTAGTGTAGTCCTGTAGTATCCCCTGTCAAAAAATTGGCTATAAATTTAGCTAGAAACCTCCCATTTTCAAAATTTTTAATTAAAAATGGAGCCAATAATTCCCTCTTTCAGATGAGCTATAGCACATCATAATAGGTTTAGGATAGAGAATTCTACAAAATCTTTGAGGTTGAACTATCTAGACCTATATCCTATTTTAACTTGTAAGTACCATGTTTCCACCTATGAGAGCAAAATAGTAGTACCTAAGGGATTTCAAACCATATGGGGGGCTAGATAGGACTTGTGGGTAGCCTCCTATAGTACCTACTTCTATACTTCAATTATGAATATGGTACGTGTAATAACATGTATATACCAAGCAACGTCCTATAAAATCTCTATTTCATCCAGTTGTAATCTTCAAGGTAATTGAGTCTTTGAGAGTGCTTCAAACTTCAATTCTCCTTTTGCTATACCTGTGTGAGGAGTAAAATGGCAAGACATGGCTCTCTACACAGGCTCCAAATGACCAGGAGGTTGGCAAAGTTCCCCCCAGGTTAGTTGGTTGCACCCCTTTAAGACCTTTAATAGTGGGGGAGCCATGTATCTAGAGATTTCAAAGTCACTCGTGATAGCAATATCTATCATATCACTAAGCAAAAAACAAGGTAAACTTTGAATTACAACATGATGTTCATTATGAAAGAGTGACAAATGCAACATCCTTAATATAGGGTAGCTTGTAGAGCTAATCAATGAGACATTGGCCACCATAAAACCCAAAGTTGAAGGAATATTAAGAAAATCATCAAGCTTATTGAATAGAGTTAAATGCAAATATACCTTTGACACTCAAGGTTGGATAATAGCCTTCTACATGGAAGCAAATACTTAGGGCTAGAATATTGTCTTATCAAACTTATTGAGGATTTTTTTAGTTAAATCACCTTCAAGTTTAAAAACTTTTCTAGGTTGATATCTTTTATACTACAAGGATAAAAAAGATTTTTGATTTAATGATAAGAATCAAATAGAAAAACCATATAGTCTTTGATTTTGTATTCTATAAGAATATATTGTGCATAAATAAAAGTTTGCATGATCTTTAGACTTTCCAAAGAAAAAAAGTTAACAGAATCTTAGAAGGAAAATGGATTTGATCTCCTGAAAACACCTAGAATATTGTGTTTGAAAAAAAAAATGAATGAATGAAAGGAGCTTTGGATTTCCTTGTCAATAATTAAATAAAAATAGTTAGCCATATTTGAAAGATCCTTAGCTACACTCCCAACGAAAAAGAGAGAGAGTGTTGGTGTCCACATGTTTAACAAATGAGTTTAGTTCATTGAAATCAAAGGACAAACACTACAACAAAAAGGCTCCATAGACGTGCTTGTAGACGCAATATTTGAACTGTGAAAAAAAATGTCGGGCACGTTTATTACCGTGTCTACTTCTGCGTCTATAGTATCGTGTCTAAAAGCGCGCTTATAGTCAGAGTTACACGCCCATGTAGACACGCATATAGACGCGTGTATTGACGCACTACGTAAATATATAATCATATTTATAAAAAAGTGGATATATTCATATTGTGCGTCTATACACGTGTGTATCTACACGTCTAAAAAATCGTTTACTCTGCAAGTTTTTGACGAGAATAGACGCGCATTTATCCTGCAATTTAGACGCGCTGATAGACGCGCAAAACAGAGGCATGAAAAAAAAACCAGAGAGCATGTGGCTTTGCAAGCCACATGCTCTCTGGTTTTTTTCCCCCCATCAACATCAAATTGTATGCTTAGGGAAAATAGAGAAAGATTATTTCGAAGATTAGATACTAAAAACAAAACAATGTATGTAGAACATGAAATTTCATATATATAGATGAAACATTTTTACATTATGAGTTCTAGTGCTTGTGACCTCAAGCATGGTCATGGTCGCAAGCACTAGCTGAAAGTAATACATATCAAAAATGAAAATTACAAGCCAAGGGGAGGCATGCATGCATGGGGCTCCTCTATATCTCCTTAGAAGAGGCATCATCATCGCTACCACCACCGCTGCCTGTGCCGCTACCGTTGCTGCCACCGCGAATGCTAGTCTCCCCTTCGCTATCCTCAACTATGTCAAGGTTCGCCTACACAAAGGATTAACGTATATAAATACCATTACAAACAATAAATTAGAGTTATCTATACTTTTCATGTAAAAAATAAAACATACCTCTTCTGGTGGTGGAATGCTCATGGCGCGATTATATTGCTCCTTTGTGATGAGTCCCTCCTCGTAGAAATGCTGCCAAGTGGACGCCCGGTTATGACCTCGATGGTAGTCTACCTCTCTAGGAGTAGGCATCCTACCAATGATATGATACTACAAAACAATTTGAACATACAACGTATTAAAACACACTACATAATGAAGTGAAAAAAATTACAAAATTTAATTTTAAAAAAGAAATCAAATAATACTTACAAACTCAGCCTCCCATGACTCCCTGCCACCCGATCCATAATGCGACGATCCCATGGTTGCCATCTGGATACATCGCGCCTCTACATGCTAGCAACTTGTCATTTTCTCCGCTACTCTCTTCTTGGCCTCTTTCCACTCCTTGCGGTGGCAATTGGGTGGTTGGCCATATCCAGGGTGCCCCTGCTCTTATCTCCACAGTGAATCCTTGGCGCGCGTCATAAGGTGAGACCTCTTGTTATGAAGCGCGTCTCTCACCTTTGACCGTCCCCAATCATCTGAGAATCATGATTTCTTGGGATTAGGGTACCTTCTATGTACTGCCTGCAGCACCTCTTGCCACAAACCATTTTTTTGGTGCTTGAAGGGAATCATGCAATCTTTGTATGTGGCATGTACGACACTCCTCTAGTAGGCTATCACTTCCCTCCCCTCAGAGTCATGCAATATACCACCAATATCAGTGAGGACAGAGTAGTACATTTGTGGAGGCTCACCTCTCTCATTTTTTGGTGAGGGTGATCGAGAGCCACCACCTACACAACCCTCACAAAGCCCTCGACCTCCTCGTCCTCCTGCACGACTCTCCCTCCTTCCTCGACGGGCACTATCCTCTATCTCACTCGATACACGTGCTTCTGCAGATGCACGTGCTTTGGCCGATCCATGTACCTCAGCTGATCCCTGTGTAGGCAAAGATGTGATAGGTGTCCCAGACATCACACTGAAAACCTCCTCTGCAGTGGGATGGCGACCAAGATAATTGGTCATCTCCCCCATGAATTGCTCCTTGTTGAATGGGGTGCTGGACGATCCAGGATTCCACATCTACACAAGAAAAATCATATTACCCTGTACAGATAAAACATATTACATGTTGCGCCTATATCTGCATCTCTGTGCGTGTCTATATATGTATCTTTGTGTGCGTCTGTCAGCGTGTCTATTTCTGCGTCTATACCTGCGTCTACACTGTCATTTGGACGCGCTAACAGACGTGCACAGTCGGACCATTTCTTTTCAAACTTGGTTTAAAAATGTGTAAAAAAACCTCCATAGATGACAAGATCCAGCATGTGAAGAGAGAGAAGAGAGAGACAAACATACAGAGAAAGCAAACAAGATTGAGAGAGAGAAGAAGAACTCACCTTCTTTGCTTGTTCCAAAGGGTGGTGGCTAGATTGCAAGCTCCTTGTCCTCCTTCTCCCTTCCCTTGGTAAGTTGCTTGAATCTTCTTCTCTTCCTTGCTGTTTGGCATCTTCTTCTCTTCCTTGCTGTTTGGCTCTTGTTCTCTACTCTTTGGCTCTTCTTTCCTCCTGTCCTCTTTTTACTCTTATTTCCTTGCCTCATTATCTTCATGAAGTGATAGATAGACACGAGTAGTGATGTCGAGCTCGATTTGCAGAAAACGCGCAAAAAACGCAAGAAAGCACAGGTTTGAAAAGAAAGCCACAACTTTTTTTAAATTTTTCTATACCTGCGTGGTGCGTCTGTAAGCGCATGTAATTGCCCGTGTATATGCGTAGATAATGCCTATTACACGCGCTTACAGACACGCAGGAACAATTTAGGGAATCAATGCATGCATTTAGGAAATCAATTGACCTATGTGGTGACATATATAACAAAGCTTGAGGATAAGAGATAACACATTGGCAAGTCAATTGGCACATATGTAGTGACTTACTAGACCATCCCACTTACAATTGCATGCAAGTATCAGTAGGTGGATAAAGCACGAATGGTTTTTAGCTAGAGAGAGATAATGCAATGAAGGTGTATACGAAAGAGATAGAGAAATGCATATTATCCATCAATCAATCAAAGATATGTACATGAAGTGACTTGATATAGTAATTAGAGTATCGTCATTTTTAGGATGCTCCATTGACTTTTGTAAGTTCCTATAACCTTGAAGTAGAATATAGCCAACCACACTGTCCATGGAAGGAAAACTTGGCCTCATCAAATTAACCAAGTTAATTTACTTATCCATTTCATAGATAAGAGATTTGTAGTTGGCTTGTTGGTATTGCAAAGTATCCTTACAGTGATCTATTTTAGTCACCAACAAGTGGACACACTGGCTAAAGATGATGAAAAGAGGACATGTGCACATTGGCTACATGTGGTCCACCTTATCTAAAATTATATGTGAGCTATAAGTGCACCTTAACATGATTGGAATAGCTTGCGCATGCACAAGCCAACTGATTTACATCAATCTACTCATGCTATGAATTGGCATGCATAGCTAGGTTAAGTGCACAACAAATGAGACATGTGAGTGTATTGATCAGTTCTCTCTCTCTCTCTCTATATATATATATATATACATATATATATACATATATATATAGCAAATGCACAAGTCAACCTTTGATCTATATATACATCCAATCATCATGCCCTATCCAATCACATTTGTATAGGGCATGATTGAATGTATATAGGGCATGAAATCACATATATATAATTAGCTTTGAATGATTGGATGTATATTTGTAATACTCATAAAGAAGTAAAGTTGGTAATGTATATCATGTCCTATGCATGTATATGCCCTATACATGTATATCATGTCGTATATACATGTATATCATGTCTGTATGATCCTATACATGTATATCATGTCCTAGCTTATGATCCAGGTGTAATTATGTCGTATATACATCCAATCATTCCCTATTCAAACAAATACTAGATGTTAAGAGGTTTGGTCATATTCAGGGACTTTATGAGAAATGAAAAATATGTGTGTTTATTTCCGCATCTATAAGCGTGTTTATAAACGCGGATATATAGACATGTTTTTTATACTAGCCTGAATAGACGCGCTGATACACACGCTTATAAACACACCAGTTTTTTCGCGTGTACAGTGCGCGTCTATAGGGCCTTTCTCTTGTAGTGAAATTATATATACAATTTTAACTCTATGGGATGAAGTCAAAATACTTCAATAAAGCAATTAAAAAACGTACTCTCTGCTATGGAAATGTCACTCGTAGATGGTACTCCCGATGGAGGTACGTCCATGGCTCCTCGAGAAATCCAGCAGGCCTCTTATTGATGGGATCATGTGGATACCTCTTGGTTGTGTTTAAATGAAGAGTGTCAATATACTATTTTGATTATATATTTCTCACACTAACACATGTGCTCTATTTGTGAGTCAATGAATAAAAATTGGCACCAAGTTTAATCTCTTTTATCTCTATTTATGCAGATTCAGATTCCTCTCGTACACCATCACCTCTACATTACAGTCATGGTGGTCCTACGGCATTCATAATTCCAAGGAGTGCTCCTTCACGTGAATCAAAGTCTTTATCTTATTATGAGGAGGCGTGAATTCTGTATTGGTGTGATAGATGTCGAGGCTTGTATCGGAGGCCACGACGCGAGTGTGATTTCCATGAGTCAAAATATGGTGTTTTTGTTCATGCACCAACGCTAGCACAACAACATCGGCCTATGATTAGTAGTATTATTTACATTATTTTCATTTTTGTTGAAGGTACATATTAGTAATCATCACATTACACATGTAGGAATATGCAACTTCATTTGATGGTGAAGATGACATCTATGGTCAAGATGCTCGTCATTCTCGTACACGGCTTGGTTAGGCAATCCAATAGTTGCAACTTGATATCTTGCAAAAACCCCTACCTCTTGGCCTTGATAGTGAGACGTCTCGCGACTATGGAGGCATCATCATCGCTACCACCATCGCTGCCAGTGCCGCTGCCGCTGCCGCCACCACTACTGCTAGTATCTCATCAATATATTCCAAATGAATTATTATTGAAAGGATTTTTGTTTTAAGTAATAAAAAGCTTTTTATTTTCCATTGTTTTCTTCTATTATATAAAAATCTATTGACATTCTCATGTATAACATTCTTGATCATGACATATATTCATGTGTAAAGAATTGAAGGCTTAGAAAAGCCAGGTTCTTTATAACCCATTTGTTATGTTTGCGATTATATTTCAAAAACACCTAAATTTTGTGATTTTTTAGAAAATGCAATATTTCTTTTTGGTAGTTTTTGAAAAAGGGCTATTTTTGTGAAAGTTTTTTTAGGAATCTCCTTAGGAGAAACATGCAAGTTACCCAAAAGGTTTGTAACTATGTTTTATGCAATTTGTGGTACCAAGTTGTATTATTGCTTGTACCCTCTTGTATGTCAATTTGATTCCTTAGAATGCATAAATCTCTTACCATAACAAATGATACTCAACCTACATGCAGGAGGTACCAGAGGAGCATAAAGAAACTCATGAAATTGCTAGTTACAAATAAGGGGCTCCATTCACAATTCTACAAAATTCAAGAGCTCATTGTTTTCGTTTTTTTGCCAACATGTATAGCATCTCTATGTGTATTTTGATGTTTGTTTGAGTGTATAATTATTGTCATGTGAAAATTGTAAAGTAAGTGTGCTTACAAGCATAGTTCTGTAGACATAGCTATAAGTGCAACTATAAAATGCAATTGTAGCTTATTTTTCCTAGTGCAAAAAATGTGTACATTTCCTAACTCGCAACCATATTCTATTGTAGAGAAAGTTATGACCTATTGCTTAAATAAAAATATGACCTATTGCATCATGAAAGGGAGAAATTGCTTTCCATAAATCACTTAACTCGTCTTCTTCCCAACTCAAAAACTTTATGTTATTGGAGAAAACATCAATAGAAAAAAAGTGTATAATCTATTTATGTGACAAATTGAGACTCCTCATTTTATAGTGTAATTTGTGCATAACGTGATAATGATAGATGATACACATTTTGGCCATATACTGATCACATCCAAACAAACAAAAGGCTTAGCACATTTTACTTCCCTGGTAGTGCAAACAAGATACTTATCCATAGTATTCAAATCTCTACATACCCTTAGGACTCCACATTAAGGACTGCTTATTGATGCTTGGCACAAACGATGGAATAAACAAAGAATAAGACCATAATCAAGTAACATAAGCTCCAAAATTTTGATATTATGAATGCAATTCATGAGCTTGCTTAAGAGGTACACAATGGTATCAATACTTGAGGTACTTAATGCATATGATGTAAATTTGGGTGTTTGTTAGCATTGCACCTTAGGGCATATGCTTCTATGATGGAGTGGTGATAAGGTGATGCAAGTCTCAACACAATTATCCACTATTAACTTCACTTAAGTGAATTTCTTTATCTTAAAATGTGTGGATCATATCTTGTTTTTTGATAAAAAAGAGCTTACTTTAGAATATAAAAAAGAAAGTTTATTTTCTCTCTCTCTCTCTCTCACACGCATACACACAAAGGGCAATGCTCTTGTGCACGATAGTGCACCCTTGTGGACCATTGCTTCAATGTGCAAGCACGCTTCTTAACACATTCATAATATCCAAAATTTGATGTATAGAGTAACACACATTTGTCTGACGTCAAAGGTAAAAGGAGATTGGATGAACGTTCACAACCAGCTAAGGTTATGTGTCAAATTTCCAAGTGAAATGTGGGTGTCATTTACAATAGTGTGAAATAACTAGTTTCCACAAGTGCTAATTAAGATGATCGAAGTGACGTTGAAGCGTTCATATATAATCATGTACTAGTCTGGCTAGCATTCGTCAGCGCAGATGTAATCTGTGTGAGCCGCGTTATCAGCTGTAAGGCTCCTACTATCATGGGCTGTACCATTGTCCTAACTATCAGGATATTGATGAACTTGTTCTTCACGTGCAGCTTGTACTACAATGACGCCTTCTTCGGTGATCAAAACCCTATTCTGCAACATTAGTAACACGACCAATGATCAGCAACATCGGTTATGCGAATACAAAGAGTGATCTGAAACATCATGAATGCTGACATTGAACAGTAGCGTTATCAAAATTACCAATATCAGTTCAGAGCATTGCTCAGGAATATTTATCATCGACAAGTCGTCGACAGATGTAACATCCCGCTACTCCCACATATGGCAATTTAAAAAAAAAACCCTAGAAGGCCGCGACCTGTTGCACAACAGTGAGAGGAGGTGATAGAGAGAGAGTAGAAGAAGGAGAGAGAGAGAGAGAGAGAGAGGAAGAAGAGAGAAGGAGAAGAAGAGAAAAAAGAAGAGGGAGAGAGAGAGGAAGTGACAAGGAGGAAGAGAGAACCCCTCCTAAGAGGGTGGCCACACGCACAACCTCAAGATTCCCAACCTAACCGCATGAGCTATTAACGAGAGTTTGGTAAAGGTTTAGAGCTTCGAAAATAATTCTCTTGTAGAATAAGTTGCTTGCCATGCAATCTATCAAACATGCGAGTTGCGACATGTACCTTTGAAGTGATGAAAAATGCACCTACTATTTAGAGGACGAGAAGCTGACAATGCTTGAGTCTTATATATTTATGAATTTATCGTATAGTATTTAAATACAATGGTCTTCTTTTGATACATGCATTTGGGGAATTCAGTCTTTCGATTACTTACGATGCAGTTTATCTTTTTTAATATCCTATTCTCGTACGTGTTTAATGTATCTCATGCGGGAATCAAAGCACGCATTTATCAATTTGGAAATACATTACTTACGATCAATACCGTTGTTGGATGGGAAGTGATATCCTCGCTCGAAACTTTTGTTGTGGGATGGCCATCTGGTGTGACATCTTCCGCTTTGGGGGGCCGTTCTCGGTCTTCATCTCCCTTAGGTGTGAGTCGCACAAGACTTTTCGCACCTTGTGCTCGATTAGTAGGGCCAATTGGAGAGAGAAGTTGAGCTTTGCGGATTTAGGATAATTCTTGCGGAAAAAGGTATGGTTATTCATGGCAAAGGGGAAAAAGGTGCATGTGGCCACCCTCCTAGGAGGCAAAAGGGAGGAGAACTTTTTTAGGGGGGGTTCTTTCTCTTCCTCCTTGTCACTTTCTCTCTCTCACCCTCTTCTTCTTTCTCTTCTTCTCTCTTCTTACCTCTCTTCTTCCTCTCTCTCTCTCTCTCTCTCTCTCTCTCTCTCTCTCTCCTTCTTCTACTCTCTCTCTCTCTATTACCTCCTCTCAGTGCCCGTGTAGTAGGTCGCGGCCTAAGGGAGACAAAGACCAAGAATTCCCCCCCAAGTGGAAGATGTCACATGCGGATGGCAATCCCACAATAAAAGCCTCGAGCAAGGATATCACTACCCATCCAACAATGGTATTGATCGTAAGTAGCATATTTCCAAATTGATAAATGCTTGCTTTGATTCCCGCATGAGATGCATTAGACCCATTGTCGAAGGGGTTTTTGTCGAAAGGTCGAATCCACTGGGGATCAGAAGTAGAAGGAAGTAGAGATAGGAGAAGGAAGAGAAGATACAGAATACCCAAACATTACAAAGACAAATCACAATGAATTGAATCAATATGTATTGAAAGAACCTGGAATCTTCGCACTACTTAGAAGCAATCTCTAGGCATTAGATCTCTTGGAGCTTCTTCGTAGAACAAAACGTGCATAAAAATTACAGCTCCTTATCTGCTGCTCGAAACCCAAACCTCATGGCTCCATTGGCTCCAAAAGGGGGGTAAAACCCTAGGATGTCTGATCACGGATCTCCCATATCACTCCTTTTTCTTCTTTCAGTTCAATCTGCAGTTTTCAGCCTATTTACAGTGATCATGGCGTGCATCGTTTTGTCAATCTATCCTTCTTATCAAAATCCCCCTAATTGGCTGAAAAAACAACTAGCTTTTTGCATGCCATCCTAATCTAGAAGTTTTTTTCTAACTTTTCTAGATTTTCACAATAAATAATATAAAAAATAAGTTAAAATTATCCAAAATCTAGCATTTTTGAATAATCCATGCAACTCACACTAGTACTAATGGCTCAGATCACATTGAATCTCTAGATCAATAAAGAAGTCGGATGATGATGCATTCCATACTTTTTCACACTATGTCCTCATAACATCACAACACCATACGAGAATAGGACATTAAAAAAGATAAACGACAGTGCAAGTACTAATGGTTCAGATCACATTGACTCTCTAGATCAATAAAGAAGTCGGATGATGATGCATTCCATACTTTTTCACACTATGTTCTCATAACATCACAACACCGTACAAGAATAGAACATTAAAAAAGATAAACTGCAGTATTTTGATTATCGCAAGTAATCAAAAAACTAAATTTTCCAAATGCGTGTATCAAAAGAAGACCATTGTATTTAAATGCTATACGATGAATTCATAAATATATAAGACTCAAGCATTGTTAGCTTCCCATCCTCTCAATAATAGGTGCATTTTTCATCACTTCAAAGGTACATATCGCAACTCGCATGTCTGATAGATTGCATGGCAAGCAACTTATTCTACAAGAGAATCATTTTTGAAGCTCTAGACCTTTGCCAACCTCTCGCTAATAGTTCATGCTGTTAGGTTGGGAATCTTGATGTTGTATTGTGACGCCTTCTTTGGCGATCAAAACTCTATTCTGCGACACTAGCAACATGAGCAATGATCAACAACATCATGAATATTGGCATTGAACAATAATGTTATAAAAACTACCAATATTAGTTTAGAGAATTATTCAAGAATATTTATCATTGATAGGTCCTCCAACAGATGTAACATCCCATTGCTCCCACATACGATCCCCCCGCAATTTCAAAAAACAAAACCTAGAAGGCCGCAACCTGCTGCATGGCAGTGAGAGGAGGTGATAGAGAGAGAGTAGTAGAAGAAGAAAAAGGAGAGAGGCAGAGAGACATAGAGAGAGGAAGAAGAGAGGTAAGAAGAGAGAAGAAGGAGAAGAAGAGAAAGAAGATGAGGGGGAGAGAGAGGAAGTGCCAAGGAGGAAGAGAGAGAACCCCTCCAAGAAGGTTCTCATCCCTTTCCCCTCCTAGGAGGGTGGCCACACGCACCTTTCTCCCTTTTACTGCGAATAACCATACCTTTTTCTGCAAGAATTATCTTCCATCTACAAAGCTCAAATTCCCTCTCCAATTGGTCCCGCTAATCAAGCACAAGGTGAGAAAGTCTTGTGTGAGTCGCGCCTAAGGGGGACAAAGACTGAGAATGGCCCCCAAGCAGAAGATGTCACATGCGGATGGCGATCCCGCAACAAAATCCTTGAGTGAGGATATCACTGCCCATCCAATAGCAGTACCGGTCATAAGTAACATAC
Organism: Lygodium microphyllum; assembly: GCF_053477565.2. NCBI lineage: Eukaryota > Viridiplantae > Streptophyta > Polypodiopsida > Schizaeales > Lygodiaceae > Lygodium > Lygodium microphyllum. The sequence goes on from NC_141156.1 coordinate 77,318,528, forward strand.
TTTCAAATTGATAAATGCTTGCTATGATTCCCGCATGAAATGTATTAGACCCATACGAGAATAGGACATTTAAAAAGATAAATTGCATCGCAAGTAATTTAAAGACTGAATTTCCCAAATGTGTGTATCAAAAGAAGAATATTTTATTTAAATGCTATACGATGAATTCATAAATATATAAGACTCAAGCATTGTCAGCTTCTCGTCCTCTCAATAGTAGGTGCATTTTTCATCACTTCAAAGGTACATGTCGCAACTCATATGTCTGATAGATTGCATGGCAAGCAACTTATTCTACAAGAGAATCATTTTTGAAGCTCTAGACCTTTGCCAAACTCTCGCTAATAGCTCATGCCGTTAGGTTGGGAATCTTGATGTTGTGCTTAACTAGTACAAACAATGATCATAAGGATTAAAGGCTAAGATGCCTTTGGATCTGCCTAATAACCACTACATTTATCAATCCAAATTTGGGGATCGGGCTAGATACATACAACTTTGGGACTCAGAGGCAAGTAGAGAACTCAAGGGTTTAGGGAAACCCGAAGCAAAGGAAAGATCAATGCTTTCATACTTGTTGAGAAGAGGGTTTGGTTATCGATCAATATAAGTGCTCAATAGAATTTACGTTCTTGCATAGTTGTATAAGACCTTGGCATGTGTCTTAGTCGAAGTGTTAAGTAAATTCTGCATGGAATCACTTAGATCCCAAGGGGAAGAGCAAATACGCGATGGAAAGGTTATCGCGGCTATTTCTGCAATGTTGAAAAAGGATGCCTTTGTTCTTGTGGATTGATCAAACAAGTCTTAAATGCTTTTGCATTAAATTGATTGTTGGGATGTGATTAGGATGATTATTCCAAGTGCTTTTGTTTGATGGTAAATGCATGGCAAGGTTCAGTGATGATGACAAGTTGCCATGGAAAAATAAAGGAATGTTTTCTTGGAAGATGATATTAGGCTGATTACATGGATTGTGCTTGATTCTTAATTGGATTAATTAAGAAGGGATATTTTGCATAGGTGGATCATCTCCAAGGTCACGCCACGCGAGAGGGCACTGCTTGATTTAGGAGCCGAAGGTCGAGTGGTGAAAAGGCCAACCATGGAAAGTGTGTCTCACTCCTAGGTTGCTTGGGGTCAGTGGAGCTCTGGACACCCCTTGTCGAGTCTGGAAGGGACTTGTAGACTATCATGAGCCCAATTTCTAGGGCATTGGAAGATCATATTCTAGTTACTAGATAAAAAAGGAAATTATAGTGCCATGTGATTTGGACCGGGTACTTCTGTTGGACAGAAGGGATACATAATTTCTCTTGTATGGACAGGAGTCAAAGATTAACTAGAAAATAAATTAAGGAACTTGTTTGTCAAAAGGACTGCTTGAATTTTTTCGTGTCTCTACTGTAAGTAACGTGAATGAACCATGTTTCCTAAACGGCTTAATTAATGAAGCTAATTTTAAATGTCACACATAATTGTGGTAGGACCTAATTCGAAAACTAAAGCGCAAGGGAAGTGGGTGAATAGAACCCCTGACGACGGGTTTGTCCTACGGTAGGGTGGTCCCAAAGAATTGGAAGGCTTCTCAGAAGGTTTATCCATTGTTTGACTTTAGGTATTGTTAAGTTAGAACCCAATTCATGCCATTTTAGCAAACCGGGAGATGAGACTATGCCCTACGGGCAAAGAGGTTGAGCAACACATCCCTCTCGTTTTCCATTCTCTTTGAACCAAGTGTGGCATGGATCTGATTTGGACCTGGTATATCTATGTAAAGTAGAATATCTAGGACCACGCTAGAATATTGTTAGGAGACGTTGGTCCTTAGGAACCCAGATGGTGCGCAGATCGGATGCTGTATGCTCGCGTAGTGATTGCCGGAAGGTCCCCAAGAACAAAAGAACTCTACTTTTTACACAAAACTCAAGGTAAAAAGCATGCATGACATGAACAAGAGACCAATTGGGTGCAATCTCCCCCCATTCCTTGTGTGAGCACTCCACAAAGCATGTATTTTATGTATTAATCATCTTCAAGCTCAAATAATAGCCCAAATTACAAAATAGCACGCTTTTGGCTTTTGAGTTTGCTTTAGCACAAAATAGAAATAAAGCTAATGGGCGGTCGCCCAAAGAGTCAGGCATACCCAATACAATGTCCAAGTACAAATATCATAATCGTGCGCCCATGCGCATAAAAAATAATAAATAAATATCCAACGCCTCAATAAATAGGCGAGACAAAATATAAGCGCCATGCCTAAGATATGCATAAAAATATAAGTGATAACTCGAATACACGCTATCCTCCAATGCTTTCCTCTACCACTGCTGCTATCTCTATACATCAACTGAAGCATTCACAATCGTTAGTAAAATAATACAATTAAACCGACAAAAGTGAATACCTAGCAGTCTTCAGCTACATAAATAAATCAACTGGTTAGAAATCAATCCTAACCTTAATTCATTACGAGTGCGCACTCTAAACTCATAAACGTTTATTAATTTAATATATATTTTGCGGAATCACCCGCTATGGAATCACCAATGTACACACTAAATTAATGAAACGCCCGAAAAGGATAGGCGTCCCCATCAACTTCTCGCACAAAGAATCCACTTTGTGTATGAGCCCCGGTCAACAAAGTTTACGGAATCCACCGTAAAACCTTACGAAATCCACCGTGGCACGGAATCCACTGTGAAATATACCTCCTGGCATCATACCCCTGGGGTGGGATAGCAATTGTCCTCAATTGCTATAAGCTCAATGTGGAGCTAACAGAGTGGGGAAAGCATTTAAGTATCTAGTGTGCATCCATTGGGCTTCCTCTACAGGATGGTTTTTAAACTTGACTAAATATCTAGAATATCTTCGGCCAGTTCTAGTGGTCATAAAATCAGTATCTAGGATAGCTTCAGGTTCAAGTATTTCAGTCTCTTCATCTAACAAAGGTGGGTTTTCATAAACAGGGTGTACAGGTAATCGGCCTCTAAAGGGTCGTAATAAACTAATGTGAAATGTGTTGTGAATTTTCCAGTGAGGTGGTAATTCTAACTTGAATGCATTGTCATTGATTTTGTGAATGATCTTAAATGGTCCATAGAATCTAGGTGCTAATTTCACAACTGGGTGTTTATCTACACTTTGTAATCTACGTTTTTCTATTCTCAACCAAACATAGTCATCAACTTTGAAATTCATTGCTTGTCTTTTCTTATTGCCTTGTTTGGTATATGATTGCTGGGCTTTGGAAATCATGTCTTTAACCTCATTAAAAATAGTAGCGTGCATATTAGCAATATCATCAGCACTCTGTATTCTATTTGATAAAGATGCAACAGGTGTAGACAATCTATAACCATAAATCACTTCAAACGGTGCTTTCTTTGTAGATGTGTGTGGTGTATTGTTATATGCAAACTGTAGTAAATGCAAATGTATGTCCCATGTCTGTGGTTTAGAAATAGTGTAAGCACGTAAAAGATCTAAAATAGTACTGTTAGTGGCTTCTGTTTGTCCATTAGTTTCAGGATGAAATGCAGATGAAAAATCAATCTTTGTTCCTAAGTTAGCAAACAAAGTAATCCAAAAGTTGTTACAAAATCTAGAATCACGGTCAGAAATAATAACTTTTGGTAATCCATGATTAGTGAAAACAGTTTTCAAAAACAATTGTGCTGCCTGAGATGCTATTAAAGTTTTGTTACATGGAATGAAATATGCTTGTTTACTAAACTTGTCTACTATAGTCCAAATCATGTCATGGTTAGCTTTAGTATTAGGTAAACTAGTAATAAAATCCATAGAAATTTGTTCCCATGGTCTTGATGGAATAGATAAAGGCATAAGTAATCCATACTATTTACCATGATGTCTCTTAACTCTTTGACAAATCAAACATTCAGAAACAAAGTTAGATACATCAGTGTCCATATGTGACCAATAAAAATCTTCAGTCAATGTGTACGCAAAGTAGATATGATACCTCTATGACCTTGATATGGAGGACAATGAATCTCATTCAAAACAAAAGATCTAAATGGAACTGTAACACATAATCTCTTTTCATAAAACATGAATCCATCATTATAAGACAGTGAATCAATAGGAATCCAGTTATTTCCAACTAATTTATTCCAATCAGTATGAAAAGTAATGTCCTGATGATAAGTATCTTTCATAGAATTTAAAGAATCAAATGATATGACAGAGATATTATGAATGGTTGGTCTTCTACTTAATGCATCGGCTACTACATTTTCTTTACCTGGTTGATATTGAATAATGGGATGAAAACTCTGAATAAAAGCTGCCCATTTGATATGTCGGTCAGATATTTGAGGTTGACTAAGTAAATGTCTAATACTTTGTTGATCAGTCTTAATCATAAACTCAGACCCCATTAAGTAATGTTTCCATTGTCTTAAAGCTTGTACCACAGCTAATAATTCTTTATCATATGTGGAGTATTTAAGTTCGCAGGGTTTCAGTTTACAACTAGAATATGTTATGGGATGATTATCTTGCATAAGTACGGCTCCTATTCCAGATCCGCTAGCATTAGTAAACTACTAAAAAGAATGGTCTATTAAAATCAGGTAGTTGTAATACAGGAGCATGGGTTAATGCATGTTTCAATAAATCAAAGGATTTCTGTTGATTATCAGACCAATGATAAACAATACCTTTCTTTAAAAGTTTAGTCAAAGCCAAAGTAAGTAATGAAAAATTTCACATAAATTTCATGTAAAAACTAGCAAGACCTAGAAAAGAACGTAACTCATGCACATTTTTAGGTATGGGCCAGTTCAATATTGCTTCTATCTTCTTAGGGTCAACTTTAATACCATCTGATGACACAATATGACCTAAATATTCAATTTTTATTTGAAAGAACTCACTTTTTTCCGGATTAGTATACAATTGATTATCTTTCACCAACTTGAAAACCAAGGACAGATGTTCATAATGTTCTTTCTCATTTTTACTAAATACCAAGATATCATCAAAGAATACAATAACACAATGCTGATATTTCAAAAATATACGATTCATCATTCTACTAAATGTAGCAGGTGCATTAGTCAATCCAAAAGGCATCACTAAAAATTCATAATGACCAAATTGTGTTCTGAATGCAGTCTTGAATATGTCAGATTTATCTAATCTCACCTGATGATAACCAGATTTAAGATCTATTTTACTAAATATGGCAAAACCTTGTAGTTTATCCATAAGATCATCAAGTCTAGGAATTGGATATCTATTCTTTACAGTAATCTTATTTAGGGTATGATAATCAATGCACATACGATAAGTATTATTCTTCTTCTTTACCAACAAAACAGGTGAACGAAATGGAGAACTACTAGGTCTAATCAATCCTCTATTTAGTAATTCCTCAACTTGATTTTGAATTTCTTTTTGCTCTATCTAGTTTGCCTATATGGTGCTTTACAAGGTGGTTGTGTACCAGGAATTAAATCTATTTTGTGGTCTTCAGGACGTGAATGAGGTAAGCCAGGTGGTAGATCTTCTGCAAAACAATCTTTAAATTGTGCAAGAAATTCTTTATGCCTAGGGTGCATATGTTTTTCTTTAGCTTGCAGTTCATTCACCCAAATTAGATAAGATTTACTACTTTTTCGTAATGCACGTTTAGCTTGAGTATGAGTAAGCAATGGAAAAGCATTAGATGCATGCATACCATACAATGTAATATGTTTTCCTTGAAAACGAATATGAATTGAATGTGTGGAATAATCTATATCAGGATTATGCTGATGACGCCAAGGCATACCTAAAATAATATCACTGGACTATAATGGTACAACTAGAAAATTCCTTCTTTCAGTGTATTCACCAATTTGAATTTCTAGATCATGCACCTCTTGTGTTCCATTATACCTTGTGCCTAAGAATGCTACTTTAATGCGATAATGCATAGGAACAGTTTGTAATTTCAATTCTTTCACTAACTTTACAGAAATAAAATCATGTGTACTACCATCATCATGCAAAATGATCTTTTCTTTTCCATGCACTAAACATTTCATTGTCAACAAAGAATGTGGAGTTTGCATACCTGGTAAAGTATCCGAAGGAGCAGTAATGTCATCTTCATCTTCCGTAAAGTCAGACATTTCTTCATGTTCTTCATCTTCTATTGCTCCAAGATAGTTGATATGGACAGGTGGCTTCTTCGATTGGCAATTGGTTGCTAGATGTCATAGTCCTGAACTAAGGAAAGGATAGTCTGGGAACAAATTTCTTAAGATAAATGACCACTTAGATCCGCTAAAAGGATCCTAAGAAAATTTGGTCTAATGAAGAAAATCCTGCCAAGAATAACCAGGAATCTTGGGACTGCAGGTGATAAAACTCTGCGTTGTTTTTATTGCAGGGAGTTAGGTCATTTCAAAAGGGAATGTCCAAAGCGACCTAAACATTGATGCTCCGAGTGCCACAATATTAGACATAACTATGTCAATTGTCCCAACAGAACTCAAAGAGAACTTGAACTTACAAAGGATGAAAGTGTACAAGCTCCAGTGATCTAGAATATACAAGGTACTTAGGAAAAACCTAGAAGATATCCATGAGATGTAACTACAATAAACTCTTCTCTTGGAAATCCAGACTCGGATAGATCTAATACAATAATTTTTTGTTTTAAAAAACTGCATGCTTATGAATGATCAGAGTGGTGCAGCGACTACATGGTGGCTCCTAACCTACAAGCCTTCAATCCCATTTGCTTGTCTTCCCCAGTTCTTCCAAGATGAGGACATCTTGAGTTCTCTAAGGGGGAGAGGATGTAATGTCCCACCCCTCCCACAAACGACGCCCGCCCCCCAATTTTTTTTTTAAACCCTCGAAGACCACGACCTGTTGCACGGGCAATGAGAGGAGGTGATAGAGAGAGATAGAGAGAGAGAGAGAGAGGAAGAAGAGAGGTAAGAAGAGAGAAGAAGGAGAAGAAGAGAAACAAGAAGAAGGAGAGATAGAGAAAGTGACAAGGAGGAAGAGAGAGAACCCCCCCTAAGAAGGTTCTCCTCCCTTTTGCCTCCTAGAAGGGTGGCCACATGCACCTTTTTCCCCTTTGCCACGAATAACCATACCTCTTTCCGCAAGAATTATCGTAAATTTTCAAAGCTCAAATTCTCTCCCCGATTGGTCCCACTAATCGAGCACAAGGTGCAAAATTCTTGTTGACTCGCACCCAAGGGAGACGAAGACTGAGAATGGCCCCCGAGTGGAAGATGTCACACGGGATGGAAATCCCGCAACAAAAGCCTCGAGCGAGGATATCACTGCCCATCCAACAACGGTATTGATAGTAAGTAACGTATTTCCAAATTGGTAAATGTTTGCTTTGATTCCTACATGAGATGCATTAGACTCGTATGAGAATAGGGAATTAAAAAGGATAAACTTCATTGCAAGGAATCGAAAGATTGAATTCCCTAAATGCGCATATCAAAAGAAGACCATTGTATTTAAATGCTATATGATGAATTCATAAATATATAAGACTCAAACATTGTCAAGTTTTTGTCCTCTCAATAGTAGGTGCATTTTTCATCACTTCAAAGGTACATATCGCAACTCGCATGTCTGATAGATTTCATGGCAAGAAACTTATTCTATAACAGAATCATTTTTGAAGCTCTGAACTCTTGCTAATAGCTCATGCCATTAGGTTGGGAATCTTGATGTTGTGCTTAACTAGTACAAACAATGATCATAAGGATTAAAGGCTAAGATGCCTTGGGATCCGCCCAATAATCACTATGTTTATCAATCCAAATTTGGGGATTGGGCTAGATACAGAAAACTCTGGGCCTCAAAGGCAAGTAGAGAGTTGAAGGGGTTAGGGAAACCCAGAGCAAAGGAAAGACTGATGATTTCATACTCATTGAGAAGGGGGTTAGGTTATTGATCAATAAAAGTGCTCAATAGAATTTATTCTTGCATAGTTGTATAAGACCTTGGCATGCATCTTAGCCAAAGTGTTAAGTAAATTCTGCATGGAATCACTCATATCCCAAGGGGAAGAGCAAGTACACGATGGAAATATTATGGCGGCTATTTCTGCAATGTTGGAAAAGGATACCTTTGTTCTTGTGGATTCATCAAAAAAGTCCTAAGTGCTTTTGCATTAAACTGATTGTTGGGATGTGATTAGGATGATTATTCCAAGTGCTTGTGTTTGATGGTCAATGCATGGCAGGGTTCGGTGATGACAAGTTTCCATGGGAAAATAAAGGAATGTTTTCTTGGAAGATGATATTAGGCTGATTACCTGGATTGTGTTTGATTCTTAATTGGTTTAATTAAGAAAGGATATTTTGCACAGGTGGATCATCTCCAAGGTCACGCCGCATTTGAACTCGAGAGGGCACTGCTTGATTTAGGAGCCGAAGGTCAAGTGGTGAAAAGGCTAACCACAGAAAGTGTGTCTCACTCCTAGGTTGCTTGGGGTCACTGGAGCTTTGGACACCCCTTGCCGATTTCGTAATGGACTTGTAGACTACCGTGAGCCCAATGTCTAGGGCATTGGAAGATCGTATTTTAGATACTGGATAAAAAAGGAAATTATGGTGCTATGTGATTTGGACTGGGTACTTCTATTGGACAGAAGGGATACATAATTTCTCTTGTATGGGCAGGAGACAAAGATTAACTAGAAAATAAGCTAAGGAACTTGTTTGTCCAAAGGACTGCTTGCACTGTTTCGTGTATGTGCTATAAATTACGCGAATGAACCATGTTCCCTAAAAGGCTTAATTAATGAAGCTGATTTTAAATGTCACACATAATTATGGTAGGACCTAATTAGAAAACTAAAGCGCAAGGAAAGCAAGTGGACAGAACCCCCGATGGGTCTATCCTACGGTAGGGTGGTTCCAGAGAACTGGGAGGCTTCTCACAAGTTTTTACCATCGTTCCACTTTAGGTATTGCTAAGTTAGAACCTGATTCATGCTGTTTTAGGGGACCGAGATGGGACTATGCCCTACGGGTAGAGAGGTTGAGCTACGCATCCCTCTCATTTCCCATTCTCTTTATACCAAGTGCAACATGGATCTGCTTCTTCGGACCTGGTATCTCTGCATAAAGTAGGATGTCCAAAACCCAACGCTAGAATGTTGTTAGGAGATCTTGGTCCCTAGGAATCGAGATCTCAGATGGATCCTAGTGGGTTCGGCCGCAAATGTTCCATTGTGAGGTGGACTCAATAGATTTGAGGCGACAAACCCCGGAAGATTCCACGGGAGTGCCGGGCAGCGACACTTATATTCGTTTCTCGATGGGCTACTAAAATGTGCTTGGATAGCCGCTATGTGTGCACGTTACAATAGAGCGAAATAGAACCCTCAAATTGTAGATGGAGCTAACTAGAATCCTAGAATTGTATATCTAGAAGCTAAAAACTAAGCTCTATCTCAATTGTGTTTATTGAGAAATGTGGGTTATCTTACCTTCAAGATGACATTGTATTGATCTGTTGGGATAGATGGATCCACCCGTTCAAGAAGAAGAAACATGAATCTCTAAAGTGACATGCCATTAGATGTCATGATTGTTGATCTATCTATGTACGCCCAAAGCTAAAGCTCGTGGTGAAAGCATAGAAAATGCCAAGATTGTATGCTGTGAATGTAAATACATGCATGCATATGGACGTCGGTATTAGCACTATTGGGGAGTGATGTCGAATGCTAGTTGTGATGTAAGAAAGCACCAGGATGATCGGCAACACAGAATAGATTAGTTGCAACCATAAGAAGGAAGAATAGCAAGAATCAATTCCTTACTGAGAACGGAAAAGTGGCCATGTCTGTGTAGAATATCTTGACTGTGAGTAAACTCTCCAGAGGAACGTGCATGTGTTTGTGGATTGTATTATTATATACTATGGTAGAAACCCTCTTGTTGAGCGCTCTTGCCGTCTAAAATTATAATCATGCATTGAACTACGAGAGTGAGTTTTTCTTCTCCAATTTGTAGGCTTTCTAGAAAGGTGTGCCTTTTTCATTGAATGGATCGAAATTGCAAGTTTTTCCTCACACTTCATTTTCTCCTGGTCACACAATGCAAGAGTCTTCCTAATAAAGATATGCATGACGACACTAGGTGGACTTGTTTTCTAAGTTGGGGTATCTTCCCACAAGGCGCTCCCTCTCTCTCTCTTATGTCTGAGTTCTCTCTCTTTGTCAAGCGTACATTTGTTTCATTTTCCCATGAGACATTACTGAAGCTCCCTTCTCCTTCTAGTTTTCCCACCAATTGATCTGAGGACTAGGTGTTGGATACATGAATTGAATGTCATATTGGATTAAAGCATATGAGTTGCACAAAGTATTATATTCTTCTACACTTAGTAGTTTAGAGGGGACTCAATCGCAAAATGTAAGTAGCCTAGAGGGACTAGAAACATAGGAGGAGATGAGTCCACCATAGCTACATATATCTTGCCATACTTCAAAGGTATTAAAGTGCCACTATCTTTAAAATGAGCTACTCTGGTTAAGAGTGCATTATGGGGGATTCACTAGTAGTAATAAGGAGACGTCATGTGCATGCAAAAAATATATAAAAATACCCCTTATCTACCCCCTATTTATGGGACCTTACCTTATAAAATGTACCTTCCTTCCCTTAGGGGGTGCATATAGTTCGAAGTTGACCTTCATTAGCACGTGTGGATATTTAGGATAGCAATTGTGTATCTCAAGGTAGTAAAGGCTAAGAATAGTAGTTATGGATCTCAAGGGCAAGTAGTAGAGGCTGACAATCTATATTCTCAACACTTTTGGATATGGCACATTACTCTTTTGAATCTCAAGATAGTATAGGTTGAGAATTGTAGTTGTGGATCTCAAGAGCAAGTAGTAGAGACTAAGGGCCTCTATTCTCAACTCTTTTGGAAATGTATTAGGCCTTCTTAAAACAACCATTGCAAGGTGCCTTCTTCCTAAAAGCATGCGAGATCTCTCTACTTTTTCTGTTGATCTCAATCATAAACAAAGCAAAGTACAATAGCATCCAAATAGTTTTCTCAATCACCTCATGCATGTAACAAAGATATATAGCTAGGATGGTTTTACTTAACTATTTTTCAACCGAAAGTGCCACGACACTGCCGGTTGGAGGAAAAGTTAGATGATGAAGAAGGGACCTCGGCACTTTAGACGGCTAAAAAGGGAAGTGCTAAGTTTGGGGATCACCCTAACTCGAAGCGCCAACTCAAAGCCATTAAGAAGGTGAAAGAATGGGTGAGGGAGGCCTAGGAGCACCTAAAGGGCGTTGAGCCCATATTGGAGGACGAGATCGATGATCTCTCAAGCATAGGAACCCCAATCTCTCTCCCACAACCAAAATCAAGGGAGTTGATGGAACCACAAGCTGGGCCACATGGACAAATTCTAAATGCAAGTAGACCCAGACCACACAAGTGAAGTGCACTTAGAGTGGAGAAGGAAATTAGACATAAGGACTGTGATCAAACTTGGTTGGAGTACACGAGTGCAATTTCGAGTGCCTGTTAATTACAAGAAGGTAAATGTAGCTATGAAGAGAGATAATTTCCCACTGTCGTATAGAGAGCACATGCTTGAGAGAGTAGATGGCAAGGAGGCCTATAGTTTTTTGGATGAGTTCTATGGGTACAATCAGGTGCAAGTGCATCCTAACTACGGCATTCACCACTAAATAGGGAGTCTTTGCCTACATAGTCATGCCTTTGGACTAACTAATACACCAACCATTTTCCAACAACTGATGTGTACAATATTCAAAGACATGCTAAGGAAGGAGTTATAAGTCTTCGTGGATGACGTGCATTCACTCTGCATGGTGAGAACACTTAGGTAGGCTCCCACTAGTCTTTGAACGATGCCAGCTATATCGCCTCGCATTGAACCCCTTGAAATGCCAGTTCTAGGTGAAGCATGGATGTATCCTAGGACATGTGGTGTCAAAGAATGGCATTGTCATGGATTCCTTGTAGATCAAGGTCATTGTTGATCTTCCAACCCCAGCTGATTACAAGGGTGTTCAATGCTTCTTGGGACATACTGGGTACTATCGACGATTTGTGTTGAACTATGCATTGATTGCTAGAGCTCTATATACAAGCTATTGATGATATTTGAACGGACCGTGGAATGCCAACGTGCATATGAGAAACTAAAAAAGGATCTAACCATGCACCAATACTACGAGCCCAAAACTAGACACTCACGTTCCATGTGCACATCAACGCTTTGAAATTTGCGGTAGGATTTGTGTTGTGCCAACCTGGTGAACACAACTTGGATTACCCAGTGAGCTTTGCTAGCAAACAACTCACTGAGATTAAAATAAATTACTCAAAAATGGAGAGAGAGGGCTTGGCCATGGTGTTTACTGTAAAGAAATTCCGACATTATCTTTTGGCTATACCTTTTACTTTCTTTGTTGACCATCAAGCCTTGTTATATCTTGTTAGCACTACAAGACACATTGCTAGATGGCTTCTTCTACTTTTAGAGTTTGACTTCTCGGTGGTGGTGCATAAAGGGAATCAACATTACATGGTTGACCATCTGTCTTGCATCCCCACAGGAGAAGTGACTCGACAGGGCATTATGGATGAGCTACCAGATATGCATCTATTCCGCTTATCCAACGAAAAAGATTTTCTTAGAGCTGACATGATGCCATGTTGGGCAAATGACATAGTTCAAGTGCTTGAACATGGACTACCAGAACAATCAATAGAAAAGGCCCACCTTAGGTGGCTTATCTTGAAAATCCAACCCTATCAATTGATAACTGGCTAGCTTTACAGGCTAGGACAAGATGGGTTATTGCATAGATGCGTGTGTAGCATGAGATGTATGACGTACTGATAGAGGCACATGGTGGAGTTGCACGAGGACATTTTAGTGGAGACATGATAGCTCGCAAAGTGTTGTGGTCCTAGCTATGGTGGCCTCCCCTCTTCCAAGATGTGACACAATTTGTGAAGCATTATGATGAGTGCCAACAAACTAAAGTTCCTATCCGTAAAGCTTGCATGGATCTAAACCCAATTATCGCATGACCCTTTGAGAAATGGGGGATTGACTTCATCCAACCCATTAGTCTCGTGGCACAATATTCACAAGCTAAATACATCATTGTGGCCATCGACTATCTAACCAAATGGACAGAAGCACAAGCTACGAGAAAGAATGATGATAGGACTACCATTAAGTTCCTATGGGAGCAAGTGATCTCATGATTTGGCTACCCCATCAAACTAGTTAGCGACTAGGGCACACACTTCATCAACAAAGTAATAGCTCAGCTCCTATCCTCCTTCCTTATCATCCATCAAAAATACTCACCTTATTACCCACAGGAAAATGATCAAGCTAAATCAAAAAATAAAATCTTAGTAAACGTCTTGACCAAGGTCATCTCTGCTTCACACAGTGATTGGGATAACAAATTGGTAGCGTCCTTGTGGGCCTACCACACAGCTTACAAGATGGCTGTAGAACAAACCCCTTTTAGATTGACATATGGTACATAGGAAATCCTTCCCTTGGAATTCTTCGTACCAATCCTCAAGATCGCCCTTCACGAAAAATGGAATGGGAAGCGGGCATGGAGGGAACGCTTGATTGAACTTGAACGCTTAATGGAAAGCCATCTTCGAGCCACCCATGTGCTCATATGCAAGAAGGCAAGACGCAAAAGCTGGTTTAGCAAGCATGTCAAGTAGTGTAGCTTCCAAGAACAAGGTGACTTACTACTGCTATACTTAGTCAAGGGACATAAGCAAAAGCTAAAGTTTCGAGGGCTAGGACATTTTTAGGTTCGAACCATCAACCAAACTGGTAACGTCAAACTAGAAACCCTAGAGGGTGAGGGCATAGGCTTCTTTAATAGCAGTCACATAAAGATGTATTTCCCTCCCATGCACCCATTGCATGAGCCCCCAATGCTAGCACCCCCTGTCCACGTGCAAGTAGCCACTATCACTGAGGTGAAGGGTGAGGATGAGGAAGCAGTACCACTAGCTTACCTATGCATGACGGTCACTGCTAAACACACATGCACCATCAACACATTGATCAACAAGGGAGCTGATTTTAATATCTTGACTCATGACCATTGGATCCAAATTAGCAAACCATACTAATGCTAGTCTCACCCCTTATGGAGGCCAATCCTACAAACTTTTAGTAAAGTGCAAGGTTGCAGTTTCTATCAAGTCTGAGAGCATGTTGATAATTTCCTATGTGTTGCCCAACACTAAGTATGCAGGCACAGAATCACTGCTAGGACAAAATTTTAAGAAGCAAGCTCGTTGCAGTGTCGACTACAAGTCACAACACATCCACCTAGCCGTGGGTAACATCCGCATTGTTACAACTTTCAGCAAGGGCGGTGTGACTCCTCCCATGTCCACAAAGCCACTGGTAGAGAAACCCTCCACCAAGTCTCAAGAGGGGAATCGTGACTTGTCATAGCCTACCCAACCTCGAGGCCAACAAACCACTAGAACCAACTTTGAAGCCCATGAACCCCAGTTCAAATGGGCACCTAAAGAGGGAGGGTCACCTCAGAATAGAAACCCATGGCCTCGCAAGGCTAACCATCTGCACTCAAAATCTAGGAAGCCAAGGTTGAACCATAAACATCAACACATGGTCAACGAGTCCCCAAGACCTTATTGCAAGCGCAAGGCTACTATGTGGGTAACACCTGGATTTGGCTATCTAAAGCCCAAACATCCAAAGGCACTACTCAAATTCCAACTTCAAGCTTGACCACACGAAACATCCTGTCAGAATCACTCAAACCACAGGCAACTTAAGCCACTAAATCCATGGAGCTTCTAAATCCTAGCTTAGCAGGGCATAATTGAGAGAGAAAGAGTGAGTTAGAGATAGCCAATTCTATACCAAACAATGTATCTATCTATGAGAGACTATGAGAGAAAACTATGAAGACAATGAAGTTGAATCATATATTATTATTTCCATTCAAAGTGTGTTTCTTTTGTTTTCTCTTTGTCTATCACTCAAAAATATGAAGAATATGAAGAGAATGATGAATTTTGTTGAAGATAAATCCTTACTAAAGGTTACCTTTCAGGTGGAAATCTTGGATCTCCAAGATCCTCTTTTTCTTCATTATATCTCTCTTTGCTCCTCTTTCTTCATCCCTTTCTGGGACAGAGAGGGGGGGTTGAGAAACCCACTTCTTCAATTCACACACTTCATTTAGGATTTTCACACTCATAGCCCCAAAAAGGGCTTGTGTCCACATTTTTGCCAATATATCGGCCAAAATCGCAACCTGTTACTAACAAACAACCACATCTAGTCTTGGTGATGCCCCCCCTCAACACTCAAATGCACCAAGTAGTACGTCTATCGCAGCCACAACCACACCCATTTAACATAAGGCCAAGCTACAACCTCACAAGAAAATCAAGCGACAACCATTAGCTACTAATCTCTCTAGTGCTGTCAAACCTCAGCCACTTGACGGTGTCGTATTGCTGCGCATTTGAGGTGTGAAAACCACCCAAAAGTTGTGTGTGTGATTAGATACTTTGAACATACTTAGTTGTTATGTTTGCTCTTTCATTCTATGCTGAAGACGGAGAAGAACAAGGAGTTTTGGTAGATTAGTGACTCGAGATGCAATCTCATGGACCACTTTGATTGTGACCAAAGGTTCGTTTGAAAGCCTGTGGCAGCATAGGAGCATTCCCAATGGGCTAAGAGATACATGCTGAGATCATCCTAAGGGGCCTAGAAAGAGACCATGTTGTTGGTGACATGCTCGTGGACATGTATGGAAAATGTGGCTTTATCAAGGAAGGACGAGAAGCATTTGAGAAATTGACTGTCCATGATGTTATATCGTGGACAATAATGCTAGATGCCTATGTTCATAATCGTGAAGGTGATATGGCTATGCGATGCTATGAGGAGATGCAACATCAAGGGGTGCATGCCAATTCTATTACATATGTTATTTGCTTGAAGGCTTGTAGGAACACTTACTCTGAACAAACTTACAGTTGACAGAAACTTGATTGAGGTCTTCGTCAAAGGAAACAACAAAGATATGGTTGTGCCAAAGAGGCCCACGAAAGGAACAAATTTAGATGGCTATTTTCAGGAGCCGCTTTACTGGTGGGGGCAGAAAAGCTAATCTGGGAGCTACGAGAAAGAAAAAGAAAGGAGCTTTTTTTTGAATCGGACAAGGGGGGGGAAAAAGCAGATTTGAAAGGAGAAGGAAAAAAAGGGCCGCTTTTGGGGAAAACGGAGAGGAGGATGTTGAGGAGGATTCTGTTTTCTGTTCCCTGACAGGCACTTGAATGGTCTCTAATTGCTCCTCTCTTGCACCTCCTGTGTTTTTAATACTCATGTCAGAAATCTTGGATGGGACAGAGGATTCAACGACATAGTGAGAACGACGCTGAGAAAGGAGGATTAGAGGGAAGCTCGACAGTTTCAGAAGGAAATTCACGGACCTCACAAGCACACGCAATTGTGAACGATTGATTATGGCATTATAGGGGAAAATAGACGAAGGCGGAAGAAAGAGGACGGCAGGGGGAGCAACAGAAGCGGCCCTGCATGCCAAGATTGATGCCATCCCTTCAGAAACTCTTCGGCAATAAATTATGGTGTTCCTGCAAGCGTTGAATAACATCTCGACCCTGTTTGTCCCACTGGATATCAATCTCCATGGTTAAGTATCTTTTGCAGTCTCTGGCATGTCAATTCCCTCAACTCCAGCAGGTGATTTCAGAGGCAAAATGGGTGCCAATTCAAGTCTTCCTCTTTGATTGGGCTCTCAATGCACAGATTTGTGTACCTCAACTGAGCTTGTGCTTGCTGAGTATGGCCCTGATTCCAACAGCTACAGCTGCGTTTTGATTCTCAGAAGGATGTCCTGTTGATCTTCTCCCTCTACAGCTCTCTCCACAAAATTTATTGCATTCCATAGTATCTTTTAGCAATCTGTCAAGCACCTCAAAAATATATCTATGTATTGGGGGAGTTCTGAGATCACGGGAAGTGAAGAGCTTAATAGGAGGAGAGCTCGATTGTGGGGGCGATTCTGTCCTCAAAAGAGAGAGCTGCAGTCAAAACGGAGAAGGCAGATCACCTTTTAGAGTGATAGGGGCAGCCCGGAAGGATTCAGAGGAAGAACAAGCTAGAGCGGCCATTGTTCGTATCCCGGGGGCGACTACTGGAACAGCACAGCAGTTGCCTGTGTGGAGGCTTATGGCTCTTTGAACTAAGGACTAGGTGATGAAAAATATATGTTGGTTGCAGCCCAGAGACTGGAGAAATATTTAGCTTTTGCTTACAGTTGTGATGGAGCATTGTTTTTGAAGCTTGAAGGATGGAGTCATGAGGGGCCAGTCAGCGTGATGAACTCCCTTCTCTGGTGTTATTCCTGCTGATGTGGATTATAGTAGAGGTATAATTGAGAGGTGCTACTGGTTATAGCAGTGGAGCTGTCCATGTTACCACAAGGCGCATCCAGAGGGAAACAGAAGAAGACGAGGTGATGAGCCAAGACGAAGACAGTCAACACTTACACAGGTTCTTGAATCAAGAGCAAAGGCAGATAAGGCTCAATCATTATTGGAAAAACAACGAAAGCAAATGTGTGAGGAAGGTGGGAGCCCTGCTACAACACTTCATGACAATACAACAGTTTTGGGCGGAAGGCTTGCACATCAAGAAGTAGAGTTCATCTCTGAACAGATTCAGTGTTTTGAGTTCCTGAGAGATGGTGTCATACATCTATAACTACTGAAAACAGATTCAGTGTTTTGAGTTCCTGAGAGATGGTGTCATACATCTATAATTACTGAAAACACCACCTTCATCAACATTTGGAGGAAGAGCAGAATATTCATAAATCAGATACTAATACTAAACTGAAAACAAATAGTTACCCAGAGCACCCTGGATTACATGAATTCTTGAGGAGGGCAAAAGAATTTGTAGAGCTTGTATTCTTCACTGCTGGCTTGAAAGGCTATATTAATCCTCTTATTGATTGAACCTCTCAATGGCTGTGTGCACTTCCAGAAAGCGACACAAACAGTGAACAAGGAAATATTTTCCTTATAATTGATCAATTAAATTTTGGGTAGACTATAATGATCTTGTCTTGAATGAGCTCAGCTGGATACTTATAGAACTAAGATCTCTTATGTTGTACCTCCATCATAACAGTTTTTTTTTACTTCCTCCATAAGAAGCTTTTTATGGCCTTACTAGACAGCCTGAATCTAAGAAGATCACGATAGTGTTGTATCTTTGAATTCAAGATTTCCACACACAGTGTTTGAGGTCAAGGATCTACAAATGCAGCAGAATTAAATTGGGAGGCCTAAAATCAGTGGACTGATCAGATTTGAAGTCATCTTGACTTTTGCCAACTTCATAACAGTAATATAATTATTACTTGGTATCATTTCTCGTGATTGATCTTCTATCCTGAAATTTGTCAAGATCCTCTGTGGTTGCAACTTTGCTTTTGAAAACCCTTCGACATCTTTGGTGAACCCGACGTGAAAGCGTCGCAGAAATTTCAGGATGGGAGATACTTCAGCCTCTATTTCAGCTTCTTCTACAACTCCAGCTGCGTCTACTTCAGCTCCATCAATGACTGCTGCGTCAAGTACTTCAACAGAGGATCTAAAGTAGATTTTGCAGAATATGTCCATGTATATGCAGCTCCAAAATCAGTAAACACAATTGTATATGCAGCAGCAGCAACAATTGCATCAACAGCAGTTGTCTCAGCAAAGGCAGCTCTATTCGGAGCAGGAGAATGCAAACAGCGCGACTAAGGCTATTGAAGTAGTTGAGAGTGAGAAGAAGCTATTTGACGGCCGTAATGTTTCAGCATATTTGAAGACATATGAGATCAAGATGGGGTTTTTTGGAGTTCCAGCTGGACTTATGAGTAAGTACTTCCTTCGTCTTGTCACACCTGCTTTGAGGACAAAAGTGACTGATCTTTTTATTCAAAATACACATTGGCAAGATTTTAAGAAGGCCCTGAAAGAAGAATACTTCCTTGAGGACTTTGGTATGGCTACTCGACGGTCATTCCGAGAGTGGGTCTACATGCCAAACAAAGGTCTAGCTGCTTCGGAGTTGATTGGAGAATTCGAAGAGAGGTATAGTCAGCTTGATGCCATTGAACAAAGGGCATTGGATGTTGAAAAAGTTGAGCTTTTCTTGCAAGCTGCAGATCTTGCTCTTCAAGAAGAATTGGATGAGCTTCTTGAAGATCGCACGAAGCCTATGGGTCTTAAAACTGATTGGCAGGATGCTCAGGATGCAGTCTCAACTTTGATCAAGAGGAGGATATGGAAGACTCGCCTACAGAATGGTTCCATGACACCTACACCATCATCAGCTCCTATGCATGCTTCTATCCCTGTTATTTCTTCTCCTCCTCGGCCAGTTTCTTGGCCTATGCCAGTGCCTACTGTTTCCACTCCACCTATTCCTCCTGTTCCACGAGTGATGCCTACACCTTCTGCTCCAAAACCATCCGCTCCATCGGTGCCTACTTCTCTTGATGACATAATCAAAGGCATCACAGATTTGACACTGGAGTCAATCAAAGCGGAGTTGGTGGGAAAGTTGAAGGAGCAGTTTGCTTCGACTGCGCCTACTACTTCTTCTAGTGCTCCTACTGCACCTAGGAGTGCTCCTAGTGCACCTAGGAGAGATTGGAGATGTATTTGGTGCGATAGTACGGACCATCAGCATTGCAGGGATTGTGAGTCTTTTCAAGATGCAAGGAGGAAGAATTTGGTATATTGGGGGCAAGATGGTAAGATTTGGTTCACTGAGACAGGAGCTCCACTTGCTATGTGGAATGAAGAAGTTAGTGGAGGACATGGCTGCACGTACTTCTTATGTGACAGCTAGAGGTGATGCTTCTGCATATGGAGTCCAGATTGAGAAGGGTTCAGAGACTCAGTCAGCGCTATGGACATATGCTATGGAGACTGCAAACAAGGGAAAAATTCAGCAAACTATTTTGACTAGTGCAGGCTCTAGCATCAGATCAGAGACAGGTTGGGACTCGCCTGTTGACAGGTATTCTATTTATGCTTATTTGGCTAAGTCTCATGGTGCAGATGTACTTGTTGAGGAGAAGCGTAAGAGGGATGAAGAAAATCCAAGTGCAGCTAAGAAGACTAGAGGGGGTGAGTTTGTTACTCCACCTGCTGCAGGACCGTCTACAAGACCAGGGCCAGATCGACAGATGGAGGATGCTCAAAAGAGAGAAAAGAGGCAAGAGCCTAGAGAGAGAAAGTAGCCAGGGTTCAGATTGATGTCTGATATTGAGATATCTACAGACATGAAGAAATTTTTTAATGATAAGATACTTGGCAGTAAAGTGACTTTCACTATTTCTGAGATTTTGGGCATCTCGAAAAGAGAGTTTCAGGATCAGTTTCAGGAGGTCCTGAAGAGGAAAAGGCATGCATTGTCTACCACTGATACACAGGGAGTTTTGATTGGAGAGTTGGATGAGGATGAGGATGAGGTTATGGTTGATAATGCTTCTGTTTTTCCGTAGGTAGAGAAGAGGGTTCAGCCTATGCATTATGCTGAAATTGATGAGCCTGTCATGATACCGCGTAGTCACTTTTTGCGGAGCCATTGGGCTAGGGCAACTACAGAGACGATGGTAAATATTGAAGAGAAACAGGTGCCTTATGTTGCATTGGTTGATCATGGTTCAGAGATTAATCTCATAGTTCGTGGAGTTTATGAGAGTAACAGATGGCCTATGGATGTAGAGCATGGGTGGCGTATGAGAGCTGCCAATAACACTGCAGGTGATTTGGATGCTGCTTGTCCTAGTGTCAGGGTTTCTATTGGTGTTGTAGAGGAGGATTTTCATTTCTTTGTGCAGAATTCATGCTCTTATCCCATAATTCTTGGTCAGCCATTCATCACAGAGATGCGCATGGAAACAAAGGTCATGGATGATGGATCTGCTTATGCACGGATTCGCAGTAAAGATGGTATGAGAGCAGTTCAGTTTATGACTGTATGCGTGAACCATGTTAGAAACAGAGATACTCTCAGAGATGCACCTTTGCCCACTGTGAGGGATTCGGGTTTTCATTAGGTATCACCGTTTCGCGAGACGACGGTGGTACAAAGGAGAGGAGATTGGAGTTCTCGCCTCCTGGCAGCGGTGTTTTCTCCTCCGGTTTTGTTGGAATTTCAGCAAACAGTTCGATGAGTTATCAGAAGACTTCTAGGTTGCCTAGAGCTGCCAGGCAGTATATATGCAAGAAGGAGAAAAATTTGAAAAATGCAGGAATTTTGGAGGATGATGAGCACATAGATGGGATGTATGACAGTGTGATTTGTGCTGATACGATGACAGAGATGGGAGATATGCTGAAAATTGATATGCAGAATTGTCACAGTAATGTATTAGTACAGTCCCTGGACATGTTTCATGAAATTGCAGATTTTATGTCACAGATTGAGTCACAGGCTGAGGTACCTCAGCAAAGAGTGTTGAGTGCTGAAGAAATTCAGCAAACAGAGTTTCCAGCTGGTTATGATCAGCTTTCAGAGAGACAGAGGGCTGAAAATTTTCAGCCAACAGAGTTTACTGCTGAAATATTTCAGCATTCAGAGTTTGGGGCTGTTTCTATGCAGTCCATAGAGCAGAGGGCTGAGAATATTCATCCATTGGTGTGCAGAATTGCTGATTTACAGCAAGATTTATGTAATGCAGAAGAGCATAATGAAGCCAGGGTTGACACGAAATACAAAACTGTGGATAAGAAGGTGAAGCCGGTTGCTATACCGCTTCCACCTGACAGTGATCAGCAAATAGAGAGGGCTGCTAAACAGCAAATTTTGAGGAATCCAGAGCATATTGGTCATAAATTTTCAGCAGAGACTCTTGCTGAATTGAAAATTGGAAATGGTGATTTCTTGCTACCCATAGAGAAGCAATGCTTTCAGGATATGCTTGAGCGACATGGAAGGGGATTTCTTTTTTCCCGCATGAGATTGGATGTGTGAATCCTGATATTGTTGCTCCTATGGTCATTTTTACTATTCCTCATATCCCATGGAATCTCCGACCTATTCCAGTGCCTAAAGCACACTTGCCAAAGCTGATTGATTTATTGAATGAGAAAATCAGGATGGGAATCCTTGAGCCTTCATCTGCACCATACTCAAACAGGTGGTTTACAGTTCCAAAGAAGAATGGTACTCTTCGATTTATTCAGGACATGCAGCCAGTGAACAGAGTTACTATCAGGAATGTTGGTATAGGTCCAGTTGTGGATGAGTTTGCAGAGGCATTTGCTGGACATGCCATCTATTCTTTAGGTGATTTGTATTCAGGATATGATCAGTTTCAGCTGGCTTTGGAAAGCAGGGACATAACCACCATGAGAACTCCTATTGGGCTTGTCAGGATGTGTACCTTGCCTCAAGGTGCCACTAATTCTGTTGCGCATATGATGAATGCCATGCATAAGGTCCTTCGTGATTACATACCTCAACTTACTATGCCTTTCTTGGATGATGTGCCCATTAAGGGGTGTGCAGAAGAAGAGAAGAATGAGAGTCTAAATGAGCAGGGATGCAGATACTTTGTGGCTGATCATATTTCAGCATGTGAGAAGATTTTGGCCAGGTTAGAAGAAGTAAACTTGACACTTTCAGGGCAAAAATCTGTTTTTGGAGTGAATGAGATTGTCATTGTTGGGCATATGTGTGGATATTATGGCAGGAAACCCTCACCTGATAAGGTGAATGCTATAGGCAAGATTGTGGAGTATTGTTCTACCACTTCAAAGGTACGGAGATTCATTGGTGCTTGTGTGTTTTATATGATCTGGATACCTCATTTTGCACACATAGCAGATTGTTTGTATCAGCTGCTTCGAAAGGGGCAGAAATTTTATTGGGATGAGAGTCACACTAGAGCCATGCGGAAATTGAAGAAGTTATTGCAGAATGCTCCTACTCTCAGGAAAGCGGATTATAATTGTGAAAGGCCTATTGTATTGACAGTTGATGCTAGTCCAATTGGCATAGGTTGGGCTGTGGGTCAAGATGATGCAGATGGAAATAGGTACGATATTCGGTTTGGGGCGAAAGTCCTAAACTAAAGACAGAGGAGATATCCGCAAATCAAGAGGGAGCTATTGGGGATTGTCACGGCTCTCAAATGTGACAAGGAGTACTTTATTGGAGCTTCAGTTGTGGTAAAGACAGATTGCTTGCCATTGATTGCTATGATTACGAGTTGCTCTACTCCGGATATAGCTATGCTGAGATGGATTGCATACATTAAGTCATTAAATCTGGAATTTAAACACATAGCAGGGAAGGATAATCCAGTGGCAGATATATTGTCTAGAGCCAGTTATGATGATGAGGAGACTCTACTTGCAGAAGAGGATGATGCAGAAATTTCAGCCACTATGGTTGATCATGTTTGTCATGTCTATGATATTGTGGCTTTCACAGAAGAACTCTATGTTGGAGATTGGTTGCAGATTGGCAGGTACCTTAGTACACTAAGCAAAAGAGATGAATGGACAGATGAAGAGTTCAAGAAGATCAGAAGAAAAGCCTATGGTTATTTTCTCAAGGACGGATTTCTTTGGAAGCATCCGAAGAAAAGAGGTGGATTACCTTTGCGGGTTGTCTGCGATAGAGAGACACAGTTACAGGTGATGAGGGAGTTTCATGAGAGTCCTTGGGCTGGTCATAGAGGAGTGTGGGCTACTTATGAGAAAATCAAGGAGAAATATTGGTGGAAAGGCATGTATAGAGATGTTTCTCACTTTGTTGAGACTTGCAGAGACTGCCAGATGTATTCAGTAGTGCATCATCGAGATGAGCTTCATCCGACCTATCCGCTATGCATTCATTATAAGTGGGTAGTTGATTTGGTTACCATGCCTATGGGTCTATGGCAGATGAGATACATTGTTTTGGCTAGAGAGGATCTTACCAATCATGTTGAGGGCAGATCTTTGAGAACGAAGACCACTAGTGCAGTGTGTAAGTTCTTATTGGAGGAAATTTTCTGCAGGTATGGTTGTGTGGGTAAGATCACTGCGGATCGTGGTGAATTGGATGCAAATGAAGCTAAGGAGTTTTTCTCTCAGCTAGGAATCAAATTGGCTCTAACTACAGCATATAATCTAGAGGGAAATGGGAAGAGTGAAAGAGGACATCCGCTGATAGTGAAAGCTTTAGCCAAAGCATGCAGAGGACGGATTGGAGAATGGCCAAGACTTTTACCATTTGCTTTATGGGCTGGTCGTACAACTCATAGTGTTACCACAGGATATATGCCTGCAGAGTTGATGTATGGTCAGAAACCGGTTATGCCGACTGAGACTTGTGCTTTGACTTGGTCAGTTTTACCTTGGCAAGAGGATTTGACGAGAGAGGAGCTCTTAGCTCTTCGGATTCGACAGTTGGAGAGGAGACCTGAGGATATTCAGCTAGCTATTGATAGGTTGAAGGTTGCTAGACTAAGAAATAAGGACAGGTTTGACAGCAGGCATCGCTTGTGGCCAAGAGCAATAGAAGAGGGAGATTGGGTATTGGTGTTTGATAGCAGCCTTGAAAATCAGCATACTGCACTTCGGAAGATGGTGAAAAGATGGTTTGGCCCATACATAGTCAGACATGTCTTTGATAATGCAACATATGAGCTGACTGAATTGGATGGGACAGTGCTTAGAGTGCCTATTGCTGGAAAAAGAATCAAGATTTTCAAGAAAAGAGATGATGAGGATTATGCATTGGAAGAATTTTCAAGAGAAGAGCAACGATAAGAAACTCCAATGGAAGAGACAGATGATATGATAGATACTGTTGTTGATCTACCGGAAATGCATAATGAAGAGATTGATCTGTTTGTGGATCTTGATGATAATGATCATGGGTAGTTGGCCCATCCGAAGGATGCGCAGGATTAGAGGGGGTGGATGTCGTATTGCTGCACATTTGAGGTGTGAAAACCACCCAAAAGTTGTGCGTGTGATTAGATACTTTGTACATACTTAGTTGTTATGTTTGCTCTTTCATTCTATGCTGAAAATGGAGAAGAACAAGGAGTTTTGGTAGATTGGTGACTCGAGATGCAATCTCATGGACCACTTTGATTGTGACCAAAGGTTCATTTGAAAGCATGTGGCAGCATAGGAGCATTCCCAATGGGCTAAGAGATACATGCTGAGATCATCCTAAGGGGCCTAGAAAGAGACCATGTTGTTGGTGACATGCTCGTGGACATGTATGGAAAATGTGGCTTTATCAAGGAAGGACGAGAAGCATTTGAGAAATTGATTGTCCATGATGTTATATCGTGGACAATAATGCTAGATGCCTATGTTCATAATCGTGAAGGTGATATGGCTATGCGATGCTATGAGGAGATGCAACATCAAGGGGTGCATGCCAATTCTATTACATATGTTATTTGCTTGAAGGCTTGTAGGAACACTTACTCTGAACAAACTTACAGTTGACAGAAACTTGATTGAGGTCTTCATCAAAGGAAACAACAAAGATATGGTTGTGCCAAAGAGGCCCATGAAAGGAACAAATTTAGATGGCTATTTTCAGGAGCCGCTTTACTAGTGGGGGCAGAAAATTAATTTTGACCACAAAACAAGAAATCAAGAAGTTGCAACGGCTTGCCGACAACAATTTACTCTTCTTGAGGAAATGATACGCTCTAAAATTGCAATGGGAGCTAGAGGGATGCCAAATAATGACCAATTCTAAACAATGATGCACTATCAAAGCATCTAAATATGACCCAACCTATGTCGGTCCAACTTTATATACGGTGTTGACTACTCTCCATAATCGGCCCATGGAAGTCCACATTAAAGAACACCCTTATTTAGATCGCATCCTCACCAAAGAGGAGTTGCACATTGGTAGCAGAGTGGCCACTGGTGACTTCTTACTAGATGGTTCAAAGGTTTTATGAGAAGCTCCTTGAAATTCAGGTGGTCCATTTGTCAGCCCAAAGTACCTGTGCTAACATAAGCTCCCCACTCTGTAATGAAAGTTGTCTTATCCATATCTCCTGAATGCATCGTGATCTGATTATATCCCAAAAAACCATCTAGAAAAATATACATCTCATGACCTGCTACATCATCCAGAAGAGAATTGGTAAAAGGAATGGGAAAGGGATTAGTAATGGTAGCTGCATTTAATTTCCTGTAATCCACACAAACGCTGATCTTCCCATTCTTCTTTGGCACTACAACAATAAGAGATAACCAAGTAACCTCAGTAACTATTTTGATAAACTCGACTCTCAAAAGCTTGTCAATTTCTTCCTTGACCTGTTTGGCATAATTAGGATTCATTCTATACCTCTTTTGAACAACAGGCTTAGCATCCTTTTTCAAGTTTATCCTGTGCTAACACAGAGCTGGATCGAATCCCTTCATGTCTGTATAATCCCAAGCAAAAATATCTTGAAACTCTCTGCACAATTGAATTAGATCCTACTTGAAATTGTCTTCCACAAAAATACTGACCTTGATGGGGTTAAACTCATCTTCAATATTCACGTTAACCTCTTGAACCTCATCTTCAACCACTCTTGCCGATCTTCTCATTGTATGTTGATATCTTACTTTAGCCTGAACAATAGCTTTCTGCCCTTCCTCATCCAATGTACCAGCACTGTCCATGAAAGTGTCCATACCAATTTGCTGTTTATCAGGTATTGCTTGCTGCAAAACCTCCAGATGAGTGACGCCTTGGTCTTGAATTAATTTGTTCCCTTCATGCCCTGACTTGTCCTAAAATTCAAGATTCTCCAAACCTTCAAGAAAACCCTCTGATTATTGTGCAGGCTGATTTTGACATGCAATTTCAACAAGTTCTTGCTCTAGAAATACATCTCGAGCCCTATTGGGTTGCTCTTGATATCCTTGAATAATACCATCAACATCTATCTCAAAAACTGGAACTACAGAAGGATTTTCTTGAAGATATAATTCCTCCTCATCATCTTCTACTTCATCGACAAGGTTAATAGTTTTGGCCATAACAGGTCTAGATGTCCTCTTCAAAATAACCTTATTTACTGTGGATAACCTGATTTCCTTGAGTCCTCTTGGAATACACACATAATCATTTCCTCAATCTTGCTTGAGTTTAGCCAATCTAAACCACGGACTCCCCAAAAGCATTGTATAAGAATCCCCAATTTCTGACATTCTCAAGACCACAAAATTGACCCTAAAATTCAGGCCAACTACTCAAATTTGTTGATTTCTAAGAATACCCAAAGGTTGTAACCTCCTTTGTCTTCGATCTGCACTTGAAATGGGGCTGGAAATAAATCTTCTTGCTTATTTGCCAAATATGTATGTTTAGGAAGGATATTAACTCCTGAACCTCCATCCAACAAAACATCATCATACTTACTACTTGCATACTCAACCTGAATGGTAGGTACTTGATAATCCAACACTTCGTGTTGGATTGGGATCATTGCTTGACAATTAGGAACTATTTGATCCTGAACTGGTATAATTTCAAAGACTTCTTGTTGCCTCTACCTAATCTTCATAAGTAACTTCTCCTTGAATCCCGATATTAGATCCAAGATTTGCTCCAAGGTTAACTACAAAGAACACTTTGCTAAAGCTTGGAAGAGCTCTTCCAAGCCTCCTTGTTGTAAGTTTTGAGCAAAACTACTATCAGGAAACTGCTCCTGATCTTCAGGAGGCTGGTTCTGCTATTCAGGAGCATACTCTTGAATTTCAAGAAACTGCTCCTGATCTTCAAGAGGCTGGTTCTGCTGTTCAGGAGCATACTCTTGAATTTCAAGAAACTGGTCTTGCAATTCAGGTCTCTGCAAACTTAAATTCCCTACATCCTGAAGTTGATCAGCTTCACTTTTTTCAACAAGTTTTTGCACCTTTCTTACCTGCTTTGCTGCCTTTTTTCTTATATTTTCTTATTCCTGCCAATCAAGCTTCATACCACCTTGACTTCTGTTGACTGGTAAAACCAGTGGTTCCTCTTGACATTCCTCTATTTTAATGCAATTAGAATAATCACAATGAACATGCATACTTATAGCATTATTGTTACCTAACACCGCCTTTGCCTCTTCTTGAACCTTCTGTTGTTGAATTTTCTTCACACTAGTACCTCCTATACCATCAGTGGATTGCCTTTTCTCATCTTGATCAAGTAACTCTATAAGGACTGCTGCAACTGGGGCAAGTGGATATTGCTGATGAGATTCTCCTATAGGTCTTTCGTCATCGCGGGGCCTTGCTACTGGCAATCCTCTCTCAGTCCTATGCCTTGCCCAAAGTTCACAGTTTGGGCCAACAAAGTGTCCTTGACCTCCACAATAGTGGCATGCTCCTGTTTGAGTAGTTTGCTGCTGTGCCTTAAAATTTCCACAAGGTTGTCTAGCCTACATTCTTCTAGGTCCTCTTAAGGGTCTCGATGACATAGTGTCAGGAATAATCTGATTTACTACAACTGGTTGAATAGGTCTTGGCCTAGCCTGCATTACTGGCATCTGCTGTGGTATCATGACATTAGGATTATACCAGCAAGGCCTAGTCTCATGGCCCTTTCATTGGCATATCTCACAGTGCTTTTCCTTCTTCTTACTTCTAGAAATACCCAAGTCTTTTAGCTTCTCTTTTATAATTCTATCTAACTTTCTGTCCTCTAACTTCCTTTTATCTTTGTCCTTCTCTTTCTTCTTT
The DNA here is from genome assembly GCF_053477565.2 of Lygodium microphyllum. Taxonomy (NCBI): domain Eukaryota; kingdom Viridiplantae; phylum Streptophyta; class Polypodiopsida; order Schizaeales; family Lygodiaceae; genus Lygodium; species Lygodium microphyllum. The sequence continues at coordinate 77,347,364 of NC_141156.1, forward strand.
TTAGTCTTGGTTGATCCTAAGTTCTTCTTTTTCTTCCTATACCTTGTCCTGCTAGAGTTATCCTCATTAGAGTCACTTGAATCATCATTTGAATCTGAGCTGTAATCACTATCCTCATGATCACTGTTTGTGTCTGAATTTGACCCTAAATCTGAATCTGAATCTGAGTTCGAAGAATCCTCATCTTTATTGTTCTTAGATCTAGAGGTGCCAAGTATTTTTTCCACTTTCATAGTTGCCCTTATCAATGTGTCCAATGTATCATTCTGACCCATGTCTACATTGGCAATATTATTCTGAATCTTACCTCTCAGACCCTTCATAAAATAGGTAGTCTGCATTTTCATTGAAGGTGTATCATCAACATCTAGCCCATTCAACAGGTTCCCGAATTTTTGGGCATAATCTTCCACCAACATAGTCTCCTATTTTATCTTCTTGATCTTCCTTAGAATATCTTTCGGAGTTTTGTCCTTATGTAACTTCCTAAAAATGTTATTTTTAGATCATCATATGAATTGAAGGCTGCCATACCATAATTGGCAAACCAGTCCATAGCTTTCCCGTGAAAAGTGGTAGCAAACTGTTGCTTTTTGAGCTGGTCCCCATACATTTGGTTGAAGCCACTGGCTGTCCATCTTGTTTCAAACTGAGCCACATGGCAATCCAGGTCTTCTTTTTTCTTTCCTAAAAACTTAGAGGCTCTAACTTTTGGGTTAACAATCTGATTTGGATTCATGATATTCACCTTATGAGGCCTCCGCAATGGAGGTAGAGGATTAAATTCTAAAGACTTCTTAGATTGAAAATATGTACCTTTCAATAGAAATGATCTCTGAACAACTATATGTTCCAGTCTTTCAAGTGCCTGCTTAGGAGGAGTTTCTTGATCTTTAAGTGGTAATGATAGTTCCTCATCTTCAAAAACATTAGGTGAACCTTTAGGATTCGGAGGGGTTGGAAAAGATTCATCAGAACCTGCAGGAGAATTGTAAACAGTTGCTATACCCCGAGAGGGACCCACATCATGATCACCCCGACTATCAGGTACAGCCTGTTCCTCATCTAGCCTGCCCAATGCTGCAACAACCTTTGCATCAGTAAAAAAAACTTCCTATTGTTGCTACCTTTCCAACACCTCCCTTAATTCCTATGATCTTCTCCTGGTAAGAATAGGGTTTGAATGATAAGGATAATTGCTTAGCATAAATACTACCCATACAAGGCGCGTGATACATAATCAATGCCATCAGTCTTCGTGTCGTGAAAATCTCTCAGGAATTGGTTCCAGATTTGCCCCTGAGTCAAGAAATTATTTTCCTAGAACTAGCAAGGATCGCCAAAGTGTTATGCCCTCTTAAAATACCATAACAATTCAAACACAATGTTCTACTTGAGAGATCATCACAATACAGCAAAGAGCCTCCTGAATGGATTTACAACCATCAACACTTCATAATGTTTAGGCAATATATTCAAACACAAAGCATACATCATACTCAACAACAGAGAATTATTGACCATCAAATACTACGTTGTTTCCTATTTCCATAACCCTCATAGATTGAACAATTTGGAAGAGAATCACAATAACATTCAAGAGACCATTAGAAGATAATAGAATCAAAACATCAGCCGCCATTTCTGGGCACTGTACTCAGTTGTATTCCATTCTTGATTAAAAAGAAAATGTTCGAATACAACTCCCTGACGTTTTTAACCTGCCTGACATTGTAAAACATCATATGAAAGATAAAGGTTGTTTTACATATGCTTATCCAAAAGACTACATGTATACTAATACTAAGGTGTAAATAGTACTAAATATACGGTGAAGCTCAAGTCCTAATAGTAACAACAAGAACTTTCAAGAAGTGGGTTCAAAAACCCAATGAAGGCCTGGTTGTTACTAAGATTATGCAAGAGTTTGAGCTCTTATTTTTTATTAGTTTGGGTTCTACAGATCAATCAACTCTTGATTTAGAGAAAGTGGAATTCTTTTTGCAAGTTGTAGATCCCACTTTGCAATCAAGCCTAGAGCAATTTTTGGAAGATAAGACGAAGGAACAGGGACTAAAGAGAGATTGGTATGATGCCAAAGATGTTGTTTCTATGCTTGTTAAGAGAGAAAGGTGTATAGCTAAGATGCAAGTTGAATCTCCTACTCTAGTGTCTTCTTTCATTTCTACTCTTTTCTTTAATCATGTATCTACACCTATATCAATGGTTAAATAGCCTATTCATATAGCTATTTCTACCAAAGATAAAATAATGGTGGTTGAATTGATCAAGGGTATGCATGACTTACAAATGAAAATAGAAAAAATAGAAGAAAACTGATAGTCTACAAATAATATAAGTTATTTTACTACACATAGAAATCCAAATAAAAAATATATTGTTCACACATGCATGTGGTGCAAAAATGCTCATAGACTAGCTCTCACAAAGTCACTCACACACAAATCAAAACAAACCATTGTATCAATCATAGGGTCATGTGCCTCCTATCAAGAAGGTCACAAAACCTAGCTTCACAATCCAAGTGAGCATCCATTACCCCTCAACCCTCTATGGCCGTCATCACACAAGAGAAATCATGGTGGGCATGAGAGAGAGCACTAGAGAGGAGGCTAGAGATTTCACTTTCCTTGTCCCTCACCACTCACTCATTCTCTCTCTCCCTCGATTTCACACTCTCACACACTCTTTCTCTCATGCAAGGATTTGGAGCAAGAAAGTAGAGGAGAAAAGTTTGTACACACAAGAATTACCATTTCCATTCAAGCTTATTGCTTTTATACATGAATTCTAGCGTTAGGGTTTCTCCTTTCCCTTGGGCATCCTACCCAAATTTTGGTCAATTAAATGGTCTTCCCTCTTTTCCACACTTTTAGTCCCTTTTCCTATGTTGACTCTCAAAAAATTAATACAAGGCTTTGAATAATTTATATAGTTTTCCAAAATTTATGTAGCTACAAGGTCTAATGTCCTCATGTTTCTAAACCTATTAACATTTACCCCTCTCCTAATGGAGTGCTAGTCCTATAGCGTGCACACACACACATACACACACACACACACACTCTCTCTCTCTCTCTCTCTCTCTCTCTCGTGGAAATATGAGATTAGTGGAGGGTACTGGGATGATGAATGTATCATTTTTAGTGGATAGGGTGGTCAAATGTTGATGTTGAAGTTTGGATAGGTGGAGACAAGAAGGAAAGTTTGTAGGAAGAGGTAGATGTGGGCCAATTGTGTTGATAGGTCTTCGAGCACTCCAAGTACCTATCATGTTGTGGTGTGCACCTTGAGAGAGATGATTACATGTTAGTAATGTGAAGTACTTATGTAGTTGAACTAGGAGATGGGTCAAGTTCCAAGTAAACTTAGAGTGTTTTTCCACACTTCATGACCTAGTTCATGGAAGGTTTTGGTGTTGTGTTGACTTTATGGAGACATATTTATCGAGAAACCTTGGAATGCCCTACCATTGATGTGCACTAAAGTGGTGATGTTGGAAAATGGGCTAGGGAGGATGGACCCTAGGTGTTGTAAATGTGGTCTTGTGTTTCTTCTCTTTTTTCTTTTCTCTCTTTTTTCCTATGTTTCTCTTCTTTACTTAAAAGGAATTGATAAATAAGTGATAAAAATAAAGGATGAGTAGAATAGTTTGACAAGTAGGCACACTACTTAAAAACTGCACTAAGTGCATGCTGAAGGCATCGCATGTTAACCATGTATTCTTTCAATGAATGGTACAATTGTAGGGTTGGCATAGAGTACAAGGGATGTGTAGGTAGTGTAAATTAACTATCCTCTATCAATGAATGGTGTAATTGTAGGGGTTACACAGAGTACAAGGGATGTGCATATTTTGCAAATTGGCTATCCACCATATCCTCTAGTAGCTCAATATAATATGGAGGTAATATTGGGGCTCAAAGATGAAGTAGTATCATTTCCACTTGGTCAATTCCTATGTTAACATTAAAAAAAAGTGGTAGAAGTCACTCCTTATATGGTGTGATTGGCTGCTAGAGTATAGTAATGAGGAATCAAATATGGTTGCAAGTGGGATAAAAGAAGGATCATGGCAATTAGTGAATATTCTCACAAAGATGGTAAATGATGGGATGCAGTGAGGTGGTTGAAATAACTAGGTATTCTTCTTGTCAATAGCTCTCATATTGGCAATTTGGAAAACTTATACTTACCATACTCTCCTTCCATGTATTCCTTGTTGTGTTGATAAGGGTAGGGACAATGGAGCGGGTTCACCTTTGGGATGTTGCTTGAGTAGGAAAAGGCCTACCAAGTTGTTTTGTCATTTTCTAGGATGGGGTATCTCCATTCCAGTTGCCTTGGTCATGCTTCTTGTAGCTTCATGGTGAGATACCTACTTTTTCCTCCCATGACCTTGCAAGATTCCTTGAAAGCTTCTACATCAAGTTTCCCTACCAACGTTTCTGCTATGCTCTTAGTTTCCTTGATGAGTACTCGTAATGTAAGTGGGAAAGATGACTCCTTGAACTTGTTTCCCTCATCCACCTTAAAGTCAAAGGCCAATGTATTGCTAGATTCTTCATGTGCCAGGTATTTTTGCACTTCTTCCTCATGATTTACATACTTTGCATCAAGGAAAAATTGTGAAGGAAGGGGGAAATTGATGACCTTCTATGGTTGTATCAACAATTTCTCAATCATGGCTTCATAAGCTTCTTTTTGTTTTGGGGTTTCTTCCATTAGGTGTTCCACTAGCTCTCCAAAGTCAAAGTCGAGAAAGTTGGGTAGATTTGTATTCCACCGTGGAATATGATGCCAGGAGGCATATTCCACGGTGGATTTCGTGAGGTTTTACGGTGGATTCCGTAAACTTAGATGACCGGGGCTCATACGCAAAGAGGATTCTTTGTGCGAGAAGTTGATGGGGACGCCTGTCCTTTTCGGGTGTTTCATTAATTTAGTGTGTACATGGGTGATTCCATAGCGGGTGATTCCGCAAAATGCATATTAAATTAATAAACGTTTATGAGTTTAGAGTGTGCACTCGTAATAAATTAAGGTTAGGATTTATTTCTAACCAGTTGATTTATTTATGTAGCTGAAGACTGCTAGGTATTCACTTTTGTCGGTTTAATTGTGTTATTTTACTAACGATTGTGAATGCTTCAGTTGATGTGTAGAGATAGCAGCAGTGGCGGAGGAAAGCATTGGAGTCTAGCGGGTTTTCGATCTTTGGACTATATTTTGATAGGCGCCACGCCTATATTTTGATTATGTCTATAGAGACATCGATTATTTATTATTATTTTGTATGCGCTTATGCGCCTGGATATGTTATTTTTATTTGGACATTGAGATTGGGCGTGCCAGACTCTTTGGGCACCGTCCATTAGCTTTATTTTCCTATTTTTGGTAGAAAGCAAACTCAAAAGCTAAAAGCTTGTCATATTTTTGTTATTGGGCTATTTTTGAGCAAAAAGATTGGAAATATACATTAAATACATGCTTTGTGAAGCGCTCACACAAGGCATGGGGGAGATTCAACCCAATTTGTCTCTTGTCTCATGTCGTGCTTGCTTTTACATTGGTTTTTGTGCTAAAAAGTAGAGTACTTTGTTCTTGGGGACCTTTGGGAATTCACTACGTGAGCTACCTGCGTCCAATCTGCGCACCAATTTGTGGGAGGTGTCATAGTAGCTAGTGATTCCAATGTTATTGGAGACTCATGGGGAGAAGACTCTTCCTCTAGTGTCACCCTCTCTATAATAGGTTTCCTATGACCTCCTATCTTATTGGATCGATGGTTAAGAAGAATCATTCATTAACCTACTCCATTCCCTCTAGGAGACTTTGCATCATCCCTAGCTGGGCCTTGAACTCATTGGGATTCTCAAAAAGTGGTATGCATGTTTAAGTGGTGGTAGTCTCCCTTTAGATTTCAGATTGTCTCACAAGGATACACTTATAAGCATCCGACTAGATCTTATATTGTGCTTCTTAATACATGGCAAAACCTAAGTCATTGGACAGCTTGAGTTCTCCTTATAGTCTCAAGGCTTCCTTTTCCACAAAATCTACATCTTGCTCCAATTGATTGATGATGGTTTGCTATAGGAAATTGAAGGTTGTTTTTCATAGCTCTCGCTCCTGCAAATGTAATCAGTGATTTCATTCTTGTTGTTGCACCTTGTCTTTTTCCTAGGAAACCACCACTTTCCTTTTAGTGAGTGCATGGCTTAATTGTAGATTTTCTTCCTTGAACCTTTCATTCTCCATCTGGTATGCTTGGTAGCTCCCTTGCACTTTCTCAATCCTATCCTTGGTGTTTTCGAGGGAACCCTCTTTATACTTGAGCTCTTTCTTTTGAGTGATGCTTCCCTTTGATTGGTGGTTTGTGTTTCCACCTTCAAGGTACTCTCCATCTCCTCCATTTCATTTTTGAATTATTCCTTTAGAAGGATTTTTTTTCTAGCCAATTAAAGGGAAGCATCACTTCAAAAAGAGCTCAAGTATAAAGTGGTTGCCCTCCAAAACACCAAGGACATGCTTGAGGAAGTGCAAACAAGCTACATAGCATACCAGATGGAGAATGAAAGGCTCAGGGAAGAAAATGTATGATTAAGCCATGGACTCACACAAAGTAAATGGAAAAGGAAACCCTTCTAAAGGAAAATTTTAGAAAGAAAATGAAGGAGAGTGAGAGTTCCTTGAAGGTTTAACTTTCCACCTTCAAGGCACTCTCCCTCTCCTCCATTTTCTTTTTGAATTGTTCCTTTAGAAGGTTTTGTTTTGCTTGTAGGAGCTCATTATTTTCTTGTAATTCCTTTTGGATGTCTTTCTCCTATACAACTCTAGTCATGTTGAGTTCCTCTCTTTTTGCTTGGACTTGTGCTTCTTTCTCCTCAAGTTATTCTTGCAATTTTGTTGCTTGTTTATATTTTTCTATGATGAAGATACTCTAGTCTTCATGCAACTCATTCAACTCTTCCTGCATATATTGGTTTTCTTTCAGCGTGTTATTCTTTGCTCTCTTGAGGCCTTCACACATCCTCTCTAAGGTGTCTATTCCTCCTCCTTTCCCATGTTGTTTAGGATGGCTATGGACATTTCTCATAGACTTCACATATTGTTGTTTTTCTTGCTAAATGTTTATAGTGGTCTCCTATGGGGTCTTTGCTTTGGCTAGTTCATACACCTGCACTTATATCTCATCCATCTTTCTTTGCATTTCAAGCAAGAGGGATGATGGAATAACTTCTTCATTCACCCTCTGCTTGCCATTCTTAGAGTTGGATTCTCCCTTTTCAAGAACTATCATAGTCATGACCTATTCTCGGATGGAGGTCTCTAGTGATGCTTGGATAGCCTTTCTGAGATCCTCCCTCTCTTGTTGTCCATGTCCAACTTCCAATTTCTCAAATTATGACTTGGAGATTTTTGCTACCATATCAAATAATATTTATTACTCCTCACTGGCCATGTCTTCTCTTGTCCTGTTTTGTTGCTGCTCTTTTTCCTTTTCTGTCCCTGCAAAGCTAGCGGTAGGGGGACGAAGCATCAGTTATTGATGGGGTACTCCAAAAGTGGGTAGCTAGCAAGTGAGTAAGCATGGATCCATAGTTGATGATTGTATTCCTGGCCTCTATGCAACTCAACTTTGAGGGTGTATCTTTTTCAAAAATATTATGAGATTGTACCACGGATTCAGAAATACACTCTAGCCAAAATGCATTCAAATCCTAGTCCACTATATTCCTTGTCATGATATCCTCCATGAACCATTTTGAAACTCTCAATATTCTAAAGGTAGATTCATTATAAGTGAAGAGGTGGTGGAGGACTTGTGTGTTGGCCATCAATTCTTCATCTCCTAGTTTTGTAAAGAGCACTCCCTTTAGCATCACCAGATCTAGGTCGTTTCAACTTTGGGATACCATTACCAGCTTTGTCATCTTATTGTATTTTCCTATTTTTCTTCTCAAATCCAATGTTTGTTTCACTAATTAAGGTGATAGTTCAATGACATTTTCTTAGTTTTTCGAGTGATCTCCATTCTTTTTTAGGAACCGCATCCAGAAACCCTTTCTTTGTGCTCTACCTTTTTGTTCTCTTCCATGAATGTTCTATGATAAAGTTTTATCTCGTTTGGACAAAACTTGTGCAAGTTATATACATTCTTTGACATGTAACTTTTTTTGTTTTGAAACTCTAGGATCTTAGGGGGATCACTCAAATATATGTATATATAACGTAAGTTCAAAATAAGGGGTTTTTAAAACACCATTTTTATACATTTTTTACATATAGAATGGTGTCTTATAAGGGGGTTACTTATAGATTGAATAGAAAAGGGTTGTGTTTTATTCAAGAAAAAATCAAAGATTAGGATATTTATAAATAGGCCATGAACTTACGTTATATAGAGGATATATATATAGTGAACTCCACTATGTTGTTAGTGCTCCACAGAGGGTTAACAGAAGGCTTCAGTCTCTGGAGGACTCTCTTGCCAACATTTCTTCTACTTCTTTCTTTTCAATATTCCTGAATTCTGCTTTCATGCCACTGCACAGAGGAAGGTATTCGGTTCTGAAGGTGTCAAAATGCATACGTCTGAGCATTGTGGTGGTGCCATCATCATAGTAATGCCAGCTTCTGATGGTTTCAACAGTGTAGGTTGTGAAAAACACTCTGTCCACCAACTTCCAGTGGGTTGCTAATTGAACAAACAGAAGATTATCAGTACACCAAGCATCCCATGTATCTTGCTGTTGAGCGTCCACGAACAAATTCCAACTTTTTTCCTTCTTGTCTTTGTGAACCTCTACAGACCAAGACTCTTGAAGCTTCTTCACAATCTCCCACTTGATGTTGTCTGGAAACTTCTTAATGAATGCCAAATCTTCCATGGATGGTCATTCTCTCTGTTTCTGCTCTTCAGTTTGTTCCCAAATAGTTTGCCACCAAGATGCAAGTTTCTGCTGCTTCAATAGGAAGAGGAAACTGTCCACCACATAGAGCATGCATCATGATGGTGATGTGTTTCCGCCATTGTGGGATGAACTTCTTGTGGAAAGTGGCTTTGATTATGAGGAATTCCAACTCTTCAGTGGAAGAAGGAACTTTACAAACATACATTGAATTCTTCTCTTCTTGGCAATGCCATTTCCTTCATTTTCAGCCTCTTCTGGTGCTTGTTGATGGCAAGTTTCCCCGGCTGCGCACCAAAAATATGGAGCCCCGAGAGGAACACCAAGGAAAAGGGAATTCTCTTGCAAGAAAATCTATCTTGTAACATCAACAAGCTTGTTTATCATGTTTCATATGATCACAATGAAGAAAAGAACACCAGGCACAACAAATCTTCATACAGCATCATGTAGATCTCCCATGGTTTTGATAGAATCAACCATATTCTTCAACATCTTCACAAAATCCATCAATAGAACAAAGAAAACAAAGAAGTACACCATCTTTGGATGGAAATACATCACATAGTATTCATCTTCAATATCTCCATAGTCTTCTCTCTCAATCTCTCATACACAATCACTCTGTTTCAGTAGAATTGGCTATCTCTGATTTTCTCTCTCTCTCTCTATCAATAATACATCATATCCTCACTACAATCTCTCAAAAAAATCACTCTCAATAATCCCTCTTAGGTCGTGGATACCCCTCCCAAGAGGTATGTCTGATATGAAGAGTCACCAGAGCCACTACAGTGTCCTTTCATAGCTCACTACTGTTACTTCACTTCAGTCTTCACTTGAGTCTTCAGTAGCTACTTCTTCCAGCTCTTTTGCACTTGTATTCACCTCTTTTCAAGGCTAGAAAACTTTCCCAAGCTACACTTTCATCCATCAGAACACATACAGAAGCATACAGAACAGTCTACAGAACAGTACCAGAACAGCTACAGTACAGAACAGAACAGAGACAGAACAGAAACAGAAGCTCTACAGAAGACCTACAGAAGGTTATCAAAACCACATAACTCATTCTCAAATCATTCCAAACTCTCACAAACCATTCAATAAGCTTTCACAATATCTCATTCTTCATCAATCAATACTCCATCCCTCTTCACAGAAGACAATCAGAACAAAACAGACCAAAATAGAGCAAAACAGAAGGTATACAGAACCTATCAGAACCTATCAGAACATCACAGAACCACCAACAAACATCATGATCTTCCAAAACACAATCAATATCATCCAAAACATTCTCAAATCACTTCTAAATCAATCAATCATCTCATAAAATCAACCATTCAGCTCTCAAAAACAACAAAAATCAGCCAAAAAACAAGTCATTTCAACACTCAACACCTTTCTTCAAAAGAGTGTTGCATGCCTGAAGGCTAATGATAAATGTTGCCTTGCAAGGAATACAACCTTCTTATTGCATTTGTTTGTAGCATCATAAATTGCTTTCCACTTGACCCTACAAGTCGCAAGTTGTGCCTGCAGGAGGTTCTTCTCCTAACATTGACGTGGACATCTCCCCGAGCCCACAAGTCTAGGTTTTTACTAATTTTGATTCCACGCAAAAGTAATGCATTATGCACGATAATTTCATGGACTAGGAAGCACCTATGCATTTCGAATTTACCTAGCCTAGTTAAATGCAATTGGAAATAAATTGACTATTTGAACAATTACTAGAATTAGTTCATGACATAAAATTGGTCATTGGTATTTTCAATATAAAGAAATGGTATATCCATCAAACGTCCTTAATAGTATGTTGCCCTGTTGTGCATTTTAAAGTGACAAGCCTAGAACGCCCATTGCCTATCATTATAAGGTTGAAATTATTAAGTGCACTTTTGACTAGGCATGGAAAGATTAAGTGCGTGTCGCATTTTTAGACAAATCTTCATTGTAATGATTCATTAGGGAAAGTCATTAACCCCCGTAGGAAATAGCAGAGTGCGGGAATGATTCTATGAACTTGCATGTGGCATGTGCTTGTAAATTGGAATAGGTTAACTCTAGCTTTATTTGGCATGAATTTCACTACGTTGTAGTTAGGAAAGGATTGCATGTTGCACATTCGTCGTATGCAAAAATTTCATTCATCAAGAGTTGTATTTAGGGAAAGGCTGCATGGTTTATTAAAGCATGAAATCTTAAAAGCTTAGAAAAAGAATTGGGACATGATTCTTGAATGTAAGTCCTAGTAGGTTCAATGGAAGTTATTCTGCAATTTATCATGTGTTTTGATCTTAACAAGAAAAGTTAGGGTTATTGCGAATCCAGTGGTACGTAGAAGCAATGAATCACGTGTTTACGTGAATTGTGACATGTTGCAACTAGCTTTCTCCCTTAGATCAAGTTAACATCTCTAAGAATGGTTTGTCCTTGTCGCAAGACAAGTAGATCGAATTATCTAAATCACCTAATCTGCAAGGGATTCATATAGGCATGGTTCAATCGATCAAGATGTTGCTGTATAACGTAAACATAATATAGATTACAACTAAATTCTAATGGCGCTAGTTGGAATGAGGAATGAGTGATTTTTTTAGATATAAGTGTTTTTCTGCCTCTTGCTGACAAACGTGTACAGTATGTCAAAAACAATATAGTACGTTGCCTACATAGACTATCATGTCATAGAATATCAAATAGCCTGCAGCCTTATATTCTTCTTAAACCATAATGATTCATCGATAAACTTCAGCATGAAGAAAGAAAAATCAAGGAGCATGTGCCAAAGGGCAAGATCTTGAGGCTGCTTACCAAGGCGAGAAAACTCACCGATCGCGTAAGGGTAAAGGCAAACTGGAACTCTGTAATCACACCTACGATGGCCCCCAAGAAGTCGCAAGTCGCACCTGCGCGGGAGGTTCTTCGCCTAGCATTCACGCGGACATCTCCCCGAGCCCACAAGCCCAGGTTTTTACTAATTTTGATTCCACGCAAAAGTAATGCATTATGCACGATAATTTCATGGACTAGGAAGCACCTATGCATGTCGAATTTACCTAGCCTAATTAAATGCAATTGGAAATAAATTGACTAGAATTAGTTCATGACATAAAATTGGTCATTGGTATTTTCAATATAAGGAAATGGTCTATCCATCCAACGTCCTTAATAGTATGTTGCCCTATCGTGCATTTTAAAGTGACGAGCCTAGAACACCCATTGCCTATCATTATAAGTTTGAAATTATTAAGTGCACTTTTGACTAAGCATGGAAAGATTAAGCGCATGTCACATTTTTAAACAAATCTTCATTGTAATGATTCATTAGGGAAAGTCGTTAACCCCCGTAGGAAATAGCAGAGCGCGGGAATGATTCTATGAACTTACGTGTGGCATGTGCTTGTAAATTGGAATAGGTTAACTCTAGGTTTATTTGGCATGCATTTCACTATGTTGTAGTTAGGAAAGGATTGCATGTTGCACATTCGTCGTATGCAAAAATTTCATTCATCAAGAGTTGTATTTAGGGAAAGGCTGCATGGTTTATTAAAGCATGAAATCTTAAAAGCTTAGAAAAAGAATCAGGGCATGATTCTTGAATGTAAGTCCTAGTAGGTTCAATGGAAGTTATTCTGGAATTTATCATGCGTTTTGATCCTAAAAAGAAAAGTTAGGGTTATTGCAAATCTAGTGGTACGTAGAAGCAGTGAATCACGTGTTTACGTGAATTGTGACATGTTGCAACTAGGTTTCTCCTTTAGATCAAGTCAACATCTCTAGGAATAGTTTATCCTTGTCGTGAGACAAATTATCTAAATCACCTAACCCGCAAGGGATTCGTATAGGCATGGTTTAATCGATACAATAAATACCCCAAGCTCTAGCTAGGGTTTAGCGTTAAGGATTTGGCCTAATTTTGCACTTGTTGCCAAGTCAAAACCCTCATACCCAAAGGTCCAACCCGCATTCACGAAATGTAGGGTCAAGAGGATGCTCATGCAAGTAACGATCTAGGGTTTCTACCCTAAGGATCATTCGTTCAAATGTTAAAACTCGGTTTGAGTTTGGAGTTGTCGGCCTAGTGCAATTACGATTGGATTGGGTAAGAAGACACCCTAAACCCTAAAACTCAGTTTGAGTTTGGAATCCCTAGGACCGATCGTTGTCGGCCTAGTGCAATTAGGATTGGATTGGGTAAGAAGACACCCTAAACCCTGCTTCTTGTCTAATCATAATTCCACGACCCGAAACACCGTTCAATGGGTAAAATGATCCCTTGGAATAGATGCGACACTTGTGCAACAAGTTGCAACGTCGCATGGTCTTGTGGTTTGATCACAAGAGAGTTTTGCCATTCCTTGGAACAAGGTTAACAGGTTCTTGCACTAGTTTAATGTGCAAAAGGATGAGTAGTCATCATGTTATATCACCTTTCTTGGGAAAAATTGCCAAGTTAAGGGAAGTTAGGTAATTTCTTGGAAGCAAAGGATCAATCAATTTAAAGCGACATGGTTGCCAGGATTTACTGTTAATAAAACCTAAGGTATTGGTTAAGTTGGATCAACAGGGTATGGCCCTAACCCAAGGACAAAAGGGTTAACAAACAAACCCTTGGGGATCTTGCCAAGTCGCAATTAATCCCGGATCGAATGCTGGATGCATTCGGAGAGAAGGATTCACTCCTTAGCAGTTGGCCAAATAAACAACCACTGGAAATGATTGTGCTTGTAACAGTTTAGGAGCACTGTTTGAATTGTTTGCTCAAGGAACTAAAGGACGGAAATATATTTAATGCTTCAGTTGAAGGCCTAAAGGGAGAGGTAGCTTCAGTTACCCCCGACTGTCTACCTGACCCTAACCAAGGGGGTTGTTAGCCACACCGGGAATGTGGACCGAACCCGCCGCGTGAGGTCTCTCCATTGAGCGCTACTTGGAGGAGGAGGACGCTTGGGTGCTAGGGGGGCTCTGGCCATAAATCCCTTGCCTTCCGCACCCTGCACAAGAGGCCAACATGACTTGGGATTGGATCTCGAGGCCCGCATATAGCCTTCGGGCGGATTATGGATTAGCCTACGGGTTGGACTTTATGGATGTATTCCAAAGATAAATAAGACAACCTGTTGAAAAGGAACTTGTTTGACATTGTTTTTCTATGTGAAATGCTAAGATTACATGAAAGAACCAGTGTCTAACTGGCTAATTAAGGAAGCTGCTTGATGCATGTCCAACTAAATGTGGTAGCTAATTAGACAACTAAAGCAACCCTGAGGAAAGTGCGGATGTAGCCAAGGGTCCGTCCTACGGATGGGTGGTCCCGTTGGCCGGGAACTTTTCTCAATCGAAATGGACAGCAAGGAGCTCTTCTCAAAGGAAATGAACAGCAAGGGCGCTGATCTACGGTTTAGGTTACCAAAATCCCGATTTATGTTGCTTTAGGGGAACGGAATGGGCCTATGCCTTATGGGCAAAGAGGTTGAGCCTTGCATCCCTCTCGTTTCCCATTCTCCTTGAACCAAGTGCAGCATGAATCCGATTCGTCCCTAGCATTTCTGTGTAAAGTAGTTCGCTTAGGGTTCGACGCTAGCTGCCGTTTAGGAAAGTGACCATTAGGGGAAACCCTGATTCAGGTCGGTCCCAAGTGGGAATGACCAGAATACTTCCACTACGTGGCAAACACGGAAAGTCCTAGATCGCAAACCCCGTAACATTCCATGGGAGTGTCGAGCGGAGCTTTCTAGACTCTCTATCTGATGGACTGCTAAAACGTGTCCTGAAGGGAACAAGTGGACACGTTACATCATAATATGTATCTAATAAGGCTAACCATATGTCTAACTTTGATTAGTTAAAAACCAACAATAGAAAGTTTATATGATATTTGTCAATGCCATTTCGACCTAAAATTGATAAAGATGCAAAAGCAAAAGTATTAGATCTCAAAACTGAGTATTCTTACTTCAAATTAAAAGAGAACGCTACATAAGAAAACTTCAAGGTTGATGCCATTACCTAGTGGAGAAAATTATCATCTTGAAAAAACCATGCACCTTTCCATTACAACAAGAACTAATGTGATGCCCTTTGGATATCCATCTATCCATCAATTCCATCCATGTAAGAAAATTGACAAATTCTATAGTGACATACCTCCCTAATGCTACCAAAATTTTGGTGCTTTATTATTCTTATACGAAATTCAATAAAATACTTCGAGCATTGGTGGATAGATAAATAATATATATAAACATATATATACTATATAATATAAATGATTTATTAAACAATGTTATATTAGATTATATATAAATAATTTTATATATAATGAAAATAAATAGTAAAAAATCTTTTATTGTATTAAATGATAAATATTTAAAAATATTAATTTTTTAATTATATTGAATGATATTATATATATATATAAAATAAAAAATAAATATTAAATAAAATTTTATAATACATCATTTAATACTATTATATTAGTTTGATAAATAATATATATAGTTTATAATACATTTAATATATAGTCTAATTTAATACTATAATATTGATATTAAAAACAATAAAACTACACAAGTGACATATATTAGAAAGCATTAAAAATGACAATGATGACGAGTTACAGTATTATCAATATATATATTTATATTCATGTATAATATTGATTATGATTTGTGTGACGTGGAGCCTTAATTCCAAATCATTTCTTTTTCAAAAACGATAAATCAAATAAGAAATCAAACTCCAAAAGTGAGAAAAAAAATAAAATCTTTTTTATTTTGTCTTCTTTCATCGTCTTCTCTACTCTCCTGATCTACACAAAAATATCTTCTCTTAGTCTTGTCTAAAGCTCCAACCAAATCTGCATTGAGTTCTCTGAGTCTTCAACAATATTCTACCAATTCTCTCTCTCTCTCTCTCTCTCTCTCTCTCTCTCTCCCCCTCTCTTCTATCTCTCTTCTATCACTCTTCTCTCTCTCTCTCTCTCTCTCTCTCTCTCTCTCTCTCTCTATGTATTTCTATCTCTCTCTTTCAACCAAAAACAAGCTATCATCTCTCTCTCTCTCTCTCTCTCTCTCTCTCTCTCTCTAGTAGAAGCTCTCTTATGTCCCATGGATTCTCTCTCTTTTCCCTCTAACACACGCACTCCATCTACTACCATCTTCTATGCACACACCCACACCACACACTCTCTCATAGACTCTCTCATGTCCCATGGAATCACACTTTATTTCTATTTCGTTTACAGTTGTAGTTCTCTCTCTCTCTCTCTCTACATAAGATTAAGACTTAAGTATGATTATTAATCTCTAATTAATATCTTGTGTGATTTTATGCAAGTTTTCAAATAACTAAGCCTTCAAAATCTAATCAACATGCGACACTATCGAAATATTGTTGAAATAGGAAATCCAACATACACAAGTAATGAATCAACTAGCCATTACAACTATTATTTTAGGTATACTAATCAATCCAATAGATCTCTTTTTTAGTGGACTAGGAAAAAAAAATAGTTTAAATTTAAATATTCAATATATAGTGTGCATGTAGTTTTGTTTACATAGTTTCCTAGCCCTTGTGTTGAGATTCAAATCTTAGTTGAAACTTGTAAAAGAGGGAAAGAACAAATCTAATGTTCAAAAATGAAAAAATGGTTTGTGTTAGAGATATATGACTTTATAGTTAGGATGTAAATTTGAAATTCAAAATTTTAGGATATTCAATCCTATTACCAGGAGATTTAGAATTGATTGAAGTTTAAATGCAATGAGTTTAGATACCTTTCACCCTTAAATTTAAAATTCTAAAAATGTCAAATATCGAGTTTGCACATGTAGTCTAGTCTTCTCTCACGCTCTCCTTCAAACTAACCTTGATCATATGCTCATGCTCATTCAAACTATCTTTTACATTAATATTGGCCATATATAGAGCTTGAGCATGTGCTCCAGCCTATATAGAACCTCTCCACTTTTATGTGTCTTTGACTTCTCTTTGGGACAAGGCATTAGAGGCTTGAGATAGTGTTGAGCATGTGCTCAAGGTTTTATTGACCCTTATTCCCTCTCTGTGTGTGTGTGTGTGACTTTGAGATCTCTTGAGCACAACTTGAGCATGTGCTCAAGTCTCTCTTAGCCCTCTCTTTCTAGGTGAGAAAAGCAACATGATTGTCTCCCCACTCACACTTAATGAGACCATGGCAAGGTATTTTATCCTCCTCCATTCATATGTCTACGAGATAGATCTTGAGTACATGTTCAAGCTTGCATTAATACTCTCTATTTGATATGGATTTTTAAAATTCCTTTTAGACATAGCTTGAGAATGTGCTCAAGCTATCTCAACCCTCTCTTTCTTGGGGAGGAGCTTGGCATGATAGATTCATAGCCTCTTCTCTATCTCCAAGGTACCTTGAGATAGAGCTTGAGTACGTGCTTTGACATATCTCAAGATTGTATAAACTCTCTCTTTATAGTAGAGGACCTTGGCAATACACATTCATGGTTCCTCCATTGTCTTTGACAAAGCTTGAGCATATATGTAAGCTTGTATGAACTATCTCTTTTTTGTAAGACTTTTGAGATAGCTCAGTAAAGGGCTTGAGCATGTGGTCTAGTTTGTATCACCCATCTTTTTTCTTTTGGGGCAAAAGGGGAGGGGAATGCAACTTGGCATGCTACAGGGATAGAGTGTGAATAGGTCCTCAAGCCTATATGGACCTTCTCCACTTTTATGTGTCTTTCAGTTCTCTTTGGGCATGGATTTAGAGGGCTTTTATACACTTGAGCATGTGCTCAATCTTGTATGAGCCCTCTCTCACTAGGGAGGAAGGTAGCACAATTGTTTTCCATCTTATCTCATTGAGACCATGGCAGGGTAGTTTGTCCTCCCCCATTGAGACATCTATGAGATAGAGCTTGAGCATATGATCAAGTTTGTATTAACACTCTCTATTTGATATGAATTTTCCAAAGTCTCTTGCACATAGCTTGAGAAAGTTCACAAGCTTGTCTCAACCCTCTCTTTGTTGGGGAGGATCTTGGCACGATAGATTCATAACCCCTTCTCTATCTCTAAGGTGCTTTGAGATAGAGCTTAAGCATGTGCTTGGGTGTGTATCAACCCTTTCATGTTATGATATGATTCTCATGTGTCTTAGGGACACATCATGCTCAGACTTGTATCAACTATCTCTTTTTGACAAGGCTTTTGAAATAGCCCTCCAAAAGAGTTTGAGCATGTGCTTAAGCCTATCTTAGCCCTCTATTCCTAGGTGAGAAAACAACATGATTGACTCCCATCTCCCTTCATTGAGACCATGGCAAGGTAGTTTCTCCTCCCCTAGTGAGACTCTTTGAACAGAGCTTGAGCACATGCTCAAGTTTGCATTAACACTCTATATTTGATATGGATTTTTCAAATGTATTTTAGACATAGCTTGAGAACATACTCAAACTTGTCTCAACACTCTCTTTCTTGGGCACGGGCTTGGCACGATAGATTCATAGCCTCTTCTCTATTTGTAAGGTGCTTTGAGATATAGCTCAAGCACATGCTCTGGTGTGGATCAAGCTTGTATAAACTCACTCTTTATAGTGGAGGACCTTTGCAATATAGATTCATGGCTTTCCCATTTCTTTTGAGATAGCAATCAAAAAGAGTTTGTCCATGTGCTCAAGCCTATCTTGGCCCTTTCTTTCTAGGTTAGCAAAGTGGCACAATTGTTTCCCCTCTCCCTTCACTAAGACCATGGAAATATATTTTCTCTTTCCCCATTGAGACTTATATGAGATTGAGCTAGAGCACATGCTCAAGTTTTCATTAACACTCTTTGTATGATATGACTTTTCAGTATGTCTTTTAGAAATAACTTGAGAACTTTCTCAAGATTGTCTTAACCCTCTCTTTCTTAGGGAGGATCTTAGAATGATAGATTCATAGCCTCTTATGTATCTCCGAGGTGCATTGAGATAGAGCTTGAGCACGTGCTTAGGCATACATCAACCCTCTCAAATTTTGATATGAGTTCAAGGTGTCTTAGAGATAGAGTGTGCTCAAACTTGCATAAACTATCTCGTTTTGGCAAGACATTTGAGATAGCCCTCGAATTCGGCATGCCCATATGCTCAACCCTATCTCACCCCTTTCTTTTTAGGTTAGAAAAGTGCATGATTTTTTCTCATCTCTCTTTGTTGTGAGACCATGGCAAGATAGTTTCTCCTCCCCCATTGAGACTTCTATGAGAAAGAGCTCATTCAAGCTTGCATTAGCACTATATATTTGATATGAAGTTTTGATATGCCTTTTAAACACATCTTGAAAATGTGCTCAATCTTGGCATGATAAATTCATAGCCTCTTCTCTATCTCTGAGATGATTCGAGATAGAGCTTGATCAGGTGTGTATCGACATCAACCCTCTCAAATTTTGATTATCAGTTCTAGTTGTCTTATGGAAGAGTGTGCTCGAACTTAAATCAACTATCTCATTTGGGCAAAACTTTTGAGATAACCCTTGAAAAGAGCTTGACCATGTGCTCAAGTCTATCTTAGCCCTTTCTTTCTAGGTGAGAAAAGTGACATGATTGTTTCCCTATCCCTTCTTTGAGACCATGGCAAGGTAGTTTCTCCTCCCCCATTGAAACTTATGAGACAAAGCACATGCTCAAGCTTACATTGACACTCTCTATTTGATATGAAATTTTTATATGTCTTTTAGACACAACTTGAGAATGTGGTCAAGCTTCATCTTCTCTTTATTAGGGAGAATCTTGGCGCAATAGATTCATATCCTCTTCTCTATCTCTGAGATGCTTTGAGATACACCTTGAGCATGTGCTCAAGCATGTATCAAACCTCCCAATTTTTTATATGACTTCCTGGTGTCTTAAGGATAGAGAATGCTCAAACTTGTATTAAATATCTCTTTTTGGCAAGAGTTTTGAATAGCTCTCAAAAAGAACTTAAGCACGTGCTCAAGCCTATCTCAACCCTCTCTCTCTAGGGGAGGAAGGTGACATGATTTCTCCCCTCTCCCTTCATTGAGACCATGGCAATATAGTTTGTCCTTTCCCATTGAGATGCCTATGAGGCAAAGCTTGAGTACATGCTCAAGCTTGCATTAACAATTTGTTTGATATGAATTTTGGATGTGTCTTTTAGACATAGCTTGAGAATGTGCTCAAGCTATCTCAACTGTCTCTTTCTTGGGAAGGATCTTGGCATGATAATTTCTCTACATTCATTAGAATATCTATGAGATAGAGGTTAAGAAAATGCTCAATCTTGGATCAATAGTATCTTTTCTTAGTAAAATTTCAGTATGTCTTTAAGACAAAGCTTGAGCATGTGCTCAAGCTTGTATCAACCCTTCCTTTTAAGGGGAGAAGCTTCACAATATAGATTCATAATTTCTTATTTCTCCTTCAAATTTATTTGAGAGAGCTTGAGTGTGAGAGAGAGCTTCAACCTTGTATCAAACTTCCTTTTAAGGGGAGAAGCTTCAAAATAGAAATGTATGTGAGAGAGAGCTTGAGTGTGTGATCAAGCCTTCTTTGTTTGATATGACTTTGATGTGTCTTTGAGACAAAGTGAAGAGACTTGGTAGGATGGTGGGACAAAGATTGAGCATGTGCTCAAGCCTAAATAGACCCTCTCCGCTTTTATGTGTCTTGGACTTCTCTTTAGGACAAGGCTTTAGAGGGTTGAGATAGGCTTGAGCATGTGCTTCTCTCTCTCTCTCTCTCTCTCTCTCTCTCTCTCTCTCTCTCTCTCTCTCTCTCTCTCTCTCTCTCTCTCTCTCTCTCTCTCTCTCTCTCTCTCTCTCTCTCTCTCTCTCTCTCTCTCTCTCTCGCTCTCTCTTTATGCTATTTTGAGATCTCTTAGGATAGATAGTGAGCATGTGCTCAAGCCTCTCTCAACCCTCTCTTTCTAGACCAGAAAAAAAATGATTTTCTCCCCTCACCCTTCATTGATACCACGACAAGGTAGTTTCTCCTCCCTCATTCATATGTCTTTTAGATAGATCTTGAGCACATACTCAAGCTTGCATCAATACTCTCTATTTGATATGCATTTTTGAAATTCATTTTAGACACACCTTGAGAACATGCTCAAGCTATCTCAACCCTCTCTTTCTAGGGGAGGAGCTTGGAATGATAGATTCATAGCCTCTTCTCTATCTCTAAGGTGCTTTGAGATAGAGCTTGAGCACATGATCTAGTATATATCAAGCTTATATCACACCCATCAATTGTGTAGATTAGCATGGGGTTCGTATGTGAGTTAATAAAGTGACCTAGAATAGATGAAACATGTGCAAGAATAAATCGGCCTAACATAGACAAGAAATATAAAAAACAATCAAAACATTATCGCTTTACTTTTTAGCCAAGAACAGATGATGATCTAGCTAATTTTAGCAGAAATGCAAGAGTGAGTAATTGTGATAGAGTGAGTAATCCTGACGAAACCTGTGTCATAGAAGTCTATAGGAAAAGTTGTCCTGTTTCTTTTCATATTTCAAGTCTAGTTTACTTGAACTGACATAAATTTTGACACAAAACTCCAAATTGAGGACGGATTTGCTAGAAAGAAAGCTTTTGAGACCTTAAGAGTTTTCTTGAGAATGGTGTTTCCTTAAGAGTTTCCCAAATAACAACATTTAGGGTGTCCAAGAAAGGCATATCTACAATTGAACATATCTGCAATCTAAATGATGATCGATGTGATGATCAAGTGAACTTCTTCTATACTTAAAATTCATAACATAAGATACTCATAACATACACAATACATCAAATTTAAGCATGAAAAGAACATGAATGAAGAATTGAAGAGATACTACATCAGTATACTTTCTAATTGTCTTCTACAAGGAATTGGTTGTAGTCGATCATGATAGCTCTGATACCATGTTGAGATGTAGAGAGAGAATATATATAGAGACATGTGAAGGAGAGAAGAGACACATCATATACACTCCCAAAGACTATTCATGTTGATCACAATTTACATATATATAGGTGAGACCTAGTCTAGATAGGGTGAGTTATATAGAGCTCCAACATAGAGCACAACAATTTTATATCCTAACTTGATGAAACTTGATGAAATAGTGCATTGGTATTATCCACCAAAATGGTAGACTTTCATACCAGCATGATGTATTTCTCTAGCCATGTGCCCTCCAAAGAAATAGTAAACTTTCACACTATCATGATGCATTTTCATAAGTAGGTTCCCCTAAAGTCTAAAAACTTTCTTAGAAACATGTTGCACCTACATGAAATTTCCTTGACAAAACGATAAATTGGGTTGTTCTAATAGGATACATTACATCAAGCTCATAGTAAAACATAATTTATTCATTGTAATATCAACACCTTTCATTAAGAAGTTCAAATTTTCATAAGGATTTACAACCAACTTGATGATGTGGATTGAATTTCCCTTTTCAACTATTACTTTCATAAACCTTTAACTCCTAGATTATGTAAAGCAAAAAGATCCATTAACATTTGGTGCAATGCATCAAGTGTATAATATTGAGACATTATGTTTTTGTTTGGAAGGATATTTTTTTGGTTTACTACATCAAGTTCATATATATGTCACCTATGTTTGAGACATTCAATCAAATATGTGTTTTGTTTCCATTACTCACATTATTTAAATCAATCTAGCATGTTTTTGGTTCAAAGCATAAAGTTACTATGTTTTTCTTTTTTCCAAATTTGAAACTCTTTGGGTAAGGTATTGCTATGTTCATGAGTTGGTGCTACATGGTAAATAACTTGAAGAAAGTAGCACTTAAATAAGATAAGTCATTTGTAGAAAGAGGTAGAAAAGCTATGGAATGTATGTAAGAAACAATATGTGTTTAAATAGCACACAAGATAGTAAGTCATGTAGCTTTTACCTTTTTAGCTTGGCAAACATTTACAAGTATAAGCAAGATATCTTGGGAGATATCTCTTATTTGTAATTCTTACTATCTAATTTGATGCATTCCACCAAAATTGAATCCATTTTATTGTGTCCTACGGGTTCTTAGGATTGCAAGTCCTTTTGACCATCATAATGCAAGTTATTGAATTTGCATCATTGATGCAATACTTTTTCTCCCTAAGATGCAAAAAGGCTAATGAAGTTTCATCTTTGTTTATGTGGTCTGATGCACTAGTTTAAGTTTGGAGTTTGTGCCTATAAGATTTGCAAATCATGCGGACAAGTATTTAACATAAGTTGGATTTGGAGGGTCTTTCACTATGAGCCAAAACAATGTATCACATCTGCCATAAACCTATAGGCATAGTAATAAAATCAAGAACCCACTTGTAATGAATACATAGCGGGTAGGTAGGATGAAGCTCATCTCTATGCCTCACTGAAGAGAACAACTTACAATCAGGGCATGTCTCAACAAACTATGAGATATCTTTGTACATGCCTCTCCACCAATAGCGCTCTTTGATCTTCTCATGGGTCACCCAAACAACTCGATGCCCATCCCAAAGACTTTCATGAAAGTCTGTTTCATGATCTGCACCTGTAAAGATCTATCACAAACAACTCTCAATGGCTAGCCTCCTCACTTTTGTGGATGCTTCCAAAGTAGCCCACTTTGCAAGAAGAAACCATAAGCTTTTCTTCTGATCTTCTTGAAGTCTGCATTAGACCATCCATCCTCTCTAGACATAGTAATAAAGTAACGTCCAATCTATAAATACTCTCCTATATACACTCTCATCAAATATTCCCAAAGCAGACACATGACAAACATGATAAACATGCATGGGTGAAAGATCAGCCCCATCATCAACGTCATCAATGTAAGAAAAATCCATATCATCATACCTTGCTCATGAAATCATATTGGCTATTGGATTTTCTTTACTTGCTATGTGCCTGAACTTAGGATTCATGGATTTTATGTACCCAATCCACCTAAGCATGGAAATATCTAGAGTCGATCATACCTAGAAGAGACAAACAATTAGTCTCGACCACCACAATAGCAGCAATGAAGTACTCTCTGGCATTCTTGGGAGCCGTGACAACTCCCAAGAGCTCTCTCTTAATCTATGAATACCTATGTTGCCGCTCATTTAGAACTTTTGCCCCAAACCAAATAGCATACCTATCCCATCTACATTGTCTTGGCCAATAGCCCATACAATGCCGATAGGACTAGTATCAATAGTAAGAATAATAGGTTTCCCACACTCATAATCTACATTTCAAAGAGTCAGTGCATCTCTCAATAATTTCTTCAGTTTCTACATGGCTTTAATATGTTTTATTTCCCAAGAAAAATATTGCCCTTCTCTCAAGAGCTGGTAGAGATCATCTACAATATGAGCAAAATGAGGAATCCAAGTAAGATAAAACACACAAGCTCCAAGAAACCTACGAACCTCTGGAATAGAAGACCAAATCTCCACAACCTTCTCTATGGCATTAACCTTAGCAGGAGAAGGCTTCCTACCATAATATCCACACATATGTCCAACAATTAAAACTTCTCTGGAAACAAAAATAGACTTCAATCCTAACAAGGTCAATTTTACTTTCTCCAGTCTGCAAAGAATCCTCTAACATCTCTAATATGTGAAGCCACAAAGAACCTGCATCCATGGTCATCTAAAGAATCATCTTTTCCTTCTTCCAAGAAAATCTTGATAGGTAAATCATCAATGAAAGGCATAGTAAGCTCAAGAATAAAATCTCATAGAACCTTGTTCATCCCATTCATCATATGGGCAACCGAATTAATAGCTCCTTGCGGGAGCATACACATTCGCACAAGGCCTAGGGTGTCTTCATCATAGTCAAACCTCTGCTATCTAGGGCAAGCTGGAAGTGATGATATACGGAATAAAGATCACCAAGTGAATAGATAGCACGTCCAGAAAAAACCTTAGCAAACTTATCCACAATAGGTCATGCCCAACATTTCGAATAGTAACCTTATTTACTAGTTGTAGGTTCTGTATGAATCTAAGTGTCTCATTCTTCTTAGGAAGTGTGAACCATCTGTTGGAATATGGTGCTAAAGATGGCTCTAAAATCCCCATCCTGATCCACTCATTTAGAAGCTCTACCAATTTGGCCAAGTGAGCCCTCGTCACAAGAATAGGCCGCAGATTCCAAGGGACATGCGGAATGGTAAAAATAACCATGGGTGTCACAACCCTAGGATCAACGTATCCAATATCATGTGGATAGAAAACAAAAGTTTTTTCATGTCTGCATAACATCTCTTCAAAACATCTTACCTTTTCAGGAAGCAGAAAGTCTTCACTCCCAATTTTCATCTCTTTGAATGTCTCAGTTGAAAACTTATGTTCGATACTTGTAGGATCACGTAAAGGAGGCTGCATAACAGCTCTCCTAATCATCTCATCACTGTCCAAAGGTAGCGGTCTTGCTGATCTAATCTTCTTGTCAACTTTCTTATATTTTGTCTGAACTCTGGCTTCATTGCCACAATATGAAAATTTCACCCCTCAATGAAAATACCTTGGTAAACACAAATTTTGATGTGTATAAACAACAACACCCAAATCTTTTTGCTGAAATATGTAAGCAAAAAATACAATTTGTTGAGAATCCTCAGCACCCAAATCCTTTGAAGCATGAAATCAACAATTTTGCAATACATCGCTAGAGAATGGACCTGTAAGAAATATGACAACTCTTGATTGTTAGCATTTAGCAATAGTGAAAGTTCTTCCATGGTATGTGAGCATGAAAGGCCATCATAGAGACCATCTATCCACTCTTCTTCCTACAAAACACTTGCAATCATCAATTCTTTTTCTTTTCTTTTTACATACTGCCTAGTAGCTCTAGGCATACCAAAAATATACTAAAAACACAAAGTGCTTTCAATGGATACACCACAAACACATGAGGAAAAACTTCATGTGCTAGGAGGTGAGAGCTTTCCCTTACTCGTACCACCATTATCTCACAAGACAGTGGTACCTAACAAAAATCTGGCTCTCCTGCTAGAGGAGGGAAGTCCCTCAAGGAATCCTTATTTTGCTGATAGTTGATACATATGGTCATGAACTGGATAGCTCTCTTTCCATCCTTGCTTCAGATCCGTGCATAGGCAGACCCATCATTGAGAACCTTAGTCTCCATCTGAGACTCAGCAATAAATTGCTACCCCAAAATAATAGGATAAGAACAAGAGTTTTGTACAAAGAAATGATAAGACTCACCTACATCTCAATAGAAATCTCTAGGTTTGGACAAGTAGCATACAAGTCTCCTGCAATGTTGTTGGTTGCACGCATGCACCAACCATGATCCACATCAACTGGCCATCTACCAGTATCATATAAACCTCACACTATGACATTAATCTCGGAGCCATGATCCAAAAGAGAAACACAAGGAGTCTCTATCTCGCCAAGCTTTACTACAGTCTCTGTAGTCGTACAAGCCCAATGACTACGAGAAAAATGGCTCCGAGGCACCAATTTGGGCACGTCTTTGCTCTCGTCATATTGTTTGGGCTGAAGCAAAGGATGAAGAGATTTCTTGGACTGCATTCACAGAGCTCTATGTGTAGACTCCTCAGTAGTCTCCTTATCAAAATCAACCTCCTCAATCTGCAACCCATAGAGAATAGCCTCCGCAACATCTAAAGCCTCTGAATGGATCATATCATGCATTGGCTCTTCAATAACTTGTTGTTTTCTTTTTATGATGTCGATGATAACATCATGAAATTCCCTTTTGGTAATCCCCAAGACTTCTCCAAGATTAAATTCAATTTTGCAATTAAGAATCTAATCCTCAAGTACCTTTTTCAAGTCCGTGGTCATCTCGATGTCAGATAGCAGCTTGAATCCAGGTTGCTTTTTGGCTTCGGATCCTTTGTCTTTGGGGCCTTTTGATCTTCTTGTACTTTTGGCTTATGTACGTCAGCCATACTCTACTCTGGTCCTAAAGAAGAAGGCTGAAGAACTGGTTCACTCCTTCCAATCACCCTTTTCAATCCTTCAGATTGATCAGTATCTCTTTTATGCTTTTCTTCAACAAGCGCTTCAAATCCTTGAGATTTTGCAATGTAAGCATAGATAGAAAAGACATCTACATGATCATTCCATGCAGTCCCTTTTCTTATTGCATCTCCTATAGATAAAAGTTTGGATTATGAAGCTTTACCTTTCTTTTTTGCATGCAGTGCGTAGGACCATAAAGGAGATTTTTCTGTTGGCAATTGCTCCAATTAAAGACCATAGGCAGCAGCTTTTCTCTTGCCACCTCTTGCATCACGTAAGAAGAGTGCAAAATAGATTTCTCCAATAATTTCTTCATACCTTCTTCGCCAAATTTTGGTTTAATTGGTTGCTTTGTATCTCTGAAAAATATCATCCTGTCCTTCCAAACCACCAACTTCAGTCTTTTCGCCTCTTCAAAGTCTTGATAGTCCTTCCGCTCATGGTCTAGACTATTGCACCACATGCAACAGCAAACACGATCATTTTTGGAAGAATTCATAGGAGTAGAAGAGGTTCGCATAGAAGTTGGAGCTAGGTTATGTGGTTGCTATTCTCTTCTGGTCATTTTAATTTGAAGATCTTTCAAGTTCTTTGAAATTTCCTCCACCATGTCTTTGACAGTCGGTTTGGCAGATGGTCTGACAACCGCAATAGGAATAGGCATAGTCATGGAAGTAGGCATAGACATATGATGAGAAATAGCAGAAGAAGTTGAAGGAGCAATAGGAGAAGTGGGAGAAGTCGAGGTAGGAGAAGACATCACTAGAGGTGTTTGCATGTCGTTCTACAAGTAAGCCTTCCATCTCCGCCTCTTTGTCAATGTGGAAACCATATCAATGGCATCCTGCCAATCAGTCTTCAATCCCATAGGCTACGTACGGTCTTTAAGAAGCTCTCCCAACTCATCTTGAAGTGCAGGATTAGCCGCCTACAAGAATAACTCCACTTTCTCCGAGTTCAGAGCTCTTTGCTCAAGTGCATCCAACAGGTTGTATCACTCTTTAAATTCTCGGAACAACTCAGAAGCAACAAGTACTTTATTGGATGATAGACCCATTCTCTGAATGTCTTTCGTGTAGAAATACCATAATCCTTGAGAAAATATTCTTCTTTGAGCGCCTTCTTGAGAACATTCCAGTTTGAGTCTTGCACAAATAAATCAGTCACCCTAACCTACAAAGCATGCATGACAAGCAGTAATAAATAGTTGCTCCATTTGGTGGGAACTCCAAAGAAGCGCATTTGGCTTTCAAAATCTTTAAGATAGGCTGAGACATTCCAGCCATCAAATAATTTATGCTCACTTACTACAGCCTCAATTGCCTTGGTTGCACCATGCGTATGCTCTTGTTCTTGATGCAACATTCGTTGTTGATCCAATTGTTGCTTATGTAGCAATTGCTGCTACTCCATAGATAATTGAATCTATTGATTCTACAACATAATGGCTAAAGAAAGAGTTTGCAATAAATTATTCATCTCATCGATCAAAAAGGAACAAGCACGTGATGATGAAGTGGGTGGAGTATTCGAAGAGTCTCCCATATCGACAATCAGAAGTGACGCTTTCACGTTGGGTTCACCAGATATCGCGAACAGAATAATATGCATGGGTTTTCGTGAATGTCACTCATCACAAGGATGCTTTGCGAGATGGGAGAAAGGATGAAGAAGAGTACTTAAGATAAATTCATGGAGTAAGAAGACCGGTTATGTTTCACATTCAATCATGTACACATGTGTGTGTTTTTTTAAAAGAATAAAAGTAAGCTTCTCTCCATGATAGCTTCCAGACAATAGCTATTGCCTCTCCCCTTGTCTCTGATTACCTCACCTTGAGAGAGAAGGTAATGTTTCTTTATGGCAATAGTATTCAATACACAAAACCGTATTAATCAAAAATAAATTTTGTGTCTTGTAGAGCTCATGTTCAATAGAAATGGTCATGTTAAGGATATGAACACACACACATATATATACATACATACATGTGATCTTATTTGGTGTTTATATGAATGACTTGAGGTGAAAAAGGTCATGGTACGATGATGGAAGCCTCGATCCGTGTGTTTGAAAGACGGCAAGATCTCACTAGTTTGCCTTTGGGGCATGTGAGAGGGAGATCCAAAATCGGAGGAGGTTCTTGATGAGAGATCAAAACCAAAGCTCTTCTTCCTTCTTGTTTCTAAAACTCAAGTTGGTGGTCTAGTAGTAATATTCCAACACCACGCAACTGCCTAGGATGGATGGAGGCCGAACTACAGACCATGATCGAAAGAACATGAAGATCAGGCACTATACATTAAATTCTTTCATATTTCTCGATTGACGATGGTGGCATCGACAACTGCAGTGTCTGTGGGGATGTAGAGCAACAATATGGATCACAGCCTAAGGGAGACAATGCAAAAGGAGCTATAGTAGAGGCGGCTAGAGCTACAGAAGGTGATGTGGGAGTATCAGGCGCAGCAAGCCGGCAACAACAACAAGAACCACAATCGCTCCTTGCCTTCTTTTTCCTCTCCTTCTTCTTCTTCTTCAGCTTTGCTGCGGACTTGAAGCACTACTTCAACAGGTCGTCTTCTTGTCTCTCGCTAGCCGTTGTCTTCTGCAACAACTTTCATCTTCATCTTCATGGCCCCATCCTTCGTTTAGCATCATCTTCTGTCCTTTCCTCCTCTCCTCACCACCTTCATTTAAAATCAACGCCACTTTTAAAAAAACATGCAATCACACGGAAAAGCCATGGCTTTTCTGTTGAAGCTTTTTTTTTTAAAAGCCCGATCGAATCTTGGCGTGCTTTTATTTTTCCAGTTATTGATGGCTTGCTGACATCATTGACTATGCCAATTTTGCTACCTCCACCAATATTACCCCAATTTGTCTAGTATCATAATTTCTTCGGCTAGCTTCTTCTTTTAAGACTGCCCCTTGGTTGTTCCTTTTTGCAGCAGTTTAGCCTTTTCACCCTTTCAAAAAAAACTGTCATAATCATGTATATACCATACAATAGCCTATTGTTTTAGAGAAGCTATTAACCAAGATTGTTGCACTAAGGGTGATCAGATTTAATCAGGGTTTAAGTTCCTCGCAAAGCACTTGTGTAGTCCTCCCAACGTTCTGGTTACAAAGCATGAGCAGCATGTTGATGTTTGTCTAAGGATTATCCATGGGTATAAAACATTCTTCCATTTCATGAAGTGCAATAGCAAGATTGCAATCGTAATTAATATCTCAATAGATTCCAAGAGAGGAAATTATCTAAGGTATGTGAAATCTCAATAAGCTTTGTCAATACCGAAAGTACCAATGTGGCAAGTTGTTTTACTGTGCAAGATACATGTTATCGATGCTCATTTTGAATACACAAGAACATTGTTTTTGTAGAGATTATTTTATCCATCTTCACAAAGAATGCAAGTGTCGGATGTAGCAATACTCCACTTAAATATCCATAATATGAGCAGATAACTTTTAGCTTTTGTAGGCTGCTAAATGTTAATCCAATTTTGCGTAAGAAGAGACTTATCATTTGCACTAGCAACATCCAAATTACAAGTCACATGGGGAAAGTCCAAGCAAAGGATCAACATTTCAATCTTTTCCTCAAGTCCTTGAGTCTTCAAAATGGAAATCTTCATATGAACCTATTTTCCATGCATTGCGCCTATCAAGAACATGCTTTGGAAAAAAAATTTGTGCCCAATCACTCATGCAGTTTGAAAATTAGAATCCATGCTATGCAATCAATCAAGCAATGTTTTCAAAAATTTATGAATGCATTGAAGAAATTGTGCCTAGCCTAACTACAAGTGTTCATGCTTCATGCAAATGCAAACACAAAAGATACACAAACAACATATAAAAAAATCCTAATGACGCTGACTAATGTTTTGAATTTCTTACAAAAAACTCTAGCCTTAGATTTGCAGTAGTGGACATGCAGTGCACGACACCGTCCCCACAATAAAGAGGCAGCTCGAAGAATACAATGAGTATGTCAAAGAGCTCCTCTCTCAACTAGAGAGAGCCAAGGAAGAGAAGGGAACCATGGTAGCAGAGCTTGAAGTTGAAAAGGAGGCCATGGAAACATTCCAACTGGAGAGATGAAAAGGAGGCCATGGCAACATTCCAACTAGAGAGAACACACCTAATGGCCATGGCCGAAAGGAAAGTCAATGAATTGAAAGAGCAACTACAAGCTAAGGAAGAGACAAAAACTGAATGGCATGTATACTTGAAGAAAGAAACCGAGGCCATATGATGCCTATGGCAGCACAATCAAGAGATTGTGGCACTCTACAAAGGTCTGCAAGCTCAAATGGAGAAACTCACTAAAGCCACAGAAGAGCTGCAGGAGCTGATGGAGGAAAGAGCTCGCAAGTATGAAACAGAGGTGGAGACACTAACCCAAGAGGCTACCTCAGCACATGAAGAGTAGCAAAAGCTAAGGGCAGAAATGAAAGACCAAGAATGAAGGCTGACACTGCTAGCCCAGAGGCAGGGGAAAGTCTCGAAGACATGAAGAAGATGGCAGAAGAATGGGCCAATCAAAACAAAAAAAGAGTCAAATCCTTGGCACGTCGCCGCACTCAAGCTGAAAAAGAAAAGATACTTGCCGAAAGTAGAGCGGAGGCATCCCAAGTGAGCTTCCACACCCAACAACTTGCCTTCCTAGAAACCCTATTGGATGTCACCCAAGTAGAGGAGGGAGAGTCCATGGAGGCAATGAAAAAGAAACTAGGAATGGCTCGTAGGGCATTGAAGGCCAGATTGCAAATGTTTCCACAACCTAGTGGAGTTGGCCCAAGCTTGGAAGAACAACGCCATTATCTCCTATTGGCAAGCCTAACCTCATAGGAAGTTGACTCACTCGAGTTTCTCGAAGAGGAGCAGCAAGAGCCAATTAGGGAAAGGGAGGTGGACATGAACTTTGAAATGGGACCACATGAAGTTGATCTTGTCCCGTTGCCTCCTTCCGAGAGGCCTGAAGAGCAACAACACGTAGGCACCTCCGGAAAAAGAAAGGCGGCACTAAGAGAAAGAAGGATGCACATGGTGGAGGAGACAAGGAGAAAATGGAATGCCATGGGAGTGAGGGCACCCCAGGCACCTATCCCACCATGTGTGGATGACACCCCAGCAAGCTTCCACGCTAACCTCATAATCTGGGAGAGGCAAGAAATGGCTAGGAGCTCCTTCAACCTCAACTTCCAATTTGCCACCTATCAAGGTGGTGGAGGAGGTGATTAACATTGGAAGCAGGCCCAAAACAAAATGCATGGAGGAGAGAGAGCAGTTCCCAACATTATGGGCCATAGAAGACACCTAATTTTGGCAAAATAAAGTTTTTGAAGTACCACGGTCTATGTTCGACTACGAATGCCAACCTACATGGAGAAGAAGGGTCTGCGACACCAACCTGGAAACTTGGATGGCCTTTTGCAATACTCAACCCTTCGAGTAGAATGACCCAAACTTAATGCCCTACCCTCAAAGGGTGGGAGTGGATTTTAACTCCAGTTTCCATGGTCGTTATGGCTTCCTTGTAATTTATAATCCTCATTATACTACATATGAAGATGCCCTTGTCTTCACCTCAAAAAACTTGTATGATACTCTAATCTAGTTCACTAATGAATTCTCTTCATGCCCTGACCCTGCCTTTAATACCACTTGTAATTACCTAGATTTCTTAGGATACTCCTTAGGCAAGACCCCACCCTGTCCGAGTGTGGCCTCCCAATGATCCATTTTGATCCTAATGCTATAGATAGTTGCGCGATGGCTTGGCTAATGATGCAAGCCACTCTATTTCCTTCATTTTGATAGCTCTACTAGAGGACATGAATGATAGCCGCTTCACCCGCTCCAATCATCCATTCCTCTCCACCATCAACCTTCAAGTCTGCCTAAACCTCAAGGGGTATCTCCAAAGACGCTGATTCCTTAATAAATCTATTAAGCCCCCTTCTCCACCTCACTTCAATGACGAAGATTAAACTTTTGTCACGACTATGTAACTTTTTTTTTTTTTTAAAGGAAAGAAACAAAGAGAAGAAAGCAAAGGAAAAGAAAATATAAAAGATATCACACGTCACCACGACAAGTTGCATATCCACCACAGCCACTGCACCTAGGGGTCCTCAAGTTAGGTGCGTCCAGTGGCCCTGATCGGCTGGCTCCATTCCTAACCCCCTAGTCTCATTTTGATCTCCTACTACCTGCTTAGGGCACATTAAGGGCAGGACATGCCCAAGGAGGTAACAATCACTTATAGTTAGACATGTCACCCTAAGCTCCATCCCACTAGCATGCGCACAATGCACCATACAACCATGGCACTCACCCACATGTAATGTATCTTTCTTTTCTTTCCAAGTACAACCAAAGGATCCACCATGAACTTTAGAGACCCTATCATCCATGCAATGCCCTCCCCATCTTACGCCATGTGACATCAAGAAAAGCACAACCAACCAAGGGATGGACACAATAGCCACAATCCGAAAGTGAATGAAGAACCTCATTGGGAACACCACAAGCAAACTCAATCATGAAGAGTCAAATGATGGATCCATCTAGCATCATTTTCAATTTCAAAGATGAACCGGCCCCTCAACCTCCCTCCAACACCAAGGATCATATCCAACGTAAGGGCCTTTTAGTTCCAAACATTCCTCCAATAGGTCCATAAATCCCTCCAACACTAGGGATCATATCCAATGCAAGGGCCTTTTAGTTCCATAAATCCCTCTAACACCAAGGATTTTATCCAATGCAAGGGCCTTTCACTTCCAAAAATCCCTCCAATAGTCCATAAATCCCTCCAACACCAGGGATCATATCCAACACAAGGGCCTTTTAGTTCCAAAAATCCCTCCAATAGGTCCATAAATCCCTCCAACACCAGGGATCATATCTGACACAAGGGCCTTTCAGTTCCATAAATCCCTCCAACAAGTCCATAAATCCCTCCAACACCAGGGATCATCTCCAACTCAAGGGCCTTCAAGTTCCATAAATCCCTGCAACACACCTCCCAACATGGCTTATACACAAACTCAAAAAGCCACTTGGCTACTCCAGCAACACAGTCCAACTCACCACCCAACAAGTGCCATGGGACTAGCACTCAACTAGGAGGGGGTAATGTTAATCCTCAAACGAACAAGGTAGAAAATCCAAAAAATCTAAAGCAGAAGACAAAGCCAAGGCAAAAGCGGAAGGGAGAATGAAAGCATGCCAAGAAAAATCGAGAAACATAATAAGTGTGAAAAAATCCTAAATCAAGGAGAGGCACTCAAGAAAAAGCACAAGTCAATACTTTGGTAAAAGAGCACAAGGCGCACCGTGATTTATTTTAAGATAACTCTATTGGGAATCAAGGTAAGCTCACTACACTCGTAGAGAGGGATGGCGTGTCGGCTATGTGAGAGTTAGCCATTAGTGTTTGCTTCAAACTCTTGAACAATAAGTGCTCCGTGGGTCTTAGCGATTGAGCTTGCACTCGCATCTATAGGCGGTATCGAAATCTTGATCGATAGGGACCAATTTATTGGTGTATGCCAAAAGGTAGTGAAATAGATCCAAAAGACCGTCAAGCAAGGTGAGCTTCAGAAGCATGAAAAAACTCAAAAATCTAGATGGCGAGCTGAAATTATTTGGAGATATTCCCCTCAACTACAATATATCATTATGCAAAGACAAGAATGCATAGATTATAGAACTCTAGCCTGCAATTTAATTATGATTTTAACTAGCACGATTCACTAATTACAGTATGTATTATCGCATGCTTGGATCAGAGTAAACTAAGATTATATGAATTGAAAGTACTCAAAAGTTTACAAAATTTTTGTATTCATTCTTTATTTTAAAAAATTACAAGGATTCCACTATCTCAAGGATATGTGGAGAAGCACATTGTTTACATATCATGGATTGCTCACTACTACGAAGCCTAGCTTTTCTAGTATCTAACTTGAAATAGAAGTTGCAGACGGGCTCATTGGGTTGGATTTCTTGTCTCATAAAAGAAATGGGCCAATGGCTCTTTGCACAACACTAACCACAAAAGGATTATGACCATTCCACAAGATAACCACATCTATGAGAGCTGTATATGTCTCATCTCAGGTATCTTGATCCAAGTTGATCCACTCCCCTCACAAAACTCTCCATCTTCTATATTGAAAGCGAATGCACAGAGTTTGTCTAGCAATGAAATACCTATAATAAAAGCAAAAATAATAGTAAGTAAATGCAACTAACACAACAATTCATATAAGCAAGACCTATGTCAATTAAATCATGCCAAAGTAGTAAAAAAGATTTACCTGAATGTGAGATCAGATTGGTTGACCCTACACTCAATCGTCTCATCAAAATGTGTTCTTTTGACTTGCCAAGACTCACCTAATAGCTAATTCATCCATTCCTCGAATGGACACTTGCATTGATAATTAATCTATGTTTTCTTTAGAATATCACATGAACCAAACAAATGTACAAACAATGAGAATGGAATAAACCAACTAAGATGCACATCTTCAGAGCATGTAAGTCCAAGATAAACTAACTAAGATGCACAACTATGATGCAAAATAATAAACAATGATAAAATTTAAAAATTTATTATTTTATTTATAATTTTCAATGTAGTTCTCATCGTGTAGAGAGATTTATTTGTGCATATAAACATGTTGGATCAACACTTTTATTAATGTACTTGTTCCATTAAACACTTTTCTGAACTCTAAAATTCTATCTTTTCAATGTTTTCTAGGGTTTGCAACATCCTTACACCTGACCTTGAAACTCCCTCAAGTACTTGGGTGCATCAAAATTCAATCCAACTTATAGTACTTATCACAAATCCAATTTCCACCGCTATCTTTCCTATTGAAGACTTACATTGCAAGTATGTTACTGATGTTTTTCCTCTGTTGAAGACATCTATAATAACCAAATATAAAAGTTACTTGTCACCATGTGTATAATTTGCAAATGTTCTCTTCAAATGAAATGAAATTTAAATGGAGAAATTAAAAAAAAAACATTGTACCTATAATTCTTTTCACAAAGAAGCCCAGAGATGTTGAACAAGAAGTTGACTTATAACAAGACAATTGTTCCTTCACTGACAAATTCCTAGAGTACAAAAACAAAAGAAATCTCAGGTCAAAGCATACATATAACTTACATAAGCTTTGTCCAAATGAGTTGAAACTTAACCATGGAGCAATAGAAAAAAATGATAATATACCTTTGGCTCTCTTTGCAAAGAAGCCCAAAGATGTTGAAGAAGTTGAGTTTTTAAAAAATCATTGTTCTCCACCCTCGGAGACTCTTGGAGTGAAAAACAAAGGAAAGGTTAATATGCATATAGCTTGCATACATTTTGTCCAAATGAGATAAAATTTAATTCTGGAGCAACAAAGAAACAAGACAACATACCTGGTAGGCCGACTTCCAAAAGAGGCAAAGCCATTATCAATGGGTGAATACTTCCTGCCTGAACCAGGAATGACTTCTGAAATCACTTCTGACAGTGAGATAGAAGCATGGATGTACTGCTCTCCCTGTTACATGGCCATAGCAGAAGCCGAGACAGAGGTAGGAGAGGAAACAGAGAATCTGTTCTTCTGTTACAGAGCTTCTACAGAGACAGAAGCAGAAGCAGAAGCAGAAGCAGAGACAGAGACAGAGACAGAAGAGGATGAATATGATATGGACGAAGAAGGTTATGAAAGTGAGCCAGAAGAATCTATCCCACCTACAAAGGATACATTTGAAGAAGAAGTTCCAGAAGCTTCAGAAGCAGGCGAGCTCATGCTACGGGACAGAATGGTGATGGTACCATTTGGTCTAGTAAATGAATCTTCTCATATGCAAAACCTTTATAAGGAATGGATTAAGAAGAACAAGCCATCTTTTAGCAGTGGCTCATGCCGTCCTAACCCATCCTTGCCAAAGAAAGATGATGATGATGCACCGTGCCAACAAGCACCAGTCCGACAAACCCAACAGGCATCAGAGGGTCCCTGTTATGTGACGTTCCTGGATGTATCATCAGAAGATGAGTCTTCACGCCAAGAGGTAATTACTCTTGAAACCAAACCCGACACAGCTCTAATCCCATTCCAACGTCTTAAGGAGCAACCTAAGTCTCCACTGAAAGAAGAAGTTGGTTCTAGTGGGACATCAGAAGAGGACACCACTCCCTTGAAGGAGTCGGATCTGTATCCAGAAGCGGTCCGCGGGACCTTCATCTGCAAAGTAGAAGGTGAAAGGCAGTTAACCTTTGTGGATGCAGATGGCACTGAACGCCACTTGAAGGTGGGTAGCAGTCTCCCAGAAGAGGAGTTGTCAACCTTGTCCAACTTGTTGAAAGAAAATTTGGACGTGTTTGCATGGTCTTACAAAGACCTAAAGGGGATTGATCCCACAATATGTCAACATCATATTGACTTGGAGCTTGATGCCAAGCCAGTATGGCAACGACAGAGGCGAATGAACCCGAATTATTCCACATTGGTGAAAGCGGAGCTGCTGAAGCTTCTAGAAGCCGAGTTCATTTATCCAGTGGCAAATAGTGAATGGGTTTCACCCATCGTGGTTGTACCCAAGAAGAATGGCAAGCTTCGTATATGTGTGGATTTTCGAAAGCTCAATTCCAAGACGAAGAAGGATCACTTTCCTATCCCTTTCATAGACCAACTGTTGGACACAGTGGCAGGACATGAGCTTTATTCCCTTCTGGATGGATTCAGCGGATACAACCAAGTCCAAATCGCCGAAGAAGACCAATCTAAAACAACCTTCACCACAGAATGGGGAACCTACGCTTACCGAGTGATGCCATTTGGGCTCTGCAATGCCCCTGCTACTTTCCAACGAGTCATGATGGTTGCATTTCAGAATCATCTGCACGACTTCATTGAAGTATATTTGGATAACTTCTGTGTTTATAGTTTAATCCGTGAACACTGGGAACACCTGGAACGATGCTTTGACCGATGCCGGGAGTATGGGATTTCCCTCAACCCCGACAAATGCATCTTTGGGGTCTCTTCTGGAGTCCTGTTGGGCCACATTGTCTCTGCACAAGGGATATCAACAGACTCTGCAAAGATTGAAAAGATCGCAGCTCTGGCAGCACCCACCAACCTCAAACAGTTGAGGGGATTCCTAGGCCATGTGGGTTACTACAGAAGGTTCATAGCTCATTTCGCAACAAAGGCAACCTCCTTGCACAAGCTTCTGAGGAAAGATGCAGAGTTTACTTGGACGGAAGAATGTGACAAAGCCTTCCACACTCTGAAGCAGTGTTTGATAGAAGCACCCATTCTGCAACCTCCTGATTGGACGAAAGAGTTCCATGTACACACTGATGCATCAATTGAAGGTTTAGGTGTTGTCATCTGCCAGAAGGGCTCCTCGAAGCTGGATCAACCGATCTATTATGCAAGCCAAAAAGTCACTGATAGGGAACGGAACTATATAGTGACCGAGCTGGAGTGCTTGGCAATGGTGTTTGCCCTAGAGAAGTTTCGCCATTACCTCCTATCCACCCACTTTAAATTTTATGTGGATCATGAGGCCCTGTCCTTCTTGATGAACAAAGCAGATGTGAAAGGACGAATGATGAGATGGCTCCTTTTATTCCAGGAGTTCGACTTTGAGGTGATTACTAAGCCTGGTCGTTCCCATGTTCTGGCTGATCATCTATCGCGTATCCCACAAACTGCAGACGAGGAGCAGGATGATCCAGACCTCCCTGATGCTTCCCTCTTCTTGGTAGAAACTGTAACTCCCTGGTATGCAGACATTGCCAATCTGCTAGCAACCCAATAGTACCCTCCTGGCATTTCTAGTCAGGAAAGGAAGAAGCTCATGCTGGAATCAGCCCCCTACACCCTGCTAGGCGGTGCACTGTACAAGAAAGGCAAAGATGAAGTGCTCAGAAGATGTGTTGCAGGAGAAGAGATTGGGATTGTTCTGAAGGCTTGCCATGACGAGCCATGTGGAGGTCACTTTGCAGGAGAAGCTACAGCCAGGAAGGCTCTACTAGCAGGTTATTGGTGGCCTACCATTCACAAGGATGCCTATGATTACTGTAAAAGATGTGATGCTTGTCAAAGAATGGGGAAACCCACGAAGACAAGTGCCATGCCACTGCAACCTATCCTTCCTTTGAAGCCGTTTGAGAAGTGGGGTATTGACTTCGTAGGTCCGATCGATCCTCCTACCAGAAGGAAACAGAACCGATACATCCTCGTATGTATAGATTATGTCACAAAGTGGTGTGAAGCTAAAGCCCTCAAGCGGGACGATGGTAACAGCGTGGCCCTGTTCATGTACGAGAATATCATCACCCGTTTTGGTAGTCCCTTAGAGCTGGTAAGTGACAGAGGCACGCATTTCCTCAACAAAGTCGTGGAAGAGTTGACAGAGTTGTATAAGATCCGCCATCGCAAGTCCACTCCTTATTACCCTAGAGCCAACGGCCAAGTCGAAGTCACCAATCGCATCCTCTGCTCAATTCTGACAAGAACAATTGCCGCACATCGTCGTGTTTGGGATGATCGACTTACAGAGGCCCTCTGGGCGTACAGAACCTCCCATAAAGCAGCAACGGGACAGACACCTTTCCAGTTGGTGTATGGAACAGAAGCTGTTTTTCCTGTTGAATTGGAATTACCCTCTTTGAGAGTGGCTATCAAAGAGTGTT
Source organism: Lygodium microphyllum (assembly GCF_053477565.2). Lineage (NCBI taxonomy): Eukaryota > Viridiplantae > Streptophyta > Polypodiopsida > Schizaeales > Lygodiaceae > Lygodium > Lygodium microphyllum. The sequence continues at coordinate 77,387,067 of NC_141156.1, forward strand.
TGGGGGATGATGTTTCACTGCAACGCCGTCTCCTGCATTTGGAATGTTTGGACGAAATTCGCAGGATGGCTCTACAGTGCATGGAAGCCACGCAAGCTCAACGTAAGGCTTACCATGACAGCTTTATCAAGCACAAGGAGTTCAAAGAAGGTGATTTGGTCCTAGCCTATGATTCACGATTTGGCAAGTTTCCTGGCAAGCTCCAACAGCGGTGGATGGGTCCCTATAAGGTACTTGCAGTCAACCCTAATGGCTCTATCCAAGTGCAGACCGTTGATGCCTCTGATGATCCCTTTCTGATCAATGGATATCGCCTGAAGAAGTACCTTCCTCCTTGGGGATCTTGACAATTACGAACACTTGATCCTTTTCCTCGTTGGCGTGGCATTGTACTTCTTATGATGCTACTTTTGATAGCCGTTCTTCAATCATTCCTGATGAAGTGGGCGCAACCCTCTGTCCCCTCAAACCCCCCTTCCAGCCTTGATCTCTTATCCTCTATTTTCCACCAGCGACAGTGGCGAGGTGGGTTCTGACAAATGGTTTTTCTACCATTCCCTTGCTCACTTTGCAGAAAAAAAAAGAGAAAAAAGAAAAAAAAACAAAACATATCGGTCATGGGAGAAAAGGACTTAGGTCCCTGTCATGCCGACCTATTCTTCGGGAAAAAGTGGAAACACCCTCGGGAATAGGGGAAAATAAGAAAAAGAAAAAAAAAACAAAGAAGAAAAAAAAAAACAAAACAAATCTGTTATGAGAGAAAAGGAAGCAATTCCTTGTCATAGCAGGTCTCGTGCCAAGAAAAGGTGGTAAACACCCTTGGGCGAGAAGCTGGCTGTGGAAAAGGTGGCAACACCCAGCAGTCCAGAAAGTGGATTCATTAATTAATATTCCCAGGATCCAATTCCGAAGCTGCCTCCCTTGGTACGCTGTGTCCTGGGTCTCTCTGCAGAGCGTCTAATTGTCCTCTAGCAGACGACATGTTCCTGTCCAATACAACGTTCGATTTACTGGCTACCTCCCTGGGTATGCCTCTTCAACACCTGATGACGCGATCTTCATCGACAAACAATTGAGTGATGTGAGCTTTCATCCTAACCGGATGGGGAAGTGAGTATGGTTGCCCTCTGTAACTATCAACAACGAGTGCGACAGAGGGTGGGGCGAGAGACCAGTCTTTTCCCTTCAAATCAAATGAGAGGTGAGTAGTGTGAATGAAGTGTTGCACACACGGGATGGGCCTCTCAATGCATAATGCACGATTTGTTCTGTGCACTGCACCATAAGGCTCCCTGGCCTTCCTTCTTGCACCGTATGCCGGTACAGGGCGGGATGCACAGTTGCACCATCAAATGCGCACAAGGCATACAACCTTTGCACAAGTGACCGTGAGGATTACATCAACGGGTTTCAGGAAAAGGTTGCCCTCTATATCTATCAACAGAGCGTGAGACAGAGGGTGGGATGAGTGTGACTGGAGTTTCTTCAATCAATTACCGAGAGGTGAGATTGAGGGACGTTACGACACTTGGAGTCAGGTATGTTCCCGTTTCCCTATGTACCCACGGGATGGGTCTTTGCTGTCATCACAATACACATCACCCTGTTCTGTACATTGCACCATAAGGCTCCCTTGCCTTCCTCCTTGCACTTATGCCAGACGGGTTGGACGCACTAATGCACCATCAATTGTGCACCCTGGCATACTCCTTCTGAACCATTCCCCCCTTGTCGATTCCTCAACCGGGTATGAGATATGGGTTTCAATCCTTTTTCCTTAAGTGATATTAGTCATGGGGCGAGTGACTGTTCTTTCATTTCAATTGAGTGATTGTGAGTTGAGTGTAGTATCCCTCATCATCGACGAATTTCCTGCAATTCCTTCGACCAGCTACCTCCCTGGGTACTGCCGCGTGGTCCCTGCCATGAAGGACGTGCGCTGTAAAGATGCCTTGGTCCCTCCAGCGCCGACAACCACACTGGACGTGCCGTCGACACTCAATCTTGATTCTTGACGAAACGGGCCAAGTTTTTCTAACCCTACACTTTGGTTTCTTCGTGATGGTCATGTTTTAAGTGTGGGGACGTTAGTGGATGGTCTGTGGCATGGTCTTAGGTCCCTGTTGCTCGGTTAACCCTATCCGTTAAGGTCTTAAGTGTGGGGACGCGTCCTTGCGCGTCTACATTGTATATCTTCTGCATATGCCTCAACTTGTTCATGCATGTAGGCCATGCCTTACTTTTACCCTGCTGGGGATCCCTTTCCACCCACCAGGCTATATTCCACCCACCCTTGGGGCTGTTCCCTTGTAGTTTTCCTTCATTCCTTGATTTTGAGGTCCTACTATATGAATGCATCCTACGTTCACCAAAGTCCCAATCCAACCTTATAGCCCTGTTCCTCCCTTTTGAGCTGATCATTTTTCCTTTTCACCTACCTTTATTCCGGTGCACGGTTTTTGAGTTATTAATTTTTGAAGCATTTTGCGCAATTTAGTCGGTTTTCCATGTGAACGCACTTTTCTTGCTTCGGAACCGTGATCTGACATCATAGCCCTGACAACCACTTTTTCCCTGACATTTTTCCTTTTTATTTCGCATCATTCTGATACACGGTTTGTCCATTATTAATTTTTCGGTTTTTTAAGACTTTTTCAAGCGTATTTTTGACATTTTTCCATGTGAACCTGCCCTGTTTGCATCGGAATTCCCATTTGATTTGACAGCTGTGTCCCTTGTGCCTTCCCCCACCTTTTTCCTTTTTCCTCCACCCTCTTTCAACTTCTGGATTTATTATTATTAATTTTTAAATGTGCTTTCGGGAGTATTTTTGGTGTTTTTCACATGTGAACCCCTCCTATTTCCACCGAAACTACGGTTTAACGTGATAACCTTGTGCCACTCCTTCCTGCGGACATTTTTCCTTCTTACTGTATGTCATTCCGGTGAACGGTTTGTCCGATATTAATTTCCGATCCCATTTTCAGGGTTGTTTTTTGGGTTTTTCCCATGAGAACACGTCTTATCTCCATCGGAATTATGTTTTGAGGTGATAGGATTGTCAGGCACATCTTTCTGCACAGTTTTCCTTTTTTCTGCACCTCGTTCCAATGCACGGATCTTTCGATATTAATTTTTAATTACGTTTTTTGGTTCGCTTTTTGTGTCTTTTGCACGTGACCGCCCTTTACCCATCCCGGAATCGCCGTCATATATTTTTCTTCTCTTCGGCCTGCCGTCCTGCCCACTTTTTGTTTTTATGCTATTTCGTTTTGACGTCCGGATTGGGAGTTATTAATTTTTCTTTATTTTTACGTGTATTCGCGCGTCCGTTTTGCGCGTGAACGCGCCCTTTTTCGATTTTACGAGTCTCCACGCGCCCCGGTCGTGTCCGTATGACCCGACCCGTCATCCCAGCGCCATTTCAATCCCGTCACGGCAAATTTTTCTTACCCCGCCCCGCGCATGTGCGCGGGACGGGGGTACGTACCCTTGTCCCTACCCAACCACCCCGCCCGCCCATTGCCCCTGCCCACCCCTTCCCCCCAACTGCCCACCCCATCCCCCCAACCGCCCGACCCCTTCCCTCCAACCCCCTCCCTCTCCCTCTTCTCCCTGTGTTCTGTTCCTACCCTCCTCCTCCATCTCCCTCCTCCATTCCCTCCCTCCCTTTCTTCCTCCTTTCCTCCTCCTCCCTCTCCAACCCGCTTCTCCATCTTCCCCCCTCCTCCTTCTCTCCTCCTTCCTCCCCCCTCCTTCCCCTCCTTCCTCTCCCTCCAGCAAGCCGCTGTCCTCCCCCGGCCGCCTTGGTGTTGTAGGTCGCCGCACTCCTTGACGGCTGCCTCCCTGTGCTTCTCCGCCCGCCCGTCTGTGCACGATCGCCCGGCCGCCGCCCTCTACGTCCCGCCGCCGACACGCCCGCAGGTCGCCGCCGCTCCTCGGCCGTGCCACCGCCCGCCGCCGCCATCCACCTCCCCTTCCTCCTCCTCTTCCTCTTCCACCTCCTCCCTCAGGTTAGTCACTAACCTAATTAGTGTTACCTAACCCTAGTTAGTTCACTAACCTAACTAGGTTAAACTAACCCTAGTTAACTAACCTAACCCCACCCCCTAACCCTAAATTAACCCTAACTAGGTTTACTAACCCTAACCCTAGTTAACTAACCTAACCCCACCCACTAACCACCTAACCCTAGTTAGCTGACTAACCTAGTTGACTAACCTACCCTGACTAACCTAGTTGACTAACCTAACTTAACCTAACTAAACCTACCCTGACTAACCTAGCTGACTAACTTAACCTGACTTGACTTAGTTAGCCTAACATGACTTACCCAGACTAACCAGACTTAACTGACTTCTTTATAACTGACTTATTTGATTAACATGATTTATGTGATTTAATTAATTTCTCAATTAATTTTTCCATAAAAAAATTCAGAAAAAATTCTAAAAATTCCTTTTGTTTTTTGCCAATTTTTGGGAGTTTGTCCGCTGGCGATTACCTACCCTATAATTTCTGAAAATTAAATATTTCCTAATTTTACCCCTAAATTGCCTATAAATATAGAAAATTCATTTAAAAATCGTAAAAAATTCTTAAAAAAATTCTAAAACATTCTCAAAAATTTCCCTCACCTCCCTTGCTCATTTTCCATTTATTCAACCATAAATAATCACCACTTACCACAAAAAAAAAAAAAACAAAAACAAAAACAACAAAAGAACAAAAAAAAATCAAAAATAAAAAAAAATAAAAAATAAAACCATAAACATAAACAACCAACACAAACCAAATCCACACATATGCTAAGGTGTTGTGTTTGTTGTTTCGTTAGTGATCTTTACTTTTCCTTTACTGGATTCACTTCTTTTGGGGGACTCTTCCGTGCGCATTTCTGCATTACATACACACCCCTTCCAGGTATTTATTTTGTGTATTTTATTTATTTTTATTTTCCCTTTAATCACAAATTAATTGTTAAAATGAACCCTTTAATTCACCCACAGTTTCCACGCGCATTCGCGCTCAACACACATATTCTTTTTAATTAAAATAAACCAGCCATTCACTTAGCACGCGCTACGTGCGCTAAAGAGGCACTTTAATTTTTTATTAAAAAGAACCAGCCGTCACATGCGCACGCACTGGCAAAAAAGCGCTCCACATCACCTTAATTTGTAATCAATGAATTGCATTTAGAGACCCAGTCGGGTATCGAAGTCCGGGAATCGAATAACTGCACCGCTTCACCTAATAATTGGTAATTTAATTTATAATAAGGAACCGCCGTTTTCTTGCTAAGGTTTATCACCTAATAAACATTCACCCATTTTTAATAATTTATTAAAATCAACCCTTCATTAAATTAATTCCCCCCTCACTGCACTTACTTCCCCTTTTTAATGAACCGTTTCGTGGAATGGGTATGCGCAGTTCTTAGTGTTGTTTTCCTGGTCCCGTCTTGGTTTATCACAGATATAGTTTTGATATGTGTCGGATGTGGTATTATTTTGGTTTACTGTCTTAGTTACGGTTAGGGGTACGGTATGCAATTTTTTTTCTTTTGTTGCCTGATACGGGGTTCTGGGTATTTGTCTGATGCATCGCATGAAGCTTTCAGTCGCATTTGTCTCGAGGTCATGTCAAATTTTTTCTAGGATGTGGTTTGCTTGGGGTTAGTTGGTCGTGTCACGTTTTATTGGTTATTCTCTTATCCTTGGTTTTTTTGTATGTTGCTTTGCAGGCATTCTCCTTGATTGTCTGTGTTTGTGGTGTGTGTGTAACTATCTGAATGGCGTCTTCTCATGCTCCTCCCCCTATCCAGTACGTCCCATTAGTTAGTAGGGATTTCTCTTCCCTACTTACTTTTGAGCCCCTCACGAAGGCGGGACTTGCTGCTTTTGTGGCTACTCCTTTTCCATTGCTTCCAGAGGATCCGTCGTTATGGGATGAGTTCCTGGCCTCTTACAGCAAGAAGACCGGACTAGTCCAGGGAATTTCTATGACTTTGACACCTCGTGGCTTAGGGAAGGCTCTGTCTCTACCCTTCAAAGGTGAACCTTTTGTGACCACTCGTCAGCTCTTCTCTAATGAAGAGATTCTAAAGCTGTTGCAAAAGCAGACAAGGGAAATCCTCGATGTTAAGAAGGTGATAAACTCTTCCGGAGTGTCCTTTTCTATGATCACTGATCCCGTATGGAAGACGATGTGTCAGTTCCTTCAGGACAGATTTATGCCTGCCAAAACCCCATCCCATTATTTGTCCAAAGAGCTTTTCACAGCTTCCAGGATGGTGTTGAAAGGAGTTGCTATTGATTGAAGCACATACCTCCTCACTAAAATGGATCAGCATTTCGTTAAAGTCACCAGGGGTAATGTTACCAATGTCACATACGGATCATATTTGTCTGCCTTCTTGACCTATTCAGGTTTACAGAAGACTATGCCTCCACCCCCTCCATCAGATTCAGTACCTCCTCCTCCCCCTTCAGAAGAGTCAGAACCCATTGACATAGAGGATGATGATTCTCCGCCTCCCCTGGTCATACAGCGCAAACGCTTGAAAAGGGTAGCGGATAAAGCCCCTTCTGTACTTCCCTCAGTGCCTATCCCTGCTACTTCTGGCAGTGAACTCCCTGGGTATCTCACTTGCAATAACCTGTTCAGAGCGCATCGTGAAGGATCATTAGAGATATCAGTTCCTTCCCTGACCAGTCTCGTCTCAGGAGATGCCATTCCTTTCCTCTGCAAGGATATTCAAAGTTCCATTGAATTGTCAGTGACAGCCTGTGTTCAAGAGCTGTACGCATCTTTCTATGAATAGCTCATGCAGTCTAAGGACCAGTTGCATAAGGCAACATCTGAGTTAGCTTCTGTTAAGGATACCCTAGCAGATTTATTTAAGCAAATGGAACAGCAAACCCAACTGGTTGCCACCCAAAGCGATGAGATCTCTTCTTTGAAGACCCAGTTACTAGAGGCTCAATCACAGGTTACTAGCCTTTCAGCGGAGAAGGAGAGGATGTCCAGAGAAGCGAAGGAATTCCAAGCTATCTTAGATGACAAGCTTTCAGCTTTACAGATGGCTAATGACACAGTGGCCAACCAAGCCTCCCAAATCCAGCAGTTGCAAGATCAGCTTGCAAAGTCCCGCTCTGTTCCTCTAAGCCCTCCTGTTCCATTCATTCCTTCTCTTTCACAGCAGGACTTGGCTGCTCTTCAGAGACAGGCTACTTTGTGCCCTCTATTCCAAGATAAAGTGGAAAGATTGCAATCCCGAATGGACTTATTATGGTCTACCTTTGAGCAGTTTCAGGAATATGTCTTACCAGACCATTCTTTCTTTGTCCACTACCACTTACAGAAGTTGGTCTTCTACATGAAGCTTTCCACGATGGATTTACCTTTTCCAGAGGATGGCTGGAGTGGGGCTTGGTCTGCTGAGTTGTTGACAGAGGTAGTCAGAATGGTTTTTGAAGATTCTATCACGCCAGATACCATGTTGATGTCATACATGTATCTACGAGGAGATTTGTTAATTCCAGATGAGGTAGATATGGCATGGTATGTAGGGGATGTGGTCTTACAGGCTGTTTTGTATGTCAATCATTTGGAGTTGCGCATAGCTGACATGTTCCAAAGTTATTCCTCCAAAGTGGCTGCTTGTCATGATAATTCGTGGCATCCCATGATTGATTCGGTGGTCCTCAATCAAAGACAAAACACAGCTCCTACCTTTGCCCAGAGTACTAACCAACTGAGGATGGATCTCTTAACCTTTCTTTCCAAACATAATCCGTTTGATGCTCCCTTCTTTGATGCCTATCATAGACGATCTCTCTTAGGACCTTCTGTTCCTACCCTCCTCTATTACCAACAAATGGCTCACCGCTATGCTATATATCTTTCCATTTGTCAATCTAATTCCACCATTATTTTACCCCTTCTTTTCCAACCTTCATCTTTCCCTCAAATTCCCATTTTTACATACTGTTCCTTTATTGAGGATAGGGTATTTTTCCCTTCTCCACCCTGTCCTTCTCCCTCCATTAATGTACCCTCCACATTTCCTGTTTATCAGTTAACACCGTTCCTTAGTGATTCCTTACAAATTTTTGCCACTCCTTCTTTAACCTTTTCTTCCTTTTATGATTTTTCCTATCCTTCCCTTCATCCACTTTCCCTTATTCCACTACCCTCTCCTAACACTTCCATATCTCAACCACCTCAGTTGGTTAGTGACTGTGACGGGTTTGATAATCAGATTTCCAGAAGAAGGGGATGGAGTTCGGATGATTGCCTTACAGGACCGCAGATTAATTGGCCAGTAATTCCAGGAGAATGGACAGCTTCCAGTCAAGCTTATCAAAACTATGTTCATTTTTCCCAGCAGTATTCACAGTCTGCAGATCCCTCAGTGAGATTAACTGCTCACTTTGCTTGGTACCTGGCATATATGCATAGGCACTCTCATAATGATTCCAAGCCTATTCCAAAGTTGTGCATGAATGTCAATGTTAGCATTGATTCCCAGCAGCTGGATATTTTGTATTTTCATGCCCTCTGTTTGCCTAGCAGATACTTGGTCCTGTTGGAAAGGATGTGTTGTCTTCAATTTTTTCAAAATCCTCCTAAAAACTTTGTAGATGAATCCTTATCTATGGATCATTTCCGACAACATCAATCTTTCAAGAGGGATCATCTTCATTGATACCTTTCCAATGTATGATGGATGCTTTTTTAATGAAAATCTCTATTTTTGGAGGAGTCATTCAGATGGTTGTGTTGTGTATTAGTGTTTGTGTTGTGACTTCATTTATGTCAAACGAATGTGGTGGTTTCCTATTGGATTTCGTGTACGAGCTACGTTTTGGAGAATTGTGGTGCTGGGGTCGTGGTTGGAGAATTGAAGCAGATGCAGATGAAGAAAAAGAAAACTTTTATATCCTTTACAAATTTGTTGTGATTTTCTTGTTTGATAAGAAGTGTTAATGTATAAAGAGTTTTCCTTTCTTTGTATTTTTATATCAGAAACAAGTTATAAGTTGGGGTCGCGGTGGATGGATTATTTTTTAGTAGATATTGAAGATTAAAGTTGAGCTTTTACCTGAACTTGTATTCCCTTTTTCCTGGGTCTCAAGGACACTTCCTTATTAAGTGTGGGGATATGTTGAGTGTTGAAATGGCTTGTTTTTTGGCTGATTTTTGTTGTTTTTGAGAGCTGAATGGTTGATTTTATGAGATGATTGATTGCTTTAGAAGTGATTTGAGAATGTTTTGGATGATATTGATTGTGTTTTGGAAGATCATGATGTTTGTTGGTGGTTCTGTGATGTTCTGATAGGTTCTGATAGGTTCTGTATACCTTCTGTTTTGCTCTGTTTTGGTCTGTTTTGTTCTGATTGTCTTCTGTGAAGAGGGATGGAGTATTGATTGATGAAGAATGAGATATTGTGAAATATTATTGAATGGTTTGTGAGAGTTTGGAATGATTTGAGAATGAGTTATGTGGTTTTGATAACCTTCTGTAGGTCTTCTGTAGAGCTTCTGTTTCTGTTCTGTCTCTGTTCTGTTCTGTACTGTAGCTGTTCTGGTACTGTTCTGTAGACTATTCTGTATGCTTCTGTATGTGTTCTGATGGATGAAAGTGTAGCTTGGGAAAGTTTTCTAGCCTTGGAAAGAGGTGAATACAAGTGCAAAAGAGCTGGAAGAAGTAGCTACTGAAGCCTCAAGTGAAGACTGAAGTGAAGTAACAGTAGTGAGCTATGAAAGGACACTGTAGTGGCTCTGGTGACTCTTCATATCAGACATACCTCTTGGGAGGGGTATCCACGACCTAAGAGGGATTATTGAGAGTGATTTTTTTGAGAGATTGTAGTGAGGATATGATGTATTATTGATAGAGAGAGAGAGAGAAAATCAGAGATAGCCAATTCTACTGAAACAGAGTGATTGTGTATGAGAGATTGAGAGAGAAGACTATGGAGATATTGAAGATGAATACTATGTGATGTATTTCCATCCAAAGATGGTGTACTTCTTTGTTTTCTTTGTTCTATTGATGGATTTTGTGAAGATGTTGAAGAATATGGTTGATTCTATCAAAACCGTGGGAGATCTACATGATGCTGTATGAAGATTTGTTGTGCCTGGTGTTCTTTTCTTCATTGTGATCATATGAAACATGATAAACAAGCTTGTTGATGTTACAAGATAGATTTTCTTGCAAGAGAATTACCTTTTCCTTGGTGTTCCTCTCGGGGCTCCAAAAGGTGAGCCATATCCTGACCAGAAATCCATGGAAGTATCGGAGATTGGAAGGGCATTGCATGCTGATGCCTCTAGGATGGGTTATAGTGTAGACATTTCTGTCTGTAGTGGTCTTCTGACTATATATGGTATGTATAGAGATAGGAAGAAGCAGAGAATGTGTTCAATGGGTTGTCAGAGCACAATCCAATGACATGGCACAACTTGCTTGCAGCATATGTTGAGCAGGGTAGATTGGAGAATGCCTTGAGATTGTATAGAAAAATGCAAGAAGAAAAGGTAATTCTGAAGCCTCAAGCTCTCATACTGGCTCTTTGTGTGTGCTAGCTTTCTTGACAAAGGGAGTGCTTATGCAGGCTCAGCAAAGGCGGTGTGTTTGGAAATAGGAATATCGCTTCATGCTGATGCCAAGAGGCAGGGTTTCACTTCAGATGCTTTTGTTGGCAATGCTCTCGTACATGTGTATGGCTATTGTGGGAGGGGTGGCTTTTCTGGTAAAAGGGAAGCACAGTGTATCGGGAGAGGGGAAAAAAAAGCAACGAACTAGAAAATAGGGGAAGAGGATTGAATGCTAGGAAGAGAAGTGAAGATGAAGAAAAGCGGAGGGAATTGCAGTGGAGGAGGGGGTAGCAAAAGGCCAGATTTCTCCCAGGTCGAAAATCAAACTTCTTCTCAAGTTGGGGGGTGCCTTCTTCCTCACTTTTGAGAACATCCATCCTTTCATGGATGGCAATGGCAGATGTGGAAGGATTTTGCTTGCCTTCTTGCTGCAGAGTGTTATCCCTTTCCCCAACGTCCTCTTCGTGGATTCCCCCAACCATGAGCCCGACTGTCTGCCTTTTGTGAACCCAATCTTCTACTATGATTGCTTCCAAATTGTGCAGTCACAGCAAAATTTCGAGATTCAAAAGGATGGGCATCCTCTCTTCACAAAAGAAGCTACAGTATGCACTCTGGACTTCCCTGAGGACTTGACTGCCCTCATCATTGAAGGAGTGTATGTCGGATGGACGAGGTTCTTTCGAGAGGTTCTTTCGAGCCATTGATGAATCTAGCATTGGAGGGGCAATAATGATGACAACAGAGTTGCTTGAGAGGCTGTTTCTTAGTACGCCTGCTGTTGAGGAATTTAAAAGGGAAGAAAAAGCAAGAATACAAACAGGCCGGAGATAAGGGAATTGGGTTCGTGTTCCCAGGGCTGTGCTTGGCGGCTACTATGCAGAAGGATCTTCTGGCCACGGTGGACCAAGCCCACGTGGAAGCAGTAGCTCGAGTTCTTGAGCAGGTGACTATCCTCAGGCAGAATGTTGCCGACTTTCTTTGGGGAACAAGGAGAGAATTACTTCCAACATTGAGAATGATGGCTCTGGATACCCTGGAGCAGTTGCTACACTTAGCATAGTAGGAGATTTTATGTTCGATCAAGCTGCATATAGAGATTTTCTTTGTGCTATTCTAAATACTGGAATCTCTCGAGAAAAAAAACTGGTGACATTCTTGTCCAGGGTGACACTGGTGCACAAGTGATTATTGTTCCTGATCTAGCCAATTATCTTGTTTCTTCTATTAGTCAGGTTCGTAGAACTCCAGTTATTTGTAAAGTGCTTCCATTGGCAAATATCCAAATTCAGCCTCCCAGGTGAGAGGCAGCACAATGGTTCAGATCATAAAATCTGTTGAAACGTCTCTTAGAGTGGATCCACTAGCAAGTGCTGGTTTCAAGATATCCTGGTCTAAGCTGGTTGACCTGATGAGTGCTGGGGATGTCCATGTAAATTGAAACAAAGTCACCAAAAGTGGCCATATGGTCAAAATAGGAGATATTATCTCACTGAACCAAAAAGGCAGGTTACAGATTGGACAGATCACAACAACTCGGAAGGGAAAATATGCCATGGAGCTTCTCCTCTATCTGTAGTCATAAACAAGTACACATGTCGTGGTTATAGAAACAACCTAATCGTCGCTTATCTCAAAGAAGACCAGCTTCTTGGGATTCTGCTAATACCAGGATATTCTCATACGCAGATACTAAACAACAAATAAATTGTAAACTATTTGGAGGGCTACATCATTTCTGATAAGATTCAGAGACTCTTGCTTTGACAAGATCAGTTATTTGCCTTTCCCTGTGGGTTTATTGTTAAGACTGTGGGTCCATGGATCCATCCTTTGGTTGATGCTGCTGAAAGGACAACGCTGAAATTTCTGTCTATAGTTGATAACCAGATTTATACTGTAGGTACCTATGTTGAAGGATGGATTCTATGTTCAGCTGAAAGCTTGCTTTCGGTCCTGCCGTCGCTGCATAGACGAGGTCTCGTTGGGAGCTTGGCAGATCTATTGCTGCTCACAAATCCTCTCATCTTGCTTATTTGTATGATTGATCTTCTATCCTAAAATTAGTCAAGGTCCTCTGTGGTTGCGACTTTGATTTCAAAAACCCTTCGACAACGGAACAATGAAAAAACAAATAGCCATATTAGATAATTTCCTAAAGAAGCAACATAACCTAATAGGAAGTCGATGCCCTGAAGAAGGTGGTCCATCAAGATTTTATTGTAGGTGGTGTGGTGGTCAAAACTTTCTAAGAAACTACCCTAATATCAAATGTAATATAGGTGGGAAGTTTGGCCATTTAGCTAATACTTGCTAGAGTAAAATCAACTCTCTTCAACAAGGGAGTAAGTACTTAGGCCCAATAAATCATCGAGCACAAGGAAACAATCTTCAGTGAGATGAAGGACCAAAACAATTACTACAAAGAGGAAAAGCTACCATGGAGGAGTTGCCCAATGGTAGTGGTGTCAACCTTATCAAAGCTATGTGTATTAATACCACTAAGGGTTCCAATTTGCAAGCTATTACAAGAGGACAAAAAATTTTAAGAAGGTAACAAGGATAGTGTAAAACCTATTGAGACAAACCCTAAACAAGATGATAAGAGGACGCAAGTTCTCAATCCTAATGAGGAAGTCGATCCTCTAAAAGTTGATGATCGCAAAGTAGACCCCAATAAGGTGCTACCAAAAAAGAAGGTAAAAGCTAAGAAAGAGGTGCTAAAGCCTAGTCAGCCAAGAGTAACAAAGGGTAGGTGGGAGAAGAGAACTATTGCTAGCTATCATGAATTTAATTGAGTAAGTTCTCCTTGCGAGGTAAAGCCTGATGTGAATCTCTTGCAATTGATCAAGTTATCCACAAGAGTGTGTAAAGAGTTCAACAAGATTCTTTGCATTGCGTATATTGTTGAGCCCTTGGGAATAGCTTGGGTGGGAGATGATTGGTTTGAACATGCTAAAAAGCATTATCCAAGGGTAGCACCATATGTTGATAGCATATTAGTGGAACATGCCATTGTGGACACCAGATTCTCCATTAATATTATAAGTTTAGAATTGATGGAAAGATTCAGGCCGAAAATCCAAAAGGATGTCTCCACAATTCTCTGAATGGCTGATGACACTTTAAGGCAACCTAAAGGTTACATTACCAAAGTTCATGTGATTGCTGCTAATGTGGAATGCATTGTGGACTTTAGCATGATCAAGTTTGCAAGGTGGCCAAGCTACCAAGTATTGTTAGGAAGGCCACTGATCTTGCAATCCCATTATCAAGTTGATATACCCATTGGTCGTTTAATTTTTGATAGAGGTGCCTGATATGTGATAATGGATGCGTATCTTGGATCTCCTAAAAATGAGAGAGTACATTTATCTTCATCAGAATTAGATGCATTAGATGATCCATCGAGTAATGGATCTTCATCAAGTGACGAATCAAAAGAGAGACCCACTATAGAGGATGTCTACCAAATGACTCTAAATGATCCGATACAAGCTCAAGATAGAATAAGAGACGTGGGTGTGATCGAGCTAGGCCTCAATATGTTGGATGATCCACAACCAATCAAATTAGGGTCTATGTTTAGTCTAGAAGAAAGAAAAAACTATGTGTCCTTGATCCAAGAATTCTGTGATATCTTCATGTGGAGGAATGATGAGTTAAGGGGTATTCCTCCCAGTTTAGCTCTGTATATCATTCCCTTGAAGGAAGATAGTTTCCCTCTCTCTGACAAAAAGTGAGACGTATGCCTTTTGAGCTAAGGGATGGACTATTTGAGGAGCTATAGAAATTTTGTAAGGCTGACCTGATATTTCCTATACAACAACATAGTGGTGTTCACCGGTAATTATCTTCTATTGACTCATAGGGCTAGATATGGATGGTTATAGGCCTTAGACTGGTTGCATGGCCTATACCATATGTTGCATTTTTTACCTTGCCAGGTATCCTTGAGTCATCGACTCCCACATGAAGACATAATCAATACTTTGGTCATCATCATCAACTTTTCATTCCTAGTAGGCATACATGTATCTTTGAGTCTTTGAAATCCAAGAAGTGTTTTTGGACTTGATGCATTTGTTGCAATGCCAAATAAGATACATGTTTTGATATGTCATTAAAGAATATTATATTTCTCTTTGGATTGGCATATCTTGTTCTTACATCATTAGTTTCAATCATTGTATCATCCTCTTTATTGAATAAATATACACAGGCCTTTAAAATATGATTGGACTAACAGGATGTAAACACTTGGATCATCCTTGATTAGTAATAGTAGTAACATTCATTAAATGTAGCACCTTCAAGGATTGTCTTGGCAATAGGAAGGGTAACTTTTCTAATGCTTGGGTATGCTTTAAACCAATTACCACTATCTTTGATGAACATACGTCTTGTGAGTGTGTTGCTAGATTGTAATGACAAAGGCATATAAGAAAAAAATTGTCCTATTAGTACAATTGCATAATAGCTTATGAGTAATGGATATCCTTGTTACATAGGTGAAATATAACCGATGTGTCATCAAAGTGTAGAAGCATTGTGGTTTTCTAGTTTGCTAGAAGGTTATGCTTAGAGATATTTTTGATAGATTCACAAGGGTTGTCTTTGTTTTTTACCTGAAAACATTGACCATGAAAATCATTTTTCTCTTGCACAATATATTTAGTTTCTTATCTCAGTTTTGGATAATTCTAATTATTGGATTATGGCCATCTAGTTTCAATAAATGGAACCATTTTATTCACCTAAAGTGGTGATGGTTATATTTCATGCTCATAATTAGGTTGCATGTCTAAATTTAGGACTAGGTAAGTTTGAGCATAGAAGTACCTCATTAGGTAGAGATGTATTAACATATATAGACAAAACCTATATTACTATATTGTTTGATTGATGGCATTTGGAGATATAATTATTATGCTAAGAAGAGTTATTGTATCATACTTAGGATTAGTTTAACCCCTTCTTTCACTACTAGATACTTGGATAAATTGAATAATACATTTATATAATAATGTTAAGGGGGTATGAGTACCTAGTAATGTATCATGAAATTCTCGAGTATATTCATTAGTTTGGCTACAATATGTAGCACCCTAAGTGGCTAGTGAAATGGTAAATTATTTGTGTACCATAAAGATATAGTGTCATAAGGTATTAAAATTATAAAAAATATTTATAAGGCTAGTGCTTGACCCCTTATAAAACTCATGCTTGATACTTTATGAAACTTTGATGTGTATGAGGCTTGAACTTGATAGAAGGTTCTAGATACTCTTACATATAATTGCAAGAAGATGTATATTAAATATTTTTGCCTAATGCTCCTTAAAAGTAGCTTTCATTATGTGCATTGCTCCCTAAAGTTATTTGACATGTAAAGCTTTATAGGCATGTTGCTTAGTCTATATTTGTAAATGTTATAGAATTAATATAAGGATGAGATATTTTCTATTGCTTTAGTATCTATCTAGAACCTCTTTTTATCTTAAAATTAGGGTCTATTTTCAACTAATATAATGGATATCATTAGCTTATTTCCAACCTTCCTAGAGTTTAGAAGATTGATTGAAAATGTTTTAGATTAATTATTGTCTTCACCTTGGGAGGTAGTATATTTTGACATACATTATGAATTTCTCTTTTCCATTATCAATAATGTGGTCTAGAGTAGGGTTGCTACTATCATGAGATATTTAGATATCATAGTCTTTCAACTAAGTTACACTTTTGAATGAGTCCTTAGGTTTGTTGTTCTAGCATTGTTGTAGGTGTGACCAAGATGATAATCAAGTCCCATGAAAACACCTACAATATGCATTAGATGCTAAGGTTCTTACCTTCATTTTTTATATGGATGTAAGTGACATGTAGATCCTCCACCCACTCAGGCCTGGAAAAGCTACTCCTAGGAAGTACCTTCAACAGAAAACAACAATTTTGTATACTTATAGTTATTTCAATGGAAAATAACATTTAGAAGCTTTGTGAGATTACAATTTTTAAATAAATTTTAGATTCATTTAAAAATTTATCATTTTTATTGATTTTTAATGCATATCTAGTAAATAATGACAATGTATGTTAAGTAATATATGCTTAGGTTAGCATGTAATGGATCTCGTTATTGGTGCGATGGTTTTAAGTGGGAACCTGTTGTTAGAAGTGGAGAGAGAGACAGGGTTGAGCACGAACTGAACCATTCAAGTTCCACACTCTTCTTCTCATTATTCCATCATAGAGTAAAAACACACATACAAGAGTAACATAGAGTAAGTGACCCGCTGACTAGACAGACTAACCATGGTCAGGTCACCGACTAGCTAACCGACTTATTTAATGTAGTCAGAAGCAGGAGACAGTTGTACACTAGCTGTCATGTTGGTCGTACATAAAGACAGTCACACACTACACGGGGAGCTTGACTTCTAACACTCCCCCTCAAGCTCAAGATAGCATCTGCACACCAAGTAGCTGTCTAAAACCACAAAACTTATCTTTACCCAGAGACTTGGTAAAGATATCTGCTACCTGCTCATCAGTCCTCACATGCATAAGATCAACCTTTCCTCCAAGGACCATCTCACGAATAAAGTGGTAGTG
This sequence comes from Lygodium microphyllum, assembly GCF_053477565.2. Lineage (NCBI taxonomy): Eukaryota > Viridiplantae > Streptophyta > Polypodiopsida > Schizaeales > Lygodiaceae > Lygodium > Lygodium microphyllum. Next base: position 77,404,293 of record NC_141156.1, read on the forward strand.
TACCTCTATGTATTTTGTCCTGGCATGGTAAACTGGATTCATGGCCAGGAGTACACTACTCAGATTATCACATAACAGTTTCACTGGAGCATCAACCTGAATATCCAAGTCAGCCATAAGCTTGAGCAGCCAAACAATCTCACATGCTGCCAATGCAGCCCCCCTGTACTCTACCTCAGTACTAGATAAAGCAATCGTAGGCTGCTTCTTGCTGCTCCAACTGATCATGCCGCTACCAAAGCCAAAGGCATAGCCACTCGTAGATCGTCTGTCAGTTGAGCATCCTGCCCAATCTGCATCTGTGTATCCAATCAGTGTCAAGGGCTTATCTCTGACATAGAACAGCCCATAGTCTACAGTGGACTTAACATACCTCATGATGCGTCTAACTGCATCCAAGTGCGGCTTTCTCGGCTTCTGCATAAATTGGCTTATCAGCCCTACTGCATAGCTCAAGTCAGGCCTAGTGATGGTCAAGTAAATCAGACTGCCGACCATCTGCCTGTACATAGTCACATCTTCTACTTCAGCCCCAGTGTTCATGTCTAGCTTTACATTCTGGTCCAGAGGTGTATCCAGTGGTTTGCATTCAGCCATGCCATACTTCTTAAGCATTTCCATGGCATAGTGCTTCTGCATCAGCCATAAGCCATTTTTAGCTGGTACAACCTTAATACCCAAGAAATACTTCAGATCTCCCAGATCTTTCATGTCAAATTCAGATTTCAGCATCTTCATAGCATGCTGAATTTCCATGTCATCATCTCCAGTGATTATCAGGTCATCAACATATACGACCAGCACTACCAAGCCACTGTCAGTCTTCTTTGTAAACAGGCTGTGATCAGCCTTGCCAACAACAAATCCAAGACTCTGCAAGTAACTGCTGATCCTAGCATGCCAGGCTCTCGGAGCCTGCTTCAGCCCATACAGTGCCTTTTTCAGCCTGCACACATAATGCTGAAAATCAGGGTGCTTATACCCTTCCGGCTGAACCATGTATACATCCTCTGCTAAATCACCGTTGAAGAATGCATTCTTAACATCCATCTGCTGCAATTTCCAGCCTTTTGCAGCAGCCAAGGCAATAACAGTTCGTATGGTTGCCATTTTTGCAACCGGGCTGAATGTTTCATCATAATCCAAGCCATACTGCTGAGCATATCCTTTAGCGACTAGCCTTGCTTTGTACCTTTCCACACTGCCATCAGACTTACATTTAATTTTATAAACCCATTTGCAGCCAACAGGCTTTTTCCCTTCAGGCAGTGGTACCAAATCCCAAGTCTGATTTTCAGCCAAGGCTTTCATCTCTTCGTCCATAGCCATGCACCAATTTTCATCCTTTGCTGCTTCAGCATAAGTACCTGGTTCTTTGATCTCCATCACTTTTGTCATGTACGCATAATGCTTTGCAGAGTAGCCACTGTATGTCAACCTGTCAACAGGGTATCTGACCCTCTACGAGCGTCTAAGCTGTGGTGCACTTCTCATGAGGCGGAATGTACCTGTTCTGCCTCGTGCCAGGCGTATAGACAGTCGGAATACCAAGTATCACTAGACTCATAGCCCGAAGTCATTCTGCCAGGTGTCATCATACCATCCTCAGTAACTTTCTCTTTTCCTTTGCTGTCCAAGACATCATGTCTCCCCCTCACTGACATACCCGTGTCAGTGGACGGTGAGCTCCTCAATCTCCCTGTCCATGGGGATACTGTCTGACTGATAGGTCCTGTCATAGCAGTGCTCTGCTGCAAATCAACTGTAGAGACATGAGTGGAAGGCATATCAGATGGCACTGCAACTGGTGATACATACCAAGAACCCAGCTCATCAAAGATAACATCCCTGCTTACCAAAGTCTCCCTGGTAGAGGGATCATAACATTTGTATGCCTTCTTCTCCTGCGAGTATCCAATGAACATACTCTTATGGGCTTTGGGATCCAGCTTTTTCCTTTTTTCATCTAGAATGTGCACATAAGCAAGACAGCCAAACACCTTCATGTGACTTACATCCGGCTTATAGTCATAGAGCCTCTCAAACGGTGTCATGTCATGAATGCCTGCAGTGGGAGTCATGTTCAGAATATATGCAGCTGTCACAACAGCCTCTGCCCAATAGTAAAGCGGCATATGCTTCTCATTCATCATGGCCCTAGCAGCTTCCATCAGAACCCTGTTCTTCCTTTTAGCTACTCCGTTTTGCTACGGAGTGTAGCTGCAGGTTAGCTGCCTACGAATGCCATTTTCAGCCAAAAAATCAGCAAATTCATTGGAGACATACTCTCCACCGCTATCAGATCTCAAGCAAGAGATGTAACACTCAAATTCCTTCTCAACCTGTGCTTTAAATTTCTGAAAAACAGCAAAGACCTTATCTTTTGTTTTCAATATGTAAAGCCAGGTATATCGACTGTAGTCATCAATGAAAGATACATAGTATCTGGAACCCCCCACAGATGCATTATGAGCTGGTCCCCAAACATCAGAGTGCACTAACTGTAGTGGTCGTGTACTCTGTCTTACATGCCTGACAAACGGCAATCGTGACTGCTTACCAAACTGGCAAGCCTCGCATACATGACCAATATCTGAATATTGGAATCTAGGTAACCCTGTTACCAGCTGCTTCTTCTGCATGGTCTGCAGCCTCTACAAATTGACATGCCCCACTCTCTTGTGCCAAATCTCTAAGTCCCTGATAGTGCCAGAACCCTGGGCAAACATGGCGGAGTTCAGCTCTGCAGTGTAGCATCAAGAGTGAACATTCTTCCATTTCTGTGGCCTTTTGCGATCAACTTGCATCCATTGCCAAACTCTTCAATAAAGCAGCCATGCTTATTGAAGCGAACCTGCAAGTTCTGCTCTGTCATCTGGCCCACAGACAATAGGTTCTTCGTAATCGAAGGGACATGAAAAACATCATGAAGATTCTTCTTCCTGCCATCATGTACAACTAGAGGCACTTTGCCTTTATGCTCAATGCTATGCTGCGTGTCATCACCTGTGCATACATAGCCATGCTTTTCAGCCACCATATCCATGAACCAATCACCATGAGGGGTCATGTGATTCGACGCCCCCGAGTCAATGTACCACACTACATCATCATATGATTTTTCAGCAGCCTTATCTTTGACATACTGCATGGCAAACAGTCTATCACCAGAGTCATCTGCCTGACTGGACGTAGCATAATATCCATGATGCTTGCCCTTCTGATTTCCATACTTCTTCCAGCAATCCTTTGCAATATGCCCATACTTTCCGCAGTAGTGACAATCCTTATCTTTATTTGGATTGTCTGACTGATGCTGCTGCTGCCATGAGCCTCTGCCACCACGGGTGTTAGATCTCCCCCTGCCTCGAAAGTTGCCACTACCTCTTGCATTTGATGACTGCTGATTGCTATTACTATAGGATGCATTTTGCTGGCTTCCTCTGCTAGATCCATAGCCTCTACCACGGTTGCCATGACCACGCTGATTCGAATAAAAAAGTGCATCCTTATTCTTTGAGCTGCTTGACCCTGTAGCTAAGCCAAGCTTCACCTCTTCATGAATCAATAATGCAACCAGCTCATTAAAATCAGGCATCTTAGCCCGCACAAATACTAAAGTGTCAAAAGACTTGTACTCCAAACCCAAGCCATTTAAGGTCACTGCAACCACATCCTCATCTTCTACCTGTGAGCCAACAGATGCGAGCTGATCTGCTAAGGTTTTAATCTCCGTGACATAGTCCTATATGGATCTATTCTTCCTCTCTATGTTGTTGAATTTTTTCTTCAGTTGTATCTTCCTAGCACTCGTAGTTGTGCCATAGTACCTGACCAATATGTTTCATGCATCTGCTGGGGATTTACAGTTCATGATCTGCATCAGCATAGCATCCGAGATACATAATGACAGCCAATGTAAAACTCTGCGAGCTCTTTCCGTCCAAGCTCGATGCGCTCGTCTTTGATCAGCTGTAGGATTCCTATCTGGAGCTTCAGGTTCAGCCTCAACACCTGTCACTAAGTCCCAGTATCCTTTGCCTATAAGAAAGTTCTCCATGCGGAACTTCCATATTGCATAATTGTTGCTATCCAGCTTTTCTCCCACAATCTGGGTTACATTATCAGTTCTATCAGCATTTGCCATGTTGTAGACCTTGCCTGACTACCTGCAAACCAAGATCTTCTTAACAATTCAACTTCAGCCCGGAACTGTTTATGACAGTTTTCTGCAATTAATTGCAGAAAAAAACCAGTAAATTTCAGTCAAATATCAGCCCAAACAAAGTCACAATTGGGTGATCCAACTCATAAAGACAACTGCCAATACATATGCTTGATGTTCGGTTCAGATTTAACTCCTGCAGATCCACTAGCAGGGTCCAAAAGCATGCAGTCCAAACATGTAAACTGCAATTACAACAGCCTTTCCAAAGTCAAACTCCACCTGGATACACGTAATGCATGTTCCAAAACTGCTTAGTTGACTGCTGGTACATGTGTCAAGCCATGCATAGGCATAGAACCTCAAAACAGTATATAACTAGCATATATGAATATTGTAAATAAATTCCCAGATTTCAAATAGCCAAATTATTGGAAAGGCGTTTGAGTATGTGGGGTTCTTGGGTAGTTGGTTATGGTGGAAGCGGCGAGTATATAGGTGGCGACTGTAGTATCCAAGTCAATTTTAAGGACGACAAGAGCTGGTCTTTGTGACCTTGGGAGCCTTGTTTATGAGTTTATATTCAAAAGGCACTGAACGTGCCTAATGGACATGTTCTATCTAAGAGAGGCAACCATAGTCTACTTGTGGATCGAGATCAATTTGAGTGTGGATGGAAGGAGCATAAGAGATGATTGATGCTAACAAGGTGATCTTGAGGGTACTGGTGTTTCTTACGAGGGCATGATTGGAGGAGAGCGGGGTGGCGGTATTCTACTCAAGAATAGTAGAGATATCTCACATTTGCATGGAAGACGGACCTGCATACGTAAGGCTGGTCGCCTAGGTCTACCGCATGGTTTGAGAGGAGCTAGCCTTGATCATGGTCACAATTGATGATGTGAGTATATTTACAAATAGAAACTATTAGTGTATCTGATGGAAGTAGTTGACTTACAGGGTGGTTGTGAGTCCAAACGGCAAGCTACGAAGAAAAGTAAGAAAAAGGTGATAAGCTGGCTAATGAGTTAGAATGCAATTGTTGGAAGGTACCAACTACTAAAAGGGAACGTTGATATTACGTCAACCAGTGTGGAAAAAACATTAGAGAAAGCTTTAAACATTAAAAACATAAATGAAAAGCTAAAAGATGTGAAAGCACATATCATGCTAAAGAGAAAGGAAAGGTATGAGGCTCTTAAAAAAGTAAAACATTAAAGGAAAAGATTAATGTTTTCACCAAAAAATATATGTCGTGTATGAGAATGGAAAACTATAAAAGGGGAAAAGAAAGGAACTAAGGGCCCTTCTCATGAGTTTGGTTTTTCTTGCTTCTTATGTGAGAAGAGAGGAGAGTCACATATAAGCCTTCGGAGTTAAGTGTGTGTCTGTCGAACTTCCACAAGCCTGATGTTTAAGGTTCGATGCATTGCCACAACCCCTGTGAGGTATGAAGATTGTATGTAGTTATTTTTTAAAGCTCATATTTTTAACTTTGTTCAATGTTTTAGATGCTCTACATTGTGTGCATTTGCATTGTAACTGAGGCTACAAGAAGCATAGTTGTTGTATATTTTAGATCAGTTTTGCTAGTGTTTTGGTTGTAAAGAATCAAAAGTTCTCTCGTTTAGCATTGTATTTAGACAAAGTCAATCAAATAACTAACGCTCCTTGTCATTCGTTTTTGGGTTGTGTGAAAGAGTTATCATCGATCACCACTCGCAAAACATCTTTTTTGGTGCCCCCATTGAGGAGTGTTGAAAATTGACTTTGTTTTTTATGAATTTTTTGAGACCGTGTTTCAATGGCCAAATCTTTTCTCAAATTTCACAGTACAAAAGGAGAGTATCCTCAGCAATTCCTTGAAAATTTAGAGCTTAGATGCATCATCCACTCAATAACTTACTCGAGCTTGAGACTTCAAATTTTAAAAATTCAATTGTTAGATGAAGGTAAAAATTGGTCTGAGGATTATGAAAAAACTCTCAAATTGAGGAATCCTCCTATTTCTATATGAAAAAACTCTCAGGTTGATGAATCCTCCTATTCCTATGGAATATGAAGCTACAAAACAGGCATTTCTTAGTCATAGTCGTCGTAGTGGTTGTGGTCGTAGTCGTAGTCATAGTCGTGGTCGTAGTCATCATAGTGGTCATGGTGGTCGTGGTCGTGGTCGTGGTCGTAGTCGTAGTCGTAGTCGTGATCGTGGTCGTAGTTGTAACATAGAAAAAGAGAGAGAGATGGAAGGAGATGATAACAATTTAAGAAAGAAAAAAAGAATGATAACAAAAACAAATTGTTTGTCGTAATGTAGACAAAATGGAAAACGATGAAGGCCCTATTGTTCAAGATCGCAAGGCGTATCTTAATCAGCGTATCCCATGTCCTTGCTCTCAATGCAAGCTGGAAATTAGACGAAAATGTTGATTGTCTATAGAACACGTACGACAATTTGGTGAGTTTCAATGTGAGATCATTGATTAGGCGATTGCGTATTTTCAACAAATGGTAAGAAAAGTTAATATCAATCATGCATTGTACTCGCAAGCTAATTGAATACCATATACAATAAGATTGGGTCTGGCTGGCAAATTTTCTATCCAGGGAGGTGACATCTCGTTCGAAGGAGTGCATCCTTTGCAGCCAATTAGAAGAGTTCGTGGGCATGTGATGGATGGAGTGCATGAGCCAATCCAGCACTTGCAAGGCCAATCTATACCATCAATGCCAGAGAAGACAGGCAGCCTTCTAGACCTACCTACAATCTTGGAGCCTAAGATGGAGGCAATGATCGATGCATTGATTCCCATGCATGTTGAGACTTCTGATCCGCTTAAAGAGGAAGCATCCATACCATTATATGATGGGTGCCGAGTATCTCGCCTGAAGACACTGCTTGCACTCTTAAGTGTGCAAGCAAAATACGGGTGGAGCGATGCGAGTGTGACCGAGTTGTTCAAGTACCTTGTACATACGCTTCGTTGATTTTTATTAAAAACATTTGTGCTTTTTCAAGGTGTTTTATGATTTTTTTCAGGTTATTGAAATATCATATATTACCACCTGCAAATACCATGCACGAGTCTTGTGATGATGCACGATATGTTTTACGAAAGCTTGGCATGGACTACAACAACATGCATGCATGTATCAATGATTGCATATTGAGAATATGAGACTATGGAGACATGTCCAAAGTGTGGTGCTCACAGGTATCGACAGGACTTGCAAGGGCAAACCATCCCTCAAAAATTTCTCAGACACTTTCCACTTATCCCTCGCATAAACCACATGTTTCGTACGTCCGACATGGCAAGCTTGACAACGTGGCATACACAGAATAGGTCCACAGATGGAGTTCAAGGAATATCAACGGACTCACGTGTATGGAGCCACATTGACTCTACCTTCCCAAGCTTTGCCCGAGAGCCAAGGAATCTTCGGCTTGGTCTTGCAATGAATGGCGTGAACGCATTCGGTCTACGCTCAACTTCTTATAGTGTGTAGCCTATAGTCCTTGTCAACTACAATATCCCTCCATGGCTTTCTACGAAGAAAGGATATCTCATCCTTAGCTTACTCATCTCCGGCCGCTATAAAGTCAAAAATATGGACGTGTATCTTTGCCCATTAATCGATGAGCTTAAGATTTTGTGGGAGGAGGGGGTCACCATGCAAGATATGAGCAAGCGCGATGGTCGGCAGTCTACCAATATTCGACCCATTCTCATCTGGACGTTGCATGACTTTCCGGGATTCGGAGAGTGCTCAAGTAAATAGACCTCCGTTCTCATTGGTAATATCTATATTTTATCTCGTTCAAGCTTGTATTCACTAAGTCGTGGTGTTGGAACAGGTCTGGTTACCTCAGGCTATCATGCATGTCCATTGTGCGGGCCACAGTTAGACTCTCGAAGATCATGAACCATGAAGAAGATGGTATATCAAGGACATGCCGCTTTCTTGCCAGAGGATCATGAACTCAGGGAAGGTTTTCTTGGACGACCTTCAACACGTATGAATGTCACAAGCTGGTACGAGCTGAAAAAGGTCCACGCGGAGTCACATCCAAACGGAATGCAGCGGTTCTCAGTTTTCTACAAGTTGCCATATTGGACCCACTTACAAGTCAACCACTTGTTGGATCCCATACATATTTTCAAGAATGTGGGCAGCTTGCTATGGGACCACATCACAGGAAAGAGAGACACTATAGGGGCATGAATGGATTTGAAGGAGGTAGGTAAGATAGAGGGGCTTTGGTCGCAGTCAAGTACTGATGGTCACGTGCAGCTACCTCCCGCTCCTTGGGTTTTGTCCATTAAAGAAGAGCACATTGTAAAGCCAGTAGTCAAGTCTATCCGCACTCCAACGGGTATAATGCGTTCTCTCAAGTCTGCATTTTCTAAAGATGACCAATTATCACGGCTAAAATCCCATGACTGACATAAGATATGTCAAGTTTGTACTACGAATGGATTGTAATTGGCGTGCACATTTTGCTATTTGGAGTGTATCCATTATTCATAATGCTTTCTCATTTGTGGCAGTTTGTACTACCGATCACGATCGCAGGATGCCTTACTCCAAAAATACGCGGGGCCATTTACAGGTTGTTGACTTTGGTGCAATGGATCTCACAGAAGGAGATTAAGACGTCCTCTATTGAATCCGTGAGGCGGGAGCAGTGGAGACGGTACATCTCTTTGAGAAATACCTGCCTACCAGCATGCTCACGATACAAATCCACCTTCTTGTGCATCTTGTAGATGAAGTGGAGATTGTTGGACCTGTCCATACGCGATGGATGTTCTTCTTGGAGTGCTTCATGAAAACCCTGAAAGGCTTTGTGCGACAACGAGCTCGGCCAGAAGATAGCATGGCTGAAGGTTGGTTGGTGTCCGAGGCGCTAGTGCATATTTCACAATGGCTACCAATGGTGGATCCAGACAACAAAATGCTATGGTCGCTGAAGGCCGATGACTGGAAATGTGGTGGTTGGAAATGGGATAGAAAAAAGAATGGATGCTACAATGGAGGAGAAGGTGAATTGCTTTTGTATGTTGTACCATTCCTCTATGGAGACGTGACTCGCCAAGTACCAAATCGCTAGGTAAGATCGAGAGGAAGTGCGATCTGAATTCCGATGTAGTATCTGTCATCAACCGATTTGATATCCCGAGGGCATGGAGGAGATGCCGCGGTTCATGTCAACACGATGGTTGCATGGAGCTTTGACCACAGCGTCTTGAGAAGGGGCAGAGGTCTCAATGGAGGAGTGAGAATTCTTGAGGGGATGTAGTCCAAAGGTGATGAGGTGTTTAGGATTTATCGTATCTATATTTTATTTGTGACATCTAATTTGAGTGTTTCAATGTACAGTACAAAATATATAGTGCAGTGTAGTCAGGCGGATGGAATTTTCGCGTGGAGCGTATTTACAAAACGCACTCGACAATGGACTGTGGTATCGTGGCAATGTTTGAGCAAGAGAGCCGGCGACGAGCAACAGATCCAAACACGGTTATAGATGAGATGGAGTATTTTGGGAACCTGCAAAGTATTGTTACGGTGGATTACCGTAGCTTCTCCATGATACTATTTGATGTGCAGTGGTTCAAAGTGGTACTTGAAGGAGCTGGAGCAATAGTTCGACGAGGTCCATCTGGATTTCTCGAAATAGATTCTGAAAAAAAAATGGATGGATTTGTGCGACACCTTTGTGTTGCTGGCCCATTGTGAACAGGTGCATGGACTCACTTGTTTGTTAATTGTATTACGACATGGTACATGTCACAATAGTTTAAACTCTCTTGTACATGTTTGTGAACAGGTAATCTTCTATGCAAACCCCCGACAATCTTGATGGTGGTATGTTATACCTTCAACTTCCCGAAGTGCGAGAGTATATGATCAAAGCAATGTTCCGAGCATAGATGAAGATAATATGCAAATAGAGGGGTCGATATTGCAAGGGGTGGAGGCCACCGAAAGCTTGGAGCCAGCATCGACTAATAATGATGGAAATACAGGAGTCCAAGAATTCTTTGAGAATGAGGTGGACTCATCCTTTTGTGGTGACATGACTATCGACCTTCTAGTGTATGCAGAGTTGTGTCAGGAGATTGACATGGGACCATAGGGTACTTCATACTTGGAGCATCAACTTACTCAATTCATTGGCCAATCGCTTATAAGGGTACATAAGATATGCATTTTAAGTGAGATCATTTTTTTAGGATTTATATTACCATGCTTTGTACGATTTAAATTAATTATTCTAACATCATTCTTTGTCTATGCAGGTAAAATTTTTAGGATGAGTCGAGGGATGAGCGATGAGGAGTTGCAGGATATCTTCAGGCGCATGTCTCCAGACCAGATCACGAGATTCAGAGGCATGGCAGACCAGGAGCTGTCTCCGACATCGTCGGGCCGCTCTTCTAGATCTACTTCAGCACGATCGGATGCTTCAGGGTCAGGGGGATGCTACAGAGATACAGAGGCAGTGAGCCCACGGTCGGCACAGGATACAGATGCGACTCCTCGCTCTCGTGGCGGTTCCAGGGAGCGTGGCTCTAGCTCAGGTGGATGCTATGGAGGCACAGATGCGGTGTCTCCGTCTCGTCGTTCAGCTAGAGTTGCATCACCTCCAGGATTTGTCACACCTGTGGGGAGGTCTACTCCAGTTACTCCGGCTTTTGCTCAGCTATTTGTAGTAGGTGGCACCCCTACGGGTGCCACTTCGACAGATATTACCCCGGTCGGTACATCGGATGCACTGGGGTCTCCTGGATATGCAGAGGAGCATGGATGCAGATGGGAGAGGACCCATCTTAGGCATACCCCAGGGGGATATGCATATCTAGTCGATGATAGGTGAGGAGCCATCATCATGAATGATGAGGGGAGGAGGGTGATGGCTCGTATGAGAGAGTTGTGCCAATAAGTTTTTTAGCACAACATCTTAGATCATTGGAAGAACATATCGGAGGGGAGCAAGGACTACATAGTAGCATCCTTGCATGAGGAATTTCCAGTTCCAGCCTCAGTAGATAGTTTTTCTACGGGTTGGATGATGGATTTCATGTATGCATATATGTCACACAGATGATCGGACGCACGCAAGGCACTCAAGAGTGGGGCTGCAAAGCCCGAGTGATTAGACGCAGAAGACTGGCGCCGACTGAGGGAGGAGGCTACAGATTCTCCAAGACGTTGGAGTCAGTAGCGCGAGGCAGTGAGGATATGACTCGAGGCCGGAGTGGTCCATCATCTTGGGAGTGGCGGCCACAGGACATATTTGGAGGACTTTGTAAGTCTTTCTTTTGTTTTGCTTGTTTATTTTTCTGCAATATCCTTTGTACTGACAACCATGTTTCTAACAGTTAGTATTTTGTTTTCTTTGTAGTACTCCATTACAAATCGCGATCCAATCGGCCTTGAGACTCGATATACAGAGAGGCACGGTCTCACTGCATTGATCGACCGATTGTATAGACCCGACGGCCCTTAAGTCACTCATCTTTCTTGTCCGTAGTTACCATGTTTAATTAGAATGGATTATTATATGGTGGACTGATGTGTTGTTGTTTCTTTTTTTGCAGAGTCCGTTCGATGCTCCTTTGCGGCGGGATGAGCTTTTGGATAGCGAGGATATGTAGCTCGCCCTTGGATCCCTGGAGCTCACGCACCTTTCTTTTTCGGTCGCCTGATCTGTGTAGACATTTTCTATATATTAGTGATATCTTGTCATGATTGTACCAGTCGCTTTCATTATGCGATCATGTATTTATTTCATTTATCAGTGTTACGATTTCAGTATACTTTGTTTTTGTTTGCACGAGCATTGTACACAGTGCATAAACTATTTTGTATGGCCCAAATAAAGCACACAATGCTAAGCTGCCCTGCCATAAATTTTTTTTTCCCTGTTACTGTCGCTATTAGCATCGCAAATTTACTACTCGCGTCGTTATTGGCATTGTTATTATCATCGCAGACTGTCGGTATCGACCCTGATACCGAAGCCAATACCGATGCTGATACCGACTGTTCTATGGCATCGCCAATAACAATGCTTTTTGCGACGACGGGGGAAAGTTTTGTTATTTACATTTTCAACGCTTTTAACGTCGGTATAAGGCCTATATCTTGTAGTGGATGATCACCATAGAAAAAGAGACAAAATTTGAGAAAATAAAAAAAGAGAACCATTGAGAATACAAACATGAAAAATAGAGACCAAAACTGGCAAGCAGATGGGAAAAATTTTCACATTTTAGTAAGACAAAATGCTCAATTAGCTCCAGAGGTTGAGGATCAACTGTTTGGGCAAATGCAAAACATGAGATTTGGAGCATTGAGAGGAAGACCTTAGGGAAGAACAAGGACTAGGAGGACAACCCAGTCATTGATAGATGTAATATTAAGAGCAAATAAAGACTGGTTTAAATTTCTCAAGTCTCAAAGGCAAGGAGTTTACTATGAAAGTTTGGTCCTTTAAAACAGGCAAGGATGGATTGAATAGCAATGGGTGGGGGCTCCAATTCTATCAAGACCATCGCATATCCCAATTTGACTAGTGATGGTATCCAAGCATTCTTTAAAAAATCATGATCAAATGATTACAAATTCAATGTTAGACTTTAACTTTAAATACATATGGTGTTAACCTGACCAAGGGTTAATTGTGTGTGTGTGTGTGTGTGTGTGTGTGTGTGTGTGTGTGTGTGTGTGTGTGTGTGTGTGTGTGTGTGTGTGTGTGTGTGTGTGTGTGTGTGTGTGTGTGTGTGTGTGTGTGTGTGTGTGTGTGTGTGTGTGTGTGTGTGTGTGTGTGTGTGTGTGTGTGTGTGTGTGTGTGTGTGTGTGTGTGTGTGTGTGTGTGTGTGTGTGTGTGTGTGTGTGTGTGTGTGTGTGTGTGTGTGTGTGTGTGTGTGTGTGATTCCCTTCACAGTGAACCATATGTATTTAAGAAAACTATAAGATTTAAAAAATTGAGATAATTATAAAATTTTAAGAAATTTACTTATAGGTATAAAAGAGTTTTCTCAGTTTCCAACATGATGTACACAAAGAAAAGAGAAAGTCTTCATCTTTCATTATTTTGTCAAAAAGTCTTCGGCTACTACTAGCAACAACTATTGATATCGCAAGTCTAAAATTTATACATGCATCCATCCACAAAAAATCATTAGGTAAGAACCTAGTCCAACATTGTGGGACTACAAGTGTCAACAACTTTAGACACTTGTTATCAATGTCCATGATAACATTAATTACAACTCCTACCAAACCCTAGAATTTAAGTAAATTTCAACTAATAACATGTGAGGTGGTTGTAAAATAATCAAGAGCTATAAATATTACAATATAAAGTTCTTGACTCTAATTTTACAAAAAATATGAGGTGGTTTGTAAAATAATTGCCATTTGTAAATATTATACAATGTTTGAGAACATAATTTTGTTTTAGTAATCACAATTTTATAAATTGAACAAGACACTATAGTTTGCATTATATACCTTGCCTCTACCTAGTAGGGAGATAGTAATTCCAATAGATACATACTCCTAGAGGGTTATTAAATGCACCTTTCATCTTTAGCAAAGTGCATTAATCAACAAACTAGTTCAATCATGTAGGCAAATACTCTGAGATGGATGGGCAATACCTATGCATAAGCAAGGCATGAGAAGGGAAAAACAAAAGAAGCTAAAAGGTAATGCCTTCAATGGGAATTGAAGGATTGAAAAAGAAAATTGGGGCATTTGAGAAAGTTGTCATCGAAAACTCCAAAATAACCATGGTTGTTTGCTTGTCGTTGTCCCTGTGCTCACTATGGTTGATGAGGAAGCGTTAACATCATCAACAAGATCCACTAATCAATAGGGTATGGTAATAAGTAGAAGGGTCTAATGATCATCAGAAAATGGTCTATTAAATAGAAGTTTGTTGAGGATAGTCTAGTGCTCCTCTTTAGTGTCCAATATGCGTAGAGGAGCTCAATAGCACATACTTATCATTTTATCCATGTTGAAAAATCATTTGTGTGTTGCGATGGCCTGGACATTGTGCATCCCTTTCATATATGCGAACAAGTGGCTAGTAACATTTGAGTTCTCTACTTCTTCATGTATGGCATACTTGTAGTGCATTGTTGCATAATAGCCTATATACTTTTCCTTTGAATACATGCATAGACACATCCACAAAACTCCATAATGTACCTTATGAATTTTTAGGCTACATCCTTTCTGCTTGCTTGGCCATTAGTGAGTTACCATTGCTTAGACCCATGCCAATAGAAGAGGTTTAAGAAAGGCTATCACATAGACATGCATACAAACCAAGGTTTAGAGAATCATCTTATATACTATCCAAAATTTGTGGGCACAAGAATTTCTCTTTGTTGAGAAGTTGGGTGATCATGAGCTTATCACATATAGACCAACTATATGTAGATTCAAGGCATCCAAGGATGCAAAGTTGAGCTTGACTAGCTACCCTTGGGGACCAAGACAAGGGGAGTTAGGTAGGAAGGCGCAAAGCATATCCTAGCTTCTCTAAAACCAATACCTTGTCAACAAAGCTCAGATCTTGCTTTTCTAAAATGACCTCTGACAGGCAATAGTGGACATAGTTGCATTGATATGCTCTGTGGCTTTGCATTGCATATGATGCCATGAAGACTATTGAGTTGCACCTACTATTGGTACTGCTGGAAACTGCATAGGTGGGATTCAAACTAATGGGGCATGAGAATGCCAATTTCATTATTCTCATCCTATGAGATAGTTTACTTAAGCAAAAGCCAAATCCTCAAATCCTTCCTCCCCATTCACCTTCTCTATTTGGCCCCTTTTCACAAATCAAGTGTACATTCAAATATCAAGACTTGGCCACTACAACTAGTGGCTTTGCAAGGTCTAACCTTATAGAAGAAGGTGAATAAGGGCTTTCTACCAAGAGGGAAGGTTTTAGCAATCAAGCAGCTCAAAGTTAGAGGGTAGGTGGACAAAGAATTGTATGCAAAATTGATTCACTATCATATCCTCAATATTCTACTAGATAAGGACTTTGATGCTAGAGTCTCTAATTGATGTACTTGAGTAGGCAACATAATTTTTAGCAATTGCTAGCACTTGTTGAGGCTCCTCTTAATTTTCTATTTTGCAAACTTTAGACTTAACTTGCAGGTGCAATAATTTGAGCAATCTTTTCTTCCAAATCTTGATAGAGATTAGTATCAATCAGATGTACATCATTAGCAATCTCTTGGGCAATAATGATAGCAATAGTCAGATCTACATCACCGGCAACCCCTTGGGCTATAATGCTAGCAATAGTCAGATCTACATCACTAACCTCTTGGGCAATAATGCTAGTAGTAGTAACTTGAAATTCTGAGGCTAGTTTAGGATTCTAACCTGAATACAAACCCAATCTAGCATGCTTCACACACTATCAGAGACATCACATCTAATGGGGATTTTTGAGATGTCAATGGATTTTCAAGACTGAGACAACAAGAGACTACTAATCATATATTATTGAGGGAAATGTTGCAAGCCTACAATCTCCTTGTAAATTGCTCCTAAGAACCACTTCATTAGTTCAACAAGGAAGATAGCCAATGGCCTATCAATCTTTGAGATATTGCAAAATTTTCAGAATTCTAGGACTTGAGGTCATCTTTGAAGATGGGCAAAGTTGATTATGGCCAAGTTTTTCAGCAGTAGCAGCATGATAACTATGAATCTAGTTCTTTGTTTGGGAATTTTGGATCTTGGAGGAAGTAACAAATTCAGAGACATGAACACCTGAGTAATGTGGAGATTCTAAGCATGTCAACATGTGTTGCAATGGACATCTAATGGGCAGTTTTACACAATCTATTGAAATCATACTTCAAAGTGTGACACAAAATTTGGATGATCTCGATAAATTTGCTACAAATTTTATTCAAAGCATTGAGAAATTAAAGGAAAATGTGTCAACCCCGAATGAGAAGGAATCCATTACTAGGCATATTCTTGAGCTTACAACAAGGATGAGAATGAAAGCCAGGATTAGTGTCCTAACACTCAAGATATACCTCTACTTGTAGCATTAGCCAAGTCAAGGACAATGGCTGCAAAAATTAATGTTGCAAGCATATTCAAGGCATTATGTTAGGAAGGTGACTTGAGAGTGAAGATACTAGTTGGGGGATGTATACCTCCATCACTTACCTTACTAGAAACTAATTGTAGACATGCTTAGCTTATTGCTGCTCAGACCATCGTTGTTATCTTTCAAGGAGGGATTATAGATCATGTTGATTTGTAAGAGTTTTGCTACAGAGGACATTGTACTAAAATTGTGGGAACTACTACAAACAAAGTAGAGGTTTGAGCCCTTTGTTGAGGGTTTGATAACATATAAATTGTAGATTTTGTGTGATCACACTGAGGGATTTTTGCCAACAACATTTGACCCAAGGGATGTATAGCATGTATACTCAATACCATGTCATGATGGAGCTTGGCAAGACGATGACCAAGAAGATATATAAGAAAGATACAATGAAGAGCAAGATGTACAAGTTGATGACATATTATTTGAAGAATCACATGAGGCACTCACAGATGTAGATGGTTATGCTTAAGGTTTTGAAGTCTTGGAGTGGCTTATTAAGCATTGTCTTACACTTAACTAGGTTTACAATAGCCCATTGAATGCATATGATAGTGAGTATCTTGATCATGATTATGATGATTGGTATGTGTATGATGATAATGCAAGACATGATATGGGTATACATGAAGATGATGATGGCATTGTTTTTCCTATGACCTTAGGGATTATGGATTCCATTATGGACTTGACTATAGGGATATTTCTTTGTATCCATTTGATCTTGCTGAACAGGAGTATGTGATTGATGGCCATACTCTTCTCTTGGATAATCATTATGGTGGAATACCTTTTGATCCATGAGGTTAATGGATTTATTGGGGCCTCATTTAGACTAACATCCATCTTGGGGTCAATTTCTTATCTTTGGTAGGCTCTTTTAGCTAAAGAACTAGTCATTTATGGCCCTACTTTAGTGCAAGAAAGATTCTAGACAACTCACTGTTTTGAATCAAATTTTACTCTCAACTCTAAACAAAAAAACCTAACCTACATGGGCTAAAAGCACTTGTAGAGCTCCATTTTGATGTGTAGCACACCTCAATTGGAGTTTTCTACATAAAATTATATGAAATTTACTACATCATGGTCCTACAGTAGGTAACATGCTATCCATTATATGTAGGAGCCTTTCATGAAGCTATAGTGTCCAAGTTCTCAACTCTATCATCTTGGACATATGCATGGTCTACTTGATTTTCCATTGTAACAAAGCAATACTTTGACCTTCCTTACATTCAAATTTGTAATAAGTCTCAAAAAAAAAATTAAGGACAAAAACTTCTTTTGCATGGGGATAAAATGTAAAGCATGGGAAGTAGAGGTAGACATAAGAAGGTGTAAGGACCATTTAATTTTATCCAATTGAATATAGTACAAGTCATTTTCTTGCTTCTCTCTCTCAGCAAGCTTTCATGGATGTCTTCTTCTTTCATTTTATATCTTTATCTCTCCATTTCTAGTATTTCTCTCTCCTCATCAAGACCTTCTCTCTCCTCTACACTCTTCTTCTCTCTTTCTTACAATCTTCTCTCTCCCCTCATGTCCCTTCATGACAACTTAGTAGTCCTTTTAAATTTCATCTTAATACCCTTGTTCAATTTGAACTTACTGATCATGTTGTAGAACCAGTTATAGCATCCACTAGACAGATGCTTTCACCTTTAGTAGAGACAAACTATTCCACATATGATTTCTTCATATTATTCTTCAAATCATATTGCTTATCTCAAAGACATCATACTTGGTCATTTTGATATTAAGGATAGATATTCTATAGATTATTCTATAGATCAAATTGCTTGTCTCAAAGATAAATTATTCTACAAATATAGGTTGTATAACTAGCTCTACACACCATACATATAGTCTTATTTAATTTATAATCACTTCAAGAAAAAGTATAGGCAGAAAATGTTAATTTTCTTAATAGATTATTAGACCTTGATTAGGGCTGGTAAGTAATAAATTTGATTTACTTGTTTAAAGAACACGTATATCCTTGAGGCAACTATGATATCTTGACCTTGATTTACAATCTTCACAACCTCTCGCAAAATGGACTTGAAGAACTCTAAAATCATTAAATAGAGAAGATCTCGAGTAAAATGACCCAAGCATCATAACCTAAATTGATAGGGCCTGTAGCCATCTGTCACAAAAGTTACCGCGTGGACATGAGTTATGGGCCACAAGTCAAAACTGATCAATCACATTTAAAACTTAGCAAGGCAAGTAAGTCACAAAAGATTGAGCTATAAAGCTTAAAGTTTTAGAAGAAGAAAAAGAAGAAGAAGCAAAGATGTCGATGATCTAGCTGCCAACCCCCCCTTTTTTAATCAAAAAAATCATGCATCACAACCCTTAATTTGGAGCTCTTGATTCTTGAGGAAAAGCATGGGTTCTCTTTCTGCATCACAACAATTAACTCTAGAAATCTCCCCCTATTTTCAGCTGAACGAGAGGCTTCGGATGAAGCAAGATCATCCAAGAGCCAAGCGAATCAGTCATGACATCTCTAACAACCTCTCTGGACCTCAAAGATCAAATTGATAGCATCAGATTGCAGCTTGGAAGCTTCAATTTGCTAATTTTTCCAAGATCCCTTCCGTAAAGAGCTCTTCTTCTTAGCCCTTTAGCTATAAATAAGAGGCATGGAGAGCCACTGATGAGAGCAGTCCGAGTAAGAGGGGAGAGGCCCTTCTCAGGAGTATAGAGCAAGAGGGAGTGGGGCAACATAAGCACGAGCACCAGAATTTCTTGTCTCAAGGCTAACTTGGGTCTGTACAAGATGAACCTAAGAAAGTATGAGGATGGTACAGTGTCCCTAAAAGAGTTAATATTTCTTCTTTTTTTGTGTTGATCAAACAAAATCTCTCATGGGTAATCACAATGCTAATCCTCGATATATAAGAGACCTTGAGATGAAATTTTCAAATGATATTGTTTGTAATTAAACAAACCAATATTTTCTTTTATTGCAGGCAAAGACCCATGAAACTCTAAGGGAGTTATCCTCAAGTATGAAATTCTTGCCTAAATTTAGTCCAAACTAATCCCCAAGGTAGAGAAAGTCCAGGAAGACTATTGAAAGGTATTGCCACTTGTGCTGATTTGTTTCAAAGTTATTTTGCCACTTATGCTCATTTGTTTTAAAGTTATTTTGCCACTTATGCTTATTTGTCTCGAAGTTATTTTTTCACTTATGTTGATTTGTCTCAAAGTTATTTTTCCACTTATGTTGATTTGTCTTGAAGTTATTTTGCCACTTATGCTGATTTGTCTCAAAGTTATTTTGCCATTTATCTTGATTTTTCTCAAAGTTATTTTTCTACTTATGCTAATTCGTCTCAATTCTGTTAAGTATTGCCACTTACGCTAATTTTACTAGTTATGCTAATTTATCCTAATGTTATTAAATTTGGGAAAGAAAAGATTTGTTTTGGAAACAAACCTATTAAAAGTTTAAGTATAATACATTCGAAATAAATATGTTGGTGATTGCAATCTAGGTACTGATCTTTTCTAAATCATCAAGCTAAAATATGGATGACTGAGTAGTACAGATCGCCAATTGAGGCAGTATTCCGATGAGCACAGAACATCGATTGAGGTAGTGTTCCTAATGGCGGTAGACCTCCCCAAGGCCAGTGTGAATAAAACCTACTCTAAAGGGTTTTCCTCTTTTGTTTCGCATTAGTGAGAATAGATCAATCATGACGCAAAAGGTCTTGTCGTAGTTAGGGAACTCTAGTTAGAGGAAACTTCTAGAAGTTTCCAATCCCCCCCTTGAGAGGAGTTCCCATGCTAAGGAGAAAGCTTTCGTAATAGTACGTGTGCACATCTATTGAAGAAGGCCCGAGCTAAACAATGGCTCCAAAGCAAAGGAAGGTTCAAGAGAACGCTAATCCCGCATCAAATGATGGAGCTACGAGTCAAGGAACTACAACACTTAGTAACCAAGAGCATTCAATAAATTTTATTCTAGTAGAAATCATCTTAAAGTAACAATAAACATAGATAGAATACATTAAGTAAAAAAATTTGTCATGCTAAATTCATGATAGCAAGTCACCAATTATGTTGCATTGAAAATCATGTTGGAGATTGTATTTATATTCACATTAGCAAAAAAAATTATGGATTTTATTACAATAAAATCATGTTATAAAATGTAACAATTTGCATAATAAACTTCGCATTGGTGCACATAGAAATTAGGGATTTTGTATTGGTTTCTGTTCATGGAGCATTAAATTTTATGCACTAGTATTGGAATGCATGAGAGATAAAAGGAACTGATAGATTTTTGCACTCGAGTGTGTAGAAAAATGATACGGACTGTCATGGATTGACGTTTTACATCAAAAATATTATGAAGGAGACTTGCATCTAGGAAGTTGCGTCTTATGATTGCAAGGAAGGATCCTAAGCATCTTAGTTAATTAAAAAATATTTTCATCCATTTTTGCAAGAAATAAATGCATCCATAAAAAGCATTAAATTCTTGCTTCACTGCATGTGCAAAGAGTTAAGTTCTTCTTCGCTTGCGTAAGTAGTGTATTCAATTTCCACTTCACTTGTAGAGAGGAAAGAATTGAAGGAGATAAAAGTATGCTTCTTCTTTTTTACAAAATTGTGTTTACACCCCATGATTGCAAATTGCATGAATTAGGTTACTTGCGCTCAGTGAAGCATTAAAAAATGTATCTACAATAATGAATATTTGAAAGACATACAAGCTCCGATTTGCTTGAGATAATGACACGAATAATTAGACTATTTAAAATTATCCAAGTAAGAAGGTCAACTTACTTGGGTTATCCCCAAGGATTCCCGATCAATAGGTAAACCCTAGAGTGATATTTGTGACCCAACTATCAAGACCATGGAAACACTACCGACCCATAAGACTACTGATTTCTCTTTCCACACTTGTTGGCGAGTGTATAATTTCCCACAAACATGTGACTATTCATAGCAAACTAGGGTTTGCTATTGTGGAAAAATAAAATCCCATGATAGTGGTGGTCATCCAAACTATGGTAGAGTTCTTCTTATCATACATGAGATAGTTGATCATGATTTCTACAAGGAAATCAAAAGAGTGAGATAATGAGGACAGAAGGGACTCTAAATAGAGCCTAGAGTGATCTAGGATGACTTCATTCGACTTATGCAAAAACTCTAATCCTAGAGGATTGGGTAGGATTTCATGGGGATAGTAATGGGGATGGTAGAGCCTACTAAAGGAAACTTGCAATTCCTATTGCAAGGATAATGAAGGGATGAAGCGTAGATCAATCATCCAAGAGTAAGAGGACTTGTACCTAGAATACCTTTGTCACACAAGTGATATGGATGATAACATCGAGGATTTGATGCAAATGCATCATGGCCAATCTCACTAAGGCAAGAAAAATCTGACGGTTGAATGCTAAGCATTCAAAAAAGAAACTCCACACCTTAGTGGATATTTTGAGCACCATCCCACATTATTGTTTGTGCTTGTAAATTTCAAGAGCATTGTTTGTGAAAGGATTGTTAGACCAAAGATCTCATAAGAATCTTGTATAATGAATCAGGTTAAACTCCTGGAGGGTGCACCAAGCCACCCCCAACTGGCCGCCAACCCTATCCAAGGGGGTTCTGAATAACCATGACGGGAATGTGGACCAAACCCGTCACAAGAGGTCTCTCCGTGGATTAGTTTAATCGTAGGAGGATGCTTGGATGCCAAGGGGGCTTTGGCTGTAAATTCCCTGCCTCCAGATCCTACTCAAACGATTTATGTGACTTGAGATGGATTCTCAAGGCCGCCTTGTTACTAGTGCAAGGGCAGAAACTTGGAGGAAAATAATATGCATCCTTACATATTATGGGAATCATCCTATGGACAGGATTTGTATCTCAGTTGAAATTTCAATATAAAATTTACTTTTCAACAAATTTGTCTAAATTGTTTTCATGTCAGTGCATAAATTTACGTAAAGGAACATGTGACTAACGGGTTAATTAAGGAAGCTGCTTGAATGTGTTACCACTAATGTGCCCTTAGGTAAGTAGAAAACTAAAGCTATCAAGGGAAGCACGTGGGTGGAACCTTCGGCAGTGGGTCCGTCCTACGGCAAGGTGGTCCCAGAGAACTGGGAGGCTTCTCAACATTCAAATCACAATGATGTATTGACTTTAGATAATGTAAGGTAGAACCCTGGCTCATATCATTTTAGGGGACTGGAATGGGACTTTACCCTATGAGTAGAGACATTAAGCGATGCATCCCTCTCGTTTCCCATCCTCTTTGAACCTCGTGCGATATGAGTCCACCTCGATTTTCACCTCGGTTTAGATGCTCTGCACAAAGTAGATCCGATGCTAGAAGGCTATAGCGTGACTTGACCATTAGAAACCCAGAAAGATTTAGGTCAATCCTAACAAGGTTGGCCAATATGCTTCATTGCGTAGTAGACATAGGATTCGCTATCCGACAAACCCTATGACATTCCGTGGGAGTGCCAAGCAGTGATGGACTACTAAAACGTATTGCAATCCAGGCACATTACATTTAGAATGTAGACTATAGTATTAACAGCTTCAACCCAAAAATGGTTAGGCAATTCCTTACCCTTTATAGCATGCATCTTGCCATCTCCACAATGGTGAGATTCATGCATTCCACAACACCATTCTACTGAGGTGTGTGAGGCATCATGAATTGACACTTGATCCCTTTGCTCTTGCAAAAGTCTTCAAACTCCTTTGAGAGTTGAACTCATCACCACCATTTGTTCTAAATTTCTTCACACTTTTCCCAATTTTTTTCCCAATTTCATTCTCAACAAGTTTTAGCCATACTTTAAACTTACCAAAAGCTTGAGCCTTATCATGAAGGAAGTACACCTTGGGTAAGTTACTCATGAATATATGTATGCATCACGTGGATTCAAAATAAGGTATTTTAAAAATACCAATTTTATACACTTTTTACATACAGAAGGGTGTAATATAAAGGGGTTATTTACAAATTGAATAGAAAAGGTTATATTTTATTTATGAAAAATTTACAGATAAGGATATTTACAAATAGGCCTTGAATGCACATGATGTAGAGAATATTCATATAGTAACTTTCTTGAGAAGTACACCCACATCTTCCTACTGTATTCGTCGACAATCAACATAAAATAAGAAGATCCCCCCAAGGCCTGTGTAGGAATCTTACTGCACAAGTCAGCATGCACCAACTCTAGAGGAGCATGTGCTCTATTCTTGCTTTCCTATGGAAATGCCTTTCTCTATTACTTGCCCATCATACAAGCTTTACACATGGTTCCTTCAATTTAGTACTGCAAATAGGTGAGCAACCATACCTTGCTTGTGCATCTCCTTCAACACTGCAAATCTGATGTGTCCAAACCTTTTATGGCAAAGCTTACTTGTGCCCACTCTAGCGGTTATGGAAGAACTGATATCAAGATTTTCTTGAACCTAACTTCAAGACCAAGATCAGTTATGGCAGAACTGATAACAAATTTCTCCTAATTTCAGGAACATACAACACATTTGAAAGCTTTTTGACTTCACCATTTGCAGCAACAAAAGAAATAGTACATGTGCCCGCAGCAAGGCATTTTGCATCATTTCCAATTGTCACAATGATGGATTCTTGTAGAGGTTGCACAGAACTGTATAGACCTTTCTTGTTGGTCATGTGATGGGAGGCCCCACTATCCAACACCCATGAGTCAGTGGTAGATTCTTCTTGTACCAAGGAGCACACTTCCTCAATGGTCACCATGAATAACTCCAACTCTACTTCAACTGTATTGGCTACCTCTTTCCCTTTACTTTAGAGGGCACCATTCTTTTCATCTACCTTCTTGGCATGACAATCTGCGATTACATGTCCTTTCGTCTTGCAGTAGAAGCACTCTCCTTGAAACTTCTTCTTACTGCCCTTCTTCTTTTTGTCACCATCATTTTTGGTGGAGGAACCACCTTTGCCTTTTACATTGGCAGAGAATGCAGCATCTCCATTGTTGCTTCCTTCTGGGGCTTTCAGCCTCAACTCCTCCTCCATCAATAATGCACAAAACTCCTCAAAAGTTAGAGCTTGAGGTCTCACCTAAGTATTAAGGGCAGTTACTAGTCTATCAAACTTAGACAGAAGATAGGTGAAGAGCTTAAGGCTAGCTGGAACAACTCTGACTGGGTGAAAGATAGATTAAGAAAATTATGAAGGACTTTCCATGTGCACATGTGTCTATTGACCTTCCATGTGCACATGTGTCTGTTGACCTTCCATATGCACATGTGTCTATTGACCTTCCATGTGCACCTCCACTAGTTGGCCTAGGGAATATTCCCTTTACCATTGGCTAGGGCCCTTGATAACTCCCTTACCTCGCAACTTGATGTAATGTGCCTCGAGTTTCTACCAGCTTAATGACTCTGTCTAACCCAAAGATTAGACCCACAACGATCACCTTTTACCATCCGGTCACATAGACCTCATTTGATATACAAGTCTCAGGACTCAACGAATATCCCGGCTCACATATGACTTCTCCTCATAATGGGGGCCTTACAACTTTGAGCACCATGGCTCATTGGTGGCACCTTATGAGGGTGGGGAATTGAGCATATCTAACACTTAGGGTGCTAGATATTTCAACCAAACTAACAAATATACTTTAGAATTTCATGATACATTATTAGGTACTTGTAACCCCTTACAATTATTATGGTAAGGTATTATTCACTTTATCTAGGTATCTAGTAGTGAAACAAGGCATCAAACTAATGCTAAGTATGATACGATAACTCTTCTTATTAGCATAATAATTATGTCTCCAAATACCATCAATCAAACAGTATAATAGTATAAATTTTGTCTATATGTCTTAATATATATATACATGATGAGGTGTATGTGTGTATGATTCCCAAGTTGTAATGATTTTGTGACTAGGTAGCATATAGCGTACAACTCTAATTAATAATTAAAAATTAAAATGAGCTAAGTGTAGGTACCCATGTGTGTGTGTGTGCGCGCACGCACGCAGGCACGTGAGTGCATGTGCATGCGTGCATGTGTGTGTGTGTGTGTGTGTGTGTGTGTGTGTGTGTGTGTGTGTGTGTGTGTGTGTGTGTGTGTGTGTGTGTGTGTGTGTGTGTGTGTGTGTGTGTGTGTGTGTGTGTGTGTGTGTGTGTGTGTGTGTGTGTGTGTGTGTGTGTGTGTGTGTGTGTGTGTGTGTGTGTGTGTGTGTGTGTGTGTGTGTGTGTGTGTGTGTGTGTGTGTGTGTGTGTGTGTGTGTGTGACCCCATACCTAAGGGTAGAGCCACAAGGTAAAGAGCACGGCCCACCAAGTGGCCCTACTCTCCACCAAGAAAAAATACATAATTTTTGCATGACAAAAATGTGTTAATATATATAAGATATGTTTTAGTAATTTGTGTCAATATGGGTCCATGTGTTTGAACAATTTTATGGAAAATAACCTTTTTAGGGATGAGAGAAAGATGTACCTAATGGAAAAATTTGTGCCATATTATCTTTGATTCGTAGAACTAGCTCAAAGGCCACATATTTATATATATCTATAAAATATAAGAAAAAAAGGGGTGTTTATTAGATAGAATTGAAAATCTGAGAAATGAGAAACAAGAGTGGAAATTTACATTAAATTAGTAATCCAAAAATTCTAATAGCACCCTTCAAAACAATAGGATCTAGAAGACACATAGCATCCACAAGAACCATTTGGTTAATTCAGAGCTAGAATTTTAGGGTTACTTAAGTAAATATAATAGTAACGCTCCCAATAACACAAATCCAAAAGGACCATAACTTTTGCAAAAAACCAATTGGTTAGTGTAAAAGCTAGATTGGGAGTTTCATATCTTGATATAATCAATTAATTTTTCAATTATCTATATGACACTAACTCGGCCAAGAGTTAGTAGGGATAGTGTGTGTGTGTGTGTGTGTGTGTGTGTGTGTGTGTGTGTGTGTGTGTGTGTGTGTGTGTGTGTGCGTGCGTGCGTGCGTGCGTGCGTGCGTGCGTGCGTGCGTGCGTGCGTGTGTGTGTGCGCGCACGCGCGTAACATTTCCCTTTAAAAAAATTGAATCATATAGGTTATTGAAAGATTAATAGATTACCTTAAATAAGTAATTCAATAAATCACATCATATTAAAAAATCAAGTTAGAGAAAAGCATACAATAAACTAAATAATATATCTAGATTGGTGTGAGAAAAATTGCACCACACAATTTTTTTAAAGAAAAATTATACAATTAAGTAGTGATCAATTTAAGTACAATAAAACATGCTCTTAAAATTTTAAAATAAAAATATATAAAATTTTGAGTATATAATTAAATAACTAAACCAAAACACATCAATAAAATTATAGGTTAGAAATGTTAATTGAAAATTTTAGTCCCACAAACCTCCCAAATGTTAATTTGCAATTGAAATAACTATAAGTATACAAAATTGCCCTAATATGTTTAAGATAGTCCTTGGGAGTAGCTTTTCGAGGCCTGATTGGGTGAAGGCTCTAGCTCTTTCCTACATCCATACAAAATATAAAGGTAAGAACCTTATCATCTAATGCTGCGTATTGCATGTGCTATCACGGGACCTAGTTGTCATCTTGATCACACTAACAACGATGTCATCTAAATATCTCATTATAATAGCTATCCTTATCTAGACCACATTATTTATAATGGAAAAGAGAAATTCATAACCTATGTCGAAATAACTACCTCCTAAGGTGATGGCAAAACAACTGCTCATAAACCATGCCAATAAAATAATTGATCCAAAACATTTTCAATCACTCTCCTAAACTCTAGGAAGCTTAGAAACAAGCTAATGATATCCATCATATTACTTGAAGATAGACCCTAATTTTAAGATCAAACAAGGTTCTACATACTGAAGTACCAGAAAAAATATCATCCTTATATTCATTCCATAACATTTACAAATATAGACTAAGCAACATGCCTATCATTAAACAAAACAAAGCTTTACAAGTCAAATGCCTTTAAGGAGCAATGCACATAATCAAATCTACTTTTAAGGAGCATCAAGAAAAAAACTTTATACATCTTCTTGCAATTATATGTAAGAGTATCTAGAACCTTCTATCAAGTGCAAGCCTTATACACATCAAAGTTTCATAATGTGTCAAGCACTAGTTTCATAAGGGGTCAAACACTAGCCTTATAAGTCTTTTTTTGTAATTCTAATATCTTATGACACTATACCTTTATGGTACATAGATAATTAGCAATTTCACTAGCCACTTAGGGTGCTACATATTGTAGCCAAACTGACAAATATAGTCTAGAATTTCATAATGCATTATTAGGTACTTGTAACCCCTTAAAATTGTCATGGAAAGATGTTATTCAATTTATCCAAGTATCTAAAAGTGAAACAAGGGTTCAAAATAGTATGATACGATAACTCTTCTTAGCATAATAATGACATCTCCAAATTCCATCAATCAAACCATGTAGTGATATAGGTTTCTTTTATATATGTTAATACATCTATACCCGATGAGAGGTACTTGTATGCTCAAACTTACCTAGCCCTTAATGTAGATAGGCAACCTAATTGTGAACATGAAATATGACCATCACCACTTTAGGTGAATACAATGGTTACATTTATTGCAACTAGATGGCCATAATCCAATAATTAGAATTATCCAAAACTTAGATAGGCAACTAACTAGATTGTGTAATAGAAAAATGCTTTTCATGGTCAATGTTTTCAGGTCAAAAAGGAAGACAACCCTTGCAAATCTATCAAAACCATCTACAACCATAACCTTCTAGCAAACCAAAAAACCACAATTCTTCTATACTTTAATGATGCACCATTTATATTGCATCTATGTAACAAGGATACCCATTACTCATAAGCTATTATGATGTTGTATTGATAGGACACATTTTTGCTCATACATCTTTTTCATTGCAAACTGAGAACGCACTTATAGGATGCATGTTCGTCAAAGATTGTGGTAATTGCTTCATAGTATACCCAAGCTTTGGAAAGATTACCCTTCCTATTTCCAAAAGGATCCTTGAAGGTGCTATTTATGGAATGTTACTACTATTACTAGTCAAGGATGATCTAGATGTTTATGTCTTGTCAATTGAATCATCTTTTAAAGGCATGTGTATATTTATTCAATCAAGAGGATGATACAAGGATTGCAAATAATGATTCAAGAAGAAGAACACCCATCCAAAGAGAAATATAATTTTATTTAGTGACATATCAAAACATGTATCTTATTCAACACTTCAATAATTGCATCAAGTCTAAAAAGACTTCATGGATTGCATGAAGTCTAAAAAGACTTCATGGATTCCAAAGACTCAAATATACATGTATGCCTCAAAATGAAAAGTTTATGACGATCAAAGTACTCATAGTCATGTCTTCACCTAGGAATTGATGACTTAGGGATACCTAGCAAGGTCAAAAATGCGAGGCAATATAGGCCACTCAACCAGACTAAGGCCTATAAGCATCCATATCTAGCCCTATGAATCAATAGCAACCCTTAAGAATATTATGGATATATACACTAAATGATGATGCCCACCACTGCAAGCAAAATTCAAGGTAACACAATAAAAATTTAATCGTAGTATTGAGTATATACAAATAGTCTGTAACAATTGCATGAAGCTATTCAAACCTAAAGGTGCATATGCTAGTTATATGTTTCAAAACATGGGAGTGCACCAAATTACTATGTCAAAGAATCCATTGCATTAATAGTAGCGATGCATCAATCTCATCAATCTCCATATGGACAACTCTGTGAGACAATCTATGTGTATAGTGCCCTTATAAGTAGCTAAGTTATTAGTATACCTAACTGAGAGATGTAGCGGTGGAAGCTAGTGCATAAAAAGAAGATACCACTTATAGGTATCCCTATATTCAAGACATGAATCAAGGTTAATGTAGCCTATCGAGATCTTTACTTGATAGGTGGTAAAAGTTAAAGATTAGGTAGACCTGATTAACCTATTGCAAGCAGTGGATATCATGCAGTAGGCCATATGTCAAGTGTGCATACATGATGTAGAGTATAAGTTCTTGGTCCACATAGCAAGAAACATGCAATTCTAACAATGTGCATCCATTATCCACCTCAGCATCATTTTGAGAGGTGCATGATTACAATTTTTTGCCTTATTTTTATCATGTCTTAGTGGTAAGAAGGACAGGAGACAATATAAATGCCAAGAAAGACCTATGTGCTAGAGAGGTTGATCCAAATACATACACCCAAAAATGCATCATATCAAGTTTTTGTTTAGAGACAATAACTAGGAGTCATACTTGTTTACAATTGACCATTCAACAAGGTATTCATCCTATTGTTAAGTATACACTGCTTAAGGTCAAAACATATACATCCCATGGTGCTATGGGTTGAAAGTATTGTGTCTTATAGGCGATAGTACTTATGTAAAATTTTAAAAAAAGATGTGTGTGTGTGCACGCGCACGTGCACGCACGCATGCATGCACGTGTGTGTGTGTTGCATAGCGAGTAATGCCCTTCTAGTAAAGACATATAAGAGGAATGTGTGTAAAGGCTAATGCCCTATCAAATACCTCTTGAAAAGGGGACTTTAGGATGACTAGGGAGGATTGTGTTATCTTTTAGGGTTCTTGTAAAGGTAGGCTCGGGGTGTGTGTGTGGGTGTGTGCGTGTGCGTGTACGTTGGCATGTGCATGTGAGTGCATCCACACACACGTGCGCACGTGTGCAAATAAAAGGTTATAAAAAGTCCTAAGTAAGAAGGTGTATTTATGAAAAAATGTGGCGATGTCTCTTATGGCATAACTCCCACAAAAATTCATTTCATCCTTACAAATTAGGTCCAAGAATTTGGCAATGATTGGCCTATCTAAATGAATACAAGTAAAAAAATAATCAAAGAAAACCCACTGTGGGTGTGTGTGTGTGTGTGGGGGGGGGGGGGGGGGGGTGTGGGGGTGCATAATTAAGCAAGAACAACCCAATTTCAGTATTTAAGCAAGAACAACCCAATTTCAATAGAATGTGAGTGGGCTAAGGACTAAGGTTATGAGTATAAAATGTGTGTGTGTGTGCAGACATGTGCATGTGTGTGTGTGTGTGTGCGTGTGCGTGTGCGTGTGCGTGTGCGTGTGCGTGTGCATGTGAGTGCATGCATGCATGCGCGCACGTGTGTGTGTGTGTGTGTGTGTGTGTGTGTGTGTGTGTGTGTGTGTGTGTGTGTGTGTGTGTGTGTGTGTGTGTGTGTGTGTGTGTGTGTGTGTGTGTGTGTGTGTGTGTGTGTGTGTGTGTGTGTGTGTGTGTGTGTGTGTGTGTGTGTGTGTGTGTGTGTGTGTGTGTGTGTGTGTGTGTGTGTGTGTGTGTGTGTGTGTGTGTGTGTGTGTGTGTGTGTGTGTGTGTGTGTGTGTGTGTGTGTGTGTGTGTGTGTGTGTGTGTGTGTGTGTGTGTGTGTGTGTGTGTGTGTGTGTGTGTGTGTGTGTGTGTGTGTGTGTGTGTGTGTGTGTGTGTGTGTGTGTGTGTGTGTGTGTGTGTGTGTGTGTGTGTGTGTGTGTGTGTGTGTGTGTGTGTGAATATCTAAAATGAGTCAAGATAAGCCATGCTAAGTGTTAAGTGTGAGAGAAGGTGATAGTAGCTCATACTTATACTTCTACAAGATTTATTCCTACGATATTAGCTATCGACCCGCTAGCTTAGTCAATCATTGTGTTAATTACAATACAATCCAATTTTTATGCCAACTATGACTAAGACAAAGTTCATTAATATGATTAATATAATACACAATTAACCTCATGATACAATGATATCAACATTATTTTACAATTATCTATAGAAACAATTTATCATGCAAACTTTGCACAATGTAGCACTTGCTACTACTCATACAAAGACCATTAGTATGATGCTAGAGCATTAAAGACTTGAGCATAAAGCTAAATTGAAAATGTTTCAAGAGAGAGTTGTATCACTTATCAAATGTTACACTAGCCTACATTGTCAATGGATGATTGAGGTGTCGTCTTATGCAATGTAGCCTATTATCAAAATTAGACAAGAAGATCATATGCAAATTAAAATAGCTCCTATATTAGAACTTTTACATTGGTATTAGCTAGAGTTTTGAAATGCAATATAAAAATGAGTATTAATGACTATGAGTATCAATTGAATGTCCATTGTATTAATTGTGAATATTAATGAGTGATCCAAATCTATCACGACACTTGAATGGCTACATAAAAGTTGAATCCTAAATCGAAGTTAAAAGTTATACTCATTACCATACATAGATTGAAGCTTGAAGCTACAATCTAATGGTCTCATAGGCACATCGATCATGATGAAAACACATCATGTAGTCACGACAATAAACCTCTTTTGTATAGCATGGTTACCAATCCCATGCTCTCATATATGATGATTCAAAATCTAATAGGCTAGTTCTTTACAAGCTACTAGTCCTCATCATCATCATATACTCTCATATATGACAATGATCCATGCCAAGCTAATAGCAAGCAAGTAATGAGTTCTTTTCAAGCTACTTGCAATCCTCACATTCATGTGTATGCTATTGTCCTAATCTTGATCACAAAGTAGCAGAACACAAATACAATGGCTAGGAAGGCATCAGCAACAATAACCTTCATCCATCAATAGGCAACAATCAACATTGATGCATCCCAAATAAGCAATAGCATGCAGGCAATCAATCATGGAAAAGTTCTTGATAAAATCAAGCATATGGAAAATCAATACGATGATTATAAAAAATCAGCAATACTATGGATAAGATGGTTTATAGACATGCAGGTGTATGGAATGCAAGGTGTGTCTTCTATCACAACTCCTCTTGGATGCAAGGCTAATAATCTACCCATGTGAGTAAGCAACATATAGCAAATAATCTAAGAGGTAATGATTGATGTCTTTAGAGCTATAACTACAATTTTATAATTTTGAAGACAATTAACAAGTCAATAATTTGTAAGAAAATAGGAAGACATATGTTTTAGTAAGAGATCATTAATAATACCTTATCACATTGGCATAGGTATAAAAGGTATGAGACATTTAATTTTTGACATCTTTTGCAATAATACAATTACTGTCTCTCATCTCAGCTCCTTGTTCACAGCTTTAATGCCTTCTCTCTCCTCTTTCCTATCTTTCTTGTTGTCGCTCATTCCCTCTCCCCTCTTCTCTCTTTTTCTCCCCTTTCTCTCACCCTTTAGCCCTCTTCTTGACAAGTGGTATTAGAGCATTGGCCTTTGAACCATTTCATCCAATCTTTCCTTAAATTTCCTTCATAGACTAGTTACATTTTGGTTACTCAAGGATAGGATCTCAACTTGAAAATGGATAGGTGCAAAGACCAAGGAGACCAAGGATAGACTAGTCAAAGCTAACTAGAGTATACGAAGGCAAAGTTCCAGACATCATGGACAAAATGGTAGGTCATGCACAAGAAACATGCCAGTTTGGAGGTAAATTGGTAAAAGAAATGGAAAATAGAGTTAATCAAGATTAGAAGTGTAGTTACTTTTCAAACAAGATTTCTCTTTCCTCTTTCCTTCAAGCTTTTGGAAGAAGCTTTCATGGTGGACTATTCTCAAACCCCTCATCTTGCTCATCATAGATCATTTCCTTGTGCTTAACCCTATGTAAAATCTTCATCATTTCCTAAGCAACCTAAGGAGTATACTTGTTGCACGATTTATACCATTGTTGAGGACTAATCATATAATGTAGATTGTGCTACAAAATTGCATTGATCTACATGCTATTCAATCTTGGTTCCATGCTCATAGATCTTACATCAGAGTTGATACACTTCATCAAGAATTGATTCAAAAGGTCCTACATCAAGAATCTTCAGCAATGAACCTATGATTCTATTACTTCCTTTTGGGAACCCTAGAAACTAGCAGGGCAATCATAGCCACAAGTCTAAAGCTTCAATTTCTTCAATAATTGGCTCTTCCTAACTCCTATGCTTCTCTACTGCCATTATCAAGCAAGATTGGCTTCAAATTTGAAGACATTGGAAAGATTTCAACATATCAAGCTTCTTGGAGTACATAATGGAGCTATATTTTGGAAGTTTTTCTTATAGTGCTTGAATCTTTGGTATTCAAGTGTTCAAGAGGTCTCAAAGCATTGATTCTTCAGGGATTTTGTGATATTTAGGCATGTATGGGCTGAATACAATGGATATTTGGAAGCATGAAGCTTATTGAATGGAATTGGGACTTATTAAATGGAATTGGGACAATCTCTTCAACCATTGGATTGAGGTTTGATTCTAAGTGAATCGATCATCTTCTTTAAGTCAATAAGAGTTATTTCACTTAATCTCTGAAAATCTCTATGTCCACTTGTTTTAAGATTTTCCACTTGTTGATGGGAGATTTTGATCAATTAAGCCTCTAAAATCACAATAGATCTGAGATTAATGCTTCTTTTCATTAATCAAATCATACTACTTGAATTTCAGCATTCATTTCAATCCTCTTTCATCATGATTACCATTTACATTGTCTTAATGCATAACCCTGATTTAATTGTGTGATTCTTTTGTAACCAAGAAAGAGATTTTGTAAAGGGTAAGTACTTGCAATCAATTAGTTACGAATTGTAGTGATAAGACCCTCAACCAATCTCCATTTCTTGATTTCATTTTTTATCAATCAAATTTTTCATATCATTGAAGACTAAAAGAATTTCTTGATTATACATTTCATCGATGTTTGCTTTAAAAAAATGATCCTACCATGTTGATATTCCCACTGAGGAAAAAGATGGATGTCAAGAAAGATAGTGGGACAATAGAGAGGTTACCCTCCCCCACTATTAAAGATCTCAAAGGGATGCAATCAACTAACTCGTGGGAACTTTGCCCACCTCTCAGTGAATGGAGTCATTGAAGACCCAAATATTTTAGCTAAAAAGCATTGACTAAGGCCTCATTGATCAATTACACGGATTTTATAGATCTATTACACGTTTTACACAGGGTAGTTCACTCCAACAATAAAATTGGGACCCATTTTGGGGTACTACCTACTTGGTTAGAGATATTATAAAGTAATTTAAAATTTTTATGGGACCTAAATAGGGTATTACAAGTCATGTTCAATCTCTATAGGTCATATACAAGGTACTGTAAGATTTTGAGACCTTACTTTTGACCTGAAAGGTGTAGATAAACTAAAATAGTGTTTTTTTAGGTTGCATGACTATTCTATACAATAAGAAAAGAATATTTCAAAATATTTTATTTAATTTTAAAATGGAGTGCTACAAATTATCCTAAAGAACTATTTTTTGAATTTGTTTTCCATCAAAAAGTCCTTGATTTTGATATCGAAGCAAAAAGTTATGGCCATTTTAGTGATAGGAGGTCTACTAGGATTACATTGTAACAATGAGAAGAAATGGCTAGAAAGAAAGGAAAGAAAAAGCTAATGATGATGTAAAGTAACAAATCAAGGAAGCACATGAGGCAATACCTGAGGCATATGCATATCATGATGGGAAAGAATCTCAAGGATATGCTACATATAATACTCTCAATGCCACTCTTTGTAACCATGAGATTAGGCATTCTATCAAACATATGGAGTTATTCTCTAAACTGGATCAAATAGTTGAAAAAAGGGTTCAATCCAATATTCAAACCAAGGAAGCTATGGAGTAGATGGCACATTCTACAAAGGAATACTTGGAAAGATTTGCCTCTTCTACTAGAGATTCATTACATAATCTCAGTACTCAAATCTATATGCTTGCGGTAGAACAAATGGCAGATAAAGAGAGTAGAGACAAACAATCCTTTTAGCCATCAGATAATAATCCTTAACTAGGTATTATTAGCAAGGAGGATATACCACATATTACTTATGAGATTGGAGAGACTTCTTTTGGGATTGATGAGCCTATTATGAGCATTCATGAGTCAAATCCTCCTCAAGCAGCTAGAAATCAACCACGTATTTCTCTAAGCAGGTTTTAAACCGATTATCATAAGAGTGCCTCGAATCTTTCAAACCCCATTGACACTTACATGGATATGTAGCCCCAAGTAACTAATGGCTAGTAAGACTTTATTGAGAGGGAACTCCGTGATAAGATTGTGTTGACTAAATATATTGCCCTATTATCATCATCCACTAATTTGGAAGAGTGAACTTCAATGTTCGAATCTTATTTTGATGTTTTTCCTAGGTCAAATGACCAAAAGATTCACTTTGCTACACTTTACCTTGAGGGCTTTGCTCATACATGGTGGAGATAAATAAAGAGAGAAAATCAATAGGTTGATAGTTAGGAGGAATCCAAAGCTAAGATGGCTCAAGTATTTGTCTCTCCCATTGGGAAGGAAATTAGGGCCCAAAACGCTTCAAAAAAAGCACTTTTAAAAAAATGATTAAGTTGTTTATTAGTTGAGATTTTAGAAGAATAAAATTGCCAAATTTGGTTTCTCTTATGTGATTAATGAGAGAATATTTGGTTCATTGAAGGGGTCAACCATTAATTGTCATCATCTTTTAATTTATGTCGGGGTCACCCTTTCAGCCATTTTTGTCTTGAAACTTGGGATTTTGCATTTTTGAGATATATGCATCAAAATCATGTTCATTTTCTCCCACATCTTTACACGCACCACTCTTTCACCATTCTTTCTTTGCACTCACATTCTTATCACTGTGAGATTCATTTGTAGTTGATTTGCTAATTTTTTTGCAGATGCAATTGCAGCACACATAAGTACAAACTTACCATTCAACTAGATTCAATTTATACATCTTGGAGAAGTATACATCATCAAGTACTAACAGATGAGATGGAGGCTAACACATTGCAAATACAAGGAAAGAAGCATACAGATTTGTGGGTGGATGAAAATATTTACTACAAGGATCCTTCTACATGTAAACCTACTAATTTTTTTAATATTCATGACTATGTAAGATATGTTGGAGAAGGTTATAATGGGATGCTTGTCTATTGTACAAGGTTATGCTATGCGTCTTGCACATACGTGGCTCAAATGTACAAAATGAGAAAAGCATTATTAATTGCACAAACAAGCATTTTTTAGCTAATGAATAAGATTGACATATCTGAAAAATGCTAATAATTCATTACAAGACAAGCTAGCACACTTGAAGGAAACTCCAATAAGATTCAAAGAGTGGAAGAGACCATTTAAAAATATAACTAGCTTGTGTGGTGTGAGAGTAAAGAAAATAAGACTAAATCTTGCAAACAAATATATCTCTAACATGTAGAACATTAATATCTAAGAGAGTGAGGAGAATTCATAGTATTTTTCAAGATAGAAAAAAGCTAGCTCTCAAGAGCTTTTACATCTTCCTCCTCGTCAAGGATCTTTCTTCTATAATGTAGAAATTATCTTCTCTTGTAGCCAATGATGAATTTTATATTAGTTTGATCTACTACCAAAGCATATTATGAGAGGGCCAAAAATTATCATGCTCTAGAAGTAGAGAAACTAGGACCATAACCAAAAATCCTAATTGTTGATGTCTTCTCCAAAAACATCACCTTATGTGCATTATACTATAACCCAAAGAAACCAAGTAGCCTTGTAAGTGCCTTAATACATAGTATAGGCCATGTTGCTTCCTATAAGAAGATATTATGAAATATTGAGAAAACATGAGGATTGATCATTGACAAGTAATGGTCAATCGCAACATCTTTCAATAAACTACCACCAACTCTCAACCCTTTCCCCCGTACCAAGAAGGTTTCAAAATCTTCAATCTCCATTTCTAAAAAAATGAATATTAAATAAAAGTAGAAATCAAACATATCAATGTATCTTACAAAATTGGAGATAATAGTACCAATACGTTTTCATCATGCTCTAGCTTAGTTGGATTCCATATATTAATTGATTTTGATATCTCATTGCTATCTTGCAAATCTTTAAAATACTCCCACTACTCTCTTCCAAAATTGAAAATTCCAAGTCAGCGTTAAATATGGTTAAACTCCTCATCAATAATCCCCAACTCTTTCTCAGTATCCTTTGCCTTGTTGAAACAAAGAGAAAGGGCATCCCCTATATCAATAAACTTGCCATCTGCAATTTCAGTATTATCCGGTTTAAGTAACTCTTCATTCAATTCATTTTTGACATCAACTATGTCGTTTGCACCATCAAAAGCCTCTATAATGATTGGTAAACAATAATCCTCCCTGAGAATAAAGAGTCTTTGGATGTTTGATAGTAGTATGTATTCCTTATCCTTAATAGGAAAAGTTGAAAGAGAAGGAATAGCATAGAAAGAAGGGGAGTCAAACACAATGTCTACATTTACATGGCTTTTTTCAATAATGGTCTCACCTTTGAATTGGATGACATCTAATTTGTCAAAAATATATACTTCTTGCTGAGGGTCCAAACATTACATCCTTCTCATTTGCTACCTCATCCAAAAGGAAAAAGGTAGAAGATTTTGCAACCTCCAATTGTTGTTCATCAGATTTAAGAGGATATTTAACAAGAGTATATACAATGAATGCAGTTGCTTTTGACATAAGCCTGCATGTCCTAGAATGAGTAGAACAAAACACATCTAGTGCACAAAACTTGTCGAGAGAATGAGCTCCACACTTCCTTGTGAACAATGACTTCTCCAAAAGTGAGGTCCCAATAGGTATATGAACATATTCATTTGTATCCTTTTCAGCCACATGCAATGCTAGACTTTCAAACTCAACAAACTTCTCCATAGAAAAAAAAAATTGCAAGAATTCACCACATGTTCAATATCCCAATTAGGGTTAAAAATATCATTTGCAATTGCATAGTAAGATAAATCCATGCCATTCTAAAGAAGAAAGTCTAGGAGCCTTTCTAAGGGAGAAACCTATGTGATTTGAGACAATCCAAAATCCCTCAATGGTGACTTACCTTTTCTTGGAGATTTCTTAGGCATTCCCACACTTGCTAATGAGCAAGGAGAAGGAGTAGAGGGAATTTTAGGAGCAAAGGTAGCACAAACCGAATCCTGTGACCCTAAAGGCAACCTTCTTATTTTCCTCTTTGGTGTGCCCACATATGGGGATCCTTGAATATCTTTTGCAGTAGACATCATAGGGTCCATGATACAACGTGAAGAGAAGAACCCAACCACACAAAAAATGCATCCTCACTTTGTATCGTACAATGTCAATACGACACAAAAACAAACTTGCAAGCCTAATGAACCACAGTCCTTGCTTCGTATCGTCCTTCAAACAAAAAATAAAAGGAAAAAGCATGTAAAATAAGAAAGAAGACTCAAAAATAGCTCAAAAAGCCTAGGACAGTTAAGCTACAAGATTTGGTTAAAAAAACAAATGAAGTCCTTGCCACTTGTGAAAGGTGAGAAGGATCGAAGCTTGCACGCAAGAGCTATGGCGGGAGAGCAAGAGCAAGAAAGAGAGAGACAAGAAATGGGAACTCCAACAACCACAATGTGTGGCCAGGCCTTCCTTTATTCAAACTATCACTAAAAGAATAAAGAATAAGTGACTGTGACGGGATCCCACCACAATCAGTGTGCAGTGGCGGGTACTGTCAGTGTAGTAATACACGGGCGGCTAGGCGGATGCGCCTTTACCCCCAACAACCTCCCACTTAAAGGAGAATCTGTCCCAATGAGAGAGAAAAAAGAAAAGACAGTACAACATGTACACATGTACAACAGGATGAGAAAAAAGACGTCATCTCATCCAATGCCCATCAATCTCCTAAGGAAGGCAAAGTGCTCAGTAGTGAGGCTTTTCATGAGCAAGTCTGCAGGATTCTGCTCAGTCAAAATCTTGATAGATCAACAGACTTTTCCTCAATGACCTCGCAAATGAAGTGATACCTCACCTCAATATGTTTCATCTTCGGATGGAAGACTGGATTCTTGGTCAACTGAATGGCACTCATAGAATCCGAATGCATGTAGGCATAGCATCTGTCATACCAAGGTCTGCAATCAAACGGCCTAACCAGATAGCCTCCTTGCAAGCCTCTGTGGCTACAATATACTCAGCCTCTATAGTAGAAAGGGCCATACACTTCTGCGCCCTCCCCTGGACATCCAAGAGATAGCCTATCCAACATAAGTAAACGCATAGCCAGAAGTGGACTTCCTACTATCTGCATGTCGTGCATAATCAGAGTCAGTGTACCCCACGACTTATGTATCCTGGCTGCCATAACAAAGACACATATCTACTGTGCCTTTCAGGTACCTCATGATACCCTTCACGGCATCCCAATGTTTCTTGCCAGGTGTAGCCATATAACGTGCCACAACCCCAACTGCAAAATCAATATCTGGACGGGTGGCTATCATGGCATACATAAGACTGCCCACGGCTGATGCATAGAGAATCTTG
This sequence comes from Lygodium microphyllum, assembly GCF_053477565.2. Lineage (NCBI taxonomy): Eukaryota > Viridiplantae > Streptophyta > Polypodiopsida > Schizaeales > Lygodiaceae > Lygodium > Lygodium microphyllum. Next base: position 77,444,142 of record NC_141156.1, read on the forward strand.
GCCATCTCGGCCCTCTTCTCATCTGTTTGTGGACAATCGGCATGTGAAACCTTCACATGAGAAGGTAATGGACAGCCAATAGGCTTAACATCCTGCATGTGGAAGCACTCAAGGACTTTATGTACACACTCCCTCTGTGATAGATAGAGGAGTCCTTGAGATCTATCGTGCGTGATGCGAATACCAAGTATATGAGAGACTTGTCCCAGATCTTTCATCTCAAAGCTCTTCTTGAGCTAAGCCTTACGAGCATCGAGCTCCTCATGAGTTGTCCCTGCTAAAAGCATGTCATCCACATAGAGCACCAAAATCAGTAAAGAACCGTCATGGGCTTTCTTTGTGTACAAGCACAGATCCATGGCACTGTGGTTGTAGCCCTATGACTGTATGAATGCATCAAACTTATGGTACCATTCCCTAGGTGCCTGCTTTAAGCGATATAGACTCTTCTTTAGCTTGCACACTAGGTGTTCCCTGCCAGGGTCTGCAAAGCCCTTAGGCTGCTCCATATAAATCTCATCATGTAAGTCCCTACGTAAAAAAGTCATCTTGACATCCATCTGGTACAAGTCCAGGTTAAGCTATGCAACCAAGGCCAAGACTAAGCGTAGGCTGGTCATCTTGACCAAGGAGAAAATACTTCATCAAAGTCAACACCATACTCTTGCTTAAAACCCTTAGCAACCAATCGAGCCTTGTATGCCAGCTTGGGGTGTCCAAGGGTACTTTTCAGCTTGTACACCCACTTGTGTGGCAAAGCCTTCATACCTTGAGGCAAGGAAACCAAAACCCAAGTCTGATTATTATGTAATGAGTCAAGCTCAGACTACATAGCCCTCTCCCAAGAGTGACAATCAACTCGGCACATAGCCTCATCATAAGTGAGAGGCTCTCCTACATCTGTAACCAGTACATAACCCATAGAGGGTGCAAAATGGTCAGGAGGTCATCTATCTCTAATAGAACACCTCAATCTAGGCTTTGTTGCCTGATCGACATCTTGTCTAACATCAACATGTCTAACATCTCGGCCATGAGCATCAGGTGATGCTACATGCTTTCTAGCTGGCCGTGGAGTGGGCTGAACAGGAGCAGGGGGCTGCTCCCGAAAGATAACTCTACGTAGATCAACCACTTTTCCAGGCTGTATATGCATTTTGTCCTCATGAAAGATGACATCATGGCTGCAGATCGCTTTTCGTGCATGTGGATCCCATAGACGGTAACCCATCTCTCATGCATCTCCATAGCCAATGAAAATGCATTTGACACTCTTAGGATCCAGCTTATTGCATTTGTCCTTGGGCACATGGCAAAATTCGTCACAGCCAAAGACACGCAAATTATCATAAGAGGGGGGCTTCCCTGCCCACACCCCCTCTGCAACCTAAAAGTCAATGCCACTATTAGGCGACCTGTTAATGAGATGCACTGCAGTAGTAACTGCCTCAGTCCAAAACTGTTGCGGTAAGCCAGTGTGGCTAAGCATGCTACGGACCCTTTCTTGAATGATCTTATTCATGCGTTCAGCCATACCATTCTGGGGTGGGGTGTAAGGGGCAGTCAACTAATGCTTAATACCCCGCTCATCACAAAACTGCTCAAAAGCACGTGATACATACTTACCCCCATTATCTGATCTTAGGTATTTTAGCCTTTTCCCAGATTGGTTTTTAACCAATGCAAGCCAACACTGAAATGTGTCTAGGACATCAAATTTTCTCTTTATGGGATAAGCCCAAACCTTACATGAGTAATCATCTATGAAAGTAACAAAGTACTTTGCCCCACCAAGTGACTGACAAGGCATGGGCCCACATACATCTGAGTGCACAAGAGCCAAGAGCTCACCCACACATTTCTTACTAGACTTTTTGTGCGTATTTCTAGTTTGCCTGCCATACAAACAATGATCACAAGAATCAAAATGTAAAGAGTCAAAAGGTGGAAGATACTGCAAAGCACGGAGAATTTTCATTCCTTTAAGAGACATATGCCCCAAATGAGTATGCCAAAGGGATACATGGGGAATAGAACTCACAGAAAGAACATGATCCAATGTAGCTCCTGATACAACTAAGGGATAGAGGCTGCCAGACTTGGCACCTCTTGCAAGTACAAGTCTGTCACGAGTAATCTTCCATGCAGAGTCTCCAAAAGACACAAAATACCCTGCATCATCAAGCTGTCTAGCTGACATTGACAACACCTAAAAACATGCCATTTATTGCAACAATTTTTTGGCAAAACTGTATACAATTGATACCTTATTACTAAATTTTTACATGAATTTAATGCAGATGCGGTGTTCGTTGTTGTTGTCTTTGGAGGTTGTGTCCTTGCAGTCTAGCTAGGAGATGTTGGTACGAGAATGTTCTTGTACGAGAGGGAGGTGGAGTTTTAGATAAAAATTTGATAGGTCTATTTAGTGAATCTCAGCTATGACTGTTTAAAATTTTCCTGTAGGGATTAGTATTATTTAGAGGAGATAGGACCTTGTTATAAATTAGGAGTTTTCGGGGGAATTTTAAATAAACCACAAGGTCTTGACAAGTTGATAGGATATCTTAGTATTAATCTCAGGGATGGGGGATTTCATTAGTTATGCTACCTCCTAATGATGAAATTCTTTATGAAAAATACATAGCATTATGATTGTGATTATTGTCTGCAGTAATACTGCAGTGACGATCAAGGGGTGATCATTAGATCATTGGTGATTATTATGAAGATTTCTTTGGGGAGGTGTTGAATATTAGATTCAAGGGGATGACTCTTGGCAAGGATGATGTGATCCAAAGGGACTTACGGGCAAAAGGAAGATTGGATGTACCACCTAGGATGTACTCTTGGCAAGCACAATCTTGGACAAGCTTATGGAGGAGTCTTTTGGTGAACCAATGATAAATGAAATCATTATGTTTTTTTGACATGTTTCATTCTCAAATCTTTGTAATCATATGACATGTGCTAAGGCATTTGACTTCAATCAAGGATGTAAGTGGGTTCTCAATTGTAAACAATTGGTCCCTCGTGTGTGCCAGGTGTTAAAGGTTATAAGGACACACTATGTCATATGTGAATTCATCCTTGTGTGATTCCAAATGGTGCCAAAGGAAATTTTGCAACATCAATCCAAGATATGCAGTGGTTAGGAGTAGGGCAGATTTCTACTTGGAAACGACTTGATGATCATGATCTATCTACGATTGATTACCAAGTATTGTGGTCCTCATCAACTAACACTCTTATACAACACATGTGGTAGTCTCTTCATATTTCAACGATCCTTATTATTATTTAAAAAAATAATATACATTACCACCATGGATTACACCTTGTCACAAGTATATCCAAAAGAAATTAAACACCATGATGTACAGGGTAGTAGGGGGATGGAGAATTCAAGCAACAAACTAGTCACTCACATAGATGGATTTGGTAACTACCACTTAGAAGTGCAAGGCCATTGGGATCGGAGGATGAAAGAAGAAGTGTCCTAAATCTTTACATGCTTGATAGTGGGGACTACTCCAAGGTGAAGAGGATACATGGTTATGGGTGGATTCAATAAAGCCAAAAGAAATGGTTTAAAGAGCTATCTATCGAACTACAGGAACGAAACAAAATCAATGCATTTACATCAATGGATAAGATTCCTGCCTTGGCTTATTTTCACATTTCTCTAGTTGAGACACGTATGGCAAGTCTTTGCTCAATAACTAGAGTTAAGCAAGAGGGAATTGGTCGTGCACAAGTGAACTCTGGCTTCTGGTCGACGTTGCATGAAGCAAGAGATGTTCGTGTGGTCTTTAATGGACATGATCATGTCAATGACTTTTGCGGCAACCTTCGAGGAAATATAAAAGTTTGTTATGGAGGAGGAGTTGGCTACCATACATATGGTAAAGTTGGTTGGACTAGACAAGCAAGGGTTGTCCCTGTGTCATTGAGCTCATCAACTAGTAGTAATACCTCACACATTGACATTCCAAAGGGTGCAAAGGTGCCTATATTACCCTATGTGGGCTCTTGTCATCAAGGGGGGGGGGGGGGGGGGGGGGGGGCAGTTACATTCTCGTGACGTCTCTCTATCTCTGAAAAAAAATTGCGAGGAAAGATTTGGGGGCTGAATTGCAGTTGCGTGTGCTTCTGATATAAGGCGCCATGCAAGGAAGATGATTATGAAGCAGGACAGTGGCACTAGATTATAGTCTAAGTGTTTTTTTAATTGCATCTTGGTCGATGGGACAATTGGACGACTCCATACACTGCCAGTATATTTATATTAGGCGTTTGAAGCAGGGCTCAGAGAGAAAGAGTGTGAACGGTTGTGGTGTACATGAGGAGAGAGGAGGACAGGGAGAGCATCATCCATATGCTGCCGGAGGATTTGCCAGCGGAGGACACGCTGAAGGCCATGGATATGCAACATAGCCTGCACGGGAGAGAGAGAGATATCTGTGGTCGTATGGATTCATTCTGATGCTATAGTGTAACTGTCGTCATACGCTATACAGAGATAGACACGATTGACTGGAGAGAGAGAGAAATGCCATGTCCACACCTCGTTCCTCGTGAGTAACACAATTTGCTTTTATCCCCCAATTTGATTCAATCTGGGAGCACAGTAGAGACAAGCGCGCAGGCTCAGGCCGATAGAGAGAGAGACGAAAGGGGGCACCACTTTTGCTCCCTCTCCTTTCCCAAATTTGTCCCTTTGAGACGATGAGAGAGAGACCCATCATTTGCTTTTCTGCAAATATAGCTACATTATGCATATATGCATGTTTCAGCAGGGCTGAGGGACCCCTAATAATCCTACCATTTTAATTCTGCCCCTTAATTCCATGGCAATATCCAGGTCCCAGGAGATAACTTCCTTCGTATTTCATTTATTGACTGGTAGAGAGAGAGAGATTTTGAATCACTATTCGTCTATAATCTCTATTTTCTTCTGGATCATCCTCACCACTTTCTTGATCATCATTGCTATGCCCCAATATTCAATTACCAGCTTTTACCTCTAAAGCATAAATGCAGATGATAATCATTGCCATACCTTTCCTCTAAACATGGAAATGGAGTATTAATGTAACCACATAATTAGAGATCATAGGAATAGCATATGGGGAAACTGTGGGGAAGCAAAACAAAATGATGAGCTCGCATTTGATACGATTGGCTGGAGGATACCATTGGCTCGACTGCAAGAGGACACGGTCTTCAAGGACGTGACAACGACCCGTGGGATTTACAAGTACGTGCCCTAACTGCTTATCTAAAATAAATGATATAGTATGAGTAAATGTTCAGTTTTTTTTATTTTTAGAAAATGCTTTGACACTTGTTTTTCTATGTTGAATGATTGTTTGCATTTATGTGAACTGGTTTCTATTTATTGAAAATAGAAAATAGTTGAAAATGCTTAAGAATGACTTAAAAATGACTCAAATAAATTTTTTATAAAATGGCTGATTGAATATTTATAAGTTGTGACATTTTTTTCTATAAAGGTTATGACTAAGGAAATTTATTGAATTTTTATCAGAATTTTTAGAGGTGGTTTAACATATTTAAAAATTCAAAACTAGTTATGTTCAAAGTAAAATAGCAGTTTTCACTTAAATAAAAAATGTTCTCTATCAATAAAAATATGGAATCTTTACATGGAAAGCTGAAAAGACAATTTTTGATTGCTGATGAATTTTTGTAAGCTTTAAGATGAAAAGAAACATCAGTTTAATTATATTATATTTTTAAAAAAAACATTTTTTTTCATAAACATGGTGTTTCTAATTTGAGTAAATAAAACGATACGTGATGTACTATTTAATAACATGGGGATGGGTAAAAAATTTGAGAGATGTAATAGTATTTTATGATATTTGCTGATGATAAGAAAATTATAACTTTAAATTCAGATTACAAATATTGGAACCGTAATAAAATAATTGTTTGATGGTATGAGGGAAAGCCTCAGCATCCAAATTTAAGATTTATATTTTGTTCATATTAAAAAGAAATCATCTGATGATTACAAGGAAGAGTGAAGGGCTACTAAGACTTATTTATAAATTAATAGGGAATATGGGAATATAAAATAAACTATGTATGTGATTTCATTAGAGTGTGGAAAGTACTTGGTTTAGTCCTGATTTGTATTTAGTGAAGAAAAAGAAGAAAAGGACGTTATATTCGCAAAATGAATTAAGTACTTAAATACTAATAAGCAACGACAAAATTGTGGTACGAAGTGGGGAGACGTTTACCAAGGGATAAAACTTATGGGTTTTTAGAACGTTAGATTGTTTTGATTTGAATGTTTGTTGTTATTAAATAAATAAAATGAACTAATTTTAATCAGTTGAAGAAGATAAATATATAAAGGAACTTAAATGGAGATATTTAAATAGATCCAAGGGATCTGTTATATGAAACAAACTTCTTAAAGCCAAATATTAAAACTTCCTGGATAAACCGCTACTAGTTGGCAGGAGAAATTTATGAGAAGCCGCTCCTGAAAGATGGAGGGAAACTGTGTTATCCTAGGGTTAGCGTTTTAGTGCCCAATGTAAAGATCTAGCTGTAAAAGTTGAAAAGATTAAGTATGTTTACTGGAGTTTAGATATTTATAGTTGGACTACTACAAATAAAATGTCATGCAATTAATGAAAGACTAAATCAAACTAGCATTGTTAGTAGTAACAATCACTTGTTTAGTGCAACAACTCTTAGGAGTTGGCTTGCTGACCTGGGTAAAAGTGGTTTGGTCTTTGGCCAGTCATTTTTTGGTTCGTCTGCCGGGAGCCAAGTGCGCTCTAGCGGGTGATCAATTTTCCTAGGGTATTCAAATCCTAGGTGTTATTTATGAGTGAATACGCAGTCTCTTTTCTAAGGGATTATTTTCCTAATTTGCCCCAAGGGTGTCAAAGAAAAGTGCTAGATTGGGCGAGGGATACAGAGTTAGTAGAGGGAGGCACATATTTTGGGCCACAATTAACTATGGACGTTGAACAATTATCCTCTTGGAGCTGGGGTTATAACGATTGTGCGCAAACCATAGTTCTACTAGCGACACACTTTGGGTTAATAGATGCGGTAGAGATAAATACAATCAGTGTATCATACCACTTTGATTGGTATCACCGCACAGCTTATCGGACGTTTAGAAGAGTAGTGTGGGATGATGTGTTGCCTTGGATACGTGTATCCAGAGGTTTAAAAGTTGTTTTCGATACGAAAGACGTTAGAGAGGTTGCTGAAATTCTAGGCTTAATCCCCGAGCAAGAAGAAAAGTTACCTTTTGGGGAGATAGACCCAGAGTTGCCGACTATTTTGAACCTTCTAAGCGCGCATACAAGCGACAACCTAATTTTATAGCTTCAAATAAAACGAGTGTAATTTTGGAGTATGACAGTAAGAGCTAGTTTAGTACTTGTGGATGAATTCTAAAGAGAGACGGAAGCAGCAAAACGAAGCTAGGGATCAACGAGTTAGAGAACGAGCAGTGCGACAAGAGGCTTGGTTATTAGAAAGGCTAGAGAGGGTCAACGCATTGCTGAACTTGGGAGTAGACGCTGTGTCTAACTCAACGGTAGAACCTCTTCAGCCTAGCTTATCAACTGATAGAACACCATCAAAGGAAAGTGAAGCAGCTTCATATCAATGGGATCAAGTGGTCTCCAGTACTAGCAGTGTCACTGGGGAAAGAGGTAGGCAAAATAGTGAAAATAGGGAGAGTGAAGCTAATGCTACGGTCGGGAGTATTGAACTGCTCTTTGACTGGGATTTAGAGTCAAATTTCGGATTGCGTCAATTATTTAAGAAGCCTCAGGAACCTACGTGGTTTGATACTATCAACGATTTAGGGTTAGGGCTATTATTTAGAGAAACAATGGCTCGCAACCCAGTCAGATTAGCTGATTTCACGCAATTCGGGGGACTATGGGACGAAGATCCCGATGCCCATTCGCAAATATTTGAGGTGACTTACGTCGCCAATGAGATAATAGATGACGACCAGAAGCTTCATATCTTCCCTGCGACATTAAAAGATGAAGCAGCGAAATGGTATGGGAATTTAGATGCTCAACATAAAGGGACCTATGCTGCCTTATCAAGAGCTTTTTTAGAAAAATTTAGACGACAAGGTTTTCAAGATAGATTGGCTCTTCAACTGGATTATTTGTCCCAAGGAGCAACTGAAAGTGTTGAACATTATATTGAGCGCATGGAGACAATCATTCGTAAGATGAATCCTGCTCCTGACGATCCCACGCAAAAACGTAAGTTTATTGATGGACTTAATCCTGAAGTTCATCAGCATGTTAGTTTACAACGACCAGCTGCGTTGGCAGATGCTAAAACACATGCTAGATGGTGGGAAGAAGTGCAGCTTAGTCAACAGCGACGGAGAGATCTATTCAAAGAATCTCGGACAGAATATCCAAGCACTTCAGGCGGGGTACCTAATAACGTGTCTTATGTGAACGTTCCTTTAAATCCCTCGGTAACCGCAAGTTCAAACATGTCGAGTGTACCTCTAAATCCGTACACTTCAATTCCAGCCTATATGATGCAGATAGGAGTGCCTTCTATGCCGCAATCTCAATCTCCTCTGGATGAAGCAAAAGTAGCAGATATTATTTCGAAATCTCTAGGAAAATTAAAGGAGGAAATTATGACTGCAGTACAAGCGCCTTTGAAGGAAATTTATTCGATAACGACACAAGGATCTAGTGTACAACAATCGTCGGGAAATTCGACTTCAAACCCACCTCGATCTAATATCTGGTGTGGTAAGTGTCATGGTTACGGCCATGTGGCTACAGAGTGTCCGACGCCTTCAAGGTTAATGCCTGATCATCCACCGTTTTGCTCTTTTTGCCACAAGACCAGTCATTTAGATACAAATTGCTGGCATAAATTAGGTCAAGAGCAACAACAAGCTCGTTCAATGCAAACGAATTACAATTACATGGATCGTAATAATAGGACTTATGAGATTGGACCACCCAATCAACCTTTTAGGCCACGAGGATTGCCCACCCAAGGTAGACCCCCAGTACCTCGAAACAATTACAACAGTGATGCCAATCGAGGGAGAAATTCTCCTTTTAGAAGAAATAATGGAAATTTTCGTAATCCAATGGGACAAGGTGGTCAACAAAGACCTAGGGGACCAGTAATTTGTTATCGATGCCAACAAGAAGGTCACATAGCCACATATTGTCCAAATGCGCGTAAAAATCAAGACTATACTCCTCTTTGCAGGAGGTGCAGTGGTGAAGGACACTATGAAGAGAATTGCCCTAAGCGAGAGGATAATAAAATTTCTGACAAAGGGAAACAAACCTCTAACGAACCTTCAACGCCTGCTGCAAATTTAGTTGAAGTAGAAACAATAAGGAAAGATACTGGAGTTAAGTCAAAATTTATACCTCGCAAGGTGACTTTTAGAGCTGACCCGATGATTGGTGTCATTACGAGGGCACAAAAGCAACAACAGAAGGAGCAGGTTTTAGAGGAAGAGAGTCCACAATTAAACGGAGTAGTGAAGGATAAGTCTAAGGACATAGATCCTAATATAGAACTACCTGAATCGGATTCTCCGCAGCATTCCTCTGGCCATCCGTTATTACCTGTGCCCTTAGTAAATCCTAAGATTCAAGTGGGAGTAGCTCCTTTTCCCGAAAGATTGGTTCCTCCTAGGGAAGGGAGTAAAAATTATGCAGAATCCGTAAATAAGACCTATGATCTATGGGTTGCATTAGAAGAAATATCATTGACTATTAACCTTCGGCAATTGCTAGAAATAGTGTCCGTTTGTCGGAAACAACTTTACCATAAATTAGTTTGGCGTCGAAGGAAGAGGATTGAGATAAACGCTTCTAAAGTCAGTGAAAATTCTTCCAAAGGAAAAACAACTAAGGATGTAAAAATAGTAGATTTATTTGTGGATCCAGGAGCTCCAGTTATCGATACTACTATTAATGGCCACTTGCTACATGAAGTGCAGTTAGATGGTGGCTCAGCAGTTAATTTGATGACAGAACAGGTAATGCAAGAATTAGGGTTGAAGGCTCTAGAACCTACTCATATTGTTTTACGGGTGGCTGATCAAAGAAAAGTAACTCCTTTGGGGTTACTTGGAAATGTGAAATCTGTAGTAGCTGGATTAGAATTTCATGTGAACTATTTGATCGTTCGTTCGCAAACGAATATTTCATCATATTCTGTGCTGCTGGGAAGACCTTGGTTATACCAAGCAAGATGCATTCAAGACTGGTATAAAGGTTCAATTGTGATTGGTCCTCGAAATGATAGGGTTAAAATACAAGTTATTTCAACAGGATTTTTGAAAGATTCAGGAGATGAAGCAGTTAGTGAAATGGATGAGAAATCCAACAGTGAGTTTTATGATTCGGATATGGAGGGGACTGATCATGAAGGGCCTTATGCCTGGTTATTTAAAACACCACACGCAGCAACAGCAGAAAAAGTAGAGGTCAATATAGTACATCAGCCTCACAAGGTAGAACAGATGGGTATTGGTGAATATGCTGTAGCGTTTTCATCTGACAATGATTCGGACAGTGATATTACTCAGTGGTTATCTACATCCGAAGATACAACCCTAGACTGCTTAATGCTTTCAGCAGAGGAAGCAGAGTATCTTGATGATTCGCTTGAAACATGTTTTCAATTATCTATGAATCAAGAAGGAAATAATCAAGAAGATGTATTTTCTGCATACATCAGGTCGAAAGCGGTTTCTGTGGATGAATTAGGGAAGGAAGAACTGCCTGAGCTAATGATATCTGATGTGGCTGACATTTCAATAACCTCTTTAGAAAGTATGGGAGAAGATGATGTTACTGATAATCATAATATTATGCCTGAGAGTAGGATTTTAGAAGCTCTTCCTTATGGGGAAAATGCTTTACCCTTTGGATTTGGACAACTGCCAGATAGAGCTAAAAGGATTTATTACTACCAGCTAGAAGCGAAGGAAAGAAAAAGGAGAAGTAGGCATGGGTGCAAACCCTTACAAAGATCACTATCTCGTGAGGATGAGGATGATTCAGCTTCGGCTTTTAATAGGTTTTTACAGACTTCTCGTGAACATCATGGTAATTACGTTAGGATTATTAGAGAATTGAACGAGGCATTGGAAGTAGAGCGTGAGGCAGCGTTGACTGCTGTAAATGAAGCAATGAAGAAGATTACTGAGTTGCAAAAGGAAAAGGCAGAGTTTCAGTTTAGAGAAAGGCGATATCTAGATGAAATCTCGCTTTTAGAATTTTATTTAGAAGAAGAGAAATCTAAATTCAATAGGGATGAGTTACAGCTGGAACAAGCATTATCTATGGATACGAATTATTAGGAAGAACATGAAAACACTAATAGGTTTTTGGAAAAAAATAAATCTAAGAGTACTTTTGAGCCAAAGACTCAAGAGAAAAACCCTACAAATGTTCCCTGGTTGTGTCATTCTTTTAAGCGTTCCAGCGAAATTGCGCAGAAGATTTATCGCTGTTCTAGAGGACTGATAATTGGTTATCAACGAGTCCAATCTGAACCTACTCAGGTTAAATTGCACAATATGCAAGCGGTGGTGTTGCCTCATCCAAAAGAAAGAGTAATGGATTTTACTATTTATGGGGATGGGCAAGAGCCACAACTTAGATGGTTTGAACCTGCAGCACCTAGGAATTTTGTGGAACTGAAACAAGTCATACATTATTTGGGCTGTCGAATTCAGGGCGAGGAGGATGAGAATCTACATTCATTAATTCTCAGGCTTAAAGATAATCAATGGTTTTGGAGTTTAGATGATCAAGAATGTCTAAAAAAGAATAACGAAATTTTACGTCGATATCGCCGTACGTTACATGCTCAACATCCATGTAATTCAGAGCAGATACCTAGCGTAATTGACTCTGTAAGAACCTCATTTACCATGAAATCTCGTAAAGATGTAAATGTCAATAATGGCTGTTTAGATAAATATGGGAAGGGATATACTGAAAAATCCTTTCCTAAGTTAGTAAATGTTTATGGAGTAGAAGTTGATGGTGCTATGTGTAACGTGTCCACTAGAATCATCCAGGACACGTCTTAGCAGTCCATCGGAAAGGATGTCTAGAAAACTCCGCCCGGCACTCCCACGGAATGTTACGGGTTTTGCAATCTAGGTCTTCCCGTGTCTGCCACGTAGCGGAAGTATCCTGGCCATTCCCACTTAGGATCGACCTGAGTTTGGGTTTTCCTGTTTGGTCATTAGCTAGCAGCAACTAGCGTCAGACCCGAGCGAACTACTTTACGCAGAAACGCCAGGTCCGAAGCGGATTCACGCTGCACTTGGTTCAAAGAGAATGGGAAACGAGAGGGATGCAAGGCTCAACCTCCCTGCCATAAGGCATAGTCTCATTCCGTTCCCCTAAAACAGCGTAAATCGGGTAAGACGTAACTCTAGGTTATCGCTCTCATTATTCGCTTTGATAATGATGATCATCCCGCTGTTCTTCGAGATTTTTGAGAAAAGTTCCCGGCTAACCGGGACCACCCAACCGTAGGACGGACCCAAGGTCCATCCTCCGCACTTTCCTCGGTTTGTTTTAGTTATGTAATTATCTAACACATTAATTTGACATATAACAACCAGCTTCTTTAATTAACCCTGTTAGGCACTGGTTCCTTCACGTAATCTTATCACGTGACATAGAAAAACAATATCAAACAACTTCTTTATTATCATTTCATCATTTTATCTTTGAAATACGAGGAGTTCCGCCCGTAGGCTTGTCCATAATCCACCCGAAGGCTCATCTAGTAATCCGCTGGGAATCACTATACCAAGCTTCTGCCCGTAGACTAGTATGCGGGCCTCGAGATCCAATCCCGAGTCACGTTAGTCTCTTGTGCAGGACCCGGAAGGCGAGGGATTTACGGCCAGAGCCCCCCCTGGCACCCAAGCGTCCTCCTGCTCCAAGTAGAGCTCAACGGAAAGACCTCTCGCGGTGGGTTCGGTCCACGTTCCCGGCGCGGTCAACAACCCCCTTGGTTAGGGTCAGGCAGGCAGTCGGGGGTAACTGAAGCTGCCTCTCCCTTCAGGCCTTCAACCTGAAGCATTTATATATCTTTTCATCCTTTAGTTCCTTGAGCAAACAATGCAAACAGTGCTTTCTAAACTGTTACAAGCACAATCAATTCCAGTGGTCGTTTATTTGGCAAACTGTTAAGAAGTGACTCCTTCTCTCCGAATGCATCCAGCATTCGATCCGGAATCAATTGCAACTTGGCAAGATTCCTATTGTCCTTGGGTTAGGGTCATACCCTGTTAACCTATCTTAACCAATACCTTAGGTTTTATTAATAGTAAATCCCGGCGGCCATGTCGCTTTAATTTATTGATTAATCATTTGCGTCCAAGCAAATACCTAACTTCCCTTAACTTGGCAAATTTCCCCTAATGAGGGCGATGTAACAGGATGACTACCCATCCCCTTGCAAGTTAAACTTGCGCAAGAACCTGCCAACCTCATTCCAAGTAATGGAAAAACTTTCTTGTGATCAAACCACAAGGCTATGCGACGTTGCAACTTGTTGTACAAGTGTCGCTTCCATTCCAAGAGATCATTTCACCCATTGAATGGTGTTTTCTGGTCAAAGAATTATGATTAGACTCGAAGTAGGGTTTAGGGTGTCTTCTTACTCACCGCAATCCTAATTGCACTAGACCGTCAACGTTCGGTCCTAGGGATTCCAACTCAATCCAAGTTCTAGCACTAGGTCGAATGATCCTTAGGGTAGAAACCCTAGATCATTATTTGCGTGCACGTCCCATTGGCTCAACTTTCCGGGAAGGTGGGTAGGACCTTTGGGTTTGAGGACTTCGACTTGGTGTCCAAGTACGATACTTGGCTACATCTCTAACGTGCCAAGCCCTAGCTAGTACTTGAGGTTTTTATTGAATCGGCTAGCTATGCCTATACGAAACCCTAGCAGTCATGATACCACAAATGACTTGGGTAAATTGACCTACTTGTCTTTGACAAGGACAATTCTTTCCTAGAGATGATATACTTGATCTAAAGTAGGAAAATAGTTGCAAAATGTTACAATACATGTAAACATGTAATTCATTACTTCCACGTACCATAAGATCCGCAATAGCCCTATCCCTTTTTTGTTAAAGTCAAAAGGCAAGATAATTTGAAGAATAACCTACATAGGGCTTACTAGGATTTAAATCAAGGGATAACACCTACAACCTTGTGTCTAAGTATTTGCATTTCATGTTTTTATAAGCCATGCAATCATTCCTAAATACTACATGATGAAATGAAATTTGCGAAAGTATAAGTGCGACCCTTAGATACAACAACATTGTGAATGAAGTTCATGCAATACTAAGGCAAGAGTCGATTTAATCTATTTGCAAGCATCATTTCCCATGCAACTTATATAAGATCGGGGTTCTTTTTCATGCCGTGCAACAGAAATTAACACTTTCCTCATGCGAATCCTAACGAAGGGAGTTATTGCAAAAATACTCCTTTCCTTCAGGACCAATGCACTTAACAATTTCCTCTTTAACCCTAGGCAATATGTGGCTTTCCTTTGAAAATGCACGACAAAACAATTTACTATTAAGGTCGTAAGATGGATGGACAAATAGCGTTTATATTGAAAATACCAATTTTTTCCCAATTGCATTTAACTAGGCTAGGTGAATTTGAACATGCACGGGTGCTTCTTAATCCGTGGAATCGTCATGCTTAATGCATTACTTTAGTACGAAATCACAATAGAAAAAAACCTGGGTCTGTGGGCTCGGGGAGATGTCCACTTGAATGCTAGGAGAAGAACCTCCCGCAGGCGCGCCTTGCGACTTCTTGGGAGCCATTGTAGGCGTGATCACAAACTTTGCGGATTATCCTCGCTTCTACGCTTTTCTCGAACAGCCTTGAGATGTGCCTTCTCCCTTATACGCAGGAGATTCCTTCACCGGAAATCGGATGAAAATTAGAGTTTTTCGAGGGCCTCCGGAAATAGAGCTTAATGAGCTCGGACTTAAACCCGAGAAGGCTGCAGGAACAAGGCCAAAGCCTTATCCCTTAGAAGCTGTGGAAATGGGCTTTAAGGGGAGGTTTTTAACCCTCGAGGTGGAACCCGTGTGCACAAGGCCTTAAGCCTTGTATTTAAAAAGCTTCCAAAAGCTTCTGGGAAGCTGTTGCTCCCCCACGAATCCACGTGGATTAAAGGTAAAGGTTGAGGAGGGGGAAATTGGCGTTGAGACAGGGAGGATTTGTGACGTGATGGCGGCGGATTGACGGCTGGTCGTGGTGGCGGCGGTTCTTGTCAGCAGCGGCGACGGATATGGCGTCCTCACGGTGGCTTCCCAGCATGACAGCGTCGACCATTAGCAGCCTATTCTCTCCCCAGCTCGGCGAAGGTAGCAGCCAATCGTCCTTTCTCCCTTCCTCAGCAACGGCATGGGCAGCAGCATCATTCTCCCTCCTTTTCTCATTCACACCTTAGAGGGTGTATATATAGGCATGGGGGGGGAGAGAAGGGCTCCACCACGTGGCCCCTTGCATGGGTTCCCCCCCTCCCATGCAGCCCACGACTCCTCCATGTCCCATCCCCCCACACTCCCTCTCCTCCAGCCGTGCATCGACTGGGGAAAAGGGATAAAAATAAAAAAAAAATTGCCTTGATAATATTCAATTTGCCCCTCCCAAGAGGGTGTTTACGTGTGATTTGTGGGTTTGAACTCTCGGGTTTGCCTTGCCAATGCGGAGGTCCTGATTTCTCGCGTGCAGGTCACAGATCACACTGCCGGCAATTCCAACAAGAAGGATAACCTTTGCACGAGGTTTACGCAGTGTGTGGGAAGTCAATATTCACGGGTGGGAATATTACATTCTCTCCCCCTTAGAAGAATCGAGATGTCCTCATCTCGAGATAAACTGGGGATATTGAAGATTGAGAGAGCTTTCATCCATCCAGGTAGCATCCTCTTCGGGATAATCTTTCCACTGGACGAGGCATTCTTTCAAGGTTCTAGATCTTAACTGTCTCTCCCTGACATCTAAAATCTTTTCTGGTCTTAGTTCAAGGACTCCTTAACTAGGCATTACAATTTGTTGGTCATCAAGTACATGATTAGGGTTGGGCACATATTTTTTTAAGAGACTAATATGGAATACATTGTGAACTTTTAGGTTATCCGGAAGTTACAATTTATAAGCATTGGGTCCCAGGCATTTGAGGATTTTATACGGCCCACAATACCTTGGACTTAGCTTCTTGCATTCTCCTAGAGATAGAGAACTCCTTTTTGGGCGTACACGAATGAAGACCATGTCTCCTTCTCCGAAGATCCTCTCTTGGCGTTTCAAATCCGCATATGCCTTTTGTCTATCTTTGGCTGCTTGTATGTCTTGTCTTATTGACCTTATTTGGTCATCCATGTCCTCCAACATTTTTCTTGAAGCTTCAACTCTTAGGGTTGGATCAGAAAAGTTTAGGGGACTTCGACAATCATGACCATACAATGCCTGGAAAGGGGTCATTTGAATGCTCTGCTGGTAAGAAGCATTGTAGGCAAATTCTACTAACTGCAAGTATTGAATCCACCTCTTCGGCTCTCGACAGCAGTAAGCCCTAAGCATATCCTCAATAATTTGATTCACTCGCTCTGTTTGTCCATCCGTTTGGGGATGGTAGGCGGTGCTAAAACAGAGTTGAGTTCCAATAGCTTCAAAGATAGCTCTCCAGAAGTGTGAAGTGAAGAGAGAGTCTCGATCGCTAATGATCCTTCTAGGTAACCCATGTAGCTTGAATATCTCCTTGATAAACAATCTTGCAATGTCGGAGGCTTTATAGTTTGTCTTTACTGGAATCAGGTGTGCAACCTTAGTAAGCATGTCAACTACAACCATAATGGAGTTGTATCCTCCCTGGACTTGGGGTAAGCCCACCACAAAATCCATACTGATGAATTCCCATTTCATTTGGGGAATGTCAAGTGGTTGCAATTTTCCTGGCATCATGACATGTTCAGCCTTGATACGTTGGCAAGACAAACATTCAGTGACATATTTGAGAACGTCACCTTTGAGCCTCTCCCAATGGTAGCTCTTCCTAACTGCATTAAGAGTTTTTGCATAGCCAGGATGTCCTGCGAAAGGGGAATCATGAGCTTCCCATAATATCTTCTGCTTAAGTGACTGGCTTGTTGGTATACACAGCCTTGTTCTGTAGTAGATAAGTCCATTATCAATGGAAAATTCCTGATACTTAGCTTGTGACTTCAGACTCTGCTCCTTGGTAGATATTTCTTTTATCATGGTTTGGTAGGCCAAATCATGGCATGCTTCCTCTCTAGCTAGTTCGAGTATAGGGTTGCTTGGCATAGATACCTTTGTAGCCAGAGATCTGGCCGTTGATGGATTCTGCAAGATAAGGAATTTAGGAATGCCTTGCGACTGAGTGCATCGGCAACTACATTCTCTTTCCCTGGTCGATACTTGATTTCAAAATCATACTCCTCCAATACTTCAATCCATCGACGTTGCCTCATGTTGAGCTCGTTCTGGGTAAAAATCCATTTGAGACTCCTATGATCAGTTACTAGAGTAAACTTGTTACCCAACAGGTAATGTCTCCAAAGCTTTAGATTATGGATGACAGCTAATAACTCCAGATCATGCGTGGCATAATTCTTTTCATGACTCTTCAATTTCCTTGAAGAATATGCTACTGGATGACCTTCCTGCATAAGTACACACCCCAAGGCAAGAATGCTGGCATCAGTTACTACCTCGAACTCCTTATTGAGGTCAGGAAGTTTTAGAATAGGTGCTGATACCAAACATTGCTTCAATTGGTCGAAGCTATTTTGCTCGGGAGTTGACCATGTAATAGAAGTCTGCTTCTTTAGTAAGTCGGTAAGAGGTGCTGCAATCAAAGCATAGTTTTTGATAAAGACCCTATACCATCCTGTCAAGCCAAGAAAACTACGTATTTCTTTGACGGATACTGGTATTGGCCATTCAAGCACATCTCTGACTTTGGCTGGGTCTACTGATATCCCTTCCGATGATACTATGAATCCTAGATATTCAATCTGACGCTTGAAGAACGCACACTTCGTCATTTTTGCATACAGCTTATGAGACCTCATTGTCTCAAGGACAATCCGAAGTTGAGGTTCATGATCTTCTTCTTGTTTAGAATAAACTAAGGTGTCATCGAAGAAGACAAGCACGAAATCATCAAGATATGGTCTAAAAATATCCTGCATTAATCTATTGAAGGTGGCAGGTGCATTTGTAAGCCCGAATGACATAACCAGGAATTCAAAGTGCCCATATCTTGTATTGAAGGCCGTTTTTGGAATATCTTCATCCTTGATCCTGATTTGATAGTAACCTGACCTGAGATCAATTTTGGAGAAGATATTTGCACCTTGAAGGCAATCAAGAAGCTCATCTATTCTAGGAATAGGATACTTGTTCTTGACTGTTGATTGATTCAACCCACGGTAATCAATACATAGTCGAAGTGTCCCATCTTTCTTTTTCTGGAATAGTACTGGAGCTCCCCATGGTGAGTTGCTAGGCCGGATGTAACCCTGATCTAACAGTTGCTTGAGTTGTTCCTTCAACTCAATAGCTTCTGGTATGGACATTCTATAAGGTCTCTTTGCAATTGGCGCAGCTCCAGGCATTAGCCTTATTTCATGATCAACTTCTCTTGGAGGTGGAAGTTCAGTTAATTCCTCAGGGAATACGTCAGCGTATTCCTTTAGCCAAGAGGGTCGCTCATGAGACTCTTGCCTTTGATCTAATTTGTTGAGTTTGATCAGGTAAACAGGTAATCCTTTTCTAACCCCTTTTATGATCCGCGATACTTTGGCTAACTGGATTCTTGGCACTCCTGCCTCACCTTGAGTTGTAACAACCTCTCTTTCAGAGTTTCGAAAGGAAACTTGACCCTTTCCACAATGGATGTGGGCGTCATTAGGCTTACCAATCCATCCCGAGTAGACACTCATGGATACCTAAATTCATGACTCTGAATTTGACTGAGGTTTTCTTTCCTCCCAGAAAGAACTCTTTCTTAGCTGTTTGCCTGGTACAAGTTACCTCACGACCGTTTGCCAATTCCACAAGTAGGGTAGGTGCTTCTACTGTGGCTATTCCTAATCTTTTAGCACACGCTGGTGAGATAAAGGAATGTGTACTGCCACAATTAATCAAGGTTTTGAAACCTTTACCTTGATAGTCCGACGGTGTTTGAATCACCGAGAACTGGCGATTCAGCCCCTTCTTGTGTAAAGCGGCATGGACTGTCGCTCTTTCGAATTTCGCTTCCATAGTCGGATCTTTCTCTTCTTCTGCTTCACATCTTTGCCTATTGGTAATGCAGGCAGTTCTTCCTCTTCCACGGGTGGCGGCTCCTTGACCGCGGCCTGCACCTAGACAATGTCCCTCGCTGAGCTTGGGACATTGCCTTTTAAAGTGACCGATTTCGTTGCAGTGAAAACATCGGAGGTTTCGGCCATTACTGTGAGTAGGAACAAAGTTGTTGACGTTATTTGTCCTTGCTTTCTTCCTTTGTCCCTGATTGTGACCTTGAACTCTCTTTACTTGGGGTCTGCATGTTCCTCTATTCGGGTCACTATAAGACCAATTCTTAATACCCCTTGGTCTAGCTTGCACTTCCTGAATTATAGGTGCTGCTCGAATGAGTGCATCCTGAAGATTTGATGGTCGCATAGATTCGAGACGAGTATTTACAGGTGGATTTAAGCCCGCGCAAAATTTGGACACCTGCTGCGTCGTGTCCATTTGTGGCGCATACTTTAAGAGAGACAAATTTAGAGTAGTATGCGTCAAGGGTGAGTCCTAACTGTTTTAGCTCATAGAACTCATTCATTTTCTGTGTACGATATGCAGGTGGCAAATATCTCCCCTGCACGGCTTGCTTTAACTTCTCCCAGGTAACGGACCCCTCTGAAGTCCCTTGATCCCTGCACCATTGTTTCTACCATAGTCTAGCTTCACCGGTGAGTTTTAATTTGGCGAGCATGGCCTGATTGGTAGGTGCAGTACCAGCTGCTTCAAAGTAATCCTCCATAGATTCAATCCAAATTTCAGCATCAGACTAGACGAATCTGTCTCTCCCGTCAAACTCGGGTGGCTTTATCTGTTTGAGGAGGAACTTCTTCTCCTGGATCACAGCGGTACTTGATGTAGGGGGCGAATTTGGAACCTGTACCTGGGGTTGTGCCTGGGTAAAAGTTTTCTTAACATTATTGTATGATAATTGACATTAGCTTATCTTTAGTTCAGCTATCTCGTAAATCATGAAGCTACTTAACTTTTTGTAACAACCCTGATGCACAATCGGATATTGATAAAAGAAGTCTTTATTTATATTTACATGGGCGTAGCCTTATACAGCATCTTGTGTGATGATAATCCAATCATTACATTTAGTTTGGGGAGAACAACGTTGTATTGGATTTGTCTACAGGAACTGTGTAATAGTAGGGTTTTGGGTCATGGATCTTTAGGAATCGATACTTCATTGGAAGTTCAGGATATCCTTTCCGCTGGAATCCATACTTCCCATGGCGGCCCAACACCTTAATCCTGCCGGCTAGGATTACACGGGTTACTTCCTCATATACATATGAGTTCAATTCAACCCTCCGACCTTGAATATGCAAAGTCGAATTTACATGAGCTTCCACAAAAATGAACAGCTTCACGACTTTCAAGTCTTCCAACCACTTGATCCTCTTTAGGTTGGTTTGTAGATAAGCGAACCGGTGGGCAGCTATGTAGTAGATTCCTGAAGACCCAGTCCATCTTCGTTCTATATATAAAGGTGATGGATTATAAATCTGCTCCAGGATGTTCATCATTTCAACTCTCTGCCTATAATGCAGAGAATGCATTGCAGTCATAAACATGATCCGGAACACCAAAAACTTGTTCCACGCTTCATAGTTCTGCAAGACAGTATTGAAGATGAGGAAATGTTTGGACAGCAACAATTTCTTTACTTCATTTTATTGAGATCTCATGAAAACAGTTCCATTGTTGGTCGGCTCTGATACCAATTGTAACGTGTCCACTAGAATCATCCAGGACACGTCTTAGCAGTCCATCGGAAAGGATGTCTAGAAAACTCCGCCCGGCACTCCCACGGAATGTTACGGGTTTTGCAATCTAGGTCTTCCCGTGTCTGCCACGTAGCGGAAGTATCCTGGCCGTTCCCACTTAGGATCGACCTGAGTTTGGGTTTTCCTGTTTGGTCATTAGCTAGCAGCAACTAGCGTCAGACCCGAGCGAACTACTTTACGCAGAAACGCCAGGTCCGAAGCGGATTCACGCTGCACTTGGTTCAAAGAGAATGGGAAACGAGAGGGATGCAAGGCTCAACCTCCCTGCCATAAGGCATAGTCCCATTCCGTTCCCCTAAAACAGCGTAAATCGGGTAAGACGTAACTCTAGGTTATCGCTCTCATTATTCGCTTTGATAATGATGATCATCCCGCTGTTCTTCGAGATTTTTGAGAAACGTTCCCGGCTAACCGGGACCACCCAACCGTAGGACGGACCCAAGGTCCATCCTCCGCACTTTCCTCGGTTTGTTTTAGTTATGTAATTATCTAACACATTAATTTGACATATAACAACTAGCTTCTTTAATTAACCCTGTTAGGCACTGGTTCCTTCACGTAATCTTATCACGTGACATAGAAAAACAATATCAAACAACTTCTTTATTATCATTTCATCATTTTATCTTTGAAATACGAGGAGTTCCGCCCGTAGGCTTGTCCATAATCCGCCCGAAGGCTCATCCAGTAATCCGCTGGGAATCACTATACCAAGCTTCTGCCCGTAGACTAGTATGCGGGCCTCGAGATCCAATCCCGAGTCACATTAGTCTCTTGTGCAGGACCCGGAAGGCGAGGGATTTACGGCCAGAGCCCCCCTGGCACCCAAGCGTCCTCCTGATCCAAGTAGAGCTCAACGGAAAGACCTCTCGCGGCGGGTTCGGTCCACGTTCCCGGCGCGGTCAACAACCCCCTTGGTTAGGGTCAGGCAGGCAGTCGGGGGTAACTGAAGCTGCCTCTCCCTTCAGGCCTTTAACCTGAAGCATTTATATATCTTTTCATCCTTTAGTTCCTTGAGCAAACAATGCAAACAGTGCTTTCTAAACTGTTACAAGCACAATCAATTCCAGTGGTCGTTTATTTGGCAAACTGTTAAGGAGTGACTCCTTCTCTCCGAATGCATCCACCATTCGATCCGGAATCAATTGCAACTTGGCAAGATTCCTATTGTCCTTGGGTTAGGGTCATACCCTGTTAACCCATCTTAACCAATACCTTAGGTTTTATTAATAGTAAATCCCGGCGGCCATGTCGCTTTAATTTATTGATTAATCATTTGCGTCCAAGCAAATACCTAACTTCCCTTAACTTGGCAAATTTCCCCTAATGAGGGCGATGTAACAGGATGACTACCCATCCCCTTGCAAGTTAAACTTGCGCAAGAACCTGCCAACCTCATTCCAAGGAATGGCAAAACTTTCTTGTGATCAAACCACAAGGCTATGCGACGTTGCAACTTGTTGTACAAGTGTCGCTTCCATTCCAAGAGATCATTTCACCCATTGAATGGTGTTTTCTGGTCAAAGAATTATGATTAGACTCGAAGTAGGGTTTAGGGTGTCTTCTTACTCACCGCAATCCTAATTGCACTAGACCGTCAACGTTCGGTCCTAGGGATTCCAACTCAATCCAAGTTCTAGCACTAGGTCGAATGATCCTTAGGGTAGAAACCCTAGATCATTATTTGCGTGCGCGTCCCATTGGCTCAACTTTCCGGGAAGGTGGGTAGGACCTTTGGGTTTGAGGACTTCGACTTGGTGTCCAAGTACGATACTTGGCTACATCTCTAACGTGCCAAGCCCTAGCTAGTACTTGAGGTTTTTATTGAATCGGCTAGCTATGCCTATACGAAACCCTAGCAGTCATGATACCACAAATGACTTGGGTAAATTGACCTACTTGTCTTTGACAAGGACAATTCTTTCCTAGAGATGATATACTTGATCTAAAGTAGGAAAATAGTTGCAAAATGTTACAATACATGTAAACATGTAATTCATTACTTCCACGTACCATAAGATCCGCAATAGCCCTATCCCTTTTTTGTTAAAGTCAAAAGGCAAGATAATTTGAAGAATAACCTACATAGGGCTTACTAGGATTTAAATCAAGGGATAACACCTACAACCTTGTGTCTAAGTATTTGCATTTCATGTTTTTATAAGCCATGCAATCATTCCTAAATACTACATGATGAAATGAAATTTGCGAAAGTATAAGTGCGACCCTTAGATACAACAACATTGTGAATGAAGTTCATGCAATACTAAGGCAAGAGTCGATTTAATCTATTTGCAAGCATCATTTCCCATGCAACTTATATAAGATCGGGGTTCTTTTTCATGCCGTGCAACAGAAATTAACACTTTCCTCATGCGAATCCTAACGAAGGGAGTTATTGCAAAAATACTCCTTTCCTTCAGGACCAATGCACTTAACAATTTCCTCTTTAACCCTAGGCAATATGTGGCTTTCCTTTGAAAATGCACGACAAAACAATTTACTATTAAGGTCGTAAGATGGATGGACAAATAGCGTTTATATTGAAAATACCAATTTTTTCCCAATTGCATTTAACTAGGCTAGGTGAATTTGAACATGCACGGGTGCTTCTTAATCCGTGGAATCGTCATGCTTAATGCATTACTTTAGTACAAAATCACAATAGAAAAAAACCTGGGTCTGTGGGCTCGGGGAGATGTCCACTTGAATGCTAGGAGAAGAACCTCCCGCAGGCGCGCCTTGCGACTTCTTGGGAGCCATTGTAGGCGTGATCACAAACTTTGCGGATTATCCTCGCTTCTACGCTTTTCCCGAACAGCCTTGAGATGTGCCTTCTCCCTTATACGCAGGAGATTCCTTCACCGGAAATCGGATGAAAATTAGAGTTTTTCGAGGGCCTCCGGAAATAGAGCTTAATGATCTCGGACTTAAACCCGAGAAGGCCGCAGGAACAAGGCCAAAGCCTTATCCCTTAGAAGCTGTGGAAATGGGCTTTAAGGGGAGGTTTTTAACCCCCGAGGTGGAACCCGTGTGCACAAGGCCTTAAGCCTTGTATTTAAAAAGCTTCCAAAAGCTTCTGGGAAGCTGTTGCTCCCCCACGAATCCACATGGATTAAAGGTAAAGGTTGAGGAGGGGGAAATTGGCGTTGTGACAGGGAGGATTTGTGACGTGATGGCGGCGGATTGACGGCTGGTCGTGGTGGCGGCGGTTCTTGTCAGCAGCGGCGACGGATATGGCGTCCTCACGGCGGCTTCCCAGCATGACAGCGTCGACCATTAGCAGCCTATTCTCTCCCCAGCTCGGCGAAGGTAGCAGCCAATCGTCGTTTCTCCCTTCCTCAGCAACGGCGTGGGCAGCAGCATCATTCTCCCTCCTTTTCTCATTCACACCTTAGAGGGTGTATATATAGGCATGGGGGGGGAGAGAAGGGCTCCACCACGTGGCCCCTTGCATGGGTTCCCCCCCTCCCATGCAGCCCACGACTCCTCCATGTCCCATCCCCCCACACTCCCTCTCCTCCAGCCGTGCATCGGCTGGGGAAAAGGGATTTTTTTTAAAAAAAATTGCCTTGATAATATTCAATTTGCCCCTCCCAAGAGGGTGTTTACGTGTGATTTGCGGATTTGAACTCTCGGGTTTGCCTTGCCAATGCAGAGGTCCTGATTTCTCGCGTGCAGGTCACAGATCACACTGCCGGCAATTCCAACAAGAAGGATAACCTTTGCACGAGGTTTACGCGGTGTGTGGGAAGTCAATATTCACGGGTGGGAATATTACACTACGCAAGATAACCTGGCTATTATTCCTTATAGGGCTTTACCCTTAGTAAATTCTGTGAATGTGGGAGAAGAAGCACCGGAATCAAGGACTAAGAATAACCTGCTTGAAAATGTATTGATGCAGATATCCGAAGATGTGCCCACAATTAAGCCACGAAGAATAGGCTCTCTATTTATTGAAGAGCCTGAAGTTGAAGTAGTTAAGCTTAAAATGGCAGAAGGAAAATATTTAAATTTAGGAGACCAATTGGAATCGCCACATCGTGAAAGATTCGAAGAAGTCCTAGAGTGCATGTTGACGCTTTTGCTTGGTCATATAAGGACCTTAAGGGTATCAAAATTGAATTATGTCAGCATTTTATCGATTTAGAACCAGGCACAAAACCTGTATGTCAACGTCAACGACGAACAAACCCTGTGTATGCAGAGTTAGTGAAAGCTGAAATTTCTAAGCTTTTAGATGCTGGATTCATTTATCCTGTTGCATATAGTGAATGGGTATCTCCTATTGTGGTAGTACCCAAGAAGAATAGTAAGAAGATTCGCATTTGTGTCGATTATAGAAAGCTGAATAGCAAAACACGTAAAGATCATTTTCCTTTGCCATTTACTGATCAGGTACTTGATAAGGTTGCTGGTCATGAGCTGTATTCTTTCATGGATGGATTTAGCGGTTACAACCAAGTACTAATTCATCCTGAAGATCAATCCAAAACTACATTTACTACTGAATGGGGGACATTTGCTTATAGAGTAATGCCTTTTGGTTTGTGCAATGCACCCGCAACATTTCAGAGAGTGATGATTGTAGCTTATCAAGATTTTTTACGTCAATGGATGGAAGTTTTCTTAGATGACTTTTGTGTCTATGGTACGGCAAAAGAAATGCATGAGCTACTAACACAAGTGTTTGAGCGTACTGATGATGTAGGTATATCCTTGAATCCTGATAAATGTGTTTTTGGAGTACCAAAAGGAACCTTATTGGGGCATATCGTTTCTAAAGAAGGTATTGCCATGGATCCAACTAAAATTATTAAGATTTCTGCACTTCCACCTCCAACAAATCTTAAGCAATTGCGTGGATTTTTAGGACATCTAAATTATTATCGGAGATTTATTTCCGATTTTGCAAAGGTGGCATCACCTTTGACAAATCTACTACGAAAGGATACTCCTTTTACTTGGGATGATGTTTGCCAGAAAGCATTTGAATTTCTTAAACATAAGTTAATTGAAGGACCAGTATTAGCACCCCCAGATTGGACAAAAGAATTCCATATTCATGCTGATGCATCTATGTATGCTGTAGGGGCTGTTTTGTGCCAAGCAGATGATAATAAGGTGGATCATCCAATTTATTATGCGAGTCAAAATTTAAGTGATGCAGAAAGGAATTATACCACCACTGAGAAAGAATGCCTATCAATGGTATTTGCGGTGGAGAAATTTCGTCATTATTTATTAGGGAATAAATTTACTATATATGTTGATCATGAGGCGTTAAAGTACTTGCTTAATAAAGCAGAACTTTCAGGACGTGTGATTCGTTGGATGTTGTTATTCCAAGAGTTTGATTTTCAAATAGTTACTCATCCTGGTAGAGCTCATGTTCTAGCAGATCATCTATCACGATTATTAACATCAGACAAGGAGGAAGGTGTGGAAGATGATTTGCCGGATGCATCACTTTTTACTGTGGAGACACAAGTTCCATGGTATGCTGATATTGCGAATTGTCTTAGTACTGCTCGATATCCACCTGGTGCTGATAAGCGCAGGAAACATCAGATATTAATGCAAGCACGCTCCTACGGATTATTAGGGGGTTACCTTTATAAATTTTTTCCATGCGAGGGTATCTATCGATGCTGTGTAAGGGAAGATGAAGTACCAGTGGTTCTTAAGGCATTGCATGATGAGCCGTGTGGTGGCCATTTTGCCGGTGAATTGACTGCAAGAAAAGTTCTATTAGCCGGTTATTGGTGGCCTACCCTATTTAAAGATGCTTATTATTATTGTCGAAAATGTGATGTATGTCAAAGGACTGGTCGTCCTTCTAAGAGTTTTGCTACGCCTTTGACACCTATATTAGCATTAGCACCTTTTGAGAAGTGGGGAATTGATTTTGTAGGGCCAATTGATCCGCCTACTAGATATCGATCGAATCGTTATGTCTTAGTCTGTACAGACTATATTACAAAGTGGGTGGAAGCGAAAGCGCTTAAAACGGATAAAGCCATTGATGTGGCTAAGTTTATGTATGAGAATATTATTACACGTTTTGGTTGCCCACTGGAATTAGTAAGTGACCGAGGTTCCCATTTCTTGAATGGTCTTATCAGCGAGTTAATGGAAATCTATAAAATTAAACATCGCAAATCAACGCCTTATTATCCCAGAGCTAACGGTCAGGTTGAAGTAACCAATCGCATTATCTATGGGATTTTAACTAAAACGGTTGCTTCCCACAGGCGAGATTGGGATGAACGTTTATATGAAGCGTTATGGGCCTATAGAACTACTTATAAGGTGACAGTGCAAAATACACCTTTCAATTTAGTTTACGGTACTAATGCTATATTCCCTATTGAGCAAGAGTTGCCCACTTTACGAGTAGCTCTATCATTACGACTAGGTGAGGTTGAATCTTTGAAACAACGGATTTTACAATTGGTAAAGTTGGATGAGGAAAGATTATTAGCTCTACAAAGTCTAGAAGCAATGCAAAAACGTCGTAAAGCATGGCACGATCAGAATATTAAAGTACGGGAGTTTAAAGAAGGCGATTTAGTTTTACTTTATGACAGTCGTTATTATAAATTTCCTGGGAAGCTTAAAATTCGTTGGTTGGGACCTTTTAAGGTGATTAATGTTTATGATAATGGTTCTCTTGATGTGCAGGATATTAATGCTGAAAATGAGATATTTAGGGTCAATGGCCTGCGCCTTAAACATTTTGTGACTTAGGCTAGCTAGGTATAGTTAGGTTAGTAGTTACAATAATATTTTGACTAATCCACCCTTGGATGTCTTTTCTTTCTTGGGGGGTTTTTAAATGGGATGCAGGTATGGCCTTTTTGTGGATGGATGCGCTTGACCCTCGTATTGATGCCGATAGTACTGATCCTGTTCATGCTGGACCTTACGATATTCCGCGTTTTCAAACTCATGACAGGTTTTTATATGCACCGAGAGGGGAGGCCTGTTGTGGTTCTTCTTTTGTGATTATTTTTTGCTTACAGTATCATCCACCTTTTGGTTGTAGGTCCTGTCAGCGGCATTTATTTGTGCGTGCTCAGCTCTTGTGTTGGTAGTGTCGCACATACTTTCGACGCTATGGTACCACTGCCATGCAGGAAATGATTGGTTATACCTACCAGCGTCATGATTATAATAGTGTTTTTTCTCCTGAGCGCGGCGCTAGTCAGTCTAGGGTAGGCCGAGAGCAAGCAGAATTGCGGTATCGTTCCACTGTCTACCGCCTTACTCCATCTTACCATGATTTGTAGACTAGTGTTCCCTGCCCATGTTGGGATTATATTTGTTGGTATATGGATGCGACCAAGGGGCATTCCTTAGATGCTTTACCAGTGGCCCCTATGCCCTACTATGATGATGCAGCTTTGGCTTCCCTCCATGATGTGATGGAGGTTCTTAGCGATGCACCTGATAGCGGATCTGTGACTTCTGATATGCCTATGCTAGAGGCTATTCTTGAGCATCCTATAGCTGATAGTTTAGTTAATAGGTTTGACTTAGATAGTGTTGATGATTTCAGATTAGGATTATTGTTTTCACTAGAAGATCTCAGAGACTTTGAAGATTTTAGTCTAGATATTTTGTTTTCTTAGTCTTTTATGTTTTCTTTCATTCTACATTTTGACAAACAAACAAACAAATATATATCATTTAAAAAAATAACATACAATGCTTTGAGTTACTGATATCCTGTAGGTTTTCATGCACTTTAGTTTTATTTTCCACGTAGGTAGGTAGTTAGTTGCACGCACGATCAGGGTATTCCTTTCAGTGCTGGAGTTTGGGATATTTAAGTTAGTAAGATGGACAGTTCTATATGCAAGAACGGTTATCAAGTGAAGAAATATACTAGCAGTGGGAGCGTTACGACAGTCTAGTTGATCGAGATTGTGCCATGAGTATCTGACAATTCTTTTGCATAGGGAAAAGTTTTATTATTTATCTAACCCTTTAACATTTTACTGGCTAGTGTATGTTTCATGTGCAGATTTGACTATGATTTTGTGTTACACACTGTTGTATGCTTTTGTTGATTCTTGGAGTTGCAATATCCACGAACATACAAGGTTGTTTCATACCTAAACTTTTTATTTCATATTCATTTTGGTAAAAAAATACAAGAATAAAAAAATTGATGGAACGAAATTAGAGATGTCGAAGAAAGAAAGGAAGAAAAAACACTTAAGTAATTACAGAGGAACTATAAATAAATATTTTAAACGAATATGAATGATATATACACAATTCTCTCTATATGAAGTCCACTCACAAGGGATGGGACTTCGTATTAGGGAGTGATTAAAAGGGGGTGATGTGTGTGCATAACATAGTGAATTTCATTGTATGGGTGTCCGATTAGGAATCCTATAGAGTTTTCCCCTATCTTTTGGTTGCTTTTCTAACGATATGTGGGATAGCTGAATAACAAGGTTCTCTCCACGAAATTTTGACTAGGAGTAGCGTGGAAGAGAGATGCTGAGCTGGTGAGTATTCTTTGCTTATCATTTGCCTAGGCAGAGTGATTAGTATTATGCGCTAGATTAGATTCCTCGAGCAAAGTTGTTGAGCTGAAATGTTTGACCGTTCAATTAAGTAATGTATTCTTAGCTTTCTAGCTGATCCTTTTATAAAAAAAACTATTTAAAATCCAATCCAAATACTAAAAGTTCGGAAGAGTCTATATATTTATTCTTTTAAAGAAAGAAAGAAAGAAGAAAAACAAACAAGAAAAAAACACCCTGAGACTGCAGGGTTTGAAAAAAAAAAACAACCAAAAGAAGATAACCATCGCCTCTGAGGTCCTGGTAGGCTGTAGGGATTTCCTTGACGGGTGCCCTACGTCTGAGACCTTGTATCTCTTTGGGGTGGGACCTTTTGGGAAAGAGAATCAATGTATATACTCTTTTGACATTTTCTTTTTTAAAAACAACAAAAAAAATGCCATTTAAACATAAACTTAAAAGAAAAACCTTGGACAGTTAGAAATTACGAACCATTGGCTGGTTATTCTAGTAGAACGTGGAGGGTTAGCAGCTAAACCCTAGGAGTCCTATTTAGTGTTGTAGTATTAGTTTGCCTTGTTTGGGTTCTTTGTTAAGTAACGATCTTATTAGTGACGCTATTTCAGAAGCAATATTTTTAGTAGGATAGTAGTGTGGCAATTTATTGCCTAGAGGGATTATTGTTGTTTAGCGGCTTTAGACAGCTTCCTAGTTGGTATATTCTATGCAATGGATGAAGCTCTGTTATGCATTTCAGTGGGGAGAGTGACTAAGGGGAATGTTAGTTTGCAAAAGTTTTCCATAATTTCCTTGATATGTTTGTATTGTTTGCATTTTACTATGACACCAACCAGTATTTTTTCTATCTTTTTAGTGTCTACTAGTTGTCCATGTGCGGTTTTGCAGATGATGTAGCGGTGCTCGCGAGGACGCTTCGCAATTAAGTGGAGGAGAGTATATTTTTCTTTCAACGTTGCGTAGCAGTGCTCGTGGTAGTTGTGTTCATGATGCTGAATGTTCGTGATATAGCTGTGCTCGCGAGGACGCTTCGCAATTACGTGGGGGAGAATGACAACACCTAAAAACATGCCATTTATTGCAACAATTTTTTGGCAAAACTGTATACAATTGATACCTTATTACTAAATTTTTACATGAATTTAATGCAGATGCGGTGTTCGTTGTTGTTGTCTTTGGAGGCTGTGTCCTTGCAGTCTAGCTAGGAGATGTTGGTACGAGAAAGTTCTTGTACGAGAGGGAGGTGGAGTTTTAGATAAAAATTTGATAGGTCTATTTAGTGAATCTCAGCTATGACTGTTTAAAATTTTCCTATAGGGATTAGTATTATTTAGAGGAGATAGGACCTTGTTATAAATTAGGAGTTTTCGGGGGAATTTTAAATAAACCACAAGGTCTTGACAAGTTGATAGGATATCTTAGTATTAATCTCAGGGATGGGGGATTTCATTAGTTATGCTACCTCCTAATGATGAAATTCTTTATGAAAAATACATAGCATTATGATTATGATTATTGTCTACAGTAATACTGCAGTGACGATCAAGGGGTGATCATTAGATCATTGGTGATTATTATGAAGATTTCTTTGGGGAGGTGTTGAATATTAGATTCAAGGGGATGACTCTTGGCAAGGATGATGTGATCCAAAGGGACTTACGGGCAAAAGGAAGATTGGATGTACCACCTAGGATGTACTCTTGGCAAGCACAATCTTGGACAAGCTTATGGAGGAGTCTTTTGGTGAACCAATGATAAATGAAATCATTATGTTTTTTTGACATGTTTCATTCTCAAATCTTTGTAATCATATGACATGTGCTAAGGCATTTGACTTCAATCAAGGATGTAAGTGGGTTCTCAATTGTAAACAATTGGTCCCTCGTGTGTGCCAGGTGTTAAAGGTTATAAGGACACACTATGTCATATGTGAATTCATCCTTGTGTGATTCCAAAGGGTGCCAAAGGAAATTTTGCAACATCAATCCAAGATATGCAGTGGTTAGGAGTAGGGCAGATTTCTACTTGGAAACGACTTGATGATCATGATCTATCTACGATTGATTACCAAGTATTGTGGTCCTCATCAACTAACACTCTTATACAACACATGTGGTAGTCTCTTCATATTTCAACGATCCTTATTATTATTTAAAAAATAATATACATTACCACCATGGATTACACCTTGTCACAAGTATATCCAAAAGAAATTAAACACCATGATGTACAGGGTAGTAGGGGGATGGAGAATTCAAGCAACAAACTAGTCACTCACATAGATGGATTTGGTAACTACCACTTAGAAGTGCAAGGCCATTGGGATCGGAGGATGAAAGAAGAAGTGTCCTAAATCTTTACATGCTTGATAGTGGGGACTACTCCAAGGTGAAGAGGATACATGGTTATGGGTGGATTCAAGAAAGCCAAAAGAAATGGTTTAAAGAGCTATCTATCGAACTGCAGGAACGAAACAAAATCAATGCATTTACATCAATGGATAAGATTCATGCCTTGGCTTATTTTCACATTTCTCTAGTTGAGACACGTATGGCAAGTCTTTGCTCAATAACTAGAGTTAAGCAAGAGGGAATTGGTCGTGCACAAGTGAACTCTGGCTTCTGTTCGACGTTGCATGAAGCAAGAGATGTTCCTATGGTCTTTAATGGACATGATCATGTCAATGACTTTTGCGGCAACCTTCGAGGAAATATAAAAGTTTGTTATGGAGGAGGAGTTGGCTACCATACATATGGTAAAGTTGGTTGGACTAGACGAGCAAGGGTTGTCCTTGTGTCATTGAGCTCATCAACTAGTAGTAATACCTCACACATTGACATTCCAAAGGGTGCAAAGGTGCCTATATTACCCTATGTGGGCTCTTGTCATCAAGGGGGGGGGGGGGGGGGGGCAGTTACATTCTCGTGACGTCTCTCTATCTCTGAAAAAAAATTGCGAGGAAAGATTTGGGGGCTGAATTGCAGTTGTGTGTGCTTCTGATATAAGGCGCCATGCAAGGAAGATGATTATGAAGCAGGACAGTGGCACTAGATTATAGTCTAAGTGTTTTTTTTATTGCATCTTGGTCGATGGGACAATTGGACGACTCCATACACTGCCAGTATATTTATATTAGGCGTTTGAAGCAGGGCTCAGAGAGAAAGAGTGTGAACGGTTGTGGTGTACATGAGGAGAGAGGAGGACAGGGAGAGCATCATCCATATGCTGCCGGAGGATTTGCCAGCGGAGGACACGCTAAAGGCCATGGATATGCAACATAGCCTGCACGGGAGAGAGAGAGATATCTGTGGTCGTATGGATTCATTCTGATGCTATAGTGTAACTGTCGTCATACGCTATACAGAGATAGACACGATTGACTGGAGAGAGAGAGAAATGCCATGTCCACACCTCGTTCCTCGTGAGTAACACAATTTGCTTTTATCCCCCAATCTGATTCAATCTGGGAGCACGGTAGAGACAAGCGCGCAGGCTCAGGCCGATAGAGAGAGAGACGAAAGGGGGCGCCACTTTTTCTCCCTCTCCTTTCCCAAATTTGTCCCTTTGAGACGATGAGAGAGAGACCCATCATTTGCTTTTCTGCAAATATAGCTGCATTATGCATATATGCATGTTTCAGCAGGGCTGAGGGACCCCTAATAATCCTACCATTTTAATTCTGCCCTTTAATTCCGTGGCAATATCCAGGTCCCAGGAGATAACTTCCTTCGTATTTCATTTATTGACTGGTAGAGAGAGAGAGATTTTGAATCACTATTCGTCTATAATCTCTATTTTCTTCTGGATCATCCTCACCACTTTCTTGATCATCATTGCTATGCCCCAATATTCAATTACCAGCTTTTACCTCTAAAGCATAAATGCACATGATAATCATTGCCATGCCTTTCCTCTAAACATGGAAATGGAGTATTAATGTAACCACATAATTAGAGATCATAGGAATAGCATATGGGGAAACTGTGGGGAAGCAAAACAAAATGATGAGCTCGCATTTGATACGATTGGCTGGAGGATACCATTGGCTCGACTGCAAGAGGACACGGTCTTCAAGGACGTGACAACGACCCGTGGGATTTACAAGTACGTGCCCTAACTGCTTATCTAAAATAAAAAGAAGGGGGTAATAAGACCTTTAAGGTCTTAGCTTCTTCGGGAGGAAAAGGTTTACAAAGCCAAAAAAGGCCCTATAGGGGTATATACACGGTGAAAAGGGTGTGTGTGAGTGCGGTTTCACAAACATATGAAGGGCCTTGGGAGATCTTTGGGCACGGGAGTGAAAGGGTATAAAAAGAGGGATCTTGAAGGGATTTCTGGACACGGGGGTAAGTTCCAAGCCAAGGGGAAAGGTGAAGGGTGAAAGGGGGTTTCAAAGGCACAAGAGGGGGGCTTATGAATTTAAGCACGGGGGGGGGGGGAGGGAGTGGGGGGGTCCATCCATGGGAAGGGGGCTTAAGGGGGAAAGGGGCTTAAGGCTTTAAAAAAACGATTTAAACCGAGAGGGGAGGAAAGGTTAATGAAGGGTATAGGAAGGGGGGCTTCTTAGGAGCTATAGAAGCTTCCTAAGAAGCTTCTGGTGCTGTGGAAACCCACGTGGCAGAAGAAGGTGGCAGATGGCGACGTGGCCATGTTTAGGCAGACTGCAGCGGCAACTTCCCTCCCCTTGACAAATTCTACAACGCCGTCAGTCTCCCCTTTCCTCCTCACGGCAGTTTGGCGGCGTTGCTTCACGGCAGTCCCCTCCACGGACATTATCACCTTCTCCTCTATCGTCTGAATCATACGTAGCCTCTCCCAGCTCATGCAGTCACACGGCGTTCTCCCCCCTTGCTTCACAGTTGCAACAGTGTATCCGCCTCTCTCACCCTTGGACAAAGTCTCAGTTCTTCCCTCCTTCAATGCTCCCCATAGCTACTGGATTTATAGGGAGAGGGAGAGGTTCCTCCCTCCCCTACGCGGTAGCGGGCATGGCCTTCTTCCCTCCGCAAGCTCCAGCAAGGAGCTTGCCATACCTTCTATTCCCCTCCCCCCTCCAGCTCGACACTCGGCTCGGGGGGATAAGGGAAATAACAAAACAAAGAAAAAAAAATTGTCATTTATCCAATCCTTAGAGGGCATTCATATGCAAAAGGTAATTATATTGAGAATATTACACTTTTCCTTGTGCTTTATCATCGTGCATTTTATGGCACTACGGCCTAATATGTCCTGCTTTCCCACAATAATGACAAGTAAGATCAGACTTTCGTCCATGGGACTTACTGCGACCACGTGACTTGGACCTAGACTTTTGAGAGTCCCTGCCCTTATGATCATTATCATGCCTGTCATTTCTGCCACCTCTAACAGTCAATGCATTTGAAGAGTAGGAAGCATCATTATTTCTCTTGTTGATTTCCTCAGTTAATAAAGCACTCTTAACATCTTTGATTTTCAGCCCATCAAGCTTGTTCGTGCACATGGCAATACGGAAGACATCCCATGATTCAGGCAAGGTGCCAAGTAGAAACAACAAGTGCAATCAAGCTTGTTCGTGCATATGGCAATACGAAAGACATTCCATGATTCAGGTAAGGTGCCAAGCAAAAACAACGGGTGCAAGTTGTCTTTAAACTCAATACCCTATGACAACTAACTCTTCATGATAGCATAAAACTAATTGAAATGAGATGAAAGGGAGGTCCCCTCCTTCATGCAAAGGTCCATTAACTGCTTCAGTCAATACATCTGTGATGCAGGACTCTGATGCGCATAGAACTCTTGAATCTTCTCCCATAAATCCCATGCACTCTTAGTCTCATCCCAACAACATTATGATAGACCTCTTCTGAGAGTGACAAAATAATGGTAGACTTGCATAGCTCATCAACTTCTATCCAAACATCATCACCCATATCCTCAGGTTTGACACCTTTGAAATGCAAGGGTTTAATCTGCAACTTTTGTACCAAAACTTGCTATATTTGGGACTTCCAATGCCCATACCTGGTACCATCCAACTCGGCAATGTTAAAGAGAGCTATGTCTTTTAGATGACCAGCCATACTATCCCAAATCAATGTAAAAAGGAAAAATTGTAGGTTGCTGTAATTAGCAAAAAATGCACTAAAACCACTACTAAAACTAGCTGAAAGAGTGGATTTTACCAAGAGAAGCACCTATCCACCAAATATGACCAAGATAACATCAAATAGTAAGCATTACCCTCAAAGAAGTGCTCAAAATCTGCAAATTTGAGCTTGTTGTAATAAATGACAAATTTCAATAAATGAGAGCTAACTGTTCCAGAAGCGGATCCCAAGTCAATCATATACTTCCAAGACCATAACCAGCATCATGCGGGCATAACATAGGCATATGACAGTCGATAAGCATGAATCCAACACCCAAACAGGTCATTAAATATATGCCAGTGAGTAGGCACACCCCCCAGTCAATGGAGCAAAGTGTGCCTGCCACTACCAAGACTTAACACAAGTAGGTGTCAGCTCACAAGGAAAGGGACCCAAGTAAAAGAGTTAGTTCATAAGCATCAAAAGGAACCAAGAGATATGAACCATGCATCATTCTAAAGGGTAAGAAATCCCAAATAGTTTCAAAAGTTCAAATAGCATAGACCGCCTGCTCAATGTCTGTCAAGCATCCAAAGATGCTCCCACTGGCACAAAGGTCATAAATATCAAGCAACAAAGCTCGAACAAAGCATGTACAAGCATTCAGTGACAAGTGTCCAAGATCAAGCATCAATGAGATATCCCGGACATGGAGGCAGTGTGACATCCATATGTAGCATCCATAGACATCAAGTATATCCCAAAATAAACTCTGAAAAGCCAATAAATCTCCAAAATATACTCCAAACAATTGAATGTCAAGCCCAAGTAAAGCTCCAATAGTATCCAGGCTCAAACAATGTAACTGACATAGGTAGGTGACATGAGCATAAGTGCATGTCCAAAGCGGTCAAGCATAGACCGATAAGTGCCAAGATACATCCAAGATAAATATCCAAATGCTATGGAAAGTGGAGCTCAAGCTCAACCAATGATTAAGAAGCAATGTCGAACTCTTTTCCAATCCCCGATGGTCAATACATCAATGTACATCTCCAAGACATGACCTGAATAGCATAGGCATAAGCATACATGAATAGAATAGCTTCAGCCCAACTATTTACAGCAGATATTCACTACTCCAGACTGAGTATTTCAAGCCTCAAATCAATACAACACCATATTGGGGAATATGGGAATTTCCCATAAGTTTGGGACATGTGGTCAAATCTTTGAATTTGTCATAACTTAAATATTATGACTCCAAATCGAACGCTCTATAGCTCAATAGATTCCATTTTTCAAGCGCTTTCCAATGATAGGTCACATCATATAGTTTTAAGAAACTTATGGGCATGTTATTTGGGTGCCATCTTTTTAGTATTCAAAAAATGGGAATTGGGAGATTCCCAAACTCACTAATATTGTGTTGTACCAAAATGATGGCAATCCATTAACATAGCATCTCCATACATATAGATATCATTCGGGCATCAATATGCATCAAGTGATCAATCGCGGTAAGCATAGACTTCAAGAGATAAGTGCTACCCTGTTTTGGCCAGATTTGGGACTGTTCAAAAGAGTCAATGTCTGAGCTAAATCAGCTCCAAATGCGTCTCACATAAGAGTCATAACATCCACAAGTGATCCAGTATCAATAGACATTAGTAGAAGCATCACATAAGCCATAGGTGTACAAATACATGTTGTCTCAGACCTGAAATCTATTGCATAATATTTTGTCATTAGAATTTGGCAAATCCAACATCACCATTGCGTCCGGAGTGTGCCAAAACCCCAACTTAGACTCTTACCTTGCCTGAATCGGGTTCGGAATGCCCGAGATATGACAAAAAGAGTAATTTTTGAGCCATTTTTGCAAACATGCGCAAATAAAACGTGAGCATGCTGTTGTACTTGAGGGACCAAATTAGGGTGGGTAGGGGATAAGCAAGAGCCCAATGAAGGCCTACACAAGCCTAGGACAAGTCCAAGCAAGAGGTGAAGAGAACAAGCTTCAATGATGAAAGCTATGGCTGCCTTTTCATGAAACCTTGCTGTTCATGTCAAAGAATGGCTGAGAACTGAGTGAGAAGCAAGCTCTCATACCTCATGTAGATACCGGGGAAGGCCAGGAAGCGCTCGCAAAGGATCGAAGCTTGCACGCAAGAGCTATGGTGGGAGAGCAAGAGCAGGAAAGAGAGAGAT
Organism: Lygodium microphyllum; assembly: GCF_053477565.2. NCBI lineage: Eukaryota > Viridiplantae > Streptophyta > Polypodiopsida > Schizaeales > Lygodiaceae > Lygodium > Lygodium microphyllum. The sequence continues at coordinate 77,482,202 of NC_141156.1, forward strand.
AAGAAATGGAAACTCCAACAACCACAATGTGCGGCCAGGCCTTCCTTTATTCAAATTGTCACTAAAAGAATAAAGAATAAGTGACTGTGACGGGCACCTACCACCTGCAGTGTGCAGTGGCAGGTACTATCAGTGTAGTAATACACGAGTAGCGAAGCGGAGGCACCTTTATCCCCAATAACTTGTATTTATACAAAACAAGGGGCCTTGCCACCTGAACAGCCATGTGGATGGCTATAGCATGGGAAGTTCAATCATAAATATATGTATGTATCATGTGGATTCAAGATGAGGGATTTTTAGAATACCATTTTTACACATTTTTTACATAGAAAAGGGTCCCATATAAAGGGATTACTTATAGATTAAATAGAAAAGGTTTATGTTTTATTAAGAAAAATTTCACAGATAAGGATATTTATAAATAGGTCTTGAACGCACGTGATATAGAAAGTATACATATAGTAAATTCCCTGATGGCTATAACAAACCCTAGCCAATCATACAATGCCATGTGTCACGGGCCTTACCAAGTATATAAGATGGGCCATGGCTTATGTGGCTCATTTTATTCATCCAGCAATGGTGTGCCCAGTGAGTCATCCACAAAATAGTGCAAAGAGACCTCTTTCAAAAAATCCCAACCATTTCCCTTCGTGATGTATCAACCAAGGCCTAGTTTTTCATCCATAAAATGATGCAAGGAGGACTGTGTCTTTAGCTCCCAACCTATCTTCTCACGGTATATTAGCAAGTCTTGGTGAGTCCAAAAAATGGCATGAGGAGGACTCCATCAATGGTTCCCAACCTTCCCTCTCACACCGTATCAACCAGCCCCAGTGAATCCCCAAAATAGCACGAAGAGGAGTCCTACACGGAGCTTGCAAAACTTTCATTTCGTGCAATTGGCCAGTGTGAGCCTAGTGAGTTATCCACGATACGGTATCGAGACACCCTACGTCCACCACTACGAACCTAAGGGCACAATTTTTCGCCAGGAATTTGAGCTCATAAGTTAGCATTATTAGGAATTTATTTTCCATTGTGTGTGTCTTTTTGTTTGTCATTTGGTTTGAAAATTTGATTGCTTGGCTCCATCCTAAATTTTTTTATTCGCTAAGTAGTACTCATGCGTAATCAACCCGCATGTATGTTTTGTTTATAGCACCCTTGTAACTATGTATGGTAAATGTGGCAAACTTTTGGAAGTAGAAATTGTATTTGCTCATGGATCCAACCATGATGTGGTATTGTGGAGTGCTCTAATTTTGGTATATATGGAACAAAATCAGGGAGAAAATGCTTCATGCCTCTATAGGCAAACGGTACAGGAAGGTGCTTTGCCAAGCATAGGAGAAGAGGGTTGCACATATGAGTGAAGAGACTTGATGTGCTATTCATGTCTCTTTGGAACTCGGATGATGTAGATCAAAGTGTTGGCTCAAGGTTTTATCAAGGAAGATCAAAAGAACATTGATAGGTGCTATGAAGGACAAAAGTTGAAGGAAGTATATCAAGGACAAGCTAATGGAGAAGTATTTTTGAGGATTTGGAGTGTTTCTATATTCTTGATCAAGTTTATGAATGGAGCAAAGCTAATAAGAAATGACTCATTGTGCCTTAATTCAGTCAAGATTGTGATGAAGGCTTATACAACATAAAGATGCTTGAAGTGTTTATCTTTGGAGGGACTGAAATTACTTGGGAATTCCTCTTACAAACTTTGACATCTCATATTACATATTTAAGTTTCTAAGGCATGTTATTCCGCAAAGAGCTTTTCATGGATGAGATTGAGAGCCAGATTGTTTCCACCTTGCCAATGAATTCTGGAAGTTATACCAACACCCTCAAGTTATGTTAATGAGTTTGAGAAGAAGCAGGACTAAAAAGATATGTTCCATATTTAGTCATCACCAATTGATGAAGACTTGAGGATATGACATTAATAAAGAGCATGTGGCATTTTGAAACATAGTATCGACATAATCTACAACAGGAAGAAAGATGGCGACTATTGATATTGCAGGGGAAGGATGGCAACATTGATGGCGAATCGATGACGCAATGCAGCAGCCCGTTTACGAATTATGGCGGTATGATACGGCTCTATTGTTCACATGCAGGCAATGATGATGGCCTCCGTTGATGACACTAAAGGACAAAACGGTCATTGCAAGGGTGCTTCCATTAATCACGAGCAAGATGGCAACCTACTCGACGTTCAAAAACATGACAAATATGATGGCATAGTAATCAAAAAACTTTGTTAAAAGCTTTTAAAAGCCTTGAGCTTTTATAGGAAAAAGCTACGAGCTTTTTGGGTAGCCACATTGTCGTGATGCTACGTGTCTACTACTGCAAACCTGAGGGTGGAGTTTTCTACTAAGATTTTGGGCTTTTAAGTCAGCGTCATTATGAGTTTATTTTCCATTTTGTGTTTCGTTTGTGTTTGCATTTGCATGACACACAAGCACATGTAGTTAGGCTAGGCACAAATTTTGCAATACATTCATTTTATTTTTTTTGTGGAGCATCGCTCGATTGATTGCATAGCATGGACTCAAATTTGCAAACTGCATGAGTGATTGGTCACGAGGTTCTTTTCCAAAGCATATTCTTGATAGGGCACAATTCATGGAAAAATGGATCACATGAAGAAAACTCAAGGACTTGATGAAATTCGGATATTGCCAGTCCAGATGATGTGACTCTTCATAAGCAAAATTGGAACAATATTCAGTAGTCCATGAAAGCTAAAGGATATCCACTCATATTATGGACATTTCAGTGGAGTAATGCTATAGCCAACACTTTCATTCTTTATGAAGATGGTTAAAACAAGCTCTACAAAAAGAATGTTTTTGTGTGTTCAAAATGAACATCGATAACATCTATCTTGCACAATGAAACAACTTTCCATGTTGGTACATTCGGTATTGACAAGGCTCATCGATATTGCACATAACTTGGATAATAACCTCTCTTGAAATCTATGGAGCTATAAATCTTGTTATTACACTTTGTGAAAAGGAGGAGTGTTTTATTCCCATGGATAATCCTTAGTCAAACTTCAACATGCTGAACATGCTTTGAAACTAGAATGATTGGTCTATAAAAATGCATTATGGAGAACTTAAACCCTGATTAAAACTAATCACCTTTAGTGCAACAATATTGGTTAATAGCTTTTCTAAAATCAATAGGCTATTATGACAGTTTTTAAGGGTGAAAAGGCTGAGGTGGCATGACTGATTAAAATGATGATGTCAAACCATTGAATATGTAATTGATGATGTTCATAAAGAAGGGATGCTTAAAAAGCTTTTGATTGGCGGACAAAAGTAGATTGAATGACGCCATTAATTTTATGATCAAAGTTTTTGGATGCTTTTCCAAAAAGCTTACGGGCTGATAAGTAAATATAAAGACCAATGAGCTGAGTGATGGGGATATAGAGACGAGGAAGCCAAAGGCTTGTAGCAAAAGATGGCAGCTGAAGATGAAGAAGGGAACAAAACAAAGAAGCAACTACCAAACTGTCCTTAGACTCTAAAAATCAGGGCAGAATGCCTTCTATATGGTCGTCTCCATGCACCTGTTCCTTCTGGGGACCGTCTGGGAAAGCTGCCATGCGTCTCCCATGGCTCTCTCTCTCTCTCTCTCTCTCTCTCTCTCTCTCTCTCTCTCTCTCTCTCTCTCTCTCTCTCTCTCTCTCTCTCTCTCTCTCTCTCTCTCTCTCTCTCTCTCTCTCTCTCTCTCTCTCTCTCTCTCTCTCTCTCTCTCTCTCTCTCTCTCTCTCTCTCTCTCTCTCTCTCTCTCTCTCTCTCTCTCTCTTTGTGAGAGTCTTTCTAAATTGGAGCCTGCCACAGAGTGTTTTCTATTATTTCTCAAGCTATAATCGTGGACCTCTTTGCTTCTTCCTCCATGCAGCCACAACCTAGATGCAACGGAGGGTGATGGAGGACGAGGAGACATAGAGAACAACAATACCCCCAGTTCCTCTCGAGATGAGGACATCTTGATTCTTCCAAGGGGGAGAGAATGTAATATTCCCGTTTGAAAAATATTACTAAACCGACCTCCCGCGCATCGTAAACTCATGCAAAGGTTATCCTCAATGCCGGCAGTTAATCTATAACCGCACGCAAGAAATTGAGAACTCCGTCGTGGCAAAGCAAGGCCAGGGATTCAAACCGCATAGCCGCGGGGAAACATACTCTTGGGAGGAGGTTAAGAGGATAATTGTGCAATTAATTTCAATTTTTTTTATTATCCCTTCTCCCCCAACCAATGCGTGGCTGGAGGAGAGGGAGTGTGGGGGGATAGGCTAGTAGGGGCTGCATGAGGAGGGGGGGAGAGAGCCATGCAAAGAGCCACGTGGGGGGAGGTCCCCTCTCCCCCCTGGACTATATAAACCCCCTAGTGGGGAGGAAAGGGGAAAATTAGGAGGTGGTCGCTGTGCTGAAGGTCGGGTGCTGCGTCGTTGAGGAGGAGAGGGAGCTACTGCCGACTGAGTATGCCGCCCCTTTGCAAACGTCGTTGCTACTGTTGCTGAGTCCGCCGCCCAGCGCTGTCGATTCCCTGACAAGAAATTCTCCCCCCCACTCGACGTTACTACCCCTCCGTCTTTCCACGTCGGACCTGCATGCCTTAGAAGCTTCTAAGGGGGCTTTCCTAAGCTCCCTTCCCACCAATCACCCACAAGCCCATCCCTAGCCTCGGGATTTGAAGAGAAGAAGAGGAAGCCAGAAAGCCCCTTCCCACCAATCACCCACAAGCCCATCCCTAGCCTCAGGATTTGAAGAGAAGAAGAGGAAGCCTATAAAGCCCCTTTCCACCAATCACCCACAAGCCCATTCCTAGCCTCGGGATTTGAAGAGAAGAAGAGGAAGCCTATAAAGTCCCTTCCCACCAATCACCCACAAGCCCATTCCTAGCCCGGGATTTAAAGTCCCCATTCCCACAAGGCCCTTCACAAGAACCCTTTTGCGAACCCCCTCTTTTTCCCAAAAAAAAGAAGGCCCAAGCTCCAAACCCTAAGGCCTTCCATAAGCCAAATTCCGCAAGTCAGTACTTATGTCAAGGATTCATACTTCAAAGGGGATCTCCGCGTACGAGGGAGATGGGCAAAGACCTTAAGGCTGTGAACCAAGGCGAGTAAGTTTGTAAACCGATGTCAAAGAGTTTACTGTTCATAATATAAATCATGGGATTCTTATGAACACAGAAGAGCTTCACTGGAAGTTCTATGAGAAATTTGCATACAAAACTCAGACATTGTTATCTAATAACCACCTTAGTTACACAAGTTCTTTTGTATTTAGCATATAATTTTCAGTTATACCATGTATATTTATGAAAAATAAGTCTATGGGAACCTACAACTTGGTCATCTGGAAGTAATTGACAGTCTGCAGGATAAATCACATTAATTCAGGTACAAAAATATGGTCAGAACCCAAGAAAGATGCCAAAAGTTGCCAAAAGTCCACTAGGTCCACATGGGACCTAGAGTAACAGACTTAAGTGACCAACAAGTGACCTGGGTAGGTCAAAAAGTGACCAGGGACTAAGCAGGAAGCAGCCCGCATTCTTCGGCGCAAAATGCGGGCTGCACAGTCTGAGGCAAACTGGAGAGAGCTGGAGCTAAGGTGCATGAAATGGAGCATGCAAACTGAAGATCAACAGGCCCAACTACTGAAGATGTAAACATGGTGAGAGCTCCACTTCTCTGCCTCTTTGGTCTGACGAAAATGCATGCTGAAACAGTCTATAAAAGAGGGAAATCTGAGAGAAGAGTATTCAGCCTGCTCTTGTGCACGACTTCTCTCATTTTGTCTACCATATTCTTGGTCCAATGAAGCCCGACTTGTACCCAAGTACTTGAGTGACTTTGGGACAAGTAAAGGGTGAGGATATTGAAGACATACGGGCTGTTATGGGCTGAAATAACCAGTCATAAACAGGGCAGCCCACTGTTATGGTCCATTTTTATGAGAAAACATGGGATTTTTATGGTTGTAATGGAAGAAAATGACCTCTTTTCTTCAGGACATTGTTCATGAATGATCAGAAGTGCTTCTTCTTGAGTTTATGCACTCATTTTGAACTTGATTATGGGCTGGAATTTTCTATTTTAAAACAGGGCTGAAGCTAAAATTATACTTTTTCAATTCATTTCATGTATCTTTGGCCCAAATCTTGGATGCATTTGAATCTATCAACAATATACTTGATCCAAAGGGTTGAAATCCATCTATGTACTTGAAATAAATGCCATTAGAACTTGCATTTGACATTCATAAATGAATTGAGAATCTGAAAATATCCTTTATGATATGATGTATGTATCCAGAGGCATTTGATGTAATCAAGATAGACTTATTCCTTCTGTTCATGTATGCTAAGCACATAGTGAAAAGGCTTGAACTCTTCTTCCGTACCTAAATCATTTCCAAATCCCGAATCTTATTAAACCCCAATCTATTTTCCCTTTCCAAATCTTGAATCCTAAACTCTTCTTCTGCACTAAAAGCCCGGGTGGGTAGACCTTCAACTCTTAACGTGACGACAGTGGTGAACCCGACGTGAAGGTCCGTTGCGGAAGAAGAAGTCCAATGGGAGAATCATCAAGTTCGGGAGGAGATACTTTGCAACAGTTGGTTCGTCTAATGCAAGAGAGCCAACAACAAGAGCTGCAATTTCAGCAGCAGTTGCAATTGCAACAACAACGGAGACAAGAAGAAGAGTGGATTGATGCTGCTGCCATTAAGGCCTTAGAGGCAGTTGGGCATGAGCTCAAGTAATTTAATGGGCAAAATGTGTCCTCTTTTATCCGCCTCTACACTGAAAAGATGGTCTTCTTTGGAGTTCCTCAACATGCCTGGAGCCATTACTTTGCCCACCTGGCTGTGCATGGTCTCCAGGACCGAATTCATGATCTTTTCCAAAAAGATGCCGGATGGACTGTGTTCAAGAAGGCTCTTCGAGAAGAATTTTTCCTTGAAGATTCTGGCCTTATGACAAAGAAAGTCTTCACCCAATGGGTCGAAAGGCCCAATAAGGGTCTAACCGCTACTGCTCTTCATCGAGAATTTGAAAGCAAATTTGTCCAACTAGATCCTGATGACCAACAAGGTATGGAAAGTCAAAAGATTGAATTATTTTTAAAGGCTGCAGATTCTTCTCTTTAGGAGAAATTGACTGACCGACTTGAAGACCCTGACTTTGAGTCGGGATTGAAGACTGCTTGGAGTGATATCACTGAAGCAGTTAATATGATTGCTCGAAGAGAGCAATTGCGCCTAAGATGGGGATCAACCCCTGCAACAACTAAATCTATGAAGGAGCCTGTTCCAGTTTCTCGACCTCTTGTCTCTATGGCCGAGCAATCAAGAAATTCTGATGTTCCTTCTCCAAAGAAGGATGTCATGGACGAGCTAATTAAAAGCATGCGAGATCTCCATCTTAATTTAACATAAATTAATTCTAAAGTAGAAAGGCTTTGTAACGTGTCCACTAGTATCATCCAGGACACGTCTTAGCAGTCCATCAGAAAGGATGTCTAGAAAGCTCCGCCCGGCACTCCAATGGAATGTTACGGGATTTGCGATCTAGGTCTTCCCGCGTATGCCACGCAGCGGAAGTATCCTAGCCGTTCCCACTTAGGATCGATCGGAATTAGGGTTTTCCTGATTGGTCATTATCTATCAGCAACAAGCGTCAGACCCAAGCGAGCTACTTTACGCAGAAACGCCAGGTCCGAAGTGGATTCACACTGCACTTGGTTCAAGGAGAATGGGAAACGAGAGGGATGCAAAGCTCAACCTCTCTGCCATAAGGCATAGCCCCATTCCATTCCCCTAAAACAGCGTAAATCAGTTAAGACATAACTCTAGGTCATCACTTCCGTTATTCCTTCTCTTTGACAATCATCCCGCTGTTCTTCGAGATTTTGAGAAAAGTTCCCGGCTAACCAGGACCACCCAACCGTAGGACGAACCCATGGCCCATCCTCCGCACTTTCCTCAGTTTGTTTTAGTTATGTAATTATCTAACACATTAATTTGACATGTAACAATCAGCTTCTTTAATTAATCCGTTAAGCACTGGTTCATTCACGTAATCTTATCACGTGACATAGAAAAACAATATCAAACAAGTTCTTTATTAACATATCATCATTTTTATCTTTGAAATACAAGGATTTACGCCCATAGGCTTGTCCATAATCTGCCCGAAGGCTACCCAGTAATCCATAGGGATTAGTAATCCAAGCTTCTGCCCGTAGACTAGTATGCGGGCCTCGAGATCCAATCCCGAGTCACGTTAGCCTCTTGTGCAGGACCCAGAAGGTGAGGGATTTATGGCCAGAGCCCCCCCCTGGCACCCAAGCGTCCTCCTGCTCCAAGTAGAGCTCAACGGAGAGACCTCTCCCGGCGGGTTCGGTCCATGTTCCCAGCGCGGTCAACAACCCCCTTGGTTAGGGTCAGCCAGGCAGTCGGGGGTAACTGAAACTGCCTCTCCCTTCAGGCCCTCAACCTGAAGTATAGATATTCATTTAATTTGTAATTCATAAATCAAATAGTGCTCTAAAATCTCTAGCAAGCACAAACATTTCCATTAATCGACCTTGTTGTTTGGCAAACTGCTAAGGAATGATTCTTTCCTTTTCGAATGCATCAGTACTCGTTCCAGGGTGTCTTGCAACTTGGCAAGATCCCTTATATTCTGGGTTAGGGTGTGCCCTATTAATCCAACTTGGTCAACCCTAAAGTTCCTTGGATACTTTAGTTTCCAGTTTTTAACCTTCCTTATTTAGAAGGATATCAAAGAATACATCCTTTTGCAAGATAACTTGCGTAAGGATCCGCCATCCTTGTTGAGGGTATTTAACCTTTCTTCTTGTGAATCAATCACAAGACCATATGACTTCGTACTTGCTGTGCAAGTCCTGCATCGTAATATACGATGAAACAATCTGTTTTAGTTTCGTTAAGCTGACGTTTGTCGGACCTAGGGTCTCTTTTTAAGAACCTCAGGGACAAACCCTAGTTCTTTTACATTTACGAATTTATTGACCCTACAATCAAGGAAGATAGTCAAGTGTTTAAGGTATAAACGTTTCTTGGTCTTTAAATCATTCCCAAGGCATATTTCGCAACATAGGTATTTCTAAGTTTACATTAATTCGGTTATCTTTTAGAAGGTAATATTGAGATCACCTCGGCACGATTTGTTATCCTTGTGACAATTGATTTTTCAGTCCTAAACTTTATTGCTTTGAGGTTAGGTAAATTCAAATAATCTTCAATTTTCCTTGCAAACGAAACTCATGCCAAATAACAATCCTTTACTTGCTAAGATATGCAGTTAGCAATGATAACTTCCTAGAGTTCAAGCAACGTAAGAAACCTTTCATGAATTTCATCTTCTATAATGATTCATTGCAAAAAAGAATAGGGGTTAATGGTGCAAGATGCAGTTTTTATACCTTCAAGATTTAACCTAAATATACTACTATAGTAGGTAGATAATCTTGCTCATAATTCGTTTCAAAGCATGATGCTATTTGAAGGAAACTATGTTTATTATATTATCATTTTTGCATGCTCAATTAGACTAAACTCCTTCATCGTAAATAACTAGGACAAAATATATCTTATCCCAAACAATTCATCTTGCATTATTAAATTAAAACCGATATAAAACCAAGAAGGAAAAACCTGGTTTTGGGGTGAGATATCCACATGGATACCGGGAGATGACCCTCCCGCAGCTACTCCTTGGACTTTCTTAGGCGGCATCACAGTTCGAACGTGAAGGCAGCTTTTACTCTTACTTTCGGATTTTCACCGTCTCTCTTTCGAGGCAAGGAGTCGTTCAAAAGGTTGACCCCACTAGAAGGGATAATAAGACCCCTAAAGTCTTAACTTCTTCGGAGAGGGAAAGGTTTATAAAGCTTAAGAAAAAAAGGGTCTATAGGATATGATCACGGTGAAAAAGGTTATGTGTGAGTGTGGCTTCACAAACATATATGAAAACCCTTGGGAGATCTTTGGGCACTGGAGTGAAAGGACTTAGGGGTTTTCAAACCCAAGGAAAATTTTGAAAGATAACACAAGGGTTTATAGCACGGGGAAAAAGGCGTATAAGTAGAAAGGGGACATGGGGTTTAGGAAGGGCTTAGGGGGTGTACTAAGAAAAAATAAATAAATATGAGGGTTAAAACACGGGGTTTCAAACACAAGATGGGACTTATGGATTTAGGCACGGGGGATTAAGGGTTTTTGAGGCCAAGGGGAGTGGGCTAAGGTGGCTTTTGGGGGATGCTAGGGGGGAAAAGGTTTTAATTTCTAGAGCAAGGTGAACTTTAAGGGACTTGGATTAAATGTACCACGAGAAAGGGGCTTTAATGTACCACGGAAAAGGGAAGTTTAAACCCTCCACGGGAAGGGAAGCTTAAAGCCTAAGCCTCCACGGGAAGGGAAGCTTAGAAGAGCCCCCCTTAGAAGCTTCCCCAAGAAGCTTCCAGGAAGCTTCTGGGGTCATCAAATCTACGTGAAGTAAGAAAACTCCAAAAGGAAGAGGAGGGACGGCGTTAGAATTTGGCGGCGTGTTAGGATGGATGGCGGCTGTTGGATAATCGGCCCCACGGTGCAGCACGGACGTGATCTGGAGGCGACCCCCACCGCGCAGCCGAACGTGAGCCAACGCTCGACGGACTTCCTCCCCCAGTCTAGTAACGGCAGGGCGTCCACTTCCACCACCGCGCAGCCGAACGCGAGCAGCTCCCTCTCTCACCTTTCACCCTTCTCACGGCGAATTGGCGGCTCTAGGGTATCAGCGGCGACAGCCAACGTATGGTGCCCTCTCGCCCCCTCCACTCACGACACGGCCCGCGGCGTCCGTTTCTTTCCCCTCCCTGCGTGGTTGCTTCCAACCAGCTCACGAACCTCCAGCTTTTCTCCATGACCCTCCCCCTCTCACCCCTTAGAGGGGGGTATTTATAGGAAGGGATAAGGCCTCCCCTTCCCCCCACGTGGTGCTCGCATGTAGTCCCTCCCCTCCACCTCTTCACTCTCCCATTTTAGCACCATCCCCTTCCCTCAGCCACGCTTCGGCTGGGGAAAGGTAATTAAAAAAAATTTTACATTAAATCCAATATTTATCCCTTATCCTCCTCCCAAGAGGAGGTTCTCATGAAAAATATGGGGTTTCGTTAAGCTATGTCTCGTTTGGGCTCAATGGAGAGTGTATTAGATTAACCCGTCCCAACCCACAATGTGACATTGTCATTTTCCTGAGACTTCACATGGCCTCTATAATATTTTTAACAAAAATATTACATGCTTGATGTAAAAGTAGAAGAAAGGGGTCGGTCAACTGCCCAAAGGCCTGCACGAGAAGGCTTCAAAAGACGCTGTATTTGGTGTGATAGCCTTCAGCATGACAAGAGGGAGTGCGGTGCATTCCGTGAAGCTGAAGCACAAAAATTAGTCTTTTGGAAGGATGTAAAATTCATGCAACCAAAATCGGGCTTTCTCTTGAGCCAAACTTCGACAACGGTGGCATGAAGAAAAGATTGGAGGATTTGGCAACAAGAACGGCCTATGTAGCTGTTGATACTGCAACTTATGGGTTGCAAATTGAGCCAACTAATGACATTGTTAAAACATGTAAAACTAATGCAAAATCTAAAGTGTGGGCGCAGGCCTTGGAACGCATGGAGCAAGGCAAGGCAGCTAAGGATGATTTAACCACTGCCAGTCAATGTATTCGAGGGAGAACCGGTTGGTCCGAGCCTGTAGATTCATTTTCAGCTTTTTCTCGGTTAGCTGAAATAAATAATCAAGAATCCATGATAGAAGAAAAGAGAAAAAGAGATGAAGATGTTGCCGGTCCTTCTTCTTCAAGACCGACTAAACGCATAACAAGAAGTAAACCAGACCAACAGGAGGCTGCTGAAAATCCGCCGCCACCAGAATTTGATATGGGAGATGCCCCTCAAGCAAAGAAGACAGAAGGAAAAAGAAAAAGCAAACATCCCAGTTACAAGTTGCAGTCTGACATAGAGACTGCAACAGATCTTAAACGGATCCTAGAAGAAAGGATTCTTGGAAGTAGAATTGAATTTACATTAGGTGAAATTCTTGGTATTGCAAAACGAAGATTTCATGATGTAATAATTGATGTAATTAAACGAAAAAGACAATATGTTGGTGAGGAAACTGAAGAATCTGTACATGCTTTTTTGCAAGTACTTCATGTGTATTTGTAGGATGAAAAGAAGCTGCTCAGTCCCTGGTCACTTTTTGACCTACCCAGGTCACTTGTTGGTCACTCAAGTCTGTTACTTCAGGTCCCATTTGAACCTAGTGGACTTTTGGCAACTTTTGGCATCTTTCTTGGGTTCTGACCATATTTTTGTACCTGAATTAATGTGACTTATCCTGCAGACTATCAATTACTTCCAGATGACCAAGTTGTAGGTTCCCATAGACTTATTTTTCATAAATATACATGGTATAACTGAAAATTATATGCTAAATACAAAAGAACTTGTGTAACCAAGGTGGTTATTGGATAACAATGTCTGAGTTTTGTATGCAAATTTCTCATAGAACTTCCAGTGAAGCTCTTCTGTGTTCATAAGAATCCCATGATTTATATTATGAACAGTAAACTCTTTGACATTCACCCCCTCCTAACCTGGACATCCTCCGGCATGTGCCATTTCATAAGATTACAGGTCAAGGAGGGTCTTCTTCTTCTTCATTCTCTAAGTATTTTTCTTCCTGCATGTCTTCAAGTAGAGGGCTTATATCTAAGTCATCAAGTTCATAAGTTGAAGATTCTCTTCGTTTGAAGAGTTTGATTCATTTCCCAGCTATTGGAATCTTAATCATGGTTCCATCCATTTCAGCCAAAGAGTAAGTAGCATTATTATGTACTACTTTTACAACATATGGTCCAAACCATCGTTTGGCTAACTTCTTATGAGCACTATATTGATTGTCCAGGCTGCTATCATAGACAAGAACCCAATCATTCTCTTGAATAGCTCTTGGACAGAGTCAATGATGCTTGTCAAACCTCTTCTTATTCTTTAGTCTTGCTGTTTTTAGCCTTTCAATGGCTGTTTTGACATCTTCTGGCCTTCTTTCAAGTTGCCTTATGCGTAAAGACAACAATTCTTCTCTATTCATGCCTTCATCCCAAGGCAAGATACTCCATGTGACAATGGATTCCTCAATAGGCATAACAGGTGGCTGCCCATACATGAGTTCAACTGGCATATATCCTGTCACTGCACTATGGGTAATTCTATCAGCCCATAATGCGAATGGTAGCATTTTAGGCCATTCCCTCAACTTTCCTTTGCATGATTTTGCTAAAGCTTTAAGAATTGGTTGATGACCTCTTTCACTCTTACCATTGCCTTCAGGATTGTAGGTTGAAGTAAGAGATAGCTTAATTCCCAATTGAGCAAAGAAATGGCGAGCCTCATCGGCATCCAATTCTCCTCTATCATTAGTTACTTTAGCAACATATCCATACCTGCAAAATACTTCTTCAAGTAAAAATCTACAAACAGCATGAGTGGACTTTGTTGTCAAGGCCTTTCCTTCCACTTGATTTGTGAGATCTTCTCTAGCAAGTACTAGATATCTCATGTTCCAAATTCCTGTAGGCATGGTTACTAAATCAATAACCCATCTATAGTGAATGGATAAAGGATAGGTAGGCTGAAGCCCATCTCTATGCTTTACCATAGAATACATTTGACAAACATGACAAGACTCAACAAAATGCTCAATGTCTTTATACATGTTTTGCCACCAAAATTTCTCTTTTATTTTGGCAAAAGTGCCCCATATGCCTCTATGACCAGCCAATAGGCTTTCATGGAATTCTTGCATGACCCGTCTTTGTGTCTTTTTATCTCCTAAGACACGAACAGGCGCCCTTCCTTTCTTTTTCGCATGCCTCCAGGGGTATCCATCTTTAAGAAAAAAACCATAGGCTTTTCTCTTAATTCTCTTGAACTCTTCATTAGTCCAATCTTCCTTCTTTGTCATAGTGCTCAAAAATTGGCCAATTTTTAGCCAATCATCTGCATAATATTCTTCTTTAAAGTGTGAACAAACCATAACAAAACATTGAATATGTTGTTTACTAGCTGTCCATTGTCCTTCTTTGGTTGATTCATCCTTCCTTGCTGATGTAACATTTGTTTTAGTAGCTGAACCTGTTGTATTTGCTGTAATTTTTGTTGTACCAGCCTTTTTGACTGTTGAACAAATATTAGATTCAGCTATACTTGTTGTTTTCAGATTTGTACCTGCATTAACAGCATCATTTATAAACTCTAATTCTTCTTCATCCATCATTTCTTCTTTATCCATATATCTGGCACGTGAAAGCATGTCAGCAACTGGATTATCTTTACCTGCAATATGTTTCAATTCAGGATTTAAGGATTTAATATAGGCTATCCATCTTAGCATGGCTATGTCTGGAGTGGAACAGTTGGCGATCATGCCCAAGAGTGGAAGGCAATCTGTCTCAACTATAACATGTGCACCCATGAAGTACTCCCTGTCACATTTTAATGCACTTACTACTCCCCAAAGTTCTCTTTTAATTTGAGCATACCTTCTTTGTCGTTCATTAAGAACCTTTGCTCCAAAGCGGATTACATATCTGTTGCCTTCAAGGTTGTCTTGACCAACTGCCCATCCTATTCCGATAGGACTTGTGTCCACTGTGAGTATAATGGGCTGTCCATTAGAGTAGTTATCCCTCTTTAAAGTGGGCGCTGAAATCAGCATTTTCTTGAGTTTCCGAATAGCCTGAGTGTGCTCTTTTGTCCATAGAAACCTTTGGCCCTTTCTTAGAAGCTGATAAAGACTTTCAGCAACATGGGCAAAATGTGGAATCCAAATAAGGTAGAAGACACATGCACCAAGAAATCTTCTCACCTCTGAAACATTTGTACATTCTTCTTGCATTTTGCCGATAGCATCTATTTTGGATGGAGAAGGCTTTCAGCCATATGGACCACACATATGTCAACCACAAGGACTTCTTCAACTCCAAAAACAGATTTAGCTCCTGAAAGAGTAAGATGGACTTCTTCTAATTTAGACAAGATTTGAGCACAATCATTAATATGATTAGACACAAACTTTCAACATCCAAGTTCATTGAGTTCTTCATTTTTCTCATGAACTTCACATCCTTTAATTGGAACATCATCAAGAAAAGCAAGAGTCAATTGAGGAATATAATCCCTCAATACTTTATGCGTAGCATTCATCATGTGAGCTACTGAATTCGTAGCCCCTTGAGGTAGAGTACACATGTGGACTAGGCCAAGAGGCGTCTTCATTGTGGTAATGTCACGCCTTTCCAAAGCAAGCTGAAATTGGTCGTAGCTTGAATATAAGTCTCCCATGGAATAGATTGCCCTTCCTGCAAAAGCTTCAGCAAACTCATCCACTATTGGTCCTGATCCAACATTTCTAATAGTGACTTTATTGACGGGTTGTAAATCTTGAATGAATCGTAAAGATCCATTCTTCTTAGGTACAGTAAACCATCGGTTGGAATATGGAGCTGAGGATGGCTCCAATATTCGCATTTTTATCTTTTCATTTAAAAGTTCCAATAACTTAGGCAAATGAGCCCTTGGAACTGGAATTGGTTTAAGATTCCAAGGAACATGTGGGACCGTAAAAATTACCATTGGTGCCACAATGCTTGGATCCACACAGCCAATTTCATGTGGCTGAAATGAAAAGGCTTTACCATGGTTCTTTAACATCTACATGAAGATTTTCTTTTCAGCCGGCAAGAGAAAAGAGTCTTCACCAATTTTTAGCTTTTGTAGACTTTCTGCTGTAAATTGGTGACCAATATCTTTCGGATCATGAAGGCTTGGTTGTTTGGATACCCTTTCTGCCAGTCCTTCGCTTTTAGGAGGTAGAGGAGTAGCTACCAGCTTGACCTTCTTATCAACTATTTTATACTTTGTTTCTACTCTTGCTTCATCCTTGCCATCCAAAAGCTTCATAATCTGCAAATTCTTGAATTATGTCATACATATCCAATGTACATACCTGTATGGACTGATTTTCAGCTTGATTTTCTGCATGAACGGCTGTATAAATTTCAGCCATTGTATCATTATAATTCAGCCCATAAAATAGTCCTGAAATTTCTTCATCTTTAGGTAAAACATCAATTTTCTTTAACTCTTGCTCCATATGACTCAAATACTTTCTTTCAGCCTTGTTCATGACTGAAAACTGTTTATAACAGCCCACACCATTGGCTGAAAAAACCTGCAAATTAGCTTTTGGCCTTGCCTCCTTCATATGTGGAGGCAATTTTTTGTGACATGTTGCACTGCCATAGCCTCCACTTAAAGCAGCGCTACCCGAAAACCCTTAAATTCTCGGGCATTAGGAGGAACAGGATGATCTCTCAATCGATCCCTATTCCGATGGTGATTAACACAGACAGTTAGGAATTGAACAGCTTTATCATTATCCTTGCTTCTTATCCGAGCATATGATGAACCATCATCAAGAGCCTTTGTCTCTAAACGAGACTCGGAAATAAATGCTTGTCCAAGAATGATAGGATAACTGCAGGAATCTTGAACAAAGAAATGAAATTCATCTTTTACATTACCAACAGTAACTTGTACATAAGGACACACTGCATAAAGATCGCCAGAAGAGTTATTGGCTGCCTTCATGCGCCATCCTGGGTCCACATCAATGGGCCATCCACCATTCTCATAGAGACTTCTTGACATAACATTAATTTCCGATCCATGGTCTATAAGGGCAATGCATGGAGTTTCTTTCTCACCGATTTTAACAACAGTTTCAGTAGTCGCCCTTGCCCAATGGGTTCGGGAATAGTGACTACTAGGAATAAAGTGAGTTTCACTTTCTTCTTACATATTGTGAAGAAGAGTCTCTTTCTTATGCATGGGTTGCACTTTAGATTGAGAAGTTCCCACCATTATGGCTTCTTCAGCTTCTGCTTCATAAATGTCTTCATCTTTGGCTTCTATGGCTACAATCAATTCTTTGATTGCCTCCAATCGAATCTCTTGAGTTAAGCAGCCCGCATTTTTCAGCATAAAATGCGGGTTGCACAGTCTGAGGCAAACTGGAGAGAGCTGGAGCTAAGGTGCATGAAATGGAGCATGCAAACTGAAGATCAACAGGCCCAACTACTGAAGATGTAAACATGGTGAGAGCTCCACTTCTCTACCTCTTTGGCCTGACAAAAATGCATGCTGAAATAGTCTATAAAAGAGGGAAATCTGAGAGAAGAGTATTCAGCCTGCTCTTATGCACGACTTCTCTCATTTGTCTACCATATTCTTGGTCCAATGAGGCCCGACTTGTACCCAAGTACTTGAGTGACTTTGGGACAAGTAAAGGGTGAGGATATTGAAGACATACGGGCTGTTATGGGCTGAAATAACCAGTCATAAACAGGGCAGCCCACTGTTATGGTCCATTTTTATGAGCAAACATGGGATTTTTGTGGTTGTAATGGAAGAAAATGACCTCTTTTCTTCAGGACATTGTTCATGAATGATCAGAAGTGCTCCTTCTTGAGTTTATGCACTCATTTTGAACTTGATTATGGGCTGGAATTTTCTATTTTAAAACAGGGCTGAAGCTAAAATTATACTTTTTCAATTCATTTCATGTATCTTTGGCCCAAATCTTGGATGCATTTGAATCTATCAACAATATACTTGATCCAAAGGGTTGAAATCCATCTATGTACTTGAAATAAATGCCATTAGAACTTGCATTTGACATTCATAAATGAATTGAGAATCTGAAAATATCCTTTATGATATGATGTATGTATCCAGAGGCATTTGATGTAATCAAGATAGACTTATTCCTTCTGTTCATGTACCTAAATCATTTCCAAATCCCGGATCTTATTAAACCCCAATCTATTTTCCCTTCTCGAATCTTGAATCCTAAACTCTTCTTCTGCACTAAAAGCCCCGGTGGTAGACCTTCAACTCTTAACGCGACGACACCGCGAAGGCAAACCAGAAGCCGAAATCATGTCTACAATGGCCCCTAAAAAGTCACAAGGCACTCCTGTAGGAGGTTCATCTCCTAGTATTCATGTGGACATTTCCCCGAACCCACAAGTCCAGGATTTCTTCCTATTTTTGATTTCACGTAGAAGTATTGCAATTATGCATGGTTATTTCATGGACTAGGATGCACTTATGCTTGTCAAATCCACCTAGCTAAATGCGATCAAAATAAATTGGCTATTTGAAATTTGCTAGAAGTAACTCACGATATGGAGATTGGTCATTGGTACTTTCAATGGAATGAACGGAACAAAACATAAGGTGTCTATGCATTTTAGGACCTTATTAGCAAGTTGCCCTTTGTGCATTTCAAAGTGACGGTCTAGAATGCCTATTGCCTAGCTTTACAAGATCGAAATTATTAAAGTACACCTTTGATTAGGCATGGAAAGATTAATCGCATGTCGCATTTTTAGACAAATCTTCTTTGTAATGATTCATTAAGGAAGTTGTTATCAGCCGTGTAGGAAATAGCAAAGCATGGAAAAGATTCTAAGGGTTGCATGAAGTAGGTTAACTCTAGCTTAAATTGGCATGAATCTCATTTATCTACGTAGTAGTTAGGAAAGGTTGCATAATGCACATTCATCGTATGAAAGAATTTCATTCATCAGGAGTCGTATTTAGGGAAAAACTGCATGATTCATTTAAGCGTAAAATCTTAAAAGCTTAGTGGCATGATTCGTGAATGCAAGTCCTACTAGGATCAATGGAAATTATGCCGTAATTTAACATGTGCTTTGATCTTAACACGAAAAGTTAGGGATTGTGAATCTAGTCGTACGTAGAGGCAATGAATTGCGTGCTTATGTGAATTGTGACGTAATGCAACTAGTTTTTCCCCTTTTAGATCAAGTTAACATCTCTAGGAATGGTTTGACCTTGTCGCAAGACAAGTAAACTGGATTGCCTAAATCACCTAAACCACAAAGGATTCGCATAAGATAGTTAAATAGATACAATAAATACTCCAAGTGCTAACTAGGGTTTAGCACGTTAAGGACTTGACCTAGTTTCGCACTTGTTGCCAAGTCGAAACCCTCATACCCAAAGGTCCTGCCCACATTCATGGAATGTAGGGACAATTGGACACCCTTGCAAGAAACGATCTAGGGTTTTTACCCCAAGGATCAAATGTTAAAACTCAATTTGAGTTTGGAACCCCTAGGACCGAACGTTGTCAGCCTAGTGCAATTAGGATTGGGATTGGGAAAGAAGAAGACACCCTAAACCCTGTTTCTCGTCTAATCATAATTCCCTGACCAAAAAATCCGTTTAATGGGTGAAATGATCCCTTGGAATAGATACGACACTTGTGCAACAAGTGCAACGTCGCATGATCTTGTGGTTTGATCACAAGAGAGTTGCCAATTCCTTGGAATGAGATTGGCAGATTCTTGTGCAAGTTTAACTTGCAAGAGGATGAGTAGCCGTCCTGCTACAGCACCTTTCTTAGGGAGAAATTGCCAAGATAAGGGAATTAGGTATTTTCTTGGAAGCAAAGGATCAGTCAACAATTTGGAGTGACATGGTCGCTAGGATTTATTGTTAATGTATGAAACCTAAGGTATTGGTTAAGTTGGGTTAACAGGGTATGGCCCTAACCCAATGACATAAGGGTTAACAAACAAACCCTTAGGGATCTTGCCAATTCGCAATTGTTCCCAGATCGAATGATGGGATGCATTCGGGAAGAAGGATTCACTCCTTAGCAATTGGCCAAATAAACGACCACTGGAATTGATTGTGCTTGTAACAGTTTAGAAAGCACTGCTTGCATTGTTTACTCAAGGAACCAAAGGATGGAAATATATTTAATGCTTCAGGTTGAAGGCCTGAAGGGAGAGGCAGTCTCAGTTACCCCTAACTGTCTACGTGACCCTAACCAAGGGGGTTGTTAGCCGCACTACTTGGAGCAGGAGGACGCTTCGGTGCCACAGGGGGCTGTGGCCGTAAATCCCTCACCTTCCGGGCCTTGCACAAGAGGCCAACGTGACTCCGGATTAGATCTCGAGGCCCGCATACTTGTCTACGGGCGGAATCTTCGATTAGTGATCCCTGTGGATTGCTGGATAGCCTTCAAGTGGATTATGGATTGCCTTCGCGCGGATTATGGATAAGCCTGCAGGCTGGACTTTATGAATGTATTCCAAAGATAAATATGATAACATGTTGAAAAGGAACTTGTTTGACACTGCTTTTCTATGTCAAGTGCTAAGACTACGTGAAGGAACCGATGTCTAACGGGCTAATTAAGGAAGCTGCTTGATGCATGTCCAACTAAATGTGGTAGGTAATTAGACAACTAAAGCAACCTTGAGGAAAGTGCGGTGGATGTGGCGATGGGTCCCTCCTATGGATGGGTGGTCCCGGTTGGCCGGAAACTTTTCTCAATCGTAATGGACAGCAAGGAGCTCTTCTCAAAGGAAATGAACAGCAAGGGTGTTGACCTAGAGTTTAGGTAACAACAAAAATCCCGATTTATGTTGTTTTAGGGGAACGGAATGGGACTATGCCTTATGGGCAAAGAGGTCGAGCCTTGTATCCCTCTTGTTTCCCATTCTCCTTGAACCAAGCGCAGCACGAATCCACTTCGTCCCTGGCGTTTTTGCGTAAAGTAGTTCGCTTTTGGGGTTCGATGCTAGGTGCCATTTAGGAAAATGACCATTAGGGGAAGCCCTGATTCAGGTCGGTCCTAAGTGGGAACGGCCGGAATACTTCCGCTACGTAGCAGACGCAGAAAGTCCTGGATCGCAAGCCCCGTAATATTCCATGGGAGTGCCGGGCGGAGCTTTCTAGACTCTCTTTCTGATGGACTGCTAAGACATGTCCTGAAAGGGAACAGGTGGACACGTTACAGAGTCGCCCTATCCCGTGGTCGCCAATGACAGATGATTTTTTATGTCGAGAAGTCCTTAAAAATAGCCAAAAATTACGAATATCAGGGGAAAAATAGACTTCCTCGAAGGCGGCGGTGGCAATCAATACGATTTTAAGCGGCAATGCTGGGAAAGTGCTTAAAACAGACACTGGATGGCGGTCGGAGAATTTTCATAATTTTTTAGCATGACTGACGAGACCTTGAGAGTTGCCCGACAATCCTTGCGGGACTTCAAGACGAACGCCCATGATTTTGCGGACCAAGAATCGGACAACGGACGCGGAAGAGGGAGTGCCTAGATGGCCAAGGGCCAAAAGGCCAAGTGTGAATAGGGTTTGGGGGGGGCCAAAGGGTATACCTTTTGGGGGCTCCCCTTGGAACCTTAATTTTTGGAACATCGTGGGGATGAAGGCGGCCGTTTTTTTCATGATCAGGGAGAGGATGAAGGCGCCATGTTTCTTCACGCTTGATGGATGGGTTATGAGGGCTATAAACAACCCCCCAACTGACCGGATACATGATCTACACTCTATCTACATTTCCAATCGCCGGTCTTCGCTCCTCCATTGGCTGCATGGTTGTGGAGATCAAAAACCAATCTTTCTCTCTCCTCCCTCTCTCTCCTGCGTATAGAGGCAATTCATGTGCAAGAAATCAAGAAGAAGAGGGGCTGAAGGATGCTTGTCCGGCTGTGATCGGATTGCTTCAAGATGAAGAGAAGACTAAGGAAAGAGGTTCAGCACTGAAGAATGGTTGTTGTTCAGTCCGTGGGCTGCCTAGAATAATTATTAAAAAACCTGCAACACGCAAGACACGCGGTATGCTCCAATTTTATGTAGAAATTTGCTTGTTTTTGTTGTTTCATGGTCCAAATGTTACTCATATGCGATGAATTTTTGTTTGAATCTTGTTTGCCTCATCTTTGAGGGCTGCAACTACAAAAATGCAGAACCCGTAATATTTAGAGCCGTTATTAATTTGTTAAAACCCGCAAAATGTCATTTTTAATGGAAATTAGTGGTTATTTCCTTTTTTGAGTTGGGAAAAAGAAGTGGAAATGGAATAAACTCAAAGAAAATGTTAATTTTCAGTCAAAATAATAAGCCAATACAAATAAATCAGAAAATACCTACTTTCCATGAATAATAAATAGGAAAAAAATAGCTAAAAATAGGGAAAAATGGGGTTTTCACGCTCAAATAATATGGAAAAATAAGATTTATGTGCGTGAATGTTTGGCGAAGTTAAATCATGAGGTCAAGCCTCAGTTTGGCCTCATCCTTTGTGTTATAGTATGTGTTCATTGTTTTTTTCATACAAAAATGATACAAAATAACCATTTACACTTACGCACCGCAGCAACACCTAAACGGTGAGGGGGAATGAAGTTTGTGCGACGATATAATTGCTGAAAAGATACAAATTATTATTTTCCTCTTTGTGCATAGCATGTAGGGATCGTTCCATAATTAAATATAGGCGACTAGTAGCACGGAAGTTCCAATGCTAATCCCTAAAGCAATGCAACACATAACGCTTAGTTAAAATTCATGAAAGGGCTGTTTTTCACACCTCACATGGCTGGTTTTTTTTCAATCATAAAATGGTTGTGCACAATTGTCATACACCTTGCATCAAGCATGCCATGTGGTATCTCTTGGAATGCATTGCAATTGATTGATAAACTTTGACCAACGCTGAGAGGACAGGAAACCTAAGTTGTTGGTTAGACGAGCGCTTCCGTTGGGAAAGTTTTGTGAGGCAAATCAAATTCTCCTGGAACGTTGAATTATGAAAGAGTGGATTTTGTGCGAATGTTATATGTATTAGCGACGCATCTTTAGGCCAATCCCTGAGGTGTAGGAGAGTCACAATGGAGCCGCAGCAATCAGCCAAGAGGTGCTTCCCTATGTTTGTATTACGAGGCATTATTCCTATATGTAATGGGATCTCCGTCTAAGGAGAAGCGAAGATGAACGTTGGACTACATATTGGATACAAATGCAAAATCGTCATAAGCATTTAGTGCAAAGTGAGTTTTAGATGCTCCTGGCACGCGAGGCCATGTCCTGGGGTTGCCTGTGGTATGCATGAGGTCCGGCTAGTGTCATAGCTAGTGCCGGCCCATTTTATGTCCCATCATCAATATCATTTTCCTTGTTGAAACAAAGAGAAAGGGAATTCCCTATATCAATAAACTTGTCATCTACAATTTCAGTATTATCCAGTTTAAGTAACTCTTCATTCAATTCATTTTTTACATCAACTATGCCGTTTGCACCATCAAAAGCCTCTGTAATGATTGCTAAACATTAATCCTCCCTGAGAATAAAGAGTCTTTGGATGTTTGATAGTAGTATGTATTCCTTGTCCTTAATAGAAAAAGTTGAAAGAGAAGGAATAGTATAGAAAAAAGGGGAGTCAAACACAATGTCTACATTTAGATGGCTTTTTTCAATAATGGTCTCAGCTTTGAATTGGATGACATCTAGTTTGTCAGCAATACATACTTCTTGCTGAGGGTCCAAACATTCATCTACATCCTTCTCATTTGCTACCTCATTCAAAAGGAAAAAGCTAGAAGATTTTGCAACCTCCAATTGTTGTTCATCAGATTTAAGAGGATATTTAACAAGAGTATATACAATGAATGCAGTTGCTTTTGACATAAGAGTGCATTTCCTAGAATGAGTAGAACAAAACACATCTAGTGCACAAAACATGTCGAGAGAATGAGCTCCACACTTCCTTGTGAACAATGACTTCTCTGAAAGTGAGGTCCCAATAGGTATATTAACATATTCCTTTGTATCCTTTTTAGCCACATGCAATGCTAGACTTTCAAACTCAGCAAACTCCTCCACAGAAAAAAAAAATTAAGAATTCACCACATGATCAATATCCCAATTAGAGTTAAAAATATCATTTGCAATTGCATAATAAGATAACTCCATGCCATTCTAAAGAAGAAAGTCTAGGAGCCTTTCTAAGGGAGAAACCTCTGTGATTTGAGACAATCCAAAATCCCTCAATGGTGACTTACCTTTGCTTGGAGATTTCTTAGGCATTCCCACACTTGCTACTAAGCAAGGAGAAGACGCAGAGGGAATTTTAGGAGCATAGGCAGCACAAACCGAATCCTGTGACCCTAAAGACAAGCTTCTTATTTTCCTATTTGGTGTGCCCATATCTGGGGAGCCTTGAATATCTTTTGCATCAGACATCATAGGATCCATGATACAGCATGAAGAGAATAACCCAACCACACAAAAAAGGCATCCTCACTTTGTATCGTACAATGTCAATATGACGCAAAAACAAACTTGCAAGCCTAATGAACCACACTCCTTACTTCGTATCGTCCTTCAAACAAAAAATAAAAGGAAAAAGCATGTAAAATAACAAAGAAGACTCAAAAATAGCTCAAAAAGCCTAGGACAATTATTAGTTTAAAAAACAAATGAAGTCCTTGCCACTTGTATTTATACAAAACAAGGGGCCTTGCCACCTAAACAGCAACGTGGATGGCTATAGCCTAGAGAATTCAATCATAAATATATGTATGTATCATGTGGGTTCAATATGAGGGATTTTTAAAATACCATTTTTACATATTTTTTACATAGAAAAGGGTCCCATATAAAGGGATTACTTATAAAAGGTTTATGTTTTACTAAGGAAATTTTCACAAATAATGATATTTATAAATAGGCCTTGAACACATGTGATATAGAAGGTATACATATAGTAAATTCCCCGAGGGCTACAACAAACCCTAGCCAATCATACAATGCCATGTGTCGCGGGCCACATCTAGTATATAAGATGGGCCATGGCTTATGTGGCTCATTTTCTTCATCCAACAATGGTGTACCGCAGTGAGTCATCCACGAAATAGTGCAAAGAGTCCTCTTTCAAAACATCCCAACCATTGCCCTTCGTGCTGTATCAACCAAGGCCTAGTTTGTCATCCATAAAATGATGTGATGAGGACTTTGTCTTTAGCTCCCAACCTATCCTCTCATGGTGTATTATCCAATCCTGGTGAGTCCAAAAAATGGTGTGAGGAGCACTCCATCATTGGCTCCCAACCTTCCCTCTCACACCATATCAACTAGCCCTAATGAATCCCCAAAACAGCATGAAGAGGAGTCCTACATGGAGCTTGCAAAACTGGCATTTCGTGCCATTGGCCAGTGTGAGCCCAGTGAGTTATCCACGTTACGGTGTCGAGATGCTGCACGTCCACCACTGCGAACCTGAGGGCAGAGTTTTTCACTAGGAATTTGAGCTCATAAGTCAGCATCATTAGGAATTTGTTATCCATTGTGTGTGTCTTTTTGTTTGTCATTCAGTTTGAAAATTTGATTGCTTGGTTCCATCCTAAATTTTTGTATTCGCTGAGTAGTACTCAGACGTAAATAACCCACGTGTATGTTTTGTTTATAGCACCCTTGTAACTATGTATGGTAAATGTGGCAAACTTTTGGAAGTAGAAATTTTATTTGCTCATGGATCTAACCATAATGTGGTACTATGGTGTGCTCTACTTTCAATATATATGGAACAAGATCAGGGAGAAAAAGCTTTACGCCTCTATAGGAAAATGGTATAGGAAGGTGCTTCACCAAGCATAGGAGAAGAGGGTCGCACGTACGAGTGAAGAGACTTGATGTGCTATTCGTGTCTCTTTGGAACTTAAATGATGTAGATCAAAGTGTTGGCTCAAGGTTTTATCAAGGAAGATCAAAAGAACATTGAGAAGGAAGTATCAAGGACAAGCTAATGGAGAAGTTTTTTTGAGGATTTGGAGTGTTTCTATATTCTTGATCAAGTTTATGAATGGAGCAAAGCTAATAAGAAATGACTCATTGTGCCTTAATTCAGTCAAGATTGTGATGAAGGCTTATACAACATAAAGATGCTTGAAGGGTTTATATTTGGAAGGACTGAAGGCACTTGGGAATTCCTCTTACAAACTTTGGCATCTCATATTACATATTTAAGTTTCTAAGGCATGTTATTTTGCAAAGAGCTTTTCATGGACGAGATTGAGAGTCAGATTGTTTCCACCCTGCCAATGAATTGTGGAAGTTATACCAACACCCTCAAGTTATGTTAATGAGTTTGAGAAGGAGCGGGACTAAAAAGCTATGTTCCATATTTAGTCATCACCAATTGATGAAGACTTGAGGATATGACATTAATAAAGAGCATGTGGCATTTTGAAACACAGTATCGACATAATCTAGATCAAGAAGAAAGATGGCGACTGTTGATATTGCGGGGGAAGGATGGCAACATTGATGGCGAATCGATGACGCAATGCAACAGTTCGTTTACGAATTATGGTGGTATGATACGGCTCTATTGATCACACGCGGGCAATGATGATGGCCTCCGTTGATGACACTGAAGGACAAAGTGGTCATTGCAGGGAATCACGAGCAAGATGGCGGCCTACTCGACGTTCAAAAACATGACAAACATGATGGCATAGTAATCAAAAAACTTTGTTAAAAAGCTTTTAAAAGCCTTGAGCTTTTATAGGAAAAAGCTACGTGCTTTTTGGGTAGCTGCATTGTCGCGACATTGCGTGTCTACCACTGCAAAACACTGCAAACCTGAGGGTGGAGTTTTCTACTAAGATTTTGGACTCTTAAGTCAGCATTATTATGAGTTTATTTTCCATTTTTTGTTTCTTTTGTGTTTGCATTTGCATGACACACGAGCACATGTAGTTAGGCTAGGCACAAATTCTTCAATGCATTCATAATTTATTTATTTTTGTAGAGTATCACTCAATTGATTGCAAAGCATGGACTCAAATTTGCAAACTGCATGAGTGATTGGTCACGAAGTTCTTTTCCAAAGCATGTTCTTGATAGGGCACAATTCATGGAAAAATGGATCACATGAAGAAAACTCGAGAACTTGATGAAATTCAGATATTGCCAATCTAGATGATATGACTCTTCATAAGCAAAATTGGAACAATATTCAGCAGTCCATGAAAGCTAAAGGATATCCGCTCATATTATGGACATTTAAGTGGAGTAATGCTACAACCAACACTTTCATTCTTTATGAAGATGGTTAAAACAAGCTCTACAAAAAGAATGTTTTTGTGTGTTCAAAATGAGCATCGATAACATGTATCTTGCACAATGAAACAACTTTCCATATTGGTACATTCGGTATTGACAAGGCTCAACGATATTACACATAACTTGGATAATAACCTCTCTTGAAATCTATGGAGCTATAAATCTTGCTATTACACTTTGTGAAAAGGAGGAGTGTTTTATTCCCATGGAATCCTTAGTCATGCTTTGAAACTAGAATGATTGATCTATAAAATTGCCTTGCTGAGAACTTAAACCCTGATTAAAACTAATCAACTTTAGTGCAACAATATTGGTTAATAGATTTTCTAAAATCAATAGGCTATTATGACAGTTTTTAAGTGTGAAAAGGCTGAGGCGGCATGACTGATTAAAATGATGATGTCAGACCATTGAAGATGTAATTGATGATGTTCATAAAGAAGGGATGCTTAAAAAGCTTTTGATTGGAGGACAAAAGTAGATTGAATGACGCCATTAATTTTATGATCAAAGTTTTCGGATGCTTTTCCAAAAAGCTTACGGTCTGGTAAGTAAATATAAAGACCAATGAGCTCAGTGACGGGGATATAGGGACGAGGAAGGCAAAGGCTTGCTACAGAAGATGAAGAAGGGAACAAAAGAAAGAAGCAACTGCCAAACTGTCCTCAGACTCTAAAAATCGGGGCAGAATGCCTTTTGTACGGTCGTCTCCATGCACCTGTTCCTTCTGGGGACCGTCTGGGAGAGCTGGCCCTGCGTCTCCCATGGCTCTCTCTCTCTCTCTCTCTCTGTGAGAGTCTTTCTGAATTGGAGCCTTCCACAGAGTGTTTTTTATTATTTCTCAAGCTATAATCGTGGACCTCTTCGCTTGTTCCTCCATGCAGCCACAACCTAGATGCAACGGAGGGTGCTGGAGGACGAGGAGACGTAGAGGACTGCAACTAAAACGAGGGTAGCATTGACGACTGAGTTGCCGACGGAAGATTTTAAGGTGACGAAGAACGCGGACGGAGGGATCGAACAGAGGGCCAAGAGCTATCCAAATTCTGAGTCACCTCTATTCATGAAGGAGCTTCTTGCCATGTCAAAGGGAGAAAGCAATCCGATTTCTGAAGCCTGCAAGAATAAGCTTCAGTTGGTAGCTGCTACGCTAATCAACATTGAAGACAGAAAGATGAACTCTTTGTAGTTGGCGATCTTTGCCTTGCTTTGGCTGATGATTTGACGATGCTGTTGCAAAGAAAAGTAGGAAAGAAGACTGCAATGCTCAAGGTGTTGCCTTGAATACGTTTGTGTGAGGAAGCTTCTGAAATTTTTCAACGATAGATGTCTATCCTTTCTAGCCATCTGTGAGAGTACGTTGTCGTTATTGGCGGCATTAAGAGGAAGCTTCGCTTCAATTCTCGTTCTCAACTTCAGCCACTTTCTTGCAGTTAATATAGCATCCTTCTTGGTGATCAACAATGTGGTAGAGCTCACAGTATCTTGTACCTAGTTGTATTGATACATCAAAGAAGTTAAAAGTCATCATCTCCTCCGAGAATATTCTTTATGCCAACTTCAAAAATCAACATTCTGATTTTGTGAAGGGTTTGTGTAAGCTCAAAGATGGGTATTCTTTATGCTGCAAATTCAATTATGTCAAAACACTTTTTTTTTTTAAATCTTGATTCATAGAACTTCAAAGAAAATTTGTATGAATTTGTCAAGATTTATGAAGGTCCAAGCTTATATTTTGAGGAGTGTGTCTTTCGACAATTTGTGCTTCGAATGAAACACAAATCTAATCATCATCTCATTAGTTTGAGAACTCTTTTAACATCTAAACATCTTCTTTTCTATGAATTTGACTTGAATACTCTTCTTCATCCTTTGCTTCCATCTCACTAAGCGTCCTTGCGACAAGCAACATTCACGAACTCTCCACACGAATTTCCGTGCGACAGCGTGCTAAAAAGGAGATGGAGATTGGAGGGGGGCGCTATTCATGGTGATGGTTGTGATTGGAAAAGGTGATGACAATTGCAATCATGGCCGTTGAGCTTGAAGTTATGGCACCCTGAATGGAGCTTCTGGGAGATCGTTGCACATATAGAGCGTTAGCAATTCTGAGAGTTCATGTGCTACATTATTGACTGTGTCTCGATGAAACACGTCTTGCTGCAACGATCGGGCCAAAAAGATGGGGCATTCGGCCATGTGTGGAACTCTCATCCCAACAAGTATGGAGTAGGATCTCTCTCATATCATGTGTGTGGGAATGGCCATGGCCTGGTTCGAAAGTTCAATATCATGTGCTGATGTCAATGCTTCCGAATTTAAGCCAAAGACATCGACTTTGTGAAGTACTATTAATGTGACGGAGAGGTCTTACTATGGGTGGATTCTACAACTTGGAAGCAGTTGGAGTATTCCTTTTAGCATGTTCGGGTGGAGATCATCACCAATGACCAAGGCAACACTTTCAAAGTAGAGCATGGTCATGGGGTTTATTGCATCCATTAGGAAGTTTATCATGCATGAAATCGTCCTTGCCCTCTCTTCCCTGCTCGTTGGAATAGAGTCGTGTTTATCTCAAAATTCTTAACGCTCGTTGTAAAAATCATATCCTTGTGGAAGATCAAAGTATGGATCATGAAATATGTGCTATGCAGTTGAGCATAAGTACAATAGCAGCCTGAAAGAAGGTGATGTATGATCTCACTGCCTTCACTTTGCTCCCAATCATCATCAACAACAATCAAAACATCTTCTTCAGTATCATGAGGGTCATCGACATGTACAACAAGTATACAATATCCTACTTTGAGCTAGCTTGTAAAACATCTCTCGGTTGTGTTTCCAACATACCCTCATGACCCCATTGTCATCACTTACACTATCTCGAGTAGTTTATGCTACTAGTTGCCACCATAATTGACTTGGAGAAACTTCATGGGATTGTGCCATCACCTTTGGCAAGGTCTTATTGACAATCTTATGATTGAGAATTTTAATAGTAGATGGCATTCACGTAAAGTATTTGTACTTCAAACTTTCATCTCACAAAGCATCCTTGGACGAGTGACTTTCACAAACTCTTACACGTATTCCAGCAACATTTGGTGAACTCGACCTGAAAGCGTCGAGTTCTCCGATCATCGAGATGGAAGACCCTTCGAATAATTCACCTTCATCATCAACTATTTCTTATTTTTCGATCAATGAGATGAAGACTTTGTTACAAACTATTTCTTTAGTCCATTATGATGCAAAATTAATAGATGCAATTATCTATGCAACAGCAGTAGCAGTTGCACCAATAGTAGTTGGATCAACAACGATTGTTGCATCAAGAATAGGAGCATACGCATGGTGCGACCAAGGCGATCGAGGCTGTGGTTAGTGAGTAAAAATTATTTGATGGCCGGAATTTTTTAGCCTACATTAAAGCCTCTGAAAGCCAGATGCACTTCTTCAAAGTTTCAACCAACTAAAGCAACTATTTTTTCAATTTGTCACACCTACTTTGCAAGTTAGAGTGACAGATTTCTTTGTACATGACTCTAGCTGGGATGCTTTCAAGAAAGTGCTCAAAGATTAATATTTTCTGGAAGATTATGGTATTGCTATGCAAAAGGCATTCAAACAGTGGGTTTATTAGCCCAACAAAGGACTTGTTGCTTCTGAATTGTTGCAGGAGTTTGAAGAGCGATACAACCAGTTGGATGCACTAGAGCAAAGAGCTTACGACTCTAAGAAAGTTGAGTTATTCTTACATGCAGCTGATCCTGCACTTCAAGATGAGATGGGAGAGCTGCTAGAGGACTGCACGCAGCCTATGGGATTGAAAGACAGATTGGCAGGATGCTATCAATGCAGTTTCTACACCGACAAAGAGGTGGAGATGGAAGGCTCGCTTGCAGAACGGGATGCAGTCACCACCAGCGATGTCTTCTTCTACCACGACTTCTCCTACTTCTCCTGTTGCACCATCCACTACTTCTCCTATTTCTGAGCCTGTGACTATGTCTATGCCTATTCATGCTGCAGTTGTCAGACCGGACTGCAAAATTGGCTGTCAAAGATATGGTGGATGAGATTTCAAAGAACTTAAAAGACCTACAAATCAAGATGACTAGAATGGAGCAGTAGCCACTTAGTCCAACTCTAGTTTCAGTCCCAACTTCTTCTACTCTTGCAAATTCTTCCAAGAGTGATCATGTCCATCATTGCATGTGATGTGATAGTCCGAATCATGAGAGCAGAGGGACCATCAATATTTTGAAGAGGCGAGAAGGCTAAAGTTGGTAGTCTGGAAAGACAAGATGATATGTTTTGGTGATACAGAGCTGCCAATCAAACCAAATTTTAGTAAGGGTGGTATGAAGAAATTGTTAAAGGAGTCTCTTTTGTGCTCTTCTTATGTGATGCAAGAGGTGGCAAGAGAAGCTACTATCTATGGTCTTCAGCTAGAGTAATTGCCAAAGGATGAATCTCCTTTATGGTCTTATGTGATGCAAGAGGTGGCAAGAGAAGCTACTATCTATGGTCTTCAGTTAGAGTAATTGCCGAAGGACGAATCTCCTTTATGGTCCTATGCACTGCAATGCAGAGAAAATGGGAAAAGCTTCAACATCTGAACTTTCAGCGGTGATGCGATCAAGAAAGGGACTGGATGGGATGATCGAGTTGATGTCTTTTCTATCTATGCCTATATGGCAAAATCTCAAGGATTCGAAGCGCTTGTTGAGGAGAAGTGGAAAAGAGATGATGATTAGCCTGAAGGTTCAAAGAGGGTGATTAGGAGGAGTGATCCAGTTTCATAGCCTTCTTCTTCAAGACCAAAGCAAAGTATGGCTAATGTTCAGAAGTTGAAAGTACAGGAAGATCAGTAAGCCCAGAAGACAAAGGATCTGATGCTGAAAAAGCAACCTAGATTCAAGCTACTTTTTGACATTGAGACCACTATGGACTTGAAAAAGGTGCTTAAGGATCGGATTCTTAACTGAAAAATTGAATTCACTCTTGGAGAAGTCCTTGGGATTGCCAAAAGATAATTTCATGATGTTGTCATCGACATCATTAAAAGAAAATGACAGATTATCGAAGAGCTAACATAGGATATGATCCATCGAGAGGCTTTAGCAGTGCTGAGGCTATTATCTATGGCTTGCAAAATGAGGAGATTAATAAGGAGTCTACAGATGGAGCTTTATGTATGCAATCCAAGAAGACTATACAGCCTTTACTTCAACCCGTATAGTATGCAGAGAGTGATGACATGCCTAGATTGGTGCCTCCTAGCCATTTTTCTCGCAATCACTAAGCTCGTGTGACTACGGAGATGGTTGTCAAGCTTGATAAAACGGAGACCCCTTGTGTTGCTCTTTTGGATCATGGCTCCGAGATTAATGTCACAGTGCATGGATTGTATGATATTGGTAGATGGCCAGTTGATGTGGATCATGGTTGGTGCATGCGTGCAGCCAACAACATTGCATGAGATTTGTATGCTGCTGGTTTGAACTTGAAGATTTCTATTGGAGATGTGGATGAGACTTATCATTTCTTTGTGCAAAACTCTCATTACTATCCTATTATTTTGGGGTAGCCATTCATTGCTATCTCAGATGGAGACTAAGGTTCTAGATGATGGGTTTGCCTATGCACGGATTTGAAGCAAGGATGGAAAGAGGAGTTCATGACAGTTTGTGTCAACCATCAGCAGAATAAGGATTCTTTGAGGGATTTCCCTCTTCCAGTAGGAGAGTCAATTTTTGTTAGGTACCACTGTCTTGCAAGATGAGAGTGGTATGAGACTGACAAGGAAAGCTCTTGCCTCTCGTGGCAGCAGTAGTTTTTTCTCAGGAGTTTATGGTGTGTCTACTGAAAGTACTTTCTGTTTTCAGCATATTATGGACATGCCTAGAGCTACCATGTAGTACTTGAAGAGAAAAGAAAAAGAATTGAAGCTTGCAGGTCTTTTATAGGATGAAAATAGGGTAGATGGTCTCTATGACGGAGGGCTATCATGCTCAGATACTATGGAGGATCTTTCAACATTGCTGAAAACTAAAAATCAAGAGTTGTCATTTGTCTTATAGATCCATTCTCTGGAAATGTATTGTGAAATTGTTGATTTCATGCTGCAAGAAAATTTTGGTGCTGAGAATTCTCGGCAAAATGTGTTCTTTGCTGAAATATTTCAGCAAAAAGATTTACAGGGTGTTGTTTATACACATAAAATTTTGTGTTTACCAAGATATTTATAGCAAGAGTTGTGCAAGAGCTGAAATTTGCAAGTTGTAGCAAAGAAGCCAGAGAACAGACAAAATATAAGACAGTTGACAAGAAGATCGGACAAATTGTAGGACCGCTACCTTTGGATAGTGATGAGATGATTAAGACAGTAGCTATGTAGCCTCCTTTACGAGATCCTGCAGGTATTGGACACAAAACTTCAACTAAGAGATGAAGATTGCGACTGAAGATTTTTTAATTCTAGTAGAAGTGAAATGTTTTGAGCAGATGTCCAGATGTGTATGCTTCTATAGAGATCTACTAATTCGGTTGCTCATATGATGAATGGGATGAACAAGGTCTTACAGGATTTTATTCCAGAGCTTACCATGCCTTTGATTGATGATCTGCTAAGGGCTGTTTGGAGAAAGAGAAGGATGAGACTTTACATAATCATGGTTGTAAGTACTTTATGGCCACGCATATCAAAGATGTTGAGAGGATTCTTTGTAGGCTAGAGAAAGTGAATTTGACCTTGTCGGGGATGAAGTCTATTTTTGGTGCCAGAGAGGTTTTGATTATTGGACATATGTGTGGTTATTATGGCAGGAGGCCTTCCCCTGCAAAGGTTGATGCCATAGAGAAGATTGCGGAGACTTGCTCTTCTACTTCGGAGGTTTGCAGGTTTCTTGGAGCTTGTGTATTTTATCGTATTTTGATTCCTCATTTTGCTCATATTGCAAATGATCTCTACCAGCTCTTGAGAAAAGGGTAGCGCTTTCCTTGGGACATGAGACACACTAGAGCTATGCAGAAGGAAGCTGAAAGAAATTGTTAAGAGCTACTCTGACTCTTCAAAAAGCAAATTATGAGTGTGTGAGACCTATTGTACTCTTTCTTGATACTAGTCCTATCAGCATTGGATGGGCTATTAGCCAGGATGATGCAAGTGGGAATAAGTATGCCATTCAATTTGGGGCTAAAGTCCTAAACAAGTGGCAGCACAGGTATCAAATTAAGGGGGAGCCCTTGGGAGTTGTTACGGCTCTCAAGAATGATAAAGAGTACTTCATTGGTGCTGATGTGGTAGTGGAGACTAATTGCTTGCCTCTTCTAGGTATGATCATGAGTTATTCTACTCTAGATATTGCCATGCTTAGTTGGATTGGGTACATAAAATCCATAAATCCTGAGTTCAAGCACATAGTAGGTAAAGAGAACCCAGTAGTAGCCGATATGCTTTCACGAGAGAGGTATGATAATATGGATTTTTGTTGCATTGATGATGTTGATGATGGGGTTGATCTTTCAACCATGCATATTGATCATACTTGTCATGTATCTTCTTTGGAGAGCTTTGATGAGTCTTTGTATACACAGGAGAGTATTTGCAGATTGGTCATTATTTGAGTACCATGTCTAGACAGGATGGATGGATCGATGTGGACTTCAAGAAGATCAAGAGAAAAGCTTATGGTTTTTTCTTGCGGATTGGGCTGCTTTAGAAGCATCCACAGAAGCGAGGAGGATGGCCATTGAGAGTTGTATGTGACAAAGCTTCACAGATGTGAATCATGAGAGAGTTTCATGAAAGTCTTTGGGCAAGATGTAGAGTTGTTTGGGCAACCTATGAGAAGATTAGAGAGCGCTACACTGGTGGAGAGGCATGTATAGAGATATCTCACAATTTCTTGAGACATGCACTGATCGTTAGTTGTTTTCTTCAATGAGGCATAGAGATAAGCTTCACCCTACTTACCCGCTATGTATTCACTACAAGTGGGTTCTTGATTTGATTAATATTCTTGTTGGATTGTGGCAGATGCATTATATTGTTTTGGCATGAGAAGATCTCACGAATCGGGTGGAAGGAAGAGCATTGAGGATGAAGACTACTTCAGTGGTCTGTAAGTTTCTGTTAGAGGATGTTATTTGCAGGTATGGTTGCATTTGGGAAAATTACAGTAGATAGAGGTGAATTGGATGTTGATGAGGCTAGGGAGTTTTTCTCTCACCTTGGCATTAAACTTGCTTTGACTTCAGCATATAATCCATAGGGCAATGGGAAGAGCAAAAGAGGCCACCCGCAGATTGTGAAAGCCTTGTCCAAAGCATGTAGTGGAGGACAGGTCAAGGAGTGGCCTAGATTGTTGCCTTATGCCCTATGGGCTGATCGCACTACCCACAGTGTGACCACAAGTTATATGCCAGCTGAGTTGATGTATGGATAGAAACCAGTCATGCCTACAGAGACTTGCACACTCACTTGGAGTGCTTTACCATGGCAGCAGGATGAGATGACCAGAGAGGATCTTTTGGCTCTTCGTATTCGTCAGTTGGAGAGGATATCTGAAGATATTGAGAGAGTTTTCCATGAGCTCAAAGACGCCAGAATTTGCATCAAAGATCAATTTGATAACAAATGCAGATTGAGACCTAGAGAGATTGAGGAGGGAGATTGGGTGTGGTCTACGACACCAATCTAGACAACCAGTACCAGTGCTATAGGCAAGGTTTTGAGACGGTGGTTTGGGCCTTATTTGGTGCAACATGTCCATGACAATGCTATGTATTCCTTAGCAGATCTTGATGGTATGGCCTTGTGGATACCAATCTCAAGAAAGAGAATTAAACTATTCAAGACGAGAGATGATACATCCTATGTAGTTGAGGAGTTGGATGATGAGTTTTATGATGGACTTGAGGTAGGAGATGATATAGATGAAGATGTGGATATTGCAGATGATTTTGCAGAAGATGAGGAGATCGTGTTGACCATCAAACTTAGCAGTGTGATGAGGATGGGTAGTTGTGAACCATCTAGAGTATGTGCAAGTTTGGAGGGGGCGGATGTCATGACTATATGCGTCATGGAGAAAAAGCTTTACGCCTCTATAGGAAAATGGTACATGAAGGTGCTTTGCCAAGCATAGGAGAAGAGGGTTGCACGTACGAGTGAAGAGGCTTGATGTGCTATTCGTGTCTCTTTGGAACTTAGATGATGTAGATCAAAGTGTTGGCTCAAGGTTTTATCAAGGAAGACAATGGGAGATTATTATCAAAAGAACATTGATAGGTGCTATGAAGGATAAAAGTTGAAGGAAGTATCAAGGACAAGCTAATGGAGAAGTCTTTTTGAGGATTTGGAGTGTTTCTATATTCTTGATCAAGTTTATGAATGGAGCAAAGCTAATAAGAAATGACTCATTGTGCCTTAATTTAGTCAAGATTGTGATGAAGGCTTATACAACATAAAGATGCTTGAAGGGTTTATCTTTGGAAGGACTGAAGTTACTTGGGAATTCCGCTTACAAACTTTGACATCTCATATTACATATTTAAGTTTCTAAGGCATGTTATTCCGTGAAGAGCTTTTCATGGACGATATTGAGAGTCAGATTGTTTCCACCTTGCCAATGAATTGTGGAAGTTATACCAACACCCTCAAGTTATGTTAATGAGTTTGAGAAGGAGCAGGACTAAAAAGCAATGTTCCATATTTATCATCACCAATTGATGAAGACTTGAGGATATGACATTAATAAAGATCATGTGGCATTTTGAAACATAGTATCGACATAATCTAGATCGGGAAGAAAGATGGCGATTGTTGATATTGCGGGGGAAGGATGGCAACATTGATGGTGAATCGATGACGCAATGTAGCAGTTCGTTTACGAATTATGGCGGTATGATATGGCTCTATTGATCACACATGGGCAATGATGATGGCCTCCGTTGATGACACTAAAGGACAAAACGGTCATTGTAGGGGTGCTTCCATTAATCACAACCAAGATGGTGGCCTACTCGACGTTCAAAAACATGACAAACATGATGGCATAATAATCAAAAAACTTTGTTAAAAATATTTTAAAAGCCTTAAGATTTTATAAAAAAAACTATCGGGTTTTTGGGTAGCGCGTGCTTAAAAGGAGATGGAGATTGGAGGGGGGTGCTATTCGTGGTGATGGTTGTGATTGGAAAAGGTGACAACAATTGCAAGCATGGCCATTGAGCTTGAAGTTATGGCACGCTGAGTGGAGCTTCTGGGATATTGTTGCACATGTAGAGCATTAGCAATTTTGAGAGTTCGTATGCTAGGTTATCGACTATGTCTCGGTGAAACACGTCTTGCTATAGTGATCGGACCAGAAAGATGGGGCATTCGGCCATGTGGAACTCTCGTCCCAAGAATTATGGAGCATGATCTTGCTCATGTCGTGTGTGCAGGAATGGCCATGGCTTGGTTCAAATTTCAACATCATGTGATGCCATTAGTGCTTCTAAATTTGAGCCAAAGACATCAGCTTTTTGAAGTACTGTTAATGGGATGGAGAAGTCTTATTCTAGGTGGATTCTATAGCTTGGAAGCAGTTGGGTTATTCCTTTCAGCATTTTTGGGTGGAGATCATTACCAACAACCATGACAACACTTTCAAAGTAGACCATCGTCATGGGGTTTACTGCATGACATTCATTGTGCAGTAAACCATCCTCACCCTCTCTTCCCTACTCACTGGAAAGGAGTTGTCTTTATCTCAAAATTATTAATCCATACTTTGATCAAAGTATGGATCATGGAAGATCAAAGTATGGATCATGGAAGATGTGCTATGCAGTTGAGCATAAGTACAATAGCAGCCCAAAAGAAGGTGATGTATGATCTCACTGCCTTCACTTTGCTCCCAATCATCATCAACAACAATCAAAACATTTTCTTCAATATCATGATGGTCATCAACATGCACAACAAGTATACAATATCCTACTTTGAGCTAGCTTGTGGAACATCTCTTGGTTGTGTTCCAACATACCCTCATGACCCCATTGTCATCACTTACACCATCTTGAGTAGCTTATGCTACTAGTTGCCACCATAATTTACTTGGAGAAACTTCATGGGATTGTGCCATCACATTTGACAAGGCCTTATTGACAATCTTATGATCAAGAATTGTAAGCAATAGATGGCATTGATGTAAAGTATTTGTAATTGAAACTTCCATCTCGCAAAGCATCCCTGTGACGAGCAACTTTCATGAACTCCTGCACATATTCCGTGCAACAACAGTGTGTGGAGAGAACCCCTTTGGAGCTTCCTCTTTGCTACCTCTTGCATCATATCGATGAATTTTCTTTGCCTATACCAGATCCTCCATGATACAATAATGCGAGGAGGACCCCTTTGGATCTTCCCATTTGCTACCTCTTGATCCATATCGATGACATCTCCTTTGCGCATGTGTCGGCTCCTACTTGGCCCATCCTCCATGCTACACCCTGAGTCTAATAGTTTTTGTTTGCTCTTCCTTTCATTTTCTACTAGGCATTGATGGCAAGAACAAAGCAAATAGCAAGGAAAGTTTAAATAGAGAGTAAGGATAGTGGACAAGAGGCAAGGCCATTAAAGGTTCCATAGGTTGTCACTCTTGAGATCCCTCCTACCCCTAGTTTTCCCCAATCTCCTACTATGCAATCAAAGCAATCAAGTATAGAGACTGTGTTTTCTCCTCCTGCCTAATGCAAGGTCCATGTGGTTAATGACCAATCCTATGATCTTGCTGGACAGTCCTCTCCTCCAAGTGCGAAGGTTCCAACCTCCCCTAAAGTATCTGATAAGCCAATAGATCATTCTAGACTCTGTTCTACTCAAGGAAGTGAGCCTTCTAAGCGAAGGA
Organism: Lygodium microphyllum; assembly: GCF_053477565.2. Taxonomy (NCBI): domain Eukaryota; kingdom Viridiplantae; phylum Streptophyta; class Polypodiopsida; order Schizaeales; family Lygodiaceae; genus Lygodium; species Lygodium microphyllum. Next base: position 77,521,253 of record NC_141156.1, read on the forward strand.
GAAAAATAAGGTCTAGGTTTTACTATATGCATAAGTGCTTTAGTGAGATAAGGAAGGCCCAGAGAGCTATACAACATGTCATTCCAAAGACGACTTTTATTAGAGTTGTCAAGGATATTTCTGATAGATTATCAGGAATGTCGAATAAAACTAGCCTTTGAACGAAATGGTAGCTTGCAGCAATTCTTTCTCTTCAAGAGGAAAATAAAGGTTTCGTTATTATTGACTTTATGAATGATGCTTACATTGTTGCTGCTCATACTTATAAGATTTCCTTAATAAACAAAGATTTTAGTATGGTCAGCAAAATCAGGTACAAGTTTGACAAGGTATTAAGGCCCTTGTCCACTACTGATAAAAAAGCCTTTGAGATTCTTAGCATTCTCCAAAAAATATCCAAGAAAGCAAAAGGGTCAAATATTGAGAATGTGACACACCTATACCCAACAAGGAATGCATCCCTGTCCAAGAAAAAAAAATGTAAGAGGTCATAGAAATCGAGGATGATGTTTGCATGAGAAAAATCGCTATGCTTGGCTCTGTTAATAATAAGAGAATGGGTGAGATGTATGGGCAAATGGTTATCAATCTTTCTTGCACTTCTAAGGAAGATCACTATCTTAGCATATCTCTTGTTGAGAACAAGTCCATGCTAGTGGAAAAGGATATTCAATTGTCAAATTCTATAGTTTATTGTTGCATAAGGAAAAGGATATCCAAGGCCGACCAAAAATGTGTATTGAATGGATTTCTGCTTGCTTTTTGGTTAATTTTTTATTTTATTTTATTTTCTATTTTAGTTATATGTTTCCATTTGCAATGCTAGCAAGTTCATGACTACCTTCTTGGACACCACATATAAGGGTATTGATGATCCTAAACAACCATATAACTGTCTCCAACAAGAAGTACCATTTCAAAGTGATGCACACTTGTAGATGGAGAGTGATTTCAAATGTTTGCAAGACAACAGATTCAAATATACTCAAGATAGATGGGGTGAATGTAAGTCTCTTTCATATTGTTTGTTTTTTTAGGGACCCCTGACTCATATATGTGGTGGTTAAGGGAGCAATGTATTGAGTTGATTTTGGATATGGCAATCACACCAATCAATCCCAACTCCCCTCCACATAAATTTTCAACTAAGATGAGGGCAATGGTAATGGCAAGTCGTCTAAAAAGACTAGTAAGGCGAACTCCAAAAAGAAAAAAATGCCAATACTTTCTTATATGAAGTCTCATCCATCTCCTCTTAAGTCTAAAGAGAAGAGAATACCTATCAAAGTCAAATTTTTCCAGCAAAACCAAAGAAAAAAGCCCTTGTGAGGAGACTAGAGATCTTTGCAGAAAGTGACGAAGAAGTTACAATGCCAAAGAATGAGAAGGTGTCGAAGACAAAAGAAGATAAATAGATGCAAATAGAAACTTGGCGAAATCTCCTTTATTGTTTTGCATCCTTGTATATTTTCACTTCAATTTTGTAACTGTTGATTTAATGAAATGCTTTTTATCCTATGTAAATGTAATAATTATTTTCATATTTATGGCTCAAAACTTACAATTGTAGGAGAGGAAAACAACTCATATAAGAGAAAGGGCATTCAACTCTTTTCCCAAACATTTTACCATTGACTTTGAACTTATATCCAGGGGTTGTATTGTCTAGCAGCTCTAAGGTAGCCCATACATCCTTTAAACTCCAATGGGAAGTAACATTTACCTCCTTTTCTTCTTCATACGCTATAACTTATACCTTAAGTTTAGAAGATATGTAATTTGTATCAGAATCCAAGGGAATCCAAATTCCTAGTTTAAGTTTGTATCTCCTATAATCGAAGCCCAAAGCAAGAGTTTTTCATGCGATGTTGTAAGAGAAAGACAAGGATTGGGGGCATATAATACACCTCATGGTATTGCCCTTATGGTCATACTCTCTAGATTTCCAAAGCCTTCCTATAATATTGTCCAGCTTCTGTTATGCAAAATTTCTACTTAGCTGAGATACCTTTGTCCTTTGTAAATCTAGTAATTTGAGGCATGTCATAAAGATATGCAAGGGTATAAACCATGATAGGTGTATCCTTCTTGAGATTCTTACAGTCGTCGTTCATGGACTTTTGAATATCCTAACATATTTTGAATTTAAAGCTGTCATTGTTGCCTTATCAAGAATCTCCAAATTTAGAGATGAAAGACATATCAATGGCAAATCCTCGATATGTCCATACCTACTCTAGAGGAAACCAGATATTGTGCATAATATATAAAACCCTTCTCTCACTAAAAAAACCCATAGTTTGATCATCATAGATAATGTTTGCAAACACCTTATGAATCACATGGAAAGTTTCACTTAAGCTTTTCATAGGTTGCCATTCAACACTATTTGTTGATGAAAATATATCTACAACCAAGAATACTTGCTTAAATGAAAAAAATGTTATATATGTTATCAACTAAAGACTTACAATGTGTTTGCTAGGAAACGCACTCCTTTGGAGGCAAATGCATATCCTTGGCCATGTAAACATATTGCACTTTGGCAAATCATCCTTCAAGCATAATTTTGAAAGCAATGATACATCCCTTCTAATGATGTTTTATATTATCTCTCTTTTTTTTCACTTTAAGAGAGCCCTTGCAAGAGGATAGCATGGTAACCCAATCATTTATGCTAAAGTTTTTTTGCTCCCAATTTCCATCAGTTCCCTAGCTATAGATGGCTAGGAATTTACTAAACAAAAAGGGTGTCTTCTAGATGCCATACATAGATTGAATTCACAGATAAAGAAGCTCACCAAAAAAAGGAATATTAAGAAGACCAATGAAAATATGTTGGGCACCAAAAAGAATATTGAAAGTTCTGAACTTTCAAAAGAATCATTATTAACTTCATAGCATCTTTATCATGTCCTTTGTCAAATTTTATAAGAATAAAGACTTTGGGACTATCAAAATATGTCAGACTTTGGAGATTTTGGCTAAAAAGAAGGAGAGGATCACAAAGTAAACTCTACTATCTCCAAAAGAAGAAGAGAAAAATACCATATTCTTACACACGTTGCAAACTCTCTTTGGTCCTTTTCTTAGTCCTATGATTTTTAAAAAATGCATTTTTTGAAGCATTTTTTACCCTGATAAGTTGGCTAGAAGATGGTATCAATTGGAGCAAAGAAGCCTACTAGATAGAGAGTATATCAACTAGTTTTTGAATCTTACCATGTGTGTAGAGAGTGTGAGCAATGATGCAAAGTTGCATAAATATATCTATAGCTTGGAGTCTAATTTTTCAGCTGATATTATAGCCTAAAAACCCGCCACATTATTCTAGGATATTGAGCTAGCAAAGAGATATGCTCGTAAGTATAGGAAGGATATACCCATGCAAGCTTCTTTAGATAGCAAAGGGCTATTTGTAAACATAGAAAGTTTGATAGAAATTATGGAGGATACAATACTTCACTTAGAAATCCCTACATACCCTACTTGCAATGCTTCAACATAATAAGTGGAGCTAAGAGGAGAGAGGAGAATGAGCCAAAGAGAGAGAAAGAGAGAAGGAAGAAGAAGAAGAAAGACTAGAAGAGGAGAGAGAAAGATAGAAAAGAGAGGAGAAAGAAGGAGGAAGCCATGGCAGCTAGAGATGAAGGTTAAGAGTATGTTCTTGGTAATATCTAAATACCCTAAACTGGGTCTCTTATACCTTATATACCTCGCTCAATGTGACTAGGTGTCTAACCCTTAGTTCTTGTGTATCCTGCTCATTACAATCCATCCCTACACACTGAAAGCTTTTTCTCTCAAAAAAAAGAACAACTAGAGTGGCTTAATAGAGAGGCTAATGAGTGGGGTGCAGAGTACTACTCTGGTCCACATTATAATGAAAATGGGTGGGTGAAGTCTATGGACAGTATGTTATCCACCCCCACTACATACTTGGGTGTTGTTGTGGTAAATCTGCCATAACTTTTGATAGGCTTCTCTAAATGATGTTTGCTACATGTCAAAATAGAGCTTATGACGTGTACTTTTTGTCAAGATTGTGGGAGAGAAGGAAGGAGTCTCACTTGAAGCTTTCTTGCTTGCACAATGGGGGAATACACACAAGGGTGGAGGCTGAAAATAGTTTTCCTCTTCTTAGTTGTGTAAGCCAAAAGAACTCAAGTACAAAGAAATAGAAGAACCCTCTATATGGGTCTCAAACCAAACTCAACTAACTAAGGTGGCATACTAACTGAGCCACGAACTAGAGTAGATAAGGATAGCTATCATGTAGCTATTATTCATGGGCGGTGTACCAACCGCGTCTGCAACTGACAAGTCGGTGACATAAATACACAACGGTCACCCTGGCGTATCACGAGTGGAGCTCGATATCTCAACACTCCCCCTCGAGCTCAATCCCAATTCCTGCACACCAAGCAGGTCTCTGAACTTACGCAGCTTCTCTGCGCCCAATGCCTTCGTGAATATGTCAGCTACCTGATCCTCTGTGCTGACATAAACTAGATCAATAAGACCTAGTAAAACCCTCTCTCGCACATAGTGATAATGCACCTCAATGTGCTTTGTTCTAGCATGATAGACTGGGTTATTTTCCAAGTGTATACTACTCATGTTGTCACAATAAATGACAACTGGTCCATCTGTAGACTGATGCATATCATAAAGTAGCTTATGCAACCAAGCTACCTCACATGCAGCCATTGCTGCACCCCTGTACTCAGCCTCTGTGCTCGACAAGGCAACTGTAGGTTGTTTCTTGCTGCTCCAAGTGACTGCAGCACTCCCAAAAGAGAACACATATCCACTGGTAGATCGTCTATCAGAAATACTACCAACCCAATCAGCATCAATGTATCCATGCAACTGTGTCTGAACCCCAATCTCATAAAATAGTCCATACTGCAATGTGGACTTCACATACCTGAGTATGCGTCTAGCCGCATCCAAATGTGGTTTCCTTGGAGCCTGCATAAACTGACTTACCAATCCAACAGCATAGCTCAAATCTGGCCTGGTAATAGTCATATAAATCAAACTTCCTACTATGCCTCTGTACATAGTAGGGTCTTCTAGAAGCTCACATGCATCTGTGCTCAGCTTCACATTCTGCTCCAAAGGAACTGAAATAGGCTTACAGCCTGTCATCCCATATTTGGACAGCATGTCCAATCCATACTGCCTCTGCAAGAGCTATATCCCACTTGGTGATCTAATCACCTCAATGCCCAAGAAATAACGCAGCTCTCCCAAATCCTTCATCTCAAACTTCTGCTTCAATAGCATTTTCACATGAAGGATATCTTCATCACTGTCACCTGTCATAATCAAATCATCAACATAAATGACAAGTAGCATAATACCTTTCTCTGTTTTTCTCACATAAAGTGAGAAATCTGCCTTGGAAATCTGAAAGCCAATAGTGACAAGATACTGTCCTATCTTGTCAGACCATGCTCTAGGTGCTTGCTTCAAGCCATACAAGGCTTTCTTCAACCTGCAAACAAACTCAGGATGAACAGCATGCACATAACCTGGTGGCTGCTCCATATAGACCTCTTCTTGCAAATCACCATGCAAGAAGGCATTCTTTACATCCATCTGATGTAAAGACCATCTCTTTGATGCAGCCATAGCAATGACCGCTCTTACGGTTGCCATCCTTGCAACCGGACTGAATGTTTCTTCATAGTCAATACCATATGTTTGTGCATACCCCTTGACTACTAATCTTGCCTTGTATCTGTTCACAGAACCATCTGCATTGTGCTTCACCTTATAAACCCACTTACAGCCAATTGCATTTTTACCTTTAGGCAAAGGTACCAATTCCCATGTAGCATTTGCTTCCAAGGCATCCATTTCTTCATCCATGGCTTTCTCCCATTTTTCTTTTCCCATGGCTTCCTCAAAAGAAGTGGGTTCTGGTTCCTGTATCACTTTGACCATATATGCATAGTGAATGGCTGTAAATCCATCATATTTCAGCCTATCCACAGGATACCTAGCTCTCGTAGACCTGCGCAAAGTAGGTTCACTCCTAGGTGCTCTCAAAACATCCCTGGTCTTCCTTACTCCAGGTGTAACAATAGAAGGAATACCCAACTCATCATCAATGCTCTGTTCTGAGCCACTGGATTCACCATCCACATAAGAGTGACCTGCATTCACATCAAACATGGGCTGATCAACCTTCTCTTTTCCTTTTCGTGATACCTGCATACCACTATCTGCATTACTTTGAGAAGATTCTCCTGATCTCAATCTGCCTGTCCATGGCGAAAAATGTGAACCACTGCTAGAGGACGCTCCAGGTCCACTAATATTTTGTGACTGCTGCTGTGAATTCTGTGCAGCATTACCATTTTGTGTATCTACATCATCAATCACATTTACTGGTTTATACCAGCTACTCATCTCATCAAAAACAACATCTCTGCTCACTGTAAACTTACGAGTAGAAGGGTTATAGCATCTATACCCTTTTTGCTGCAGAGAGTAACCGATAAAGATGCACTTCTCAGCTTTTGGATCCAACTTGGATCTCAACTCATCTGGCACATGTACATAGGCAATGCAACCAAAAATTTTCAAATGAGAAATATCCGGTTTCCTACCAGTATACCTCTCCTCTGGAGTCATTCCATGTATTGCTGCAGTGGGAGTCCTGTTCATTATGTAGACTGTTGTACCAACTGCTTCAGCCCAATAAAAATCTGGCAAGTCTTTTTCATTGAGCATGGCACGAGATACCTCTCCAATATGCCTGTTTTTCCTTTCTGCAATTCCATTTTGTTGTGGGGTATGACTGCATGAATATTGCTGCTTTATGCCATGCTCCTGCAGGAACCTTGCAAACTCATTTGAGAGGTACTCTCCCCCTCCATCTGACCTTAGGCATTTTATCTGCAGGCCTGTTTCTTTTTCAACCATCGCTTTAAGAGTTTTGAAATGCCCAAAAACTTCACTTTTCTTTTTCATAAAATACACCCAAACTTTTCTGCTATAGTCATCAATAAAACTGACAAAATAATGACAGCCTCCAAGAGATGCAGCTTTAGTTGTCCACACATCAAAGTGGATTAATTCCAATGGCTTCTTACTCTCTTGAACATGTCTAGGAAATGGTTTCTTTGCCTGTTTTCCAAACTGACAGGCTTCACATACCTTATGCATTTCTGCAACCTTGAATCTAGGCAATCCTGCAACAATATTTTGGGCCTGCATTGATTTAAGTCGCTGTACATTAACATGACCAATGCGTTTATGCTAGATATCAATATCTGCAACTACACCGGTCCCATGTGCAAACATTGCTGCACTCAATTCAGACATGTCTGCATCCAACGTAAACATTCTGCCTTTCTTCTTTCCTTTTGCTATCAAGCGACCTTTATTTTTCATATCCTCAACAAAGCATCCATGAGGATTAAATCTGACCTGCAAGCCCTGTTCAACCATTTGACCAACAGAAACCAGATTCTTGGTGATATTCGGGACATGAAATACATCGGACAGGTATTTCTTTTTCCCATCCTGCATAGACAAAGAAATTTTTCCAATTTGCATAATCGGATGTGCAATATCATCACCAGTCTCCACAAATCCTGGTTTTTCCATTTTCCTTGCATCCTCCATCCATTCTGCATGACTTGTCATGTGGTTTGATGCACCTGAGTCAACATACCACACATCGTTGCTTTCTTCTGCACTTGTCACAGAATTGTTCATGTGCTGCACCATAGACAGATGCTCATTTCTGTCATCACCCTGTCTACTAGAGGATGCATAATTTCCTTGTTGCCGTTTTCCATTCATGATGTCATTCTGCTTTTTATAGCAGTCTTTAGCCATATGACCCATTTTACCACAATAGTAGCATTCAACATTACTGTTTGCATTTTGGCCTCTTTGCCATCCACCACGACCTCTTTGGCTCCCCCTGCCTCTAGAGTTACCACGTCCTCCTCCATAGGACTGGTTTTCTTGAGTTTGCTGCATATTCTGATTTCTACCACGGCCTCCAAATCGGCCTCCTCTACCTTTGCCTCTACCTCTACCTCTTCCAGCATTTGAGTAGAAGACAGCTTCTTTTGAAGTTCCTCCTGAAGAAGATGCACCACCATTTCTCTGCTCCTCAGAAATTAGAAGAGCAATCAACTCCTCAAAATCAGGAAATCTTTCACGGACGGAAATGGATATCCGAAACTGCGCATAATCCTTTCCTAGACCATTCAAGGTCACAGAAACTAAATCATCATCTTCCACTGGCGACCCAATGAAAGCAAGTGCATCTGCAATCTTCTTCACCTTCATGTGGTAGTCATTGATGCTCATATTTTCTCTTTGCACATTATGCAACTCTTGCTTGAGCTGCATTTTCCTGGCTTGAGTATTTATGCTATACATTTTTGACAAAGTATCCCATGCCTCCTTTGGCGTACTTGCATCCTGAATATGCACAATCATAGAGTCTGAAATACTGATAGACAGCCAATACATAACTTTCTTGGCTCTCTCATGCCATGCTTTAAATGCCTGCATTTGCTGTTGATTGGGAACATCAGGAAGAACTGGTTCTTCTTCATTTCCTGCAACAAATTCCCGATATCCTTTTCCCATAAGGAAATTCGTCATTCTAAACTTCCATGCTTGGAAGTTGTTCTTGTCAAGCTTTTCAGTTACAATCTGTGAAAGAGAATCAGACGCCATTACAGAACACTGCGAAAAATTCTGTCACTGCAAAAACCACAGCTTCACCCTCACAAGGGAGAATCTGCAAAACTGGTGAAAGTGGTATTTGACCACACAGTCACTTTCTAGTGACGATTTTGCATCAACAAGCAACAGGGATGATTCTGTAACTCCCAATGTCTCTGCGCACAAGCATACGATGCAATTTCTACAGCAACTTTTCACCGACCTGTAGAATAGTGGCTGCACAGCATAAAACTGGGCCTTTTCCTGAGTGCGTGCAGAAAACTTCCGCCTCCAAAACAGGCCCCGAAATGGCCTCAAATCAAAAAAACAGGGTCGCCAAGAGCTAAAGCTCAGTCCCGCAGCATATACTGCCCTCTTGCTTCACCGCGAAGGGCGTCTCAACCTGAGACAATGCACTCTTGCAATTTCCGGTTGTGCTACCTGCAGAGATCTGCTCCCAAAACAGAAAATGAAAGCAACACTGCTCCTCTTACCAGAACACCGCGAGCTTGGCTTGCTTTCTTGAGCTCCTTACCACGAACAAGGCTCTGATACCATGTCAAGATTGTGGGAGAGAAGGAAGGAGTCTCACTTGAAGCTTTCTTGCTTGCACAATGGGGGAATACACACAAGGGTGGAGGCTGAAAACAGTTTTCCTCTTCTTAGTTGTGTAAGCCAAAAGAACTCAAGTACAAAGAAATAGAAGAACCCTCTATATGGGTCTCAAACCAAACTCAACTAACTAAGGTGGCATACTAACTGAGCCACGAACTAGAGTAGATAAGGATAGCTATCATGTAGCTATTATTCATGGGCGGTGTACCAACCGCGTCTGCAACTGATAAGTCGGTGACATAAATACACAACGATCACCCTGGCGTATCACGAGTGGAGCTCGATATCTCAACACTTTTAGCCCATGTAGGAAGTACATGGTTGTGATTTGGACATGTACAAAACTATTCTAAAACAACAGTGTGCAATCTATAGAGGTAGGGTGTGGTCAAAAGGGGACATAACTTACTAGGCTTTAGCCTATTATGTATCTTGGAGGTGAGAAAATTCATTGACAATAGTGGCTAGGCACCAAGAGGCTTCTTCTAGGTGTAGGCCTTGCCATTTGATGAGGCATTCCTTAATGGATCGAGATCTTAAGTGTTTATCTCGTTGCCCAATGATTGTCTTAAGGATGTAGTGGACCATACCTTCTTTGTCTATAGGGGAAGCTCTTCCACTTTGTCCACTAAGGTTCCAATGAAAGGCTTTAGCTAGTTGACATGAAACACATTATGAATCTTGGTAGTAGGGGGAAGCTCTAATTATTAGGCCAGGTTGCCAACTCTCTTCAGGATCCAGTATAGGGGCCATAGAAACAATGGACCAACTTGTTATTACTACCTTCTTTGAGAGTGTAGTGGGACGTAGGCACTTTCAAGAGGACCAACTTTCCCTCTTGGAATTCCAAGTGCCTTCTTTTCTCATAACATAGAGCTTCACGTGGGTTTGTGCCTTTTGAAGATTCACTTTTCATTGTTGAAGCAGGGTCTACATGCAATCCAACTCGACTTTACTCTAAGGGTTGATCTTATCATTAAATAAGATTGTAGGAAGGGGAACCTTATACTTGTATAATGCCTCAAAAGGAAAATTCTCAATGCTAGAGTGGGTGGAGTTGTTATATACAAATTCAGCCAAGTGGAGCCACATATCCCAACTATGTTGTACATCATGGCAAAAGTTCCATAGGTATGTCTCAAGCCATTTATTTACACTTCTAGTCTAGCCATGTGTCTATGGGTGGTATGCAATGGACGAGCAAGCTTGGTGCCCATAGTCATGAATATTTCCTACCAAATGTTTCTCATAAACTTAGCATCCCAATCATGTACTATGACTTGCAATAATTCATGCAACTTGTGTCAAGAATCGCGTGATGGGGGAATTTGCTTGAGCTGTTGTGCCAAACACACACTGTATATATAAGAGGAAGCTCGCTCAAGAACACAAGAAGAGAGATGGAGGCCAAAACGTTTTCTTGTTGGTTTCTTCTTCTTCTTCCACACACTATACAATGCACACAAAGCATAGATAAGATACAACATAAAGGAAAGTGGCCTACTAAGTCAAACAGTGCATAACCGACTACACTAATTGACTGGCACTATGTCTTTGCCAGCTGTAGGTAGGTGTAACAAACTAAATATAATAAGTGAAAAGTCAGTGGAAATGTGAGTATCATAATGACCACCGACATGCTAAGAGTAGACGCGCGCGGACCCATCTAGCTAGGTGGTCCATCATCAATGTCCGCACGTGTTGAGCTTGCCATCTCAACACTCCCCCTCAAGCTCAACTCTATCTCTGCAACTCCAAGTAAGCTTCAAAACTTTTGAAGCTTTTGTACACCCAATACCTTTGTGAAAATAGCAATCTGATCCTGTGTGATGACATATACTAAGTCAATCTCTCCTACAAGTACCTTCTCTCTCACAAAGTGATAGTGCACCTCAATGTGTTTTTTCTTAGCATGGAGCACTGGATTCCTAGCTAGTTGTATACTGCTCATGTTGTCACAATGAATGACAACCGGACCATCTCCCTACACATCCAAATCAGCTAATAACTTTTGCAGCCATACCACCTCACATGCTGCCATAGCAGCACCTCTATACTCAGCCTCTGTACTCGATAAAGCAACTGTAGGTTGCTTTTTGTTGCTCCATGTAGCTACTGCACTACCAAGGGAAAACATGAATCCACTTGTAGATCTTTTGTCTGACATGCTACCAGCCCAATCTGCATGTGTGTATCCAAAGACATGTACGTCCTTACCTACCTCATAAAAAAGTCCATAATGTAAAGTGGACTTCACATACCTCAATATACATCTAACTGCATCCAAATGAGGCTTTCTAGGCATTTGCATAAACTGACTGACAAGGCCAACAGCATAGCTCAAGTTTGGCCTTGTGATAGTCATGTAAATCAAACTTCCTACTATCCTCCTGAACATAGTAGGGTCTTCTATCTCATCCCCAACATCAGCACTCAACTTCACATTTTGCTCCAATGGTACTGAAGGAGGCCTACATGCTGTCATACCATACTTGGATAACATATCCAAGCCATACTGCCTTTGGGACAACCATATACCATCATCACATCTGATCACCTCAATACCTAGAAAGTATCTCAATTCACCCAAATCTTTCATCTCAAACTTCTTCTTCAAGAAGTCCTTAACTTCAGCAATCCCATTGTCACTATCACCTGTAATAATCAAGTCATCCACATAGATGTCTATGATGACCAAACCTACATCTCCCTTTCTCACATAAAGTGAGTGATCAGCATCAAAAATACAAAATCCAATATTGACAATATACTCTCCAATCTTGTCAGACCATGCTCTAGGTGCTTGATTCAGCCCATAGAGCGCCTTCTTTAACCTACACACATATGTGGGATGCTCTAAATCCTCATAGCCTGCTAGCTACTTCATATACACTTCTTGCAATTCACCATGCAAGAAGGCATTCTTAACATCCATTTGCTGCAAACTCCAACCTTTGGCTATTGCCAAGGCAATCACACACCTAACAGTTGCCATCTTAGCAACTGGACTAAATGTCTCTTCATAATCTATGCCATATGTTTGAGCATAGCCTTTTGCAACCAGCCTAGCCTTATACCTACTAACTGAACCATCTGCATTATGCTTGACTTTGTAAACCCACTTACAGCCAATAGCTTTCTTACCCTTAAATAAGGATATCAAATCCCAAGTCTTATTGGCTTCTAATGCAGCCATCTCCTCATCCATTGTTACATCCCAATGAGCATGACCAACAGCATCCTCAAAAGAAGTGGGCTCAACATCCTCAACTAGTTTCACCGTATAAGCATAATGGTGAGCTACATAACCTTCAAAACCAAATATTTTAATAGGGTATCTGACCCTGCTAGATCTGCGTACCACCGGATCACTCAATGGAGCCTTTACATTACTATGAGCTCTCTGTATACTTGGTGTCCTGACTGAAGGAATGCCAAGCTCATCATCCAAACTCTCCGAACCACTAGAATCTCCATCAAATCCCAAATGACTGGTAGATGCATCATTACCATCCAGCACTTTCTTCTTTCCTTTGTCCTTCCCTGCAACACTTATAGATCCACCTGAATGTGTGGGGCTACTCCTTAGTCTCCCAGACCAAGGGCTCACTGTAGGTGTAGTACCGGATGATGTTTTTGGTCCACTAAGACTCCGTGATTCTTATTTATATTTCTGCACATAACTGTCCTGATCATTATTATCATCCAAAACATCACCAGTAGGTGTATACCAACTTTTCATCTCATCAAAGATAACATCCTTGCTCACTCTGGACTCACCTATGATAGGGTTATAACAGTGATACCCTTTCTGCTCTAAAGAGTATCCAATAAAAATACATTTTTTTGCCTTTGGATCAAGCTTCTTCCATAGCTCATCTGGCACATGAATGTATGCAACACAACCAAATACCTTCAAGTGCGATACATCAAGCTTCTTGCTAGTAAAGCATTCTTCAGGAGTCATCCCATGAACTTCAGCTATGGGAGTTCTGTTCATCATGTAAACAGCAGTATGGACAGCCTCAGACCAAAAATATTTGGGCATATTTTTTTAAGTCATTAATTCCCATGCAACTTTTGCAATATGCCTGTTTTTTCTTTCTGCAACACCATTTTGCTGTGGGGTATACCTGCAAGTAAATTGCCTCTTTATCCCATGAGTCCTCAAGAAGCCACTGAACTCATTAGAGAGGTACTCTCCCCCTCCATATGATCTCAAGCACTTTACTTTTAAGCATGTTTCTGTTTCAACAGCTGCCTTAAAAGATTTAAAGTGCTCAAACACATCACTTTTTTCCTTCATGAAGTATACCCATAACTTCCTTGAATAGTCATCAATAAATGTGACAAAGTATTTGCTGCCACCAAGAGATACATTTTGTGTAGGCCCCCAAACATCTATATGCACTACATCAAGTATTTTTCTAATCACTTCTCTATCATGCGAGAAGGGTTGTCTTGCCTGCTTACCAAACTGGCATGCTTCACAGACTTTATGCAATTCTGCAACTCTAAAAGAAGGCAACCCTGCAACCAATCCTCTGGACTACATTAATTTCAATCTTTGCATATTTGCATGTCCAATAAGTTTATGCCATATTTCAATATCTGCAACTACTCCTTTTCCTTTAGCATACATAGCAGTATCCATTGCAGGAATTCCAGCATCTAAAGTGAACATTCGACCAACTCTACTTCCTTTTGCAACCGACCTGCACTTATCATTAAAGTCTTCTACAAAACAACCTTTTGCATTGAATCGAACCTGCAACCTCTACTCTACCATTTGGCCAACAGACACTAGATTCTTTGTAATTGAAGGTACATGTAATACATCTGTCAGACTCTTTGTCTGGCCATCATACAAGGACAAGGGAACCTTTTCAATGTGTGAAATTGGGTGGCATGAATCATCACCCGTCTGCACATAACCTGGGTTTTGTAAGTCTTGCATCTCTCCAAACCATTCAACATGACTGGTCATATGATTAGATGCACCTGAATCAACGTACCATACATCATCATGTGTCCCCTTTCCTGTAACTACATTCATCGTATGCTGCATAACAAATAGACACTCATTTTTTTCTTCATTCTGTCGTGAAGTCGATGCATAGTTTCCTTGCTACAATTTACCACTGCGAATATTATCCTTCTTAGCATAACAATTGGCTACAATATGTCATGTTTTGCCACAATAATGGCAAACAATAGCAGAATTTCCAGAGCCTCTGTCCTGCCATCCACCTCTTCCTCTAGAGCTCCCCCTGCCTCTAAAGTTTCATCTGCCTCTAGAAACCTGCATTTCACCAAACTGTTGATTAAACCTGTTTTGCTGGTTATCGCCAACATGTCCCATACCACAGCCTCTCGAAGAGGATCTACCAGGTCCCCTTCCTAAACTCGAGTAAAATGCTTGGACCTGTTCACCATTTCTTTCAAATGAATCACCCTACATATTGATCTCTTCAGTAATGATGAGAGAGATCAGCTCATCAAAATCTTGAAATGGCTTCTGTACATATACCGAAGTAACAAATGATTTTCATACCTTCTCATTGTTAAGGCCACTCAGAGTGGATGAAACCAAATCATCATCATCCGGCATTGCATCAATTGCTACTAAAGCATCTGCAATGCTCCTCACCTTCAACACATACTCATTGACAGACATTTTTCATTTCTTCAAGGCATTCAACTCTTGCTTGAGTTGAATCTTTCGTGCCTTTATATTTACTGAAAACATACTCTTAAAAATTGTCCAAGCTGCATGTGAAGTTTCTGCATTCCTAATATGTCCCAACATAGTATTATCAATGACTGCAAATAGCCAGTACATCACCTTTTTATCTTTCGCATTCCATTCTTTCCATGCTTTTAACTCATCTGCAGTCGAAGGGATACCCAGCTCTGGCTTCTTTTCTTCACCTAAAACAAACTCATAAAGGCCCTTTACAATGAGGAAGTTTGTCACACAAAACTTCCATGAAGGGTAGTTGTTCTTATCAAGCTTCTCAATAATGGGATTTCCACTCTTCTCTGCCATTATCAGAAACAAGGATACAACACAGCAAGCTAATCTTCTGCGATCTTTCACAACACATGCACAGCAATACACCAAGCAACCTTTTTCACTGATTACTCAATAGTACATGTAATCTGCAATCTGTTTGTAGATAAACCTTATGTTTGCTTCCTGCAAACATCTCAAAAATTACAGATTCGCAATCTGTAACCTGTGCACCCACTTTTGGTCAATACAACCGAAATCACAATGTACCCTGAAACTGTTGTCCGCAACCTTGCGGCTCTAAAACGGGGCCTAAAACGGCCTCAGACACCCAAAATAACTGCGAGAAAGCCCTAAAGGGCCTATTTGCAGAATATATAGTGATTTGCTCGCACACCAAATCTCACAGCAATCTGAGATTTTTGCTCGACCTTGCTTTCGGTACCTCCACAAGCACTATCCAAGAGAGAGAGTGGAAGAATGGGAGAGCTTCTTACCCGTTGCTTGCTTGCTCAAACCTTGCTTCTTCTCCTTCACTTCAGCCTTCAAAATCAGCCTCTCTCAGTGGCGCGGCTCTAATACCATGTCAAGAATCACGTGATGGAGGAATTTGCTTGAGTTGCTGCGCGAAACACACACTGTATACACAAGAGGAAGCTCACTCAAGAACACAAGAGCAGAGATGGAGGCCAAAACGTTTTCTTGCTAGTTTCTTCTTCTTCTTCCGCACACTATACAATATACACAAAGTATGGATAAAATACAACATAAAGGAAAGTGGCCTACTAAGTCAAACAGTGCATAACTGACTACACTAATCGATTGGTGCTATGTCTTTGCTAGCTGTAGGTAGATGTAACAAACTAAATATAATAAGTGATAATTCAGTGGCCATGTGAGTATCATAATGACCACCAACGTGCTAAGTGTAGACGAGCGGACCCATCTAGCCAGGCGTTCCATCATCAATGTCCACATGTGTTGAGCTTGCCATCTCAACAACTTGAAGACATATTCCATAAACTAAGTGGCCACCTGAGAGGCTGTGTATTGGATCTTAATGGGGATAAAGTGGACAACTTTGGTGAGGTAATCAACTACTATATATATACTATTCCATCCTTTCTTTATAATGGAGAGTCTCGTGATGAAGTCTATGGTGATATGTATCCATTTTCCTTCAAAAATAGGCAGAGGTTAGAAGAGGCTAGCAAGTCTAAGTGTGTTGTCCTTGTTCTACTGGCATGGAATACATTTGGTCACAAAATCCTTGATGTCCCTCCATAAGCCTTTCCAATGAAATCTATTGGCAATCCTATCATATATGTTGAAAATACCCAAGTGACCAACAATGGGACAAGAATGCATCTCTTCCATGATCTTTTGTGTGAAGGGAGAAGTGTGGGGATGACAATCTTGCCATGGGACCAAATAAGACCATGTTTGAGCTAATATTGGGAGTTTTCATCCATGCTGTAATTTTTGGAATATGTGGATGAAGTCCTCATCCAACAAATAAGCTTCTTGAAGGTCCTCAATCCAATCACTATGCAGCTGTGAAATGGATGATACTTTGCATACCTACTTCGAGAGAGTGAATCAACCATGATGTTATCTTTGCTGCCCTGAGTGTGAGAGATCTCAAAATCATAGTTTTGCAAGGTTGCCACCCATCTTCTTTGCTTAGGAGTCAAAGTACACTGAGTCAAAAAAAGTACTAGAGGACTCTATGGTCACTCTTTACTCTAAAATGACTACCATATAAGTAGTGGTATCATTTCTTAATAACATGGAGGATAGGCAATGTCTCCAAGTCATACACATTCATTTGCATCTCCTTGTCATCAACCTTACGACTCTCAAAAGTAATCACACCATACTCTTGCAACAATACAACACCAATACCTCTGCCACTAGCATCACACTAAATGGTAAAATTCTTTGAGAAATCACGGCATACGAGGATGGGGGCTGACATAAGCATTTTCTTCAACTACTTAAAGCTATGATCAACAGGCATCCCAAAAGAATGATTCTTTTTTTAACTTATCAATCAAAGGTGCTACAATGATGGTATAATTCTTAACGAAACATCTATAAAATGAAGAGAGGTCAAGGAAATCACGTAATAAAGTAGTAGTAGATAGAGTGAATTTTTCTTATTCAAGTGCAAGACAAAGAATTTGAACATTTCTTAAACTCTCGTTTGAGTTGCTTTGGCTAAAAATCATCATTTTCATGAGTTCCCTCTAAGCGGATGAGTTTTCTATGCATCATAAACTCCATGCAGGGCTAAGAGAAGTCCAATGCAATTTTTCCCTATTTTTTCAATCAATCACAACCCAAGACAACATCAATGGGACCAATGTATAATACAATTAGGTCAACCAATGCCACATAATTCTTAGCTAAGTATAGGAGAACTTTGGAGTATACATATGTGCTTATTTCTTCCTTGCTATTTTCTACTTGAACTTTCAGGGGGTGCTATATGTATTTCAACCGGTCAATGGCTGATAGGGATGGACAACCACCTGGGTCAACATCCTCCGGGTCATAAAACTGCTCATGGTCCACATTCTCATTATGCTCTTCATTTTCAATAGGTAATTCGTCCTCATCATTGTGCCAATCTTCCATTACATACATACTATGAACTTTGACCTTAGCTATCTTGTGAGGGCACTTGGAGGCATGGTCATTAGTGTACTTGTCCCCACATTTAAAACATAGGCATTTTTCTTTCTGTTCCTTCACAACATCTAGGGAAATGATCCTTTGATTGCTTGAACCATTTGAGGGGATATAGTGTACTATCTATTTTTAGCATATTTATTCTCACCATTAGAGCCAAATGTTATCCCAAAAGTGCCCAATTTTCTTTAGGATGGAAGAAGAGTAAATGGGCATTTTGGGGCTGCTATTAGGTGTAGAATTGCCTTGTAAAACATCCCCATATGTGATGGACCTCAATGGGATACAGAGCTATCCATAACCTTGCTAAAAACTCACATTCTCATGGTACTTTTTGGCATATCTTTCAGTCAATTCAATTGCATCAAATAGTATAGTAGGCTTTTGAGCCATGATATCCACCAATGAGCTTAGTTCCAACCCATAGATGTACTTGTGTAATTTAGCATCATCACTAATGCTCTCCACATACATGGTCAAGTTCATAAATTGATTTGTATACTCTTATACAATGAGATTATATTGGTCAAGAGTGTATCATCATCTTGCCAACTACTTTTTTTCCACGGGGGATACAAATACTTGAACCATATGCATTTTGACGTCTTCCTAATCAATGAATTGATGATTCTCTCAATTGATATAGTACCACTATGTGTGGGAAAATCCTTCCATGTGAAAAGTTGTAAATACAATTTTTTAATCATCCATGTGGGGATAAATATTGAAGTAGGACTCTAATTTGTGGGTCCATTCTTCCAAGTCTAATAGAGATGGGGATTGCCCATTGTACTTAGTGAGAAGGATCTTGTCATGGAGATTATGAGGGCCTTGCTGCCCATGGAAACCTTGCTATTCATACATACCATGATGGCCATACATATCTTGATGTCCATACATACCATGTTGTGCATTGATCCCATACTGCCCATTATAGCTATGTTGTCCATTATTGCCATGCTGTCCATTAATACTATATTGTCCATGATGGGGTTAAGCCATATAAGTTCTATTGGGGCTTTTATGAAGAGTAGGGGAGCTTCTACCGATGGTAAGTGAGGGTATCACTAGAGGAATGGCTGCATTGATAATGGGAAAGCTCAACAACAAAGGTTTGTCATTAGCGTGAGAGGGTTCATCAACTTCATAGATAGAAGGGGGGATACCCTTGGGTCCAAGAACTCCCTGTGGGCCATGTAGTGGCTCTAATGGTGGTCTCGCTAGAGGGCTCAATGCATGGGTGATGGGAAAGCTCAATAGAGGCTCACCATTAGCATGAGAGGGTTCATCAACTTCATAGATAGGAGGGGGAATACCCTTTGGGTCCAAGAAACCTTGTGGGCCATGTAGTGGCTCTAGTGGTGGAGGCTATCGAGACTTGTGCTTGGATTCGTTCTCCTTTTCGTGAGCTGGAGTGGCAGCTAATTGAGCTACAAGAGTGGTGAGCTACCCTAAGGTTTATTGAGTCTTAGAATTCAAGAGGGCCATCTTCTCAATTACTATATCAAATTTTTACATCATCTAGTGATGGTTGGTAACAATGTCATTATGTCTCTCCATGTGATGAAACTCATGTCAACATAGAGTGTGGTTGAGCAAGCTATAGGGATCCATATCAGGCACTTCCTCATGCATATTACCATGATAATATTCTATTGAGTTAGATTCATCATTCATTGATGCCTTGGAGTCCCTAATCTCCCTCTAGACCTCTTCATTACTTTTGTCTTTCTAGCCAACCATTTAGATGCAATCCATAGGACCCACTATCAATAAATGGGGTATAACTTTTGGTAAAAAACTCCGATTAGTGAGATTTTTAATTCAAACCAAAGGGGAGAAATCTAATATTGGGATGAGCTATTGAGCTTTGTGATAGAAAATTATTAGATAACTCTGCAATTGGATTTCTGTGTCTATCCTGGAGTGGTCTGCACAATGTTCATAGTGACCTCAGTGCACAAAAATGGCCATAACTTTTAGATCATAGCTTTGACTAGGGAGATTTTTTACTCAAACCAGAGGGGGAAAATATCTCTTTGAGATAAACTATAGCATCCACTCAGAAGTATAATAGATTTTTTTTTGTAATTGGATCTCTATGACTGTCCTTGATGAGTGATTGTAACTAAAACACTGTCTGTCCCTTTTTCCACTTGCACTATGTGAATGGATCATGGACTGAGGGGCTTGAGCACCATCATAAACAACATCCTAGGAATACTAAGCATAATCCCAAGTACATTTACATGTCCATTTTCTCTGTCATCACTTCATAAGTGGATCTTAATGCCATATATATCCTTTGATCGCATACATGTCAAGTATCATACATGGATGCCATGAGCACTGAAAGGGTGTCCAAATGGGAATATTTCATTGGGATTTGAGTGATCATGGAGTGTAGCTACACTTTCATATAAGTATCGAGTTCCGGATCACCACAAGGTGGGCAAAGTTTGCCCCAGGGTGCTAGATTGTGCACCCCTTCATGGTCTTAAGTAATAAGGGAGGGTCATCTCTCTTTTGGCCTACCACCTCGCCTAGCATTGATCTTTTTCCTCAGTCAACGTATACATAGTAGACATTTTTTACTTAAGCAATTAACATGAGGTGCATTGGAAAGGAAGCATTGGACCTTTTAATGAGATACAAAGATGAAGTAAGAGCTTACCTTGGCAGTCCAGTGACTCACAAGCTGCTACTTACCCTTTTTACAATGTCTTACTATCCACTTGGGATTAATCCAAAGTATACAAGATCAAGGAAGAGTTAATATTAGCAAAAGCAATTGATTTAGAGTTACTCATGATGCATTGAGAGGCAAGGTCACTAATTTCAAGTGGGTAACATACATACAATGAAAGATTTAACTAAGAGAGTATATGCAGCCTTAATCTTTCCAACAAATGAAATTAAGCTCGGCAAATGGATTAAAATGAGAGATTAAGATTGGATTGACATACCTTTTTAGTGTTAGAGGAAGATAGATGAAGCATGATCCACCATGATGCCATTTTCTCCATCAAGCAAGTCCGATTGATTAGAGCACTTCAATGGATGGAGCCTTCAAGGATTTGATACTTCCACTCATGCTAGAGACTTGTGTGCTTGTACCTGAGCTTGATCTTCAGTAAAATGGAAAGCTTCAAAGGAAGCTTTCATGGCTATCTACAAGGATCCTTTGTATATTAAACTTCATGTCTTCAATCTAACAAAAATGAGGCCGAGAGGGGCTAAAGGAGCTCCTAAGGGCTCAAATTTCAAAGGTGGGAAGACTTGAGCTTAGCTTTAATGGTTGAGATAGCTTTAGAGAAAGAATCCATGGTTTCCCAAACTGTCAGTTTTTGTCCATATTCCAAGGTTTACTCCAGGGCCAAGAATACCTAGAGGAGAAGGAAGAGAGTGCTGAAGGAGTGCCCAAGGGTGGCCAGGAGCTCCAGTGAACAATAGGAGGGCACCATGAGGGCTAGGGTGGTAGGCAGGAGCAACTAGCTCAAAATGCACTGAAAATCATGGGCTATTCCCTAGTGGCTACTCACCTAGCCAATGGGGGTGCTCTATGGGTTGCTAGAGCTGCCCAGCATCAAGTGGGAATGGTGGTTAAAGTCCTAGAGATAGCTAAGAAGAGATCTTGGGGGTTCTTGTGTGGCTAGTAGCCATGGCAGCTTGTAGGAGAAGAGAGAGAAGGGAGCTGAGACAAAAGGTAGCTGAGACAAAATGGCGGCAGTGGCGGTGAGAAGCTCTCCTTCTCCCTCTTTTTCTCTTTCATTCCCTCTCCCTCTCAAACTCAAGATGCAATTCACTCTCCCTTTCGCTCCCTCTTTCGCTCTTTCGTGCAAAATGCCGCGCTTAGGTTTCGGTCCACTTGTTTTTGCCTGAGTATTGTCGCTATTTGTGTCACATTTGCAACGCAAATAGCAACGCCACTAATTTGCATCAAAAATGGCTGTC
Organism: Lygodium microphyllum; assembly: GCF_053477565.2. NCBI lineage: Eukaryota > Viridiplantae > Streptophyta > Polypodiopsida > Schizaeales > Lygodiaceae > Lygodium > Lygodium microphyllum. The sequence goes on from NC_141156.1 coordinate 77,543,235, forward strand.
ACTATACTCCTATATCCTTGTAGTGCATAAGCAAGCATGAGAAGAAGCTTTGCTTTTGTTCTATCACTGAGTATTTGATCAAGTGAAGAGGTTTCCCACTTGAGGAAGCTTCTTGGAGGCCAAATTCTATATTAGATGAGTTTCCTTACCTACGAGATGCATTGCTGATTTGATTGAGACATAATCAGCAATGAAGCTAATTTTGGTATAGATAGGGTCTAAATAATAGTTTGTTTTAGAATAATTTTTATTTTGTCTAATTTTTAATACATGGAAAAAAAGGTGATCCCATTATGTACAAAACCAATTAGATACACTAGTTAATGAGGACTAAGAAGTATTAACAAGTTGCAAGTGTTGGGGGACCATCTCAATTGTTATCTCTTTTATACTATGTGGATAATACCTAGTTTCAAGAAAGAGAAGACATAATTTTTGTGGTACACAGTAGTTATCTCTCTAAATATGTAATGATTTGATTTCCTTTGTAAAAATAATTCTATGATATAGGAGTTTCCATAACTTGTGAGAAAGAACTCATATGGATATACATAATAAGAGTTTTTTAGATCACTTAGAAACCTCAAGACTACATAGAAACCTTAAGATTAATTGGTACTTATATACATTCAATTATATTTAATAATCCAAGAAGGTAAATTAAATACTATTACGAGCTTTGATTAAGTGTGTAAATGTACTAGAGTGGTGAATTAGTAGGAGAGTTATCGTATTTGTAGACTGACAAATTAGTTTGGTAGTTTAATAATAAATAAATAGGTTTACTAATTTATGGCATGTATATTAAAGTACATAGAGTATCAAGAGGAAAATGAATATAGATTTTCCAAGAGAATGAACAAGTATTATACTCTGTGTGTGTTTGTGTCCCGATGATAGTGTGTTTGAGCTTAAATGAAAAACTAAAGGAAATATAAAAGTTCATATATTACAAGTGGACTTTTTAGAAAATAGTATCTAGTAAATCAAGTGTACTTTATTTAAAAGATTATGCTTCTGGTATGGTAAAAAGAAAGTGAAACATCATTGCTAGCATCTTGCACTTCTTCAACAATATCTTACTTTAACATTGCAATAATTATTTTAACTCCCTATATTTTGTATATTTTATTCCCTCAACTACCATATGGAGTCCTAAATTAGGCACAATCAATATAAGAAATGCTACATTTCATTCCTAATTCTAGGATGGCAATAATGTGCAATAATAACCATTCTTTGACAATTATTATATAGGAGAGTTCTCTTAGACAAATGGCCTAAAAGAGGAGGTGATGAAAGCTTGTTATAAATAAAATGGCGATGGGTTTGTGGCTTACAAAAAGAGTTTTGGAAAGCAAATGAGTGTATGTACTAAGTCCAAATCAGAGAAATAAGAATGTATGTAGGGAGAGAGAAGTAGGGATTGAGGGGGGAAGAGAGAGAGTATAAGATACTACGAATAGACTTGTTCCAACTACCTTATTGGAGAAAGCAAATGAAGATAGTCTAGTGCCAATAAAGAGCGAGAGCCTGAATAGTCCTTGTGACTATGTGTTCAATTGATGTTTGCCACAAGATGATGAGAAGGAGAGAAAAGAGGAAAATGTGTGAGTTGATGAAGAAGAATGTTCAACTTTTATAGCCAAGCAAGTGTATATGTAGGTTGTCGTGCATTGAAGGGGAGTATGTTGGTTATTCTTAGCACCAAATGCCTATGAATTAGGCCAACAATATCACTTTAGCTACGGTGTGCAGGAGAGGGTTTTTTTGTTGTGACCGATGACGCGAGGATTGAGACATGCAGTGCTTATTAGCAGTAGAGAGACAAAGAGAGAGTGCAGAGTTGAGAGAGAGAGTGAGCACGACTTGTAGGTACAATGATGAGTATGTACCTCTTTAGGTTTTTAGATAGATATATATATGAAAGTACAAGTGCTAAGGGTGTGTTCACACCCGTGCACATATAAAAGGCCCAAGGGCCCTTTATTCCCAACAACCTCCCAACTAAACGCAATGTGCCTTAAGAGGAGAAAAGAATCAGCTAAGTCTAGGTATATACAAAGCTGAAATACATATATCTATCCAACTCCCATCATCTGTCACGGCAATGAGCAAATCACTCTGCTAGAAGACCCTTCGTGAGAAGGTCTGCAAGATTATCATCTGTATGCACTTTGACAAGCTCAATGCTCTTTTTGTCAAGTACATCTCTAATAAAGTGGTACTTCACCTATATGTGCTTTGTCTTGACATGAAAGACAGGATTCCGTGCTAGCATGATAGCACTCTAACTATCACAGTGGAGAACATGTAACTTTGTAATGCCAAGATCTCCCACCAGACGTGAAAACCATAAAGCCTCCTTGCATGCCTTAGTGGTAGCCACATACTCTGCCTCTATAGTAGACAATGCAACACATTTTTGTAGCCTAGAGATCCAAGAGATTGCTCCTCTTGTGAAGATAAACAAATACCTAGAAGTGGACTTTCTGCAATCCGCATGACCAACATAGTCTGCATCCATGAAGCTAACGACAGATGCCTTCTGCTTTCCAAAGCAGATGCACAACTCCTTTGTGCCTTTGAGGTATCTCATAATACCTTTCATTGCTTCCCAATACTTTTTGCTGCTAGGGTTTGCCATGTATCTGGTAACCACTCCCACTGCAAAGGCAATGTCAGGATGTGTAGCAACCATAGCATACATCAAACTGCCAACATATGAAGCATATGGTAACTTGGCCATTTCAGCCTTCTCATCATCATCAGATGATGTAGGGTTTTCCTCTGCACTGAGTTTCACATATGGAGGCAATGGAATCCCAATTGTTTTACCCCCTCCATATTGAAACACTACAAAACTTTGGATATATACTCCTATTGAGATAGATAGAGCAATCCTTTTACCTATCTCTGAGTATTCGCATGCCAAGAATGTGATTTGCATCACCAAGATCCTTCATGTCACAACTGCCATGAAGTCTTTGCTTCAGTGAGTCCAAAAGTGCCTAATTAACATACAAAACCAAGATAATTAGGCTGCCATCTGTTGCCTTCTTGGTGTACAAGCAATGATCCCCTTGAATTCTATGGAAACTTTGAGATTGCATGAATGTATCAAACTTATGATACCATTCTCTTAGTGCTTGTTTCAGCCCATACAAACTCCTTATGAGTTTACATACCATCTTTTCTTTCCCTTTTTCAACAAACCCTTCGGGCTGCTGCATATATATGTCTTCATGCAGATCACCATGTAAGAATGTAGTCTTTACATCCATCTGTATGAGCTCCATATCTTTAGCTACAACCAAGCCCAAAATGGTTCTCAAGGTAGTCATCTTGACTATAGGAGAGAATATCTCATCAAAGTCAATTCCATGTTCCTGCTTGTACCCCTTCACAACTTTTTCAACCAATACACTTTGCTTGCAGCGTTCTTCTATGCATACAGTTCTTCTAGTCGATTCCAAATAGCATATGCAGAATCCAAACCTTCAATGTTAAACAGCAAGGCATCAAAAATCAATAGCTCAATGGTTGAGCATGCAAGCTCATTTAACTCATCCCAATCTTCCTATTCCATGTCTATGGGCTTTGCCCCTCTATTCTTAATCAGCTTTGCATGCTTCTTCTGCAATAGGATACTGTAGCACTGTTTTTGCTAGACATCAAAGTTATGTGCTCCTTCAAGCTTCTTAATGTGCATGAGATTACTGTTGTCACTACTGCCATCCATGTTTTTCAGCCCAAATGTGACCAAAAAATTCAGCATAAGCCCAAACTGTCACACAAGTGACCAAGGTATAAATAAGTACTAACCAGCAATAAATAACCACGTAGAAGCAAAAATTTCATATCTATGAGTAAATTTTCAGAAGCACCAAATGATGTGCTACAGCACTCCACAAGTGATTACAGTTGTTCTAAGGGAAAATACATCACATTACACGAGGAGTCCCAAATTTTAGCTGCAATTTCTATTGTACATGTATACCCACGAGAATAAAATTTGACATGCATGGTCAAAAGCCCCAAAAAATTTTGTGCTCAAAGCATCAACCATACATCTGCATTGTCTCTGACATGCATAGAATAGACCAATTTTTACAAAGTAGAGCAATTTCAGCAAAACCCCCAAATTTTTTCAAGTGCTAGGTGTCCAAATTTCATGGAATTAAACCCGCATGTACATAAAATGATCAAATGGCACACAAATTTTGCCCAAATAGCAAAAGCCCCAAATTGCACGAGGTCCAATGTGCATCAATGTCGAAAAGTTGGATAAATTTCAGGTCAATTCTTGCATATACATGAAAAACCCCAAATGTCGGAGGCAAAATGTCACAAATCTCTGCAATTTCTGAGATAGATATCATTGTTGTGTCTTCCTCACACCAAATCTCCACAAATCCCCAAATTTCTAGGATTCAGTGTGTATAAATTTTAGTGAAATTGAAAAATTTTCATTAAAATGTGAAAAGCCCCAAAATTCTCAAGCAAATGTGCATTGATTTTGTAATTTTTGAGTCACATTGTCCAATTCTACATTAAGGTCCCCAAATCCAAGAAAATCCCCAATTTTTTCGGGCAAAATATGCACAAATCTGAACTCTGTGCTTATGCGCACAAACCCCCATCGGGCCAAGGGAAAATTCAAGAATAATTTTGAAGAAAAAACGAATTTGTGGCCTTAAGGAAAAATGTCATGACGAGGTCCATTGACCTGCCAGCCATGTCACGTGATCTGCAGCCTCGCCAGCTGCCCATCAGACTTGTGTTACTTGGAAACCCCCGTTGACTATCACAATAACTAATTTCACTAGTGCCTGCTTGGTCACGGCTGACCTGTACAGCGTATGTCATTAGCTCACCTACCCATCGACTTGGCCTTTGTCAATCCTGTCGTCTCCTCCTCAACTCGCCCTGACTTTTGCACACCACTATTATCGCCTACAGCTTGCTACATAAAGATTGTGTGTCACTCGTGTGACTCCTAAACGCCGCCTAATGGTGTGTCAACTGCCTCTCCTACACCTGTTGGACACTCACGACTGGTGTGTGAAGCTTCTACTCACATGTCACTAGCTTTGGGAAACGTGCACAAGTTGTGTGATCTGATACCAGTTTGTTGTGACCAGTGACATGAGGGATTGAGACATGCAGAGCTTTTTAGCAACAGAAAGACAGAGAGAGAGTGCAGAGTTGAGAGAGAGTGTGAGTACGACTTGTAGATACAATGACGAATATGTACCTCTTTAGGTTTTTAGATAGATATATATATATATATATATGAAAGTACAAATGCTAAGGGTTTGTTCACACCCATGCACATATAAAAGGAACAAGTGCCCTTTATTCCCAACATTTTTCTTTAGTGTCGAGTGCTCAATCTACCAGCATCACAGTTGCATGGTGGGTCAATATTCGAAGCTTATTCTTACTCAATGATAAGCATAATGCTAGTATACATGTGTAGACTAGACAAAAATTATGAGTAAATGTTCATGCAATGTGTGGGGTGGGTTAGCGGAGTGTCCTCTAATGATCAAGTCAACCGGAAACCACAACTAAGTTCATTGCGATGATGTTGGAGCATCCTATGACAATCAAATCACATGGACAAGATGACTAAGTTTATAATAAAACTTTGTTCTCACAAATTCAACATATGCATTTCTACAAGGTGTCATCGAATCCAATGCTAAAAAGCTATTCATGCATATTAATGTGTGTGGTGACATGGAGTGAGCTAGGCATTGTTGTGTATGTGGTGAAGACTCCGATGAAGAGTGATGTGTGTCATGTGCCTGGTGTAGTATGTATGAACATGGTGTATTATAATTGGTGCAATTAGTCTGGAATTGATGTGACTAACTAGTGTACAAGTGGGTGTACGATGTCGGATTGTTTGGGGTTGAAAGTCTACCACGAGGGTAAGAGATAGTAGGGTGAAGGGAGATTCACAGAGAGGAGTAGATGCAAGAGAAGGGGTTTAAAGAAATAGAAGTTGTAGAAGAATACTCATAGAAGTGAAGCCTGTCAATTTATTTATGCATCCTAAGAAGATAAATCTCTTGTAGACAAAAACGTGCATAAAACAATAACTTCCTCTCTGCTGCTCAGACAGCCAATATGATGCTTCCGTTGGCTCCAAAAGGGGGGTAAAATACCAAGACATCTAACCAAGATTCTTCTAGATCACTCCTCCCAATTCACAGTAATGTTTACTACTTGAAAACTACAATTGCATATCGAGTGATTTTGTCAATTCTTCTTTTTGCATAGAATCCCCCAAAAATAGCTGAAAGCTACCTGCTTTCTTTTACATGTCATCCTATTCTAGAAGTTGTCTACAACTTTTGGATGTTTACAAGAAATAATATCAAAAATTGGCTAAACTTGTCCAAAAATCTAGCATTTTTGAACCATCCACACTACTACGGACACTAACATTAATGACTAATATATCATTGTCTCTCTAGATCAATAAGAAATCCAGATGATGATGCACTCTAGAGTTTTTCACACTGTGACCATGTAGCGGCACAACAATGGAGTAATGTAAAGTGTCTGATGTGACTAGAATGATGTCTGTTGTGTAAATAGTATAGTCTTATTGACAAAGAAAAATTGATTAAGTGTGGATTATAAAGCTTAATAAGCTTTATAATAAAGCTTATCATTCCTAATTCTAGTGTCAACGACGAGAGGACATACTGCAGGATGTTGACATCGATGAAAAGCTACAGATGTCCCTATCATTACAATTCGAATTTACAAAGCTTTTATTTCAAAAGCTTAAGCTTAAAGTCTAAAGCTTAAACTAAAGCTTAAGAATTTTACTCTTTAATCCCCTGCATAGTAGTTGTTCACACTAAACCAACCCCAAACCGATTTTGCAACTCCAGCAAGTCCCTGTTCGTACCTGCAATCTGATAGAGCCAATTTCCAGCAAGTAGATTGTTATACGCAATCTATAGAGATGAAGTATTCGTTGGAAGAAGACCTCCATCAATTATCGTACCCGCAAAAGAAGAAATATTATAAAAAACTATATTTTTTTTAAAAAGCAAGCCTTGTAAACCCAACCTTAGGCTATGCTCATCCCTCTAACGAGATTTTGAGTGTATGAGGTTATTTGAGATTTTGCAGGATGTCTGATCAAACTATGGAAGATTTTATAGCTGAATGTAATTTACCAGAACCAACAATGGAGCAAAAATTGGACCTAATTATGATGCAACTTCAAGAGGAATGAAGAGCACGTCAAAATTTGCAAGCTCAACTGGCTACTCTTCAACGATCCACAGTCGATCAAGATGGACCGCAACCCGAAGATGTTTGTTACAACACTGAAAAATCCACAACACTGAAAAATCCACAAAATTTTTCATATCAGTTTGTTACAACCTTTTAGAGGCCAATTACATGTTCACCATGTCTATAAAACCTTTGTTAGAAGAAGAAACTAAAATCCTTGAACCTAAAACTATTCTAGATACTGACTTTATGACCACTAGAACTTGCCATAGATACTCTAGATATTTGGTTAAGTTTAAAAATTATCATGTTGAAGAGGCCCAATAGATGCACGCCCATGATCTTACTGCTTACCCCTCACTGCTCGCTCCACATTGAGCTAATAGCAACTGAGGACAATTGCTATCTCACCCCAGGGATAAGATGCCAGGAGGCATATTCCACTATGGATTCCGTGAGACCACGGTGGGTTCCATGAGACCACAGTGGATTCTGTGAGTTTTTTTTATTCCACAATGGATTCCATGAGGTTTTGCAGTGAATTCCATAAAACTATATTTATTTGCCGGGCTCATACACAAGGTGGATTCCTTGTGCAAGAAGTTGACGGGGACACATGTCCTTTTTAGCCATCATATTAATTGAATGTGCACATGGGTGATTCCATAGCAGGTGATTTCGCAAAATATATATTTAAATTAATGAGCATTTATGAGTTTAGAGTGCATTTGTATTAAATTGAGGTTAGGACGACAGAGTTCCAACCTATTTATTTATTTTGTAACTGAAGACTACTAGGTATTCACTTTTTTTATTTAATTTTATTATTTTCTAACAATTGTAAATGCTTCAGTTGATGTGTAGAGCAGGCGGCAATGGCATTGGAAAGCACTGGGCAATAGCGTGTATTCAAATTACCTAGAATAAATTATCATTTTTTATGGACACACGTCTTATCATTAAAGGTGTGGTGCTAATATTTATTTAGGTGTACTTATTTATTGAAGTGCTTGATAAATATTTATTATTTTGTATGTGCATGGGTGCATGGTTTAAATATTTCATTCTTGGACATTGTATTTGGGTACAGCTTGACATTTGGGACGCCCAACCACTTTATTCTTTATTTGGACTAAAGCAAACACAAAAGCCAAAGCATGCTAATTGTAAAATTGGGCTATTTTTTATCTTTGAGATGAATAAATTTATAAATACATGCCTTGTGAAGCACTCACACAAGACATGGGGGGAGACTGTACCCAATTTTTCTTTTTTCTTCATGTTGTGCAAATCTATCTTCTTGTTTTATAAGCTTTTAGTAGAGTTCTTTTGTTCTTAGGGACCTTCCGGCGCTCGCTACGTATGCATCTAGCATCCGATTTGTGCACCAAGCTCGTTGTGTTTTTTAAAAGGCGATTGATCATGGAGGTGGCATCAATGATTCCAACTCTATGAGACAATTATTTCAATTGTGCTATAATAGATTAGAGACACAATATGATTAAACAAATAAGTCCAAAACCTCTCAAGAAGATCTCTACTTGAGTCCTTTATTTGACTATAGATACAAGATATTGTTGGAAGTTTTAAAAAATAAAATTTAAATTATAAAAAATCAATTTTGAAATCCTAATACGAAGATTTGAAAATTCCAAACCTTGGAAGATTCACTAGCCTAGAGAGAGAGGGGCATGAGGCGGGGGTGGCAAGAGATAGAGAGAGGGAGGTGTTGGGGGTAAAGGCGCCTCCGCCGTGCCGCCCTGTGTATTACTACACTGACAGTACCCGCCACTGCACACTGCAGGTGGCGGGCGCCCGTCACGTCACTTTATTCTTTATTCTTTTAGTGACAGTTTGAATAAAGGAAGGCCCGGTCACACATTGTGACTGTTGGAGTTCCCATTTCTTGTCTCTCTCTTTTCTTGCTCTTGCTCTCCCGCCATAGCTCGCGTGCAAGCTTCGATCCTTCTCACCTTTCAACTGGTATCAGAGCTTGGCATTCTCTTGCTCGAGCTCGACTCGGTGCTTCCCGACCTTCGCATCGACTCGCTTCACGCATTGGGTCTCCATCCCGGCAGCCATAGCCGATCTCTTGAGCTCCCGACTCTCCCCGGCTTCCCGAGCTCCATCCTGGCCTTCTTGAGCTTCATCAGGGCCTTGCCCTTGAGGTATTGCTTCAGCATTTGCAGGCATTTGAGTGTATTCTCAGATTGAAACAGGGCAGGAACAAAGGGCAGCCACTCTTCTTGAGTTCCATAGCTCATATCTTCCCTCCCCTTTGCATTGGGCCTTCATGGCTTGGTATGTGCCTACCTTGGGCCATCATTGAGCCCCCCATTACCCCCTTTTCAGCCCATGTGGAGCAGCAGCAAGTTCAGCACCAACAGGGCAGATTGCATCATTTTTTCCAGGCTGTGAGCACTCATCTACTTCAGCTCCACACTTGGCCATTGCTTCTTGCTCTCTACCTTGATCAAGAGGGCTATAGACTTCATGTTTGATGTCATTCAAGCTTTGGGCATTGGTCTTGATCTTTCGGGGCTGATTTCTTCAGATTTGGGACTGTCATAAACTATCATAACAGGCTGAAAACAGGGCAGCACCATTGGCATTAGCATTTGTTGCTTATACTCCATTCCGGTTGTGCTATTTGATGCCCGTATGCGGTCTACATGATGCCTAGTGCCTTGGGAATGTATGCACATGATTATGCCATGATTTTGGCTTGAAATATTGGCTAATTTGGGACTGTTATTTACTGTTATACAGTGCTGGAAACAGGGCAGCCACACTTGGCATTGGCATTTAATGCTTATACTCTACTCCGGTTACCTTGTTTGATGCCCGTATGCGGTCTACTTCCTACCCGGATGTATTGGGGATGTATGCATTTGGTTTGACCATGATTTTGGCTTGAATTTGGGGCTGAAATCTACTGTTTAGAACAGTAAATACATGCTGGAATAACAGTGGGCTGAAGGTACTTTACATGCTTTGGCACTTACCTACCGATACCGGATGTATGCTTTGAGCTTTGGCATGATATCTCTGACATTTGGAGACGACTTGGAGCATATGTATGAGATTATGGGATGCTTTTGAGCTTCGCATTAGCTCCGTCTTCACTGGCATTTGGACCGACTCGGCATGCTCGTGGACCACCTATGCCTCATGTCTCTGCTTGACAGTTAGGCTTTTGCATTACATGCTTTGGTTCGTGACATATGCTATTTGGTTCGTGTATGCCATACCGACATTTGGAGCTTGGATTTGGATGTATTTGAGCATTCCCGGCTTACTTGATCACTGATCTTGGTTGCTATTTGGATGTCATTGAGTTGACCGAGAGCTTATTTGGGCTTATGTATTGCTTCATGGTTAATACGACCGGTGCTTCATGTATGTCATGCTCTCTCGGATGCGCTTGATGCATTGACAGGGTCACTTATCACTGGTGCTTTCTCTTGGGTTGTTTGAGCTTCTGAGCTCGCTTTGTACGCCTTTTGTGCCAGTGGGAGCATTTTACATGCTTTCTTGACCTTTGACAGTTGCATGCTATTGGAGCACTTACATGTATTTGGAGCAGTTTATGTCTTGAGCCGCTACATACACATTGAGACTTTGGGATCATACTCCGATCTTTATGGATATGCATTGATGTACTCTTGGTTCACAGGATGCTTATGAGCTGAGTCTCATATTTGGATCTTTCTCTTTGAGCAGATACCTATTTGTGTCAGGTTTTGGCAGTTACAGGAACACTTTGCCTAGAGCGTCTGGGGGTGTGCCTTTCACTGGCAGATGTTATTTTGACATGCTTGGTGTTGAGCTCATGTTCTTTTCACTGTCATTGGCCTTGCTTATGTCCGTTTCATGCCGGCTTTGGACCTAGCATTGTTTGCTTGACATTGGATCCTATTTTGGGACAGTTTGCTCTCTAGACTGCATACCTGCAATTTATTACAGCAAGCAGTTATTGGTGGACTGAGGTGTACTTTTCATGCTGAAATATCCTGATTTGGTGTACCGCACCTAGTACTAAGTGGGCAGCAACTTTTGGCACACTTTGCTCACCCTTTGGACCCCGTTTTGGTCATTTTTGGGCAGTTTCTGCAGTAAAACAGCAAGCAGTTTTGGACTGTTTGGGCATTTCCAGCCTGCATAATGGCGTCATCTTCGCATGATAGTGCCATCTTTAACATTACAAAGTTGGATGGTACCAACTACTCTTACTGGAAGAGTCAAATATGGCAGGTTTTGGTGCAGAAATCTCAGATTAAGCCACTTCGGTTGAGTGGGGAGCAGCCTGAAACTATGGACATTGACGACTGGCTTGAACTTGATGAGCTATGCAAGTCCACGATTGTATTGTCTCTCACTGAACAGGTACATTATAATGTATTTGAGGAAGCACAGAGTGCATGGGATCTATGGAATAAGATCAAGAATCTTTATGATAAGAAAAGTCCGGCGAGTCAGATGTACTGGTTGAAGCAGCTTATGGATCTGCGCATGAAGGATAATGCGACTATGTCTGCTCACTTGAGCCAGTTCCATGCTATACTGAAGAACCTGACTTCGCAGGATATCACCTTTGGAGAGGAAGTAACTCCTCTTTTCTTGCTTGGAACTCTGAATGAGTCATGGGATGTATTCCGCACTGCTCTTTGTGCCTCTAGTGCTACTCTAAAATTGGCAGATGTTGAGAGTGCTCTTCTTCAGGAAGAGGTGAATCGCAAAAACTTGGATGCCTCTCGTGGTAGTCATGCTTTGACAGTTAGAGGCAGGAATGACAGGTATGACCGTGGTAATGGCCGAGGCCGTGACTCGCAGAAGGGTCGGTCTAAATCTCGTGGTGGCAAGTCGCGTAGTAAGTCGCGTGGACGCAATGCAAATGTCACTTGTCATCATTGTGGGAAAAAGGGCCATATTAGACCACAGTGTCATGAGTTGCGCAATGAGAAGCGCAAGGATAAGGGGAAAGATAAAGTTCAGGAGAAGTCCTCTGATCGCAGCATAGTACCTGCGAAGTCCAACGTCAAGATTGAGGAAATTAATGTCACGCAGACTGAAGAGTCCGATGGTGGTGATGAGTTTATACTTGCAGCTAGTTCTTCTGATGCTTCACACTTGACTGAGACACCTAGTATGTATGCACAGTGCTGGTTATTGGATTCAGGTGCGTCCTTCCATGTGACGCCTTACCGTGAGTGGTTTCACTCTTACCGTACTGTATCTGGATCAGTCAGACTTGGAGATGACAGGTCTCTTGATATTGTGGGCTGTGGAGATATTCAGTTGCAGTTTTCCACTGGCAGTTCCTTTTTGCTCAGAAATGTACGTCATGTACCTGCGCTTACGCGTAGTCTTATGTCCGCAGGACAGTTGGATGATGCAGGATTTCATGTCTGTTTTGGGGATTCTACCTGGAAGATTACCAAAGGCAGACTTGTGCTTGCTAGAGGCGCCAAGGCTGGCAGCCTCTATCCTCTTGTTGTATCTGGGTCTTCTGTAGACCATGTTTTGGCAGTGGGCTCTATCCCACATGTATCACTTTGGCATGCCCGTTTGGGGCATATGTCTTTGAAAGGAATGAAAATGTTATCTGGTTTGCAGTATCTTCCGCCTTTGGATTATGCATGTTTTGACTCGTGTGATCATTGTCTTTATGGTAAGCAGAATAGGTCTACGCATAAGAAATCGGGTAGGCCACGCATGAGTGAGCCCTTGGCATTGGTGCATTCCGATGTTTGTGGGCCTATGCCTTGCATGTCTATGGGTGGCGCGAAGTACTTCGTTACCTTCATTGATGATTTTTCTAGGAAAGTGTGGGCTTATCCCATAAAGCAGAAGTCCGATGTCTTGGCAGTTTTTCAGAGATGGCTTGCTCTTGTTGAGAACCAGACTGGGTATAGGCTGAAATGCCTTAGGACAGATAATGGGGGAGAATATGTCTCGCATGCTTTTGAGCAGTTTTGTGATGACAGGGGTATTAAGCGTCAGTTGACCGCCCCTTACACCCCACCCCAGAATGGTTTGGCTGAGCGCATGAACAGGACTATTCAGGAGCGTGTGCGCTCTATGCTTAGCCATGTAGGCCTACCCCCGAGTTTTTGGGCTGAGGCAGTTAGTACGTCAGTGCATGTCATAAACCGATCGCCTTCCAGTGGATTGGATTTCCAGGTTGCAGAGGAAGTTTGGGCTGGTAAGCCACCCTCTTATGCGCATCTCCGTGTCTTTGGATGTGAGGCATTCTGCCATGTGCCCAAGGACAAGAGGAGTAAATTGGATCCAAAGAGCATTAAATGCATATTCCTTGGCTATGGTGAGTCAGGAGAGATGGGCTATCGCCTATGGGATCCGCAGGCGCGGAAAATAGTACGCAGCCATGATGTCGTCTTCCATGAAGACAAGATGCACAGGCAGCCTGAGAAGGTGGTTGAGATCCGCAGAGTGATCTTTCAGGAGGAGCCTAAAGCTCCAGCACAGCCAGTAGTACAGCCTGCAGCAGTTCCTCCACAGGGCCAGGATGTTGGACAAGTAGTTAGACAGGCAACAGAGCCTGCGGTGAGACGGTCTGCTAGAGATAGACGTCCACCTGACAGATTTCAGCCCTCTATGCATTATGTTTTGGTTACAGATGCAGGAGAGCCTTTCACTTATGATGAGGCTATGCGCAGGGGTGACAGTCACTCCTGGGAGAGGGCTATGCAGTCTGAAATAGACTCCTTGCATAAGAATGAGACTTGGGATTTGGTTGCATTGCCTAAGGGCAAGAAGGCTTTGCCATGCAAGTGGGTGTACAAGCTGAAAAGTACCCCTGGACACCCCAAGCCGGCATACAAGGCTAGATTGGTAGCAAAGGGTTTTAAGCAGGAACGTGGTGTGGACTTTGATGAGGTCTTCTCTCCTGTGGTTAAGATGACCACCCTGCGCTTAGTCTTGGCTTTGGTTGCACAGCTTGACTTAGATCTATATCAGATGGATGTCAAGACGGCTTTTCTACATGGGGACTTGCATGATGAGATCTATATGGATCAGCCTAAGGGCTTTGCAGAACCTGGCAGGGAGCACCTAGTGTGCAAGTTGAAGAAGAGCTTGTATGGCTTGAAGCAGGCACCTAGGGAATGGTATCATAAGTTTGATGCCTTTATGCAGTCACAGGGCTACAGCAGGAGTGCTATGGATCCGTGTCTTTACACGAAGAAAGCCCGTGATGGCAGTTTGCTTATCTTGGTACTCTATGTTGATGATATGCTGATAGTAGGGAAAGCTCATGATGAGCTAGATGCTCTTAAATCTCAGTTGAAGAAGAGCTTTGAGATGAAGGATTTGGGACAGGCCTCACATATACTTGGGATGCGCATTAAGCGCGATAGGCATCAGGGACTTTTGTATCTCTCACAGCGGGAGTACATTCATAAAGTCCTTGAGCGCTTCCGCATGCAGGACGTAAAGCCTATTGGCTGTCCATTACCTTCTTATGTGAAGGTATCACAGGCCGATTGTCCGCAGACAGATGAGCAGAGGGCCGAGATGGCCAAGATCCCTTATGCATCAGCCGTGGGCAGTTTGATGTATGCCATGATAGCCACTCGTCCAGATATTGCACATGCAGTTGGTGTTGTGGCACGCTATATGGCTACACCTGGCAGCAGACATTGGGATGCCGTGAAGGGTATCATGAGGTACCTGAAGGGCACAGCAGATATGTGTATTTGCTATGGCAGCCAGGATACAGGGGTCGTGGGGTACACTGACTCCGATTATGCAGGACATGCAGATAGTAGGAAGTCCACTTCTGGCTATGTATTCACCTATGCTGGAGGGGCTATCTCTTGGATGTCCAGGGTTCAGAAGTGTACGGCTTTGTCTACCACTGAGGCCGAGTATGTTGCAGCCACTGAGGCTTGCAAGGAGGCCATATGGTTAGGCCGTCTAGTTGCTGACCTTGGGATTGATGCTACACCTACACTGCATTCGGATTCTATGAGTGCCATTCAGTTGGCTAAGAATCCGGTCTTCCATGCGAAGACGAAACACATTGAGGTGAGGTATCACTTCATACGTGGTGTCGTGGAGGACAGGTCTGTTGACCTTGTCAAGATCTCCACTGACGAGAATCCTGCAGATTTGCTCACGAAGAGCCTCACTACTGAGCGCTTTGCCTTCCTCAGGAGGTTGATGGGCGTTGGATGAGATGTCACCTTTCCTCATCCCTTGTACCTATGTACATTTGTACTGTCTTTTCTTTTTCTTTTCTCTCTCACTAGGGTAGATTCGCCTTTAAGTGGGAGGTTGTTGGGGGTAAAGGCGCCTCCGCCGTGCCGCCCCGTGTATTACTACACTGACAGTACCCGCCACTGCACACTGCAGGTGGCGGGCGCCCGTCACGTCACTTTATTCTTTATTCTTTTAGTGACAGTTTGAATAAAGGAAGGCCCGGTCACACATTGTGACTGTTGGAGTTCCCATTTCTTGTCTCTCTCTTTCTTGCTCTTGCTCTCCCGCCATAGCTCGCGTGCAAGCTTCGATCCTTCTCACCTTTCAGGAGGGATGAGGTGGGGGGAGAGAGAGAGAAAGAGAGAGAGAGAGAGAGAGAGAGAGAGAGAGAGAGAAAGAGAGAGAAGTTCATTTATGCTACAATAAGTTTAAAAGATCATTTATACTACAATAAGTTTAAAACTTTCATATTTAAGTCAACTCTCTACTTTCATTTTTTTCCATTACTCTTCACTCTACCCTCCACTTTTCTATCCTATGTTATCACAACCATGGCGCATTCCAAGCTTCCTATTAAGAAGGCGCATGCAAGAGCAAGAGCTCAACACTCTTCTAAATCTAGTGAGTGTTTTGTGAGTGAGAATAGTCCCCCTGGTGTGGTTGACAATGGTGGCCCTACTATAGCTGATAATGATGGTGCTACTGTGGCCAACAATGGTGGCCCTAGTGTGGTCAATAATGATGGCCCATCTATTAAGAAAAATGGTCCACCATTGTCCAAAAATGTTGATCCACATGCTCCTATTGCTCCATCTCCCACTACTGTTGTAGTTGGTAATACACATCCTCCAATAGATAAGAAGCAAAGATGGAGACTAGGAATAATTCCTCTGTGTGAGATAAGGAAATTTGAGACGATTGCCAACTTAATTATTCCCAAGGCACCATTCTCTAGGTTGGTGTGAGAAATACTACAAGATCTACAGTCAGGGCATCATCACAAGCTCTTTTCAAGGAACCATGTAAGGAATGTGGGGCAATGGTCAAGCCAAGTCTTGCTTGCTCTCCAAGAGGTAACTGAAAGCTACTTGATTGATCTCATGAGTGGTGGTCAACTTCTAGCCATTCATGCTTAACGTATCACTATTAAGCCCATAGATTTGATTCTTGTTTGTAGGATTCGCAACAATAAGGATGCATTTAATCTGAATGTCAATAACAGGCTTTGAGAAGCTACCTTGTAAATGGATCTATGTTTAGCTCAATTTTAGTTGTAGACTTTATGGAGCTTAGTTTCTGGCTATCCTTCCAGTAGACCTTCAAGTATTTAACAGGAGAGGCCTTCAAAACGGAGCTAAATTTTACCTAGCTCTCGTTGTACTTGATACGATGTACTATCTATTGTATATTTTGTGGTTTCGTAATGCTATATCCAATATGTGATATTCTATTTTTCCCATGACTTGCATTGTGTGGATTTTTAGATTTCCAATTTTGCAAGTAGTTTCATTGAGGATAAATTCTATGTGTAATCATGCACACATTGTTGAATAGTTGTACTTGGGTCGATGCACTATATATTTACTATATTTTATGGTTTGGCAATACTATATCAGATATATGATATTCCATTTTGCCCTTGATTTGTATTTTGTGAATTTTTAAGTTTCCAATATCGCACATAGTTTGGTCAACACTTAGTGAATTTTTTTGTTCTCAGTGAAGTATAATCCAGTTAATGCATTTTTTCAAAAAAGATTCAATCCTCAATTTTATAAATCAGAATCTGGTGGAAACTTCACCCATGTGTCAGGCATCATAAAAACTCATGAAAACTAAAAAATTGGCCCCATTAGAAGCCTCTAGAACACCTAGCCAGAGACTTGCATGTGGAGCCCTGATTTCCCAGATTCAGGGCCCCACACATGAGCCTCCGACCAAGTGTCCCAAAGGCTTCTGATGGGCCTTTTTTTGGGTGGTTGATGTTTCCTGGAAGAGTCCACATGTAAAGTTTCAAGTTAATATGATCACTGATTACATTTTTTCTAAAATCTAGATACATTAATTCAATTTTATGGATTTTTTAAAAGTTTGGCTATAGTTGAAAGTTTCACCTCATTTTACCCATTTGAGTTTTGTGTTTTAAGTTTTCACTCTTGGAAGACATGGCACGCACCAAGCAAGCGACTCGGAGATTCCCCCAATAACTCCCATGCAAAGGTAACCTCCCCCTACTCCACCACTACCACCACGCCACCATCACAAGTGTTGATGGAAGCCAAGCATAGTGGCCCTCCGAGAGATCTGCCATTATCAGAAGAAGATAACGCACCTCTTGATACCAAAGGCTACATTCCAAAATGTGGTGCGAGAGACAATGCAGAACATACAAATTAGAAATAGCATGAGGCACTTCTCGAATAGTTCAAGTGTGGGTTGACCTCATCAGTGAACTGCCCAAGCCTTTCTTGTACTACAGGAAGTTGATGAAGCCTCCTTCCTCATTGACTTGTTTCAAGACTCGATCTATGCAAAAGTGCATGCAAGGAGATTCACTGTCACTAATAGGGTTCTACATATAGTGAGATTCTTTCAGTGATGAATGGATAGTCCTAGGGCAGAGAGTAGCAACAATAGGGGTCTACTAGTGAAACATCTATGGAATCTAGCTTATGAAACAATCTTGTAAAATCTTGCTTATATCAGATTCTCTATAAATTGTTATGGATATGAATACAAATTTTCTAGCACATCTTATTTTTGTTTAGTCACTTGTTATTTGTTTTATTTATTTATTTAAGTTATCCTTACGTGCCTTTGGATAAATAAATATTACACATGAATTCAATAAAGCATTGTATATAAAATTTAAATAACAAATCATGTTGCATATAAATCTGACAAATAAGCATTACATTCAAATACAAATAATAATAAATGACACATATCACAAACTACACTACATGCAAATCTAACAACATTGATTTTTGTTAATACAAGAGAAGAATACAAACTACGTTACATTGCAAAAGAGACATCATTAGGTATAAATACATCTAACATATCCTAGGCTTCTTGGAACTAGGCTCCCCATGGTCAAAGTTGCTCTTTATCATAGGCAACAATACATTTTTTCCCAGAAGTTATTGCCTAATGACAATGGGGTCTTCAACTCTTGCAACCATACCACGGGCCACAATGGAGAAAAGCGGGCTAGACCTAGTACTTGTGAATAAGTAGAGCAGCTTCAAACATCAAAGCAACACTACTTTCTCAAGCTGAAGTTGGTCAGGATTATATTGAAGGGGCCAACCTTCATCACTACCCTCAACTTTAGGAAGTTCTCAGTGAAAGTAGGAGAACATGTCTTATGAAATACTACTATATCACTGATAAGATGGCCAATGTACTCTTTCAATGTGGAGTCCTATACCCTTCCTTGGCCACCAGATCGGCCACCTTGCCTAGATGAAAACTCATCTATATAGATAATATCATGTGTCACATAAGTTTAGTATCAAACTCACTATTCATAGAGTGTTAAAGATATATACTTTAGTTTTGCGTGCAACTTCATCCATAGGGTCTCCACATCGTATGTGGACTCACAACATGAAATTTGCTCAGGATCAGACCCCTATAGGAGCCCTATCCTCACACTCATGTTTGGGGGCCTAAAAACCAAAAACATTACCTTCTTTGTGTCATCTATCTACCACTGTAATGGAGCATTCATGTCTGCTCCTGCAATCAAGCTACCCTCATCTCTCTCCTAAGGAAGGCACCGTGTAGTCAAGTTGAGGACCAAAAAGGCTTTCCTACAAGTGCTCAAAGTCCTGGTCGAAGATGTCATACTCTGGCGCCTCATCCCTAATTTTCTTTTGGAAGCTCACAATGGCAAAGATGTCATTGATGCTCATGCCATCATATCAAGCTACCTCATCTACATGTGGTGGGGCATCCTATACATCAAAATCTATAAAAGCATATGGTGCATCACGCACCATGATATAGTATAGTTCTCCTTCTCTTATCTCCAAAATCTCCAATACATCTTGCATGAATAGGTATTCAACCCCCTCGACGGCTCAGCATCTTAACAAGGGAGGGAGGTGGATGTATATAATAGCTAAGCTCTATGCTGCCTCCTCGCTTAGATCGAGAGTGATTTCCTCAAGCTCCCTCTCGAAATACTATAGATGTGGTTGAGAGGGTGTATCGATATCTTCCTCAGTGTCCTATTGCACATCAATGCCCAAAACATAGATGGCAACGGCTACATCATGCTCAATGAGATCCATTGTGATGTGGTCCTAGGATGAGGTGGGTATAGCTCTAGCATGGAGTTGTTGCCCCACATGCACTAGAGCTCATTTTATTACCTTTGCATGTGGTTCGATCTATCTTGTAAACTATAAAAAAAATCTATTCGAATCCATCTAAGAGTAGAGTTCGGGATGGAGCAAGTGAGAGGGTTCACCTCATCACAAAATGATGCCAATATGTTAGAGGTAGAATCTACCATGTAAAGTGAGCTCTCTAGATTCAAGGTCATGCAAAACCTCAGGTAAATTTGGTCTCCTATAGGCGTATAGCGTGTGTAGCTAATCCATGCGGCAAGGCAGGAGTAGTAGCCATGGCGCAAAGAGAGAGAATGAAGGAGAGCACAAGTATAGATAAGTGGAGAATGAAAGTGAAAATGAGTTTGGAGATCTAACTTTTATGTATCAAGGGTTTTTAATAAAGGTTCTTATAAAAATTTTAACCTTAAAGTTTCGTATTAAAATCCTAACCATAGATACTTTATTTCAATAATAAAATGCTACCATTAAAATTACTCAAATAGACAAACGCTTCATTATACTTCATTATATCCTCAAATATGTTTGGATCTTTGGAGTGTGTTCAAGTCTAACTAGAAAAAATATTGGATTTTTTTAAGAAAAAAATCTAAAAGACCTTTAAACATAATAATTAAAAATCTAAATACTTCCAACGCTTATTTTTATTCCTTCCAATTACAGAGCAAGTGCTCAAAAAGTGAGTAGAAGAGATGAGTTGCAATATATCATTATGCAAAGATAATATTCCAATGCTATAGAACTCGAACCTACAATTTCATGGTGATTTTAATCAACGCGATTTAATATTACAACATATATACTCACATGCTTGGATCACAATAAACCAAAATTATCAAAATTAAAAGTACACAAAAGTTGTAAAAAGTTTGTATTCACTCTTTACAAGAACTTTTACAACAAGAACTTTTACAAGGATTCCACTATCTCAAGGATATGTGGAGAAGCATATTGCTTGCATGTCAGGGATTATTCACACGAGTCGTCTTGATCTTTCTATTATCTAACTTGAAATAGAAGTTGCACATGGATTCATTAATTGGACATTAATTGGATTTCTTGTCTAAGAAATGGGCCAATGACTCTCTACATTACTACAAAAGGATTATGACCATTCCACAAGATAACCATATCTATGAGGGTTGTATGTGTCTCATCTTAGGTATCTTGATCCAAGTTGATCCACTTCCCTCGCAAAAGTTACCATATTCTATATGGAAAGTGAATGCAAAGAGTTTTTCTAGTGATGAAATACCTATCATTAAAATAAAAAATATGGTAAGTAAAAGTGACTGACACAAGAATTCATCTAAGCAATACCTATATCAATTAAATCAAGGCATACAATTCAGTAAAAGAGATTTATCTGAATGTAAGATTTGATTGGATGATCGTGCACTCGATCCTCTCATCAAAATGTGTTATTTTGACTTGCCATGACTTGCCTAATAGCTAACTCATCCATTCCTCATATGGACACTTGCATTAATAAGTACCTTTGTTTTCTTCAGGACCTCACATGAACCAAACAAATATGCAGACAATAGAAATAGAATAAACCAACTAAGATGCATATCTTTGGACCCTATGGTAGGTTTCATAGAACTATTGATATCAGATTTTATCTTCGACTTACATGCCCCTGACAACTCTAATCTACCAATCAACCATTCACAACTAGATAATGGCGGTAATGGGACATGTTGCAATCTCTGACTTTCTACTAGATACAATGAATTATAAAAATATATATTTTGAGTTGCAAGTTGACTTGTAGAGTTATTATCATAGATCAAAGAACCTATGTCCTCATGCCAAACATGTATCTTGCCGCTCAAACATTTCACATTCTGTCGTTCATGTAGGGTCGATCAATATAGAACTGTCAATAAAACACATTTGAATTATAACACTCCAAATATTATAAAAAATAACTTTGATGCAAAAGAGTAAACAATGATAAAATTTAGAAACTTACTATTTTGTTTATATTTTGCAATGTAGTTCTCGTCATGCATACAAATTTGTTTATGCATATAAACATGTTGGATCTATACTTCTACCTTTCCAAAGTTTGTTGGGGTTTGCAACATTAATCTTACACTTGACCTTGAAACTTCCTCGAGGACTTGGATGCATCAAAATCCAATCCAACTTATAGCATTTATCACAAATCCAATTATCGCTACTATATTTCCTAGTGAAGACCTCCATTGCAAGTATGTTACTAATGTTTTTCCTCTAGAAGACATCCATATTAGCCAAATACAAAAGTTACCTATCAGCAAGTTTTTATGTGCTTTTATTATTACGTGTAAGTGAATTTTTCCATACATAGAATTATTACTATAATAATATTTTCATGCACAAGCATCCCTTTGTCATTTCACATATACAATTCTAATATTATGCAATGCTATGAGACTACAGCGCACTAATGCTATCTCATGCTATTCCATGGTTTTAGAATCTAAATAAAGTTATCCTAACGATATCAAAAACTAACAAAATCTTTTCTTATTCATATAATTTTAATTTTGGACTTCTAAATATAAAAAGTATTAACGTTGCAAACTTAACGTTCAAATCTATACTAGATATTTCTCCATCGAAATCCTAACTAGATGTCAACAACAATAATTCATTAAAAAATACTTACAAATGAAACATTTAATCATTGTAGAGAGCAATATGCTTGAGAAAATTTGTAGCCCTCAATCCTAAGGCTATTAAAAAAGAAGTCGACTTTTTTCTAGATAATAGGTGTATCTTGCTGAGTTGGAGGCCTAAGATACCTAAGATACAATAGCAAAAGCTAGTTTAACTCAGAATATGCATAATTTGCAAATGCTTTCTCTAAATGCAATGATATTTAACCATGAAGAAATTTTTTAAAAAGGACATTGTACATGTAATTCTTTTTGCAAAGAAGGCTAGAGATGTTGAACAAGAAGTTGAGTTACTACAATATCATTGTGAGATTCCTAGAGGAGTACAAAAACAAAAGAAATCTCAAGTCAAAGCATGCATATAACTTACATAGGCTTTGCCCAAATGAGTTGAAATTTAACCATGGAGCAATAGAAAAAAATGTTAATATGCCTATGGCTCTCTTTGCAGGATGTTGAAGAAGTTGAGTTTTCACAAAATCATTGTTCTTCACTATTGTGGGAGATTCTTGGATTACAAAAGCAAATGAAAGCTTAGTATGCATATAACTTGCATAGATTTTGTCCAAATGAGATGAAATTTAATTATGGAGCAATTAAAAAATAAGACAACATACCTATAACTTTTTTTATAGAGAAACCCAAAGATGTTGAAGAAGATGAGTATTTAAAATATCATTGTTCTTAACTGTGAGAGACTCCTAGAGTACCAAAACAAAAGAAAGTTCATGTTAGAGCATGCACATAACTTACATAGGTTTTTTCCAAATGAGATAAAACTTTACCATAGAATATCCATGGAAGAGAACAACATATTTGTAAATTTCTGTTAACAAAATCTCAGGCCTTTTATAGAATAAGCTCTACTCTCATAAAACATGAGAAACTCACTCTATGTTTGTGTAGATGCAATGAAATTTCACATGGCTACAGATACACCAAGCAACAATGAGGCTATAAAATTTCATAAGGAAAGAAGAAGTGGGAAAAGAGAAATGATAAATTTGAGTTCCACCTAAGAAAGAGGGGGAAATTGAAAAGGGGAGATATGAAAAATCAAACATTAAAAAATAAAAAAAATGAAAATTTGAGTCACTAAATTTCAGGAAAGTGATAGCCTTGTACTCCCCACATTTTCCCTTATTTTATTGTTGAGGGAAGATTTGGGCCAAGATATAGCTAAAAGATTCATACTACATGAATCTGGAATCCCATCTCTCTCATTGGTTAGGCCTATTTTTGTTTATTCACTCCTTAAGGGCCAAAACAAAGAGTCCATATTTCCCCTAATGCAAGTCAAGAAGCTAGTAGAGAAGAAAAAGAGAAGAGCTTCATCTTCCCTAAATCCCTCGCTCTCAGCACACCTCTCACTCACTCCCTCTTAGTCACTCTCAACAATGGAGGCAAGATGATAGAATAGAAGAAGAGAATAGAAAGCTTCAATAGGTGCACTGACAGAGCTTTGCAGCATGGATGTACCAAAAGGATGAATACAATTGAGACCTCCCATCCTTAAATAGATACAAATTGGGGTTAGGATTAGGTCACCTCTCTAGGACGACCACCATTTTAGGGTCAGGGTTTGCATCCCACTTTATATTTTAGGGTTTACGCCCCTATGAATTAGGATCTGCACTCTCTTTTTTGTTTTAGAGTTTCCACCACTATGAGTTGGGCATCCTACCTACTTTATGGTCATCAATCCTCATAGCATGATTATACCTTAGTCTAAATAGACCAATCCTATGCCAATATAATCACAAATATGTATGCAACCCACCCAATACTTGTGGATGAAAAATACAATGTGGGAGATGAATACAATGTGCATGGATTGAGCTCTTGCTCTCATAAAATAATACATCCATGATAATCTGATGTCCTTGAAGTATAAAAAATAGTGTGTAAGTGCCCAAAAATATAATTGACACAATAACAATTCACCATCAAATAAATCCAACACTTGTTCTTTGACTTTGCTTTGACCTGCTTTGACTTTAGCCTTCACAA
Organism: Lygodium microphyllum; assembly: GCF_053477565.2. NCBI lineage: Eukaryota > Viridiplantae > Streptophyta > Polypodiopsida > Schizaeales > Lygodiaceae > Lygodium > Lygodium microphyllum. The sequence continues at coordinate 77,567,764 of NC_141156.1, forward strand.
AATATTGTTAACATTATCCCCCTCTTTGAGAGAAGTGCCAATCCCATGGCACTCATGTTAAAGGTAGATGTGGAATGCTAGGAACAATCCTAATGAAGTCGATATATGACAAGGGGACTCCATAGGTTTTGCCATGAGTGCTGCAGAACCATCATACTTGGAAAGCCAAAACGTTTTGTATATTATGTAATATCAGAATTATTTTTTTCATGTGGTGTGTACTCAATTCAATTGATTTAAGTAGAGTTGTTTTGTTGTGTTTCTTGAAATACATATGCTTATTTTTTAATCTAACGTATGCACTCATCAAAAGTAGTAATAGGTATACATATGAGTTATATTATCATCTATGCACTATGCAAGTATACACACTACGTAATATTGACATAATTAAATCAAATTATGTTAACATATGCGAATGCATTATTAACATACCACACATTATCATCACATTTACACAAACCACACATTTATTATATGAATATGTATTTATAGACACAAAGCAAAATGTCTTATATTCATCAAGAAAAATACATGTGATATCTGATAATGATGACAAATACAAAGAGTCGATAGCCAACAAGAAGTTTCATTTGTTCATTGGCTTTTTCATCGACAGAGAGGAGGGGCCAACTTTCGATGAAAATAGAAGTTCCTTGTTTGCTTCACAGATGATACACTTCCTCTTTAGCTCTTTCTCCAAAAGAAGTAGATGTAAAACTTTTGCAAGCTCACCTAATGCAGCAAGCATATACATTACTCTACTATTGGTCAAATAGGTAGAGAAGCTTTGATTGCTTCACTAGCACTACCTTCTCCAAGCTAGATGTCAAAGTATTACTCGAAAAGATCTTGATCAAGGCCCATATTTTCATGATTTTTTTCTCTCCTTGTGTTGAATATATGATTAGAAATCTCACATTTTCTAGATCATCTTGTATCTTCATTTCCTCATGTGTCAAGGAGGCACCTCTCTGAGTAGAGGGATCCACAAACTCCTTGGTAGGAGATTGGGGCCTTGGTCCAAATAGATCATGATGTAGCCCTTCAAACTCAGCATCCAACACAGCATTATCTTCTTTAGCCAAGGCAATTTTCTTATATGTTACTATCTATGATGCATCTCACTATATCTATGCTTGTGCCATCATATCTTCCAACCTCTGTCATCATTTGATACACATATACATAATCATAATCGATGAGGTCCTCCATTGGATCCCTGACTAGAATGAGGAACAAATCTTATTCATTTATTTCTAAGTATTATAGCACATCCAATAGAAGTAAGTACTACATGCCATCTGCTTCAATGGGTGTCAAGGAGGCAAGGTTGGATGTTTTGAATTGTGGCTCTTTTGAAGAGAATGGCACCATGAGAGTCAATCATTGATTCACCACTACTCGACATTCCTCTTGAACATTTATTGGCTCTTATTCCATGTATGTAATAGCAACAACCTATGGTGTTCTATCTTTAGCGATCTCCTCCTCTATGGGTGCATCCAATGTAAGGAGGTAAATCGCCAATGCATAATCAAGCTCCATGTGCTCCAAAGGTGTTATACTTGGTGCATTGCCCATGGAAATAGTGCATACTCTATGCGAAGGATCCATGTGGGCCAAATACCTATTCACCACTTTTTGGCGGTTCTTCCCTACTTTAAATACTATGAGCTATTCCAAAGATACCCAAGTCATGTCAAATCCCTCGATGGAGTATGTGTTAGTATGTGTAGGTGCAACTGTGGTCACAAAGTCTTCCAAGTCCTAAAGGGGGGGGTCTAGTAGTGAGAGCATGCATTCAAGGTTGAAGTTCTTTGAAAAGAACTCAAATATCTCATCACCCTAGCTAGCAAAGAGAGTCTCGTAAATCCATGCGTCAAAGTGTACACAAGCATCCATCGTAGTAGCAAGGAGGAGGGATATGGTGGATGTAGAGAGATGAAGAGAGAATGTCTGAAATGAAACAAGAACTAAAGTAGTTCCACCTTAAAAACCCAAAGTTTTTTAAACTATTAAAGGATTATTCGCATGCGATATTTAGTTACGGCTTTCCTTAACGTATTTGTAAATTTCACATGCATATGTAAACGTATCAATGTAGCAATTGCACGTTGTATCAACTATGATCTAGAAGGAGCCCCTCTCTCCCTCGTTACATAGGTGTGCACATGTATATCATATGTTAATAAAAGGATGCTATGTATGTTCAAATATTTCATTGTAGATTGCAAGAATACATGCGTACTCTATCAATTTATGTGGAAAGGGAGGTGCCTTCTCCCCATTCCCAAGTAGATGCTTGGATGTATATGTCTTATCTCAATTTAAAAAATGTATATATGTGCTCAAAAGAATCAAGGTTAGGGTAGGGTTTCTCTCCTCTGGTGTGGAGTTGGGTGCATGTATCTTATCTCAAAATTTAAAGTATATATATACATAAACATGTTTGAATAGTTTTGAATATAATTACATACACATGATAAATTTAAAAATAATAAAAAGTTAAAATATTACAAGTGTATGATTTTGCAAAGTGATAATATTTCATTAGCCAAAAAATTTTGAAAGTTTACAAGTGTTGGATATTACAACTTGTGGAGTGAACATTTAAGGAGACTTTATAATTTCTAAAATATGTGGAGCCATGCACTTTCCAGTAGAAATAGTACCCTTAGCTCAGCTTCAAATATTCCTACCATCTAATTTAAAATAGAAAATAGCAAGTGGATTCTCCATTAACATTGTGATTTATTGTAGCATTATACTCAAGGGCTGATCATCATCCATCTGCAACACTTGGGGCTCATGGCCCTCATAGATGATAGTAATATCCATAGTTGTACTTTCATGTCTATCTTAATCGAGGCACAACCATTCACCCTTGAGCATCTTCCATCTATGATACTTAAACACTAGGCATAAAATCTATCATGCGACAAAGTACCTATAATTTGAGAGGAAAGTTAGTTGATCCATCCCAAAGTAAGAAAATAGTCAACCAAGAGAGTAAAACTTTACCTAAAAGCCATGTCCCTTGTTGTGACTCGATACTCTACCTTGTCAGAACTATGAGTGATTTTTGACCTCCAAGTTTTACCTAGAATCGTTGTTACATAACCCTTTGATGCACTTTTTAGGATGTATGTGCTTTTGATATGTCTCACATTCTCACACTCCTTGAATATATGTACAAAAATTGCAATTTATGTGAACCAACTTAGGTATATATTCTTTGAGCTAGTGCTTGGCTTCATAGAGTTCAATATGTCTGCCAAAATATTTGTGCTACACATGTGCAAAATGTTGCTATTACACAATGGTCATTCTATGCTATTGAGATTTCGTATGTGTATAGACTCAAGGGTTCCATATTCTCAAACCCCCTTGGGATATATGTACTTGGAGTAATTACAAGGTTCTTTGTGAGTTGCTTGATTGTATGCCCCTCAAAGAGCAATCTACCAATCTTAAGATGGTAATACTTAAAAGAACCTATGAAACTCTCAAAATTTTGCCACTCACAACAATCTAAAGGTATACTTATATAAATACAAGATAATTAGTTATATAGATATCATAAAATTACTCGTTCTCAATGTGCTACAAAGACTTACTATTTGCAATGTTTCATTTAACAGTTATAGTGGGTGTAATATGTATTTGCTTTTGCATGAATATATATTGTACCAACACCTCTATTACAAGGTGAGAATCTGTCTAAGTCCTAAAATTTTACCCTTCCAATGCTTTAATATATCTATAATTGCATATGCTTTCACCTTGAAAGCTATGTACCCAAGATAAGCAATGATATGTATCCGTGATCCAATTTTCTTCTTCATCTTTCCTATTACATACTTCTATTAAGATAATGATTGCTCTTCTTTCAAGCATTATAACCTAAGCAACATATGTAAAGAAGTATGTGTGAAGCCCTAAACAATAAGCATCTTAGGTCTAAGTAGTAATCGTCAATATGTTGTACAAATCAACATAGTATTAAGAGATGTTTACACTTTTGTAAATAGACACAAACATTAATATCAAAATATATATAGGTATGTACATCGACACAAAGTAAAGATTCAGTTTCAAGACATTACTTTAATCATACCATTTACATGAAATAAAATGGAAAGAGTAGTATAAGAATACTCAGAGAATTTTGCAAAAAGAAATTATATTATAGTGAGTAGGAGCATAATCTGACTCAATACATTGTATATAAACGTAAGTATTAGAGGGTAGACAATATAAGGATGGTAGCCACATGGCATGCAAATCTCAATAGGCACATTTGATTGACACCTGAGATATTCTATAACTCAACATATAAGGATGGTAGCCACATGGCATGCAAATCTTAAAATGCACATTTGATTGACACCTGAGATATTCTATAACTCAACATATTGTGCATTACATGGATGATATGATACAAGAGTTTCATAGATCATAGCCAACTGGCATGGAGATCCAAATGGATACATAGGATCAACAAATCAAGGGGTTTTTTAACCTTGACTTCCAGCAAATCCATATCATCCATTACAAAAGAATTATTCACCACAGCAAAATAGTTGATCAAGAGTTTTATACTTCACCTAAACCTTTCAAAATGTGTGTATGTCATTGAAAGATACCACTTCAATAACAACCAAAATAACTAATTATTCATAAGTTCTTGTAATATAAAAGAGAGAATTTAGCTATAAGGTAGAATTTCTACACCACTCTCGATTGCAATAACAATAATAGATGTGAAACTTATGATCATCAAAATCTATTGAAATCATATCCATGAGAAGACTATAACTAGATTATTCAAGATGAATCTCTTTTAACAAAAAATATCTAGATAGTTGCATGAATAAAAGTAACATAAAATTGGGTGAATTTACCTATAAGTTGATTTGTTGAAGATAAGATCGAATCGTTGTTAATCAAAACCTAGAGCTATAGAAGGGGACACACACACACACACACACACACACACACATATATATATATAATTACAAAAAAAAATGTGTTGGGGGTAAAGACACATGTCCTTAAGTGCCCGTGTGTTCATTACACTAATAGTTCATGCATACTTGTACAGTGCAAGTGGTAGGCGCCTATCACTATCACTTCATTTTTTATTCTTTCAATGACATTTGAATTGTAATTGAATAAGGGAAGGCCCAATAACACCTTGTGATTGTTGGAGTTCCCACATCCTACATCTTGCTCTTGCTTTCTTGCTTCTTTCACCATAGCTATTGCTTTTGCTCGTGTGCTTCAACTCAAGGCTTCTCCCTTCAACTCCTATCATCAAAGCTAACATTGAGAAGCCTCACCTGACATTTGCTTTAGCCTGTGACAATACCTATATTAGATTACTCATGGCAGCCATGGCTTTCTTTCCAACCTTCTTGCACTTGTGTCAAGGCTTGCTTAGGCTTTCTTGATCCTTGCTTGAGGCTCCACAATGGCCATTTGGTCAACAAGCACAACAGCATTTTCTAGGAGACCACATTCTTCAATATTCATCATACTTCAAAAGCTCATTCACACCCTACACTACTAGGCAATCATTGGACAAGCATTGGCCACTTTCCTAGCATTGCAAAGGACTTTTTGGGCCCTCATTGAGTGATCCTTTGAGGCAATAACCAAAAGTCATTATAGTAGCAAACAGCATGCTATTTGTACCATTTTTTCCCTACTCCATAGGTCAACCAATAGCTCATATGGCTCTTAGCACTAGGATAACTCACTTGACAAACTCCTTGACATCTTTGGCATTGATTTGAGCTCCATGACTTCAACCATAGCTGAATACTCAAATAAACTCATTGTCCTACATTTGTGGCCGATCTATTTCAAGGATTGGAGATCACTCCTACCTCTAACGCATACTCATATGCATATGCATTAGTATTGCATCATTCAAGGACATATTAGCATGCTTGTGGAATCGATTCAAGCTCTCATTGACTTGGTTTTGATAGTTATTTTACTATTGTATACTATGGACATGCTGTAATAGCATTAGGACATACATTTTATCTACTATTTTGAGCTCTTGGTGCTCATTTGCACTACCCATATGACATATTTGATGCTCAACACCTTGTGGACGTTATGACATTGATTTGACATGGTTTGGGGCTGATATTGAGATTGCATTGGCTCATTTTATTGACAATTTTACTATTGTAAATAGTTTATACAACAAGTGTTTACCCTGAAGCACTTTATGCCTATTGCAAGTTCATACTTATTGGGCACTTTAATAGTTTTCCTCATGTACAACATTGATCATGCATATCTTGATATGCTGATCGAATGCTATTGAGCTATGATTTGACCTTGGTTACATGTATTGGAGCATTGGATTTATACTTTGGTTGCTTTCCGTGCTCTTACATATGAGCATGAGGATTATTGAGGTCTTATGCTCCCAGATGTATGTCACATGTATCTTGGATACTTGGATGCTACATCTCTAACATATTGAGCTTCTGTTGCTCATTTGGCATTCACTCTTCGTTCCAATGGAAGCTTTCCTGACATTTTGGTATTACATAAAGCTTTGGATATTCCCAGTTGAGCTTGAGCTTACTTTTCCCAAGACCGTGGGACACTTACTTAATGTACATGCTCTCTTGATATGTATTGGATGAAGTTACCGTATAATGGGCTAATTTGATCACTTAGTTTGGACCTAGCACTTATGTCTGTGCCAATCTGTTGTCAGTGATATTTATATGATTCTAGGTTATGTATTGAGCTTTTCTCAATGTGTTATGCATTTGGAAATTCTCTTCTCTTTACCCTAAGATGTCCTATGTGCATGATATCTATGCCTACCGCATGTACAATTATTAACACACTACAATTATGACAACTTTCAGTGCCGATTGTTCTTGGTCTTTCTTTCTTGGTTGCTCGCACTTGTTTGTTGGCATACTATTGTAGCTTATTACATCAACCTATAATTTTAGATTTACGCATTCTATCTGAGGACAGTCACTTGGATTTGATAGTTATTTTATTACAGTTTATGTATAGCTCACCATTTTGGCAGTTCCTCTTGCTTAGCCCTTGATTTGGCTATGATTTTGGCGCTATTTTGTTGTCATTTCTAGCCACCTATTTGTCTTGGATTGTGCTTTCATTTACTCCATTATGGCTGGTGGATCAAATGACATTGTTATCTTCAAACATTGACAATTGGATGGCAACTACAATTATTGAAAGACACAAATTTGGCAAGTTCTAATGCAAAAATTACAGATTAAGCCATTGAGGCACGAGGGTATTAAGCTTGAATGCATTAATGCAGAGGATTGGGATGAACTGGATGAGTTATGTAAATCTAAAACCATTTTGTCTCTCTCTAAGTAGGGCTACTATAATGTTGTCTCTGATAGACAGGCTGCCTGGCAATTATGGGATAAGATTCATAATGTTATGATAAGTAGAGCCCTACCTCTCATTTGTATGGCTGAAACAAATCATGAATCTCATATGGAGGGGACTTCTGTGCTTGCTCACTTAAATAAATTTCATTCTATTTTCAACCACTTGTCTACATAGAGGATTGAATTTAAGAACAACCTTCCTCCCTTATTCTTGTTGGTTACATTGCATGAGTCATGGAATACATTCCATACTCTTGTGTGTACAAATATACTGATGGGCTGAATGTGCAAGATATAAAGGGTGTGCTTTTGAATGAAGAAATTAATAGAAATAATGTAGATGCTTTCCGCACCTCTCATATGCTTTGACAGTCAAAGGCTATAATGGTAGGAGCAGTAATGATTATCATATGAGAGACTCTGAGAAGTCTCATTCTTAGTCACATGGACACTCTCACAGTAAGCCCCATGGCCATAAGTCTTCATTGACTTGTCACAATTGTGGAAAGCAAGGTCATATTCAACCACAATACCATAAAATGCATGGTGACAAGTGTAAGGAAAAGGAATAGGATAAAGTGCAAGAAAAGAATGATGATTGCATCATAGTCCCTAGCAAGTCCAGCATCAAGATTGAAAAGATTAATGTCGTGTAAATTGATTCTAATGATGACATACATCTTTACAGCTTCTTCTCTTGATGTTTCACAATTGATTGATTTCTCATCTACCTATGCTCAATGTTGGATGAGTTAAAACATGAATCCAGGACATGTCAATGTGAAAGCTATGGAGGTTGAAAAATGAAGACCAAACTCATGAAGACATAGACACAGACAAGATCAACTGTCACACAAGTGAATTAGGTTCCAAGATTGAGACTCGGACTCATAAACAAAATCTTATGTGTGGACAATGACACAAACACTTTAATAGAAAGAAAAGAGTACTATCATTGCATTGAAAAAAGGAAGCAAATACAATGCTTTATAGACCTCTGACTAGACAGCACTTTCCACCACTTTGCATATGCGATAAACAACGTGAGTCCACACTACTCCATACAAAGAGGCTAAGCTAGGTGTGATTGCCAACATCTCAACATCCCTCCTCAATCACAACCAGAAGTACAAAGCGTATAGAGGCTTTAGTGAGCACCACCTGCAAAGTGTGGACACACCACAAACATGGTAACACTAGAGGCTATCGCAAAAAATACCGTGTGGATACCACAAACATAGTGGACATCCAGAGGCTGTAACAAGGGCCTCACAAAGTGTATAGAAGGCTGTAGTACAATGCTACATGAGGAGTTTACAAGCTTATGTCAAAAGCATTTAGGCTAGGTATTACAAGGCTAAAAAAGTCTATCAGAATAAGAGTAAAAGGATTGATAAGGCTTGTCCTTCTCTTAGTGGTCTTCTTCTTCTTCTTCCTTTGCTCCATGATCTTCTTCTTCTTTAACAGCAACTAGATAGGCCTTTCGAGACCTCTTCCTGGCATGACAAAATTTCTCCGTGTGCCTAATCCTTTTGCGCAGAAGTCACATATCAGCAATTAGTTGATCTTTCTTACCCTTGTACCTGTTGCCAACATACAGCATTTGTTCATCTTTAGAGGTGCTTGGTTCTTCCTTGGATTTTATCTTCTTTTCTTCTTCATGCAAGGAAGCCTTAATGTCAACCAGTTTAGGGGTAGGCATGTTGATTAGTGTAGTTGAAACATTATTATAGTCAAGAGGTAAGCTTTTAAGAAAAACACTAATACAAATATCTTCATCCATCTTGAGATTAATCCCTGCAAGCTGAGTTAAAAAGAATTTCCATGTAGTTTAAATGAGTTACAAGGGATGTGCTAGATTTCACTTCTAGCCTGAAAATTTCTATTAGCAATCCATACTTAGATGACTTTGATTGTGCTCCAAATAATGTGTCTAATCTCTTACAAGTATCATTAGATGTTTCACAGTTATCCACATGGTGGATGTAACTGTCATCCAATTCCAGCTTAATGATAGCATGTGCCTTGTCATCATTCTTCTGCCAAGTAGCAACAAGGTCCACATCCCGAGGCTTCTTCTCTTTGCCATTGGTAATGGCCCAAAGACCCTTTTTCATCAAGATGAGCTTGATGCGGGTTTGCTAGATGTGAAACCCGACTCCCTTGAACCAAACAGTTGGAGAGTCTTTTCCCATGTTGGAGCAGCAAATCAACACCAAAATTCTCAAATTTAAGCAGCAGAAGAGTTGATTATGTCAAGAGACACAAGTGCTAAAAGCAATAGATGAGTGTCAATAGACACTGTGCTTGTATCTTTTTCTTTGAGTCTTCTAAATCTCAAAAATCCTTCAAGATCTTCCAAATCCAAATATTTCTCTCCTTGATTTGATGCTGGGTACTTCAGATTTAGTAGGCTGGTTGACTGGAACAATGAGAAACTTAAATGAAAAAAAGAGAGCTTGAAGTGAAATGGCTATGGTTGCCATAGTTAGGGTTTGGACGAGAGCCTGGTTTTTTTTGCTTACAGCAACTCATACAATGAGCCATTTTGCAAAATACTTGAGCTGAGAGTGGCTTAGGTAGTGCCCTTCCATTTTCCTATGGTTGTGGGAAGAATCGTTGAGCACATGCGCAACATTAATCGTACAACTGGCTGCTGATGAAATTTGCACTAGATCTGAGAAAAACTCCAATGTCAGTTACAGCGCACATGAATCTGGTCAATTTTTAGGACAGGAGGGAGTGCCTTGACATGGAGAAGTTATCCATAGAAAAAAGCTCAGGGAGATGTGCCTTGGTTGAAGAGATCTCAGCCCTTCAAGTCAGATAGGTATTGTAGGCTATGATAGTCATGAAGGAAAGAATGAGGATGGAGGTGAGAAATGAGCTCATTAGCTGCGAAGCTGAAAGAGCAGAGAAGGGAGCTAAGAGAGCAGTGAGGTGAGTCAAGGCCATGCTTGTCTGGGCTCTGATACCATGTTAAAACATGGACCTAGGACATGGCAATGTGGAAGCTATGGAGGTTGAAAAATGAAGACTAAACTCATGAAGACATAGACATAGACAAGACCAACTATCACATAAGTGAATTAGGTTCCAAGATTGAGACTTGGACTCATAAAGACAATCTTGTGTGTAGACAATGACACAGACACTTTACTAGAAAGAAAAGAGTATTATCGTTGCATTGAAAAAAGTAAGCAAGTACAATGCTTTATAGATCTCTGACTAGACAACACTTTCCACTACTCGGATAAACAACCTGAGCCCACACTGCTCCTCCATACAAAGAGGCTAGGCTAGGTGTGATTCCCAACTTCTCAACAAGATGATGGATTTAGGGACTTCATTTCATGTCACTTCTCGTTGAGAGTGATTCCACTCCTACCGCAACATAACAAGATCTATCAAATTGGGTAATGACTTAACATTGGATATTAATGGTATTGGAGGTGTCTAGCTATAATTTCTTTTAGGAAATATGTTTACTTTGCATGTATGCCATATTTCAACTTTGACTAAAAGGCAACTTTCAACTGGATAGTTGGATGATGCAAGTTATGTTGTATCTTTTGGTGATTTCTCATAGAAGCTTACATATGGGAATCTTGTTCTGGCATAAGGTGCCAAGTCTAGCACTCTTTATCCCTTACTTGTATCTGGTTCCATTGAGACCATGTTTACGCGCATGGGTAAGCCCCTAGCTCTTATTCATTCTAATGTTTGTGGTCATATACCTTGCAAGTGGTTAGGTGGCACAAAGTATTTTGTTACTTTCATTGATGATTACTCACATAAGACTTGGACATACCCCATCAGTAAAAATCAACAATCTTGGCTATCTTTCAGCATTGGCTTGCTTTTGTTGGAAACCAATCTGGATATAGGCTAAAATGCCTACGATCTAACAATAGGTGTGAGCATGTATCTAAAGCCTTTGAGCAGTTTTGTAATGAGCAAGGTATTAAGCATCAATTGATCACCACGTATACCCCACCCTTGAATGGTATGGTTGAGCACATGAACATGACAATTCAAGCGTAAGTTCGTAGTATACTTAGCCAAGCAAGCTTACCACGACACTTTTGGGCTAACACAGTTACTATCACCATACATTTGATTAATTGCTCCCCATACAGTGCTCTTGACTATCATGTTGCAAAGGAGGTATGGTTTGAAGAAAGACCTCCATCATATGCTCATTTGTGTATCTTTGGTTGTGAGACTTTCTGCCATGTTTCCAAGGACAAGTACAATAAGCTAGATCCTAAGTCCATAAAATGCATCTTTCTCAATTATGGGAATGCATATGAGATGGGATATTGCCTATGGGATCCACAAACTCGAAAGGTCATTCACACACACAAGCAATATGAGCAATGTCATTGAGGTATGCAGGGTGATATTTCAAGAGAAGCCTCTTATTATTGTCCCGCTAGCTAGATAGCCTACAGCAATTGATACTCCAGTGGCCCAAGACCATGATGTTAGATAGAAGATACAGGTCCTACAACCTATTTTGTGACACTACGATATAGACATTGTCCTAATCGATTTGTACCCTCTATGAACGCTGTTACGGTGGCAAATGATGAGCCTCTTACCTATGATGAGACCATGCACAAAGGTGATAGTCACTCTTAGGAGAGGGCCATACAATCAAAGTATAACTGATTGCAAAAAAACATACTTGGGATTTGGTTTCTTTGTCTAGTAAAAAAACATGATTTGCCATGTAAATGGGTGTACAAGTTAAAAAGAATCCTTGGACACCCCAAGCTAGCCTATAAGGCCAGATTGGTTGCTAAGGGTTTTAAGTAAAAGCATGGTATTGACTTTGATGAAGTCTTCTCTCTTGAAGTCAAGATGACTACCCTATGCTTGATATTGGCTTTGATTACGATAGCTACATCTAGACCTCTCTTAGATGGATGTCAAGATGGCTTTCTTACATGGGAACTTGCATGATGAGATTTATATGCAACAGCTCAAGGGCTCAAGGAAAAAGCCAAGGAACACCTAATGTGCAAGTTGAGAATGGTACCATAAATTTTATACTTGCATGCATTCAGAGGGATATACCCACAGTGATATGAATCCATATTAATATAAGAAGAATGCCTATGATGGCAACCTTATGATTTCGGTACTCTACATCAATAATATGTTGATTGCCAAGAGCGCTTATGAAAAGTTGGAAACCTTGAAAGGTCAACTTAAGGACATGCTTTTAGGATGCGCATTGTGTGCAATTGCTCTTAGAGTCTCTTTTACTTATCTCATAAGAGTACATCCAAAAGGTTCTTTAGCGGTTTCATATGCAAAATGTTAAGCCTATTGGCTATTCTTTATATTCTCATATAAATATTAATCTTGCCAATTATTCATAATTTGATGAGCAAAAGGCCGAGATAGCCAAGATCCCTTATGCATCTACAATGGACAGTTTGATGCATGCCATGATAACCACTCATCCTAACATAGCATTTATAATGAGAGTTGTGACATGCTTTATGGCTACATCTAGCTAGTGACATTGAGATGTGCCATGAAGAATATCATGATGTACCTTAACGACACTGTAGATATGTGCATATATTATGGTAGTCAAGATTTTATAAGTCATAGAATACACTAATTTTGATTGTGCAAGACATATAAATAATAGAAAGTTCCTCTTGCTACATCTTTACCTTTGCTAGAGGTATTGTTTCTTGGTGTCCAAGATGCAAAAATGCACGGCCCTATTCACTACAAAGGTGTATGTTAGTCACACTGAGGCTTGCAAAAAGGCTCTTTGGTTAGGTTATCTAGTCATCACTGACCTTTGTATTATTGATATACTCTCTACACTGCATTCAAATTCTGAGTACTATTTAGTTGGCTAACAATCTGATCTTCCATATGAAAAAAAAGCACATTAAGACACATTACCACTTTATCTGAGAGATCGTTAAGAACAAGTCTGTTAAGCTTGCCATTATCTTCTAACCAAAATCCTATAAATTTGCTCACAAAAGGTCTCTCGATGGAGCATTTTACCTTCCTTAAGATGCGAGTGCACATTGAATGAGATGTTTTTTCTCATCCTTTTTTACTTTATATGCATTTATAAATTCGCTTTTTTCTCATTTTCTTTTCGTTAAAGACACATTTATCTTAAGTGAAAGGTTGTTTTAGATAGACACATGTGCCTAACCACCCGTGTATTCAATAAATATATACATATCCACTACAACTAGCAGTTGCCAATCATTGTTACTTCATTATTTATTCTTTTAGTGATATTTGAATAAGAAAAGACCGATCACACATTGTGACTGTTGGAGTTCTCACATCTTGTATCTCTTGCTCCTGCTCTCTTGCTTCTTTCACCATAGCTCTTGCTTTCACTCATGTATATCCACTCGAGGCTTCTCCCTTCAAAGAGAGAGAGAGCCATAAAAATAATTTTTCAAAGAAATAATTCTTTTATAAAAATAATTTTAATGAAAAAAAATTGCATTAAAATATTTTAATTAAAGAGAATAAAAAATAAAATTTGACAAGAAAAAAAGATACCTATTTTTAATACTTATCAATGAGAAAGAAAAGACATAAATATATTAACTAGATAGTTATATCATGATATTTATGTTGTGTGAGACATACTAGAGAGACTTTGCAAATGAACTATATTCAAGTACCTAAACATAATAACTTTTAAGTTCAATTTTATATAAGTAACCAAGGAATTTAACCACAAGTTAGTGTAGAGTACTAAAATGATAAATATTATTAAATAGATAAGTCTACTTAATAGAATGTATATAATAAGCTTATCATGTTTTAATTTTAAATTTACTTTATTTTTTAGTTGCATTTCTTCAAATCAGTATAGTTTAAGCATGTATGAGAGAGAAAGAGAGAGGATATTGAGAAAGTGTATATAGCTAGAAGAGAGTATTGACCTAAACCTCGTGAATAATATCAAAATGAACATAAAGCTCATGAATTACATTGAACAAGGGGTGCACTGCCACATGCAAGAGCATTGCCCTTCTTAAACTCTTCTTTCTCAAAAAGAAAGATATCTACATATTTCAAGGCCAAGTGAACCACTTAATTAAAGTTAACATTGGGTAATCTTTTTGAGACCTACACCACCTTGTCACTGTATAAGCATAGGCCCTAAAGAGTAACGCTAGCAAAGGAAACCTAAGTAGTCTTAATCCTAAAATACTAACTAAATATCAGTGCATCAACATCTAGAGTCTAATCATCATTAATGTTACAGACTTCAGCTCAATAAGGGGTATGTTGTGTCCTTGTTTTACTTCTTAGGCAAGACTTAAAACTTAGCTTTTCAAATAAAGCCTCTCCTAAGCCTATCCAAGTTAAGAATAATTGTAACAAAATCTATGTGCTCCAAACCAATAACTATCTAGCAAATCCTTTCTCTAACTCTAGCAAAACAACATAAGATATCTCATAAGTATATATTAACATATATTATAAATATATACCTTTGAAATTATTAGTGATGATTGGTATCTACTTTCACAAACATATTTTTCAACTTTACAAAGTTTCAAACCCTAATATGACATTCAAACAAACAAATCAATATGTAAATATGAGCCACAAAAACCATCCTTGAGATCTCTTATGAAAATAGTAGAAAAATTATACAAGAAAAAAACCAACTAAGCAAAATCACTAGAATTAAGAAGCATGACCATTTCAAGAATAAGGGAAAATAATAATACCATCACTTCATGTCTTGACCCTCTTCTCATATTACAAAATTCCTCAATAAGTTCTCTTAACATTAGTAACCACTAGCCCAAAAACCAAGAGTACCATAACCATCAATGTTTATTAATTGTTAAAGTCAACCATCCATAGCCTCCTCATAGTTATCATATTGGGCAACATCTTAATTAACTCCATCTACATCTAGAATATCATAGATAGCCCATTCCTTATTAACATGCTCATGATGTTTGTGATGAGATTCTAGCAAAGGACATTTTTCTCGACATTGTCACTAAGGCATTAGTGAATCAATTACTACAGGGGTTCCACGTATCATAAGTGAATCATTTAAGAGAAAGCATTGATATCTAAACCCATCCCATGTATAGCACATTGATTTGACACCCCAATGTAGAAATCCATTATACTCATGGTAAGATAGCCATAGTTTAGAGAAGAAAATATTCCATTGTGGCAATTAAGTAATAAGTTTCAATCCAAGAGTGTATTTTTCCTACAAAAGAAATAAGTCTTAATGTGAAAAGCTTAGGTTCATGTACAACATACAAATTCTCACTATGGATTCACATATAAAGCCATCTTCTCGTTGCATTTCTCAGAGACAATACAAACCAATGCTTGTAAATGAAAAAGAACCATGTTCTTGGCATAATAAGAGTACAAAATGATGGTAACTAAAGAGGACATATTTTTGCAGTAGTTCTTAAAAAAGACCAAAACCAAACTATGATAATCATTCAATCCTTACAAGGTTCAAAAATTTATTGAGCCACAACTCTCCATACAACTTCGATCCTCCCCATCCTAGAGAAAAATATGCACTGCAATATAATTTCTTACACTCTTCTTGTTAATGCAAACATTTCTAGGTGCTTCCTAAGGGTTTCTAGAGGAATGCAAGGTAGTCCATCACAACTACTTACATACATCTACATCACATACCTACTAGATCTAGGTTCCTCCAACTTCGCATGCTTCGACTTGTCGAAAGCCTCCTTACATGGTCTTTGAGGAGAACTATAGTTTTCGCATGGTCCGATTGAAATGGACTAAGGAGAGGTCAAGGTCTCCTTTGGTGATTTCTTGAACCCCTTCCACTACACTCCCAAGTCTTGGAGCAAATATATTTTTATGCAAACTAGATAATCAATTCGAAGGGTCCATAGAAATCCATTTGGCCTTTTTAATGGGATGTTGAGTACCTATCTACAATCCTCACAAGATAGCAAGCATGCTTCGACTTGTCTAAAGCCTCCTTTCATGGTCCTTTGAGAACCATAGTTTTCGCATGGTCCGATTGTAGTGGACTAAGGAGAGGTCAAGGTCTCCTTTGGTAACTCCTTGGACCCCTTCCACTTCACTCCCAAGGCTTGGTGCAAAGACATTTTTATGAGAGCTAGATAATCGATTAAAAGGGTTCAGAGAAATCCATTTGGCCTTTTCAATGAGATGTGGAGTATCTATCTACAATCCTCACAAGATAGCACAACTCTCTGAGAGCCGAAATCCGCACAAGGGCTATCTATTGCACCCACTCAATTTACTTCCATATCATGTCTGCCCTTTTGCTTCTGCACCGCATGTAACCCTCCATCAAGCCACTCATGCAACAAGTACAAATGAATCCTTATCTCCGGCATACCAAATTTTTTCAACAACCATAAAATGATCTTGCCAACACTTCCAATACATGCTCTAGCCTCATCCTCAACCATGAGATATACGTAAGAGTGATAGAGAGCTTTTGAGAATGCGCAACACCAAATATGTTGAGAAATTGCTAACAATATTCCTCCTCCAACTCCTAGCTCTCAACAACTACATTCATTTCCCTCTTAATCACCTTTACCGTATTTGACAATTTCCCAAAACTTTTGTCCATGTTTTACTCATCCATGTATATGAGTTATTATTAGTTGATCCCACAACTTCAATGTATTTGTATCCAATTTGTCAAAAATGAGATGTCCTTTATGTTCATCACATCAACAATTGCAAGTTTGACCCACTTTCAAGCTAACAAAAGATGATGCCTACATTGTCAATACTATCCCACTTGACTTGCTACATGTTATCATATAAATTGCTGTATTAAGACTAGTTACAATAATTAAACCCCATCATCCAAATGTCATTAACACTTGTCCATCCCTAAAAAAAGATGCCCACAAATCACCTACATTACACCTATCGCCACAATATTGTTAAGCCCCAACAATAACCAAATATAAAGATTGCCACTGGAGTCATTTGCTTATCGTCTCTACATGTTATCCTTCCATAGAAAACTTGAGGTTGTCGACCATATGTCTTAAGCCATTGATTTCATCTACCTTTGGTAAAGCAAAAAAGATTCCCTATTACAACATCGCAAAATTTCAAATCAATCCAATTGCAATATTAACATTTTTACAAGAGACCCGCAAGTTCTTCACGAGTTAATACAACTCTTTAGGGTTTCATGAGATGCAAAAGCCTTTACCACTTCTATCTTAAGGAAAAATTGCCTTTAACTTGTGTTACTAAAATCGACCATCATCTCTCCTATCACAACAAAGCTCTTACACTAACTCAAGTAGTAGATAATAGCAAACCTCATGTCTTCCATCATATGTAGTTGATCCTTTACACTCACCCAAGTATTGACAAAGTACTCACCTTTCCTCCCTATAACTAGTCTACCTACACAAAACAAAGGTGCAACCATGTGAGATTCTAAAAGTTAGGACTCAAAAGCCATATTTGCATGCCATAACTTTAAAGGTCAAGAGAAAGATCGACCTTGCACTCAATATTTACAAGTGAACTCTTCAATCAAGAGTGCAAATATACAAACTAACCTTGACATGAGGTGAGAGTAACCATCATGTGTCTCTCACAACCTAGGCATGCACAGTTCGATTCTACAATTTGGCTCAAGGCAAGGATACACACAATACTACATAACAACACAATTATGAGCCCCCCACATACAATTCTCCATTTTCTCTCAATATCTTCATCTAATATGATGATAGTTATATTCTATCTTTCAACCTTCCAATACCGAGTGTATGTTGACATATACATCATAAAGCTATGTTCTCCCAAGCACTATTTTTCCTACAAGGTATAACACTTGAGCAAACATTGAAGATTAGCTATGCCCTTACCACATCCAACCCAAAAGAAGGTTAGAGAACAAAAAGGAAACCCCTAAAAGAGGGACAAAGATAAAGATAGAGATGGACACACACACACACACACACACACACACACACACACACACACACACACACAGTTCTAAAATAAACTCTTCCTTCACAAAAAGCAAGATATCCACATATTTCAAGGCTAAGTAGACTGCTCAATTGAAGTTAATAATAGATGATTTTGTTAGGACGTACACCACCTTCTCTCACCATTGTTTAACATATCCTATAGGACAACATTAACAAAATCATATACTTAGCCAACAAAGAGTTTTGCATCTCTTAACCATCACTTTTTGCACTTGCCAAAATTGACATATTTATCAAATTTATGAATGATAGATGTATAGTTAATGTAATTTACCACCTAATTAACAATGCTATACATTTTCTCTTAACAAGATGGCTAATCTCAAAAGCTTGATTATGACTTCATTTTTCTTTCTCCAACCATTTCATGTTATGGCTTCTCCATTTCATGTTATGGCTTCTCTTTCATTCTTTAAATGTAACTGCTGTATTACAATTAGAAGTGTTTACATCACGCCAAAAGGGGATCACATAGCTCTCTTACACATTCTAAAGACCATCCTAAGGGTGAAGCCATTTTTGCCATGATGGCTTAATCTCTTCTCAACTTCAACAACAAGATGGCTAATCCCAAAAGCTTGATTATGACTTCATTTTTCTTTCTCCAACCATTTCATGTTATGGCTTCTCTTTCATTCTTTAAATGTAACTGTTGTATTACAATTAGAAGTGTTTACATCACGCCAAAAGGGGATCACATAGCTCTCTTGCACATTCTAAAGACCATCCTAAGGGTGAAGCCATTTTTGCCATGATGGCTATTACTCTTCAACTTTAACAATTTCGCAACAAAATTAACTGGGGTAAACCTAGACCTACAACATCTACTAAACACAATGCCATTTCTCCTTCCAAATTCTTTGGATTGCTTAAAAGATTTCAAACTCTCCACAACTCTTCATTCAAATTAACTGTCAGACTCATGGATAAGCCTATTCCAAATACAATATCAAGCAATCCCAACATTTTCATAACTTTCGTAATCTAAATCCATAAGGGTCTCACTTCTTCTGAAGTCCACAACACATCTTCAATATCCTTCTCTTAAACAATACCAATAGAACACAAGAGAGGAGTCTACTCTTCAAAATACTCCTAGGCTCCAAGGATTTCCAACTCTCTTCAGTCTTCAAATCCATTCATTATTGGGTGTCTCAGTATCCTATCACATCTTAACTGTGCAATTAACCCCTTGGTTTTAACCTCACCAAGACTAGTGACCTTTAACACGCAAATCCAAAACATAACACCACCTCTCACATCATTTTTGTAGAGGATGGGAACCACATCCTTTCAAAAGGATTATCCAAGAGTTTTCTCTCCCCAATATCCTTAGTAGGTTGAGAACAAGACTAACTTTTTGTTAAGAACTCTCAAAGCCAACTCCCACATGGCTCCAACAGTCTTCAAGTTGAACCCATGCTTCAAAATGACACATCTACTTTTGTCACCAAAAAAGCATAAGAATACGCTAGAAAGGTTTTCCATCCAAGACCAAATATGCCTTTCAAAGAAGCTAGAAAACAAAACAAAAATATCATCATAGGGGCAAAAACCTTCCAGATTTAATTCATGGCTTCTCTTTCAAACAAAACAAAAACCATCATAGGGGTAAAAACCTTCCAGATTTAAGTAAAATCAAACTCTCCATCTTCGCTAGAAGAGGGGGGCTTTCCTGGTGGTCGTAGCTCAGCAGGGTCACTTCTCTCTTCTATTGTGTTAATGCCCTTTAAGCCTTCACATGTATGAATACCCTATCATCAAGCATTTGCTCTATTGTTAAGGGGAAGGAGTTTTCCTAGAGTGAACACTTTCATACTTTCCTTCAAGCAACAAGTAAATATTCCAATGCAGACTAGTCCTTACTCTTTGAAGTCTCTTTCTTCTTGGTCTAACTTGCCTAAAATGTTTGGTCTCAAAGCTTAAAAATAAAACAAACAAAAGCAAAATGAACACAACCTGAATCATGATGAAGATCATTTTCAGCTTATGGAGGGCATTGAGGTTATGGACTGCACTCTACACATTGAGCACTATTTCTTCACACCACTCAAAAAATTGACATACTTTCATTGCGAAGATGCCATTCCAATGTGAATGTATACCCACAAATCACATATTATTGCAACATTAATGCTATTGGTACTGCTCATCCTATAAATTTCATAATTATGAATGAAATTTGGTCTGCAAACGTCAATTTCCCTCCATTTCGCCTTGGAAGTGTGCCTCACCCATCTCTGTGATAAATATAAGCACTCACGTAGTTGATGAACTAATGCATAAACTTCAGAGGATAGCAAGGTGCTTGGGACAATATATTTTTCAAGCACCATCTGTTCCGGAATATCAGTCCTTGAAGAGCAAAAGACTCCATGATTTAGAAATCACACAACCAATAGTAGTTATTAGAAGTCCCACTGCCACACTCAATCTACAGTACAGCACTTTATTAACACAACACACAGCCAGATTTAGGGTAAAATCCAGCTGCCTTTTTCTATTTGGGACCTACCTCACTTTTCCAATTACTTGAGCTGGCAGCTATTCAAAGCAAGTAGATAGCAGCATTTTTCCCAACTGTTATTTCAGACAGTATGCTTTTTCAGACAGCCCTTTACATACCTGAAGAGGAATGTCCACAAGAAGCCCAAGTGCCATTTGAGAACCAAGCTTGCACAATCATCCGATAAACTTGTGAGCTGACCATTCATTGGTGAACCCACTTTGATAACCAAGCTTGCACAATCATCCAATAAACTTGTGAGCTGACTATTCATTGATGAGTCCAGATCCAGAAAATCCAGTCAGCAATTTATCCCTCACAAGAGTACGATCCACTTTTACCAGCAATCTTGCGGGCTAAGCTTGCAAGCAAGCTTATCATTCACTGGTGAGCCCAGATTCATTGATGAGTCTAGATCCAGAACACCCAGTCAGCAATTTATCCAATATTCATCTCAGAAGAGTACGGTCCACATTTACCAGCAATCTCACAAGCTACCTTACACTCACTTCAAACTTCCCAAGACAGCTACTTTTCACAGAAACCCTTGCTGCCAACTATTTTATGACATTTATCTCAAGCCATTTTATTTGTAAGGTACAATTCTAAAGATCTACTTTTAAACTCCTTGGAGGAGGAGTCAGGTTTCACTGACTTTCATCTCAGACCAGGCTATCAGACCAGGCTATCTCAGATGTTTCATTGTGGGCAAGCTCAGATTCAAAAGATCTTTTCTAAATATTCCAACAAAAAGTCCATGAGACTCGGTGTCACTCATCTCAAGCCAGGCTCTCATCCAGACTTCACAGATTCATCCAGCAATCTCACAGGCTTTTCTTACATTCAATAATAAAGCCTTCCAAGAAGGCTACTTTTAGCACAGCCCATTTGCTGCAGAGTATCTAAATAAGCTTGTGCACATTGCTAAAAGATAACTGGATTGATTGTTGACTTTCACAACACGCGTCCACATAAGTCAACCAACAAATCTGAAGTGAGTGTTACAAAAAATCAGCCCTCCATTTGAGGTATCCATAGATTCACAAGTTGCAAAGACTCAAAAAAGTAATGGCACCTAGGGCCTTTAGAAGAGTTCATATCACTTCTGGAAGCAGCCTTACATTTCAGGCCCCCCTACATACTCTACTTTTGCAACTTCCCAGTTAGTCAGAAGCAATGAACACTGACAGATTGATTAACACTGAACAGGATTGATTTATAACTTTCATCACACACATCCACTTAGTCAACCATATGATCTGCTACAGCTTAGGCAGTGATGGTACCTAAAGTATTTAGAATAACAAGCCTTCTATTGCCCCACCTCTAAATTCCTTGAAAATCCAAGAATTTTTTGGGAAATTTCTATGGAATCTAACATAGAGCAGCAACACCTTACTTACCATCCTATGCGCACCTGTTTCCCTAAACATGAAACTGCAGAACAGCATGTGTAGGGTTCAAGACCTGAAATTGTGAGATCTGCCTTAAATTCACTCATTTCAGCAAAGCTCCAAGCCATATAAATTCCTTGAAAACCCAAAAAAAAAAAAAAGGGAAATTTCAACGGTATCCCAACATAAAGCAGTAACACCTTGCTTACCTGGGAAATTTCAATGGTATCCCAACATTAAGCAGTAACACCTTGCTTACCATACTACACACCTGCTTACAAAAGCAATATATTTCCAAAAGCCCTCTGTTTTCTGGTGTCAAATCATTGGCCCCAATTCCTACCACTTCCCCTGGTCATGAAACAGCAGAACAGCATGTCTAAAGTTCACAACCTGAAATTGTATGGTATGCCTTAAAGCATCTTGGGATTTACAAAAGCCTTCCGTTTTTACCACACTAACATATTTCCAAAAGCCTTCTGTTTCTGGTGTCAAATCACTGGCCCCAATTCTATTGCCTTAGGATTGTTCCTACCACAAAAAACCAAGCGCTCTCTCTCTCTCTCTCTCTCTCTCTCTCTCTCTCTCTCTCTCTCTCTCTCTCTCTCTTGGATTCATTAAGAATTTACACTCATTTCTCACTGCCACCAATAACATCATAAAGGCAGCATTGCAATCCATGCACATGGATCCTGTAATATGGAATCTCGATGGCTCTCTCTCTCTCTCTCTCTCTCTCTCTCTCTCTCTCTCTCTCTCTCTCTCTCATTCATTAAGAATTTACGCTCATTTCTCACTGCCACCAATAACATCATAAAGGCAGCACTGCAGTCCATTCACATGGATCCTGTAATGTGGAATCTCCATGGCTCTCTCCCCCTAACCCTCACACACAACAAAACAGTACCACACACTAGTTATACTTAGCCATTAACAATACTCAGCTGTGTGTGTGTGTGTGTGACTCTCTCTCTCTCTCTCTCTCTCTCTCTCTCTCTCTGAAACAAGATGAAGTTTGAATTAATGAAATGAATATCGACAAAAGGCCTTCTGGCCAACCAAGAACACTCAAAGATAGGAGGTCTTCTGGCCAACCGAGCACTCAAAGAGGTGGCACACACACATGGAGCTAAACGGCTACAAAAACACATGGCTACTAGAATAGAATGAGGGGATCGTGAAGCGACGCATAGCCACCAAGGTGGTGCGGATGATACCGGCCAAATTTATGGAAGTAATTTGCAATAATAACAACTCTTGAACATGACCCACATAATCACCAACACCTAGGCCAAATCAATAATAAAAGCATTGCATGTCTACCAGCAGTCCTAAAGACTGCCCCTCTTTTTTTTCCATAGCTACTCTCTCTCTCTCTCTCTCTCTCTCTCTCTCTCTCTCTCTCTCTCTCTCTCTCTCTCTCTCTCTCTCTCTCTCTCTCTCTCTCTCTCTCTCTCTCTCTATCTATCTATCTATCTATCTATCTATCTATCTATCTATATATATATATATATATATATATATATATATATGCACCTCTGCACTCCTAATGAAGCATTAAGGTGAATGCATTCCTCATAGTCCATAATACAGATGTGCCAACAACCCCAAAGCCATAAGAAATGAAAGAGCACTTTCATAATGGCCTGCATAGGATCCATGAACTTGGAATAGAGGAATGCATTCCTCATAGTCCATAATACAGATGTGCCAACAACCCCAAAGCCATAAGAAATGAAAGAGCACTTTCATAATGGCCTGCATAGGATCCATGAACTTGGAATAGACTGCCCCTCTTTTTTTTCCATAGCTACTCTCTCTCTCTCTCTCTCTCTCTCTCTCTCTCTCTCTCTCTCTCTCTCTCTCTCTCTCTCTCTCTCTCTCTCTCTCTATCTATCTATCTATCTATCTATCTATCTATCTATCTATCTATCTATCTATATATATATATATATATATATATATATATATATATATATATATATATATATATATATATATATATATATATATATATATATATATATGCACCTCTGCACTCCTAATGAAGCATTAAGGTGAATGCATTCCTCATAGTCCATAATACAGATGTGCCAACAACCCCAAAGCCATAAGAAATGAAAGAGCACTTTCATAATGGCCTGCATAGGATCCATGAACTTGGAATAGAGGAATATCTGGCCCAAACATATAAAAGCCATGCATAGCTAAACAGAGGAATATCTGGCCCAAACATATAAAAGCCATGCATAGCTAAACAGATGAAAGCAAACCACCAAATGGCTAGAAATAGTTTGTTACCATGGCTAAAAGTTAGTGCCTATACCATCAGACACAAAGCGATTGGAGTATAGTCCAAATAGCCAAATGTCCCAACGTTACCAACATGATTGTCAAATTCCAAAGGCAAAATGGGATACCAGAATTTCTAATATGCAAAATGACAAAGTCAGATACCAGAATTTCTAGTATGCAAGATGTGCCAAAGCGTAATCTTCCCAAGACCCATGCTTGATTGTCGCACGTCCTGACCTTGCCAACATGATTGTCAATTCCAAAGGCAAAGTCAGATACCAAAATTTCTAGTTGTAAGATGTGCCAAAGCACAGTCCTTCCCAAGACCCATGCTTGATTAGTTTGCAGGATGCACCAAAGCACAATCCAATAGAAGAAATGAAACAAATAAGAATATTGCACTTGCAATGTTCAGCCAAAGAGAATCTGCCAAGACCCCAACTTGGTCGGTAGCTCTTTACAGCTTCATAGAAGTCCTTACATGATTGTCAATTCCAAAGGCAAAGTCAGATACCAAAATTTCTAGTTGTAAGATGTGCCAAAGCACAGTCCTTCCCAAGACCCATGCTTGATTAGTTTGCAGGATGCACCAAAGCACAATCCAATAGAAGAAATGAAACAAATAAGAATATTGCACTTGCAATGTTCAGCCAAAGAGAATCTGCCAAGACCCCAACTTGGTCGGTAGCTCTTTACAGCTTCATAGAAGTCCTTACACCCTGTGGAAGGAAGTTCCACCTATCTAGCAATCAACCAAGACAGAAAGAACATTGCAATTCCCATGCTGCAATTTCCATACTGCAATTTCTATGCATGTGTAGTAGAACAGATGCAAAAGCCACATCTTGCTTCAACACACCGTGTCCACCATTGAAGTCTGGACTCTAAGGCAAACCTCCAAAGACCCCTACTTGGTTGGTAGTCCTTTACAGCTTTCATTGAAGTCCTTACACCCTGGGGAAGGAAACATCTTGCTTCATCACACCGTATCCACCATTGAAAGTCTGGACTATAAAGCAAACTTCCCAAGACCCCTACTTGGTCGGTAGTCCTTTACAGCTTCATTGAAGTCCTTACACCCTGGGGAAGGACACCC
Organism: Lygodium microphyllum; assembly: GCF_053477565.2. Classification (NCBI taxonomy): domain Eukaryota; kingdom Viridiplantae; phylum Streptophyta; class Polypodiopsida; order Schizaeales; family Lygodiaceae; genus Lygodium; species Lygodium microphyllum. The sequence goes on from NC_141156.1 coordinate 77,593,509, forward strand.
TGGGGAAGGAAACATCTTGCTTCATCACACCGCATCCACCATTGAAGTCTGGACTCTAAAGCAAACTTCCCAAGACCCCTACTTGGTTGGTAGTCCTTTACAGCTTTCATTGAAGTCCTTACACCCCCTGGAGAAGGAAACATCTTGCTTCATCAAACCGTGTCCACCATTGAAGTCTGGACTCTAAAGCAAACTTCCCAAGACCCCTACTTGGTCAGTAGTCCTTTACAGCTTCATTGAAGTCCTTACACCCTGGGGAAGGACACCCCGGGGAAGGAAACATATTGCTTCATCACACTGTGTCCACCATTTAAGCCTGGACTCTAAAGCAAACTTCCCAAGACCCCTACTTGGTTGGTAGTCCTTTACAGCTTCATTGAAGTCCTTACACCTGGGGAAGGAAGTCTAGCAATCAACCAAGACACAAAGAACATTGCAATTCCCATGTTGCAACACAACATGTCTTCCAACAAGAAGGCCTTCAATACTAAGGCTCAATCAAAAACATAGTCTTGATTCAAGTTATTCAACTTCCACTAGTTCAAGCCATGAAAAATTGTATTGCAATTGCCGCACATGTGAAGTAGAAAAGACGCAAAAGCCACATCTTGCTTCACCACACCATGTCCACCAACAGGCCTTCAATAAGAAGGCTCAAAGCAAAAGCATAGCCTTGATTCAAGGTATTCGACTTCCCCCAGTTTAAGCCATGAAAAATTGTTTTTGTATCACTTCTACCACATTAATTGTGAGAAGATAAGTGCAACACCCCAAAGCTGTGCTACTTGCAACAAATCTAAAATCTCATACTCCAGCACGAACCAAATGCACAAAGATTTTGACTTTACAAAAGCACATACAAGTATATCTCTGCAAAGACAAGAGGTCACAAACGCACAAGAGATCACAAAATGCACAGATCCATAATCTCATATTTTGGCCACTACAAGCCAATTTGCACAAGGGTTTTTAGTTTACAAGAGTACAATCAACTAGTTAACAAGAGCACATACAACTACCATGGCAAAGACGAGGTTACAAAATGCACAGGAATATTGAGTTCATAAAAGCATTCACTATACAAATGTTGCAGCATGTGAAAATTTGCATTTTGTAACACATTTTGTTGCAACAGAAAGTAGAGAGTTTGGGGGATAAAACACAACACTGGAAAAGAACTTTAAAAATCAGTACCCAGTTAGATTTTGAGCTCTAAACCATTTGACTTCAAGATTGACTGCAGGAAGTTACATAAAGGGACATGTAGATGCAACAAAGCCTTGGACAGAATGTCTTATGAAAGGCTTCACATTCACAGGCAACACAGCGTCTCACACTTCACAAAACAAGAAAAACATGAGGGGCATCATGCAAACTTGATAAATTCAAATTGCCAAAACAAAAAGAGGGCAAAACAGACTTGTCACCTGTCCAGGGAGCAAAGGTCAGATTTAGAGCTCTAAACCATTGAGTAGGTTCGACTGCAGGAAGTCACATAAAGTGACATGCAGGAGCAACAAAACCTTGAAAGGAATCTTATGAAAGACTTCAGAGGCAACACTGCATTTCACACTCCATAAAACAAGAAAAACATAATAGGCTAATCTTAGACAATTTATCATGCACACTTGATAAGTTCAAATTACCAGAGTGAGGACAAAACAGAATTATCACCTATCCAGGGAGCAAAGGTCAGATGACTAGCTATAAAATACATTGCATCTCAAGGGTATGCAAAAGCAGTGATCCAGAGCATTGTGCAGCACAACACACTTATACAATGACCGACATACTTGACCCTTGCTTGGAGGCCACATGCACACAAAAGAAAGTCACCCCAGAGTAACCAACTGACAAAACCGAAAACTTAATAACTTAAACTAAGACCAACTCTCGAGTGATAATTCGACAGAGCAGTAATGCAACGAGACAGAAACTTCTAAATGGCTAGACACCTTCAAACAAAACAAGGCATCTTTTAAAAATCATTACTTCAATTCAGGGCCTAAATATTAACAGCTTCACGACAAAATATTGCAGTGTAATAACTCACACTTTGACAAAAGCTTGAGAGAGAATTTTGAAGTGCAGATGTGATAGTAACACTGATAGGCTGTACATTCCAATTCACATACTGTAGATTCTTATCAATAAAGTTGAAACACGACAGGCTAGGATAAATTAAATATCTCATGGCAAACTAGAAAGATAGCTCATTTATGTACTTGTGAAGCATATATATATTTTTGCACTTGCTATGCCTTCAAAGTGAGTATAGGCAACGTTGAAAAGTCACAGTAGCCTCCTCATCCATGTACACATCAAGCAAGCTTCCCTGAAGCACGTTTTCTAAAATAACTTTGACCCAAAACCTAATCGTACTGTAATCCTAGGCAGGTTACACAGCAAACATCGTATCGGAAACTTTGTCTAGATGCTCAAAAGCATCCAGAATCTTGCTGTGCTCACTGATGCATGAACATTCCATCCAATAGTGTCCAAGTTGCATCCACACTCCGATCCCACAGCATCTGCGTGACTCAAAAATGCTGCATAAACACATCAACATGTTTCCTCGACCGCTGCATAAACATGTGGAGACGTTACTTATGATGTACTTCACTGCAGCGTCACCCAAAGTAAAATTGTCGCTAGTTCCGAGCACGATATACGTTTACCGTATGTACCATCGAAATAAAAATCTAAAGTGCTGCAACCCTCACGTAAATAACCGGAACATATACGACACGCATAACAGGAACTGCCAAAATATAAACTAGGCTTTCCCAGCCTCACCTCAACTCACGTGAACGAACGAACGCTCAACGACGAAATGGGCGATTGCGAAAAGGATCCTCACGGTCTCGACCTCCACGAAAATCATCCCTACCCGCACGAGGGCCAGGATAGCGAGCAAACTGCAAGCGTAATGTCTCTGAATTTGGGTTTGCATCATCAAACTTATATCCTGAAAAAACGATGGCAGTTCAGCCAAAACTGCCTAGAGCTACTGGAATAGGACATGGATGGGCCTTTGAGCCCATGAAACGTCACTTTTCTTTATTACCAAGTGAATAACGTTCAAAGTTTTGTTTGATATGAAAACCAGAAAAGGCAGCACAGTCCACGCAAGACTGACAGAAAAACCTTCATCATATGTACACATCAATAAGATAAGAAAGTGAAGCAGCATAGTATGACATCTTTTCAACCCATGTTAAAACAATGTCAACATACAAACATAAACAGGAATGAGAGTAAGAACGTGAGCAGATAAAGATTTACAATCATATTGTAATTAAACTAATTAATCTAGAGGGTATTGTAGCACTCCTATAATAAACCAGGCAAAGGGCTCCAAAGAACCCCCAAACTCTGCTGCAAACTTATGCTTTGACCCCTGAAGCTATCATTAAATACGTGTAGTACAGACCTACAGAACCATTGGGTGTCATCCCATGAGACATAATTCACCATACCGGAGTCCTCCATGCTTAGGACAGGTCAGAAACTCAAAAATGCATCTCCCCATAATGATTCAGTATCAAATGCATTATGGACCAAAGACTGCTGTAAACATGTGCTTTTGAGCCCTGAAGCCATCATTAAACAGGGGTAGGCATACATGCTTTAGCTCATTATCAAAGACTTGATTTTTGAGCCATAAAAGGTAGACTCACTGTTAGATGTGTCCTACAGACCATATTTGATTATTATCCCCAGGACCCATACTGAAACTACTGATCAAGGTGAAACATCCACAGCTGCCAACATCATTTGCTCAATAGCAAGGCAGCACATAACCTATGACAGGATTGAAGGCAAGTCGTGGCATTGAGAAATGTAGTCAAATGATAACAAAACTACTGACCAGTGTGCAAGAACCACACTTCCAAACATTATGTGCTTCATATTAGAACAGCAACATGTTTGAAATTGTGAGATAATGTGCTAGATATCAGAACAGCAACTGGCAGGATTTAGGCAAGTTGTGAGTTGAGATATGTTTTTTTTTTTAAGAGAGACAACACAGCAGACAATTGTAGCACATAGTACATCAAATACAGATAGCCTTATGCTAATCACACAAGATACTAACAGAAATAGGCAGACTTGGCAGGATTTTAAGGCAAGTTGTGGGTTATAATATACATTATAAAGAGGAACAATACAGCAGTAGGTATGCATAGCACATAATACATCAAATACAAAAACCCTTATGATGCCAATCACACAAGATTCTAATAGAAATAACCAGACTTCACAACCGAGATTACAGACCATAAAATACATGCTAGGCTGCAATGCAAATATACAATTGTTTTCTAAGCTGAAGGCAAAGCCAGAAGTTGATACATAAAGTAACGTCACATAACCTTGCAATGACTCCAGGGCTACAGCTGCGCATTTTTCATCCTCAAAATCCACGAAGCATAAGACAAGCTGGTCTCCGCCAGGCTGCATATACAATAAAGATCAAAGTGTCCGTAGTTCAGCATAGTTCCGCCATAATCCATACATTCACACATCTTTTCAAAGAAATGAAGAGGCCAGGAAGATTGCAACGAGACATGCATCATACATAAAATAATGGAAGTGTTTACTCTACTGTCACATTAAATTAGGGATTCAATATATGAATGAAAATGCAACTTATGCTCAGATTTGTTGAGCACTGATATACTATACATCAAGTAATTGACTGAGGCTGTACTATGAACAACAGATAGACTAGCTCTGATTTGCACGCACCATTTCAAAAGTCTACATACAGACTAGCACTGACTAAGCCCAGAAAAACATGAAAGAAACCAGAAATAGATTGTTCTAGCATGACTAGGCAAACAAAGTCCATAAATGTCGACCATATACAGCTAAAGGTTATTAACAATTTCATGCCACCACGTAACAAATATTTTAGACAAGTTATATTTAGGATGAAACATCATGAAACCACCACTACATACACAAGAAGCATATGGCACTTCCCATTACTGATTTGATACTATTCCAGTGAATAAGCTAGAGGGTTAAACTAACAAAGAGATTCGTATCATAGGGTAAAATGTACTTACACGTTTTGCTTCTTTGCGCACAAGACGCACTTCTTTGAATCCAACGAAAGGGCGAAATACATCTAGACAACAAGTCAAAGATAACACCATACAATGCCATACATTTAACTTAGAAGAGAGTAGTCAGAAGTCAAATTAATGCACTGAGCACAAAGGATACGAGCTGCTTCTCTGCGTGTGCAATCTGCAGGTAACCCTTCCACAAACAGTGTATTGGATGCTTCTGAAGGTAGCAGCCCAGCAGCTGTAGACCGTGGCACTTGACTATCTTGCCTTGTCAGAAAATCAGTTCTTCCACCACTCAGGGCAGGCTTCCCAATACCAGCGTCAAGTCCTAACATTCTTCCACCACCAATGCCATGGTCATCAAGGCCAGATAGGAGTCCTCCTGAGGCAGGTGCAGTCATGCCAAGGATAGAACCTGTACCTAACTCAGTACTTGTCAAGGCACTCGGTCCATAGGCCAGCTGCAAAGGATGGAACATATATGCAAATCACCTTTTTTCACAAAGGATTTGTAAATAGCAAGACCCAAGGCTCAAGGTCCAAAAATGTAGGGCTGAATGTAAGTTATAGCATACCCCATTCCTGTTAAGCTCAGGAATCGACCCATATGGTTCAAACTCTCTGTATGCCAGACGATCGCGCTCATCAAAGCGAGGATCTTCACGGGGATAATATGCTGGTCCACCAAGTTGCACATCTTGTGATTTTGAACCCAACAACCAGAAAATAATATCAATTACAACATGTCCATAGCAATCATAACTTACATGGAGTAAAATGACAAGCAATGCCAAGACTCATCTGGTGGAACGATCAGCCATGGATTTAGTATGTCAGTCTACAAGGGGGAATGTCCTGTGTGACCTTATCAAGCCTACTCCATGAGGGAAAGAATTGAAGCAGACAATAATATGCAGGGCTGTGAACTATTCACCTTTACTAATACTCAGTCTAAGCAATGATCGATACTCACGACAACATTGAAACCTCCCTTAGCAAGTCACCTCACAAATGATCCAACCCCACAAGATGCAAGCTCTTGACAGGATTAAAAAATGAAAACTGAGACTCTTGACAGGTTACACAACAGAGGCCTGTGTCTGCACTCTGCAAGAATAATAACTGTAATAGGGCATACAAACTAGGAGCTAAGCCGCAACTGCAGAACAAGAGGTGCAAATCAAGTCACCTCACAAACGATGCACTCTTGACAGGATAAACAGATAAAAACTGGGGCTCTAAACAGTTCGTGCAACATAGGCCTGTGTCTGCACTAAGGAAAATAAATAAATACAGCCATAAAATAGCATGGACATCCCAAACGTATACATCGGCAAGAAAATCATACTGGAAAAAATAGGCTATCAAACTGGGTGCAAACCCACAACCACGGAACAGGACAGCCTATTCAGAGCGTATTTATGAGTAAGAACAACATTAGACCTATCAACTACTGCAAGAAATAGCTACAAATTTAGGTCAGACATACTGCATCTATTCAGAATAGGCGCAGAGCTACGACCTTACAGCAGCACAGACATTCTGAACGTATCAGCCAAATACCGCACACAACAGTTGTAAATTGACAAAGACATCCTGGACGTATTTATTGGACTGGATATCGAAATTGGAGCAAAGACACAACCTTACAGCAGCACAGACGTTGTAGATGTATTTATAGACGCAGCATTCCGAACATATCTATCAGCAAGAGAATCGAATCATTTAAAATAGAGCCTACCAAACTCAGAGCGAAGGCGTTTGCCAGGCACCGCACCGGGGGCCATTCGGTCTGCAAAACGCCAGTAATCCGCCATAGCTAAGCTGAGTCAAGAACGAGGGGAAGACCTGGAGGGCAGAGGAGTGCTTGAGAAGCAAGCAAGCAAGCAGAGCAAGATTAGAACATAATTTGCAAGAGATTGAAAGAACCTGACTTACCGTTCGTGGTAGTACAGTGGCGGTGGCGATGGCAATAGAGGGACAGGTAGCAGAAGCGTTGCATAAAGATCTTTACGATTCGGTTTCTTTCTTTATAGGTTTGGCCTTCTTTGCATGCACCCTTGAACCTAACCACCTTCACTGGTTGGCCATTAACTCGGGTTGGGCCTCTCAAACCTAGCCGTTTGCCTGCCCGTCCCCCCACACCATTTGGGTTGAGGGTTTTTTGCATTGGTTGGTCAAGCACTTTCTATTTTCCTTATATTCTCACCACCATCAAACATTTTGCAATCAAGGCTGATTTCATATCAAGGCTCCGAACAAGAATCCTAATGGGATCAATGGTTAGGGCTCTCAAACCTTCCATACATTTTTGTTGAGAGTTGTTGGGTCAAGCACATTATTTTCCTTGTATTCTCACCATCAAAGTGATACTACAGCGAAGAGCTCCGAAGAATATGCCCATCAAGATTAATGGCTACTAAGATAAACAAGGATCCATATGTGGCGCACATGAGCAAGTACTCCCATTTGTGTTGTTTTTTAACACTTCTTTTGGAGCATGATTATTATGATGTAAAACAAATTCATGCTATTCACGGCGACATGTTGTGCAAGGTACCTATGTCTCATTTCAAATGTCATTCTGTTGTAAGATACCCATGACCAACTCTATCATACATGAATACCATTTTTCAGAGCATGGTTGGCACAGTTACATGATACAAATTTGGTTGGCATTGTAGGCACACAATATTTTGACGACATTAGCACTCTTTGCATTAATCTCAAACATTTCAATGCACAAAGGTTAAATGAGGACTTGAATGTTTTGCTTAGTGTGGAGGAGTCATTTTTACCTACTATTATCGCTATAAACAACTTTAGACCAGTAACCTTCTATACACAATCACTCTTTGAAGAGTTGCATGTCCTTATTGAGGGAGGTTTGATTAATTGATTTCTTGCTCGAGTTATGGCTCAAACTTTAGGGTCTCCATGCAATACCCTATGGGACTAGTTAGTGTTTACTTCTTAGGTGGTTTACCAACTAACTCGATTACAAATATGGAATGAGGCTTCAAAAGTGACTCAATCGTACCCACCACTAAGTTTGCAATCATCCAATGAAGCAGGCCTAGGATGATAGTTTGTTTGGCATTTCCATTTCCACCTATAGATTTTGTGTAAGTGCGGAGTGAAAGAAGTACCCTTTGATCTATTTTAAGCTCCAACATCTTGCATGTGCAAAGCTACCAAACTAGCAACAAATCTTCTTATTTATCAAGGCACCTCCTAAAGAAGATAGAATAGTTGAACTTTAACCTTGAAGCATATTGAAGAAGTTGAATTAGCATGATGTCTCACCTTGGACGTAGTTGCAAGTTTCTCCCTCCCTTTTAGTTGTCCCTCGATAGCACAAGTGTTGCTTGCAAAAATTGAAGAAGAGCATATAACAATGGGAAGCAACACGTTATCTATGCCATTGTGCAAGGCCCATGTCCTCTACATCCAAAATCATCATTTCCCTTGCATCACATTTATTTGAAGGAATTGTCAAAAGCAATTAGGCATGTTTGGCCTCATTAAACTTATGATTCCATGTTGATGAAGATAACAAATTGAGATGATGGGTAGCAATATTGCCTTGTGAGGAACATCATGCTTATGATGAGAGTGATCTTGCCCATGGTTTGTGTTAAAGTGTTCATTGCTCCTATCTTTGTCTTGCTATTCCTTTGTTACATTTGTTGTTGTTGATATTACTTTGCATCATGATGATATTGATGCGGGTGATTAGGTTGATTGTTGGGAAGGATGTTGATCAATAGGTATTGGTTGTTGTTTTTCTTTCCCATATTTGCCTTTGAGTCTTGACTTGTCTTCAAACTATGGAAAAAATGTTAACTTCTAGCAAAGTCTTAGCATGTAGCTTTTAAAATACAATGTGCAAATTGTGGAGACTTTGGAATTTGCACACCTTGTACATTGCTCATATGTTGTTGTTGATGCCAGGAGACATATTCCACGGTGGATTCTAAACTTAGATGACCGGGGCTCATACATAAAGTGGATTCTTTGTGCGAGAAGTTGATGGGGACGCCTGTCCTTTTCGGGCGTTTCATTAATTTAGTGTGTACATGGGTGATTCCATAGCGGGTGATTCCGCAAAATACATATTAAATTAATAAACGTTTATGAGTTTAGAGTGCGCACTCGTAATAAATTAAGGTTAGGATTTATTTCTAACCAGTTGATTTATTTATGTAGCTGAAGACTGCTAGGTATTCACTTTTGTCGGTTTAATTGTATTATTTTACTAACGATTGTGAATGCTTCAGTTGATGTGTAGAGATAGCAGCAGTGGCGGAGGAAAGCATTGGAGTCTAGCAAGTATTCGACCTATGGATTATATTTTGATAGGCTCCACACCTATATTTTGTCATGTCTATTGAGACATCGATTATTTATTATTATTTTGTATGCGCCTATGCACACGGATATGTTATTTCTATTTGGGCATTGAGATTGGGCGTGCCAGACTCCATGGGCACCGTCCATTAGCTTTATTTCCTAATTTTGTAGAAAGCAAACTCAAAAGCTAAAAGCTTGTCATATTTTTGTAAATTGGGCTATTATTGAGCATGAAGATGGAAATATACATAAAATACATGCTTTATGAAGCGCTCACACAAGGCATGGGGGGAGATTGAACCCAATTGGTCTCTTGCTTCTTGTTGTCCATGCTTTTACATTGTTTTTTGTGCAAAAAGGTAGAGTTCATTGTTCTTGGGGACCTTCCGGGATTCACTACGTGAGCATACAGCGACAAATCTGCGCACCAGTGGTATCAGAGCGGAGCTGAGATCAAGAGCTTCCAATCGCTACCCATCTCGTGCGAAGGCGGAGCTCCTGGAACGATCGGGCTCTACAGTCAATCTCGTCGGGAATCGTCGATACAGGCAGACTTCTGGCGATCAAGAACCCCTGTTTCTACTCTCAGATCGCGAAGGACCAGGCTATACAGGCGGAGGACCACGCATTCATCTCCATCATCAAGTCATCAAAACAGAGAGATAAGCTTTCTTAATATCATAGTTAATTACTTCAAAAAGGCTTAAGACTAAGCTTAGAAGCTTTAAAGAAGCTTCAAAGCTTCAATTTTTCGCCGTGGTACAAGAGGAGGTGTCCGCGTTTTTCGCCGTGAAGAAAAAACGCCCCCCCCCCCCCCCACGATTCGCGCCATTGCTGCCCATTAACCCCCCCTTATTAAGCTTAAGCTATTAAGCTTAAAACACTAAGCTTTCTGCAAGTCAGACAAGACAATCAAGTTCATAAACTCCGGGTCTTGCGCTTCTGAAGTCAAGTCCTAGAAGTCGACTGTAATCAAGTTCTGCAAGTTCACTAAGTTCTGCAAGTCTGCAACTCTATAAGTCGGCTAAGTCTGCAACTCTGCAAGTCAGACTAGTCAACTGGAGTCAGAACTGACTAGTGCTCAAAACTCCTATAAGGGTTGTTCATGCAAAAACTCTGAACTGCAAAGTTGTTCGTGGCAAAGTATTCTACCTATCCGCAGGTCCGCTGAAGTATTTTCAGCATACGAAGAAGGAAATATCGCAGATTTTCTGAAAATTGAGAAAGAAATACCCAAAAACACATAGCCTTGTAACCCCGAATTTGAGCTATGCTCATCCCGCTAACCTGATTTTGAGTGAGAAAGGTCTTTTGAGTTTTACAGGATGACGGAACCACATATGGATGATCCTATGGCTGAAGACGACCTACCTGAGCCTACCATGAAACAAAAGGTGGATCTAATCATGCTGCAATTGGAAGAGGAACGAAGGGCTAGGCAAGCATTGCAAGCGCAATTGACAAAATTACAAAGAGCGTCTACCGACAAAGAAGAACCTCAAGCTGAAGATTTGATTCGACGTACCATCGACGCCACTCTTGAAGCTCAAACCATTCGCAAGGAATCAAAGATAAGTAAACGAAGTTTCAAATTTCGCACTTTCAATGGCATACGAGAAGGAAAGACTGTTTTATCATTCATTAGCCAGTTTGATGACTATTTCCATGAGGAAACCTATCCAGAAAAAGATAAAATCAAGTGTGTTACTAATCATGTGGTAGACAGAGCATCACTTTGGTGGACTGTAGTACGCAAGAGCATAGAATGTCCTGCTACTTGGAAAGATTTCAAGAAGAAGTTCATGCAGAATTTCCTTCCACCACAATTTTATGAGAAGGCTATCAAGCAATGGGATCTACTTCAACAACGGGATCGTGAGCCTATTCCACAGTATACAGAGCGTTTTTGGAATGCACTCCTACAACTACGCATGCTTGAAGACGTACCAGAGACGACACATAAGCGGAAGTATATGTCTGGACTTCTTGGACATTACTACGCTGAAGTGAACATGTTCAAGCCTGCTACCCTTGAAGACGCCATCTCACTAGCTCACGACACTGAAGATAAGTTACGCGGTAGAGACAGACGACCACAGCAATTCCAAGCCAATGGTAATTATGGATCTAAACAATTCAATTCCAATTTTAGAAGGTTTAATCCAGGTCGTTTCTCTTCACCATCTTTCCGCAAGAATTGGGCTAAACCACCTGCATTACCATCCAATGTCAATCCAAATCCTAAGCCTATTTCACAGCCAAATCCAAATGTACCCAGACTTCCAGCCATTGCAAATAATGTAACCAAAGCCAAGCCAATAGTATGCTATAAATGTCACCAGCCGGGACATCTCGCAGCAAATTGTCATTCAAAGAAGCCACCAGCACATATCAACTATCTTGGAGTCATGGACGAAGACGAGCATGAGGATATGCCTGATTTCACTGAAGATGAAGATGACACTACTACTACTTCCGACACTTTACCAGGTATGCCTACTCCACATTCATTATTGACTATGAAATGTTTGGTGCATGGAAAGGAAAAGACTATCTTGCATGATGACGGTAGTACTCATGATTTTATTTCAGCAAAATTGGTAAAGGAATTGAAATTACAAACTGTACCTACGCATTATCGCATAAAAGCTGCATTTTTAGGTACTAGGTATAATGATACACAAGAAGTGCAAGATTTAGAGATTCAAATTGGTTCATACATTGAAAGAAGAAATTTCTTAGTTGTTCCATTACAGTCGAGTGACATTATTTTAGGAATGCCTTGGCGACACCAGCATAATCTAGATATAGATTATTCCACACACACAATGAATATTAATTTTCAAGGAAAATCTATTACATTATATGGTATGCATGCATCTAATGTCTTTCCACTGCTTTCGCATACTCAAGCAAAACGTGCATTACGCAAGAGTACTAAATCATATCTCATTTGGGTGAATGAATTGCACGCAAAGGAAAATCATATGCACCCTAGGCATAAGGAATTTCTTGCATATTTTAAGGACTGTTTTGTAGAAGACCTACCACCAGGTTTACCTCCTTCACGTCCAGAAGACCATAAGATTGATTTGATCCCTGGCACACAACCACCTTGCAAAGCACCATATAGGCACAATCAGATAGAGCAAAAAGAAATCCAGAGCCAAGTTGAAGAATTACTAAATAGAGGTTTAATTCGACCTAGCAGTTCTCCATTCGGTGCACCTGTACTTTTAGTCAAGAAAAAGAATAATACCTATCGTATGTGTATTGACTACCGAGCTTTAAATAAGATCACTGTAAAGAATAGGTATCCTATACCTAGAGTTGATGACCTTATGGACAAACTGCAAGGATCTTCTACATTTAGTAAAATTGACCTTAAGTCTGGTTATCATCAGGTGAGGCTAGATAAATCTGACATATTTAAGACTGCATTCAGAACACAGTTTGGCCATTACGAATTCTTAGTCATGCCATTCGGATTGACTAATGCACCTGCCACTTTCAGTAGAATGATAAACTGTATCTTTTTGAAATATCAGCACTGTGTGATTGTTTTCTTTGATGATATTTTGGTGTTTAGTCAAAATGAGAAAGAGCATTATGAGCATTTGTCATTAGTTTTTCAGTTATTGAAAGAAAATCAATTGTTTGCAAATCCTGAAAAGAGTGAATTCTTTAAGACAAAAATTGAGTACTTAGGTCATATTGTATCATCTGAAGGAATTAAAGTTGATCCTAAGAAAATTGATGCAATATTGAATTGGCATGTTCCTAAAAATGTGCATGAGTTATGCTCATTCCTTGGTCTTCCTAGTTTCTATAGGAAGTTTGTACGTAATTTTTCATTACTTGCTTTACCATTAACCAAACTTCTCAAGAAAGGAATTGTTTATCAATGGACTAAAAATCAACAGAAATCCTTTGACTTACTGAAACATGCATTAACCAATGCCCTTGTTCTACAGTTGCCTAACTTTAATAGACCATTCTTTCTAGTTGTGACTGATGCTAGCGGATCAGGAATAGGAGCCGTACTAATGCAAGACAACCATCCAATAGCATATTCCAGTTGTAAGCTGAAACCTTCTGAGCTGAAATATTCCACCTATGACAAAGAACTATTAGCAGTAGTACAAGCATTAAGACAGTGGAAACACTACTTAATGGGTTCAGAATTCATGATAAAGACCGACCAGCAAAGCATTAGACTTTTACTTAGCCAACCCCAAATTTCTGACTTAGCCAACTCCAAATTTCTGACCGTCGTATCAAATGGGCTTCCTTTATTCAAAGTTTTCATCCTATCATTCAATATCAACCTAGGAAAGAAAATGTAGTTGCTGATGCATTGAGTAGAAGACATGCAATTCATAATATTTCTGTCATATCTTTTGATTCTTTGATTGCTATGAAAGATACATATCACCAGTATATTACTTTTCATTCTGATTGGCATAAATTACTTCAAAATAATTTCATTCCTGTTGATTCATTGTCATATAATGATGGATTTATGTTTTATGAAAAGAGACTGTGTGTTACTATTCCATTCCGATCTTTTGTTTTGAATGAAATTCATTGTCCCCCATATCAAGGTCATAGAGGTATCATATCTACATTGCGTATGTTAACTGAAGATTTTTATTGGCCGCATATTGATGCAGATGTATCTAATTTCGTTTTTGAATGTTTGATTTGTCAAAGAATAAAGAGACATCATGGTAAACAGTATGGATTACTAATGCCTTTATCTATTCCATCTAAACCTTGGGAACATATTTCTATGGATTTCATTACTGGTTTACCAAATACTAAATCTAACCATGATATGATTTGGACAGTTGTAGATAGATTTAGTAAGCAAGCATATTTCATTCCATGTAAGAAAACTTTAACAGCATCACAAGCAGCACAGTTATTTTTGAAAACTGTTTTTACTAACCATGGATTGCCAAAAGTTATCATTTCAGATCGTGATTCTAGATTTTGTAACAATTTTTGGATTACACTATTTGCTAATCTAGGCACAAAGATTGATTTCTCATCTGCATTTCATCTAGAAACTAACGGACAAACAGAAGCCACAAACAGCACCATTCTAGATCTTTTACGTGCATATACTATCTCTAAACCTCAGACATGGGACACTCATTTGCATTTATTACAGTTTGCATATAACAATACACCGCACACATCTACAAAGAAAGCACCGTTTGAAGTCATTTATGGATATAGATTGTCTACACCTGTTGCATCTTTGTCTAATAAAATTCAGAGTGCTGATGATATTGCTAGTATGCATAACAGTATTTTTGATGAGGTTAAGGACATGATTGCTAAAGCCCAGCAATCATATACCAAACAAGCCAACAAGAAAAGACAAGCCATGAATTTCAAAGCTGATGATTATGTTTGGCTGAGAATAGAAAAACGTAGACTGCAAAGTGTAGATAGACATCCAGTTGTCAAATTAGCTCCTAGATTCTATGGACCATTTAGAATCATTCATAAGATTAATGATAATGCATTCAAGTTAGAATTACCATCTCATTGGAAAATTCACAATACATTTCACATTAGTTTATTGAGACCATTTAGAGGCCAATTACCTATCCACCCTGTTTATGAAAACCCACCTTTATTAGAGGAAGAGACTGAAATACTTGAACCAAAAGCTATCATAGACACTGACTATATGACCACTAGAACTGGCCGAAGGTATTCTAGATATCTAGTAAAATTTAAGAACCATCCTGTAGAGGAAGCACAATGGATGCACGCTAGAGACTTAAATGCTTTCCCCACTCTGTTAGCTCCACATTGATCTAATAGCAGTTGAGGTCAATTGCTATCCCACCCCGGGGGTATGATGCCAAGAGGCATATTCCACGGTGGATTCCGTGAGGTTTTACGGTGGATTCCGTAAACTTGGATGACCGGGGCTCATACACAAAGTGGATTCTTTGTGCGAGAAGTTAATGGGGACGCCTGTCCTTTTCGGGCGTTTCATTAATTTCGTGTGTACATGGGTGATTCCATAGTGGGTGATTCCGCAAAATACATATTAAATTAATAAACGTTTATGAGTTTAGAGTGCGCACTCGTAATAAATTAAGGTTAGGATTTATTTCTAACCAGTTGATTTACTTATGTAGCTGAAGACTGCTAGGTATTCACTTTTGTCGGTTTAATTGTATTATTTTACTAACGATTGTAAATGCTTCAGTTGATGTGTAGAGATAGCAGCAGTGGCGGAGGAAAGCATTGGAGTCTAGCGAGTATTTGACCTATGGATTATATTTTGATAGGCGCCACGCCTATATTTTGTCATGTCTATTGAGATATCGATTATTTATTATTATTTTGTATGCGCCTATGTGCACAGATATGTTATTTCTATTTGGACATTGAGATTGGGCGTGCCAGACTCCATGGGCACCGTCCATTAGCTTTATTTCCTATTTTTGTAGAAAGCAAACTCAAAAGCTAAAAGCTTGTCATATTTTTGTAAATTGGGCTATTATTGAGCATGAAGATGGAAATATACATAAAATACATGCTTTGTGAAGCGCTCACACAAGGCATGGGGGGAGATTGAACCCAATTGGTCTCTTGCTTCTTGTCGTTCATGCTTTTACATTGTTTTTTGTGCAAAAAGGTAGAGTTCATTGTTCTTGGGGACCTTCCGGGATTCACTACGTGAGCATACAGTGACCGATCTGTGCACCAGTTGTCGTAAGTTCTTGTTATTGCATGTCCTTTTTTCATTTTCCTCTCTTTTCAATTGCGATATATTCTTGCTTTTTTTGGATTACCCCAAGGTGTTAGTGGTAGGGGGCAAGGGAATGGAAGGTTTTCTATTCTCACTAAATAAATAAACAATACAAATACATTTCTTGAATTTTGCTCTATTTTTGTTCTAGAGACAAATTGCCCATTAAGTGAAAGCTTTTCATGTGGAAGTTGTGGAGTCATGTTAGTTAGCTTGTGGAGCTTACATAAAGGCTAGACAAAGATTTTATGCAATCCCCTAGAGTGATGGTTTTTTGTATCTTATTAAAAATTAATATGAATATTATTTTTCGAAGTCATTATCATGTATTAAAGACTGTGTTGATGAACCCTATGTAACAAGATAATAAAAGGAATATATTTTCATATGTCAAACAGTGTGATAGCATAGCCTACCTAGTTTGGTAACTAAAGCAAATGCCATTGAGGAAAGTGGGAGGTGTGAATCATAATGACTAATGACTATGGTGGGGTTGAGCAGATAAGCTAGATAGCTTTCCTTTATCCCTCACTCATCTCATGCTATTTCCACCTTGTGAGTTGGAGGCATGTAGATGCTTTTTGCTTGGGGAGGAGCTATCCCACCCTGTGCTTGTGGGGTGGGAACAAATAATTAAATGGTATATCCTCTCTCTCTCTCTCTCTCTCTCTCTCTCTCTCTCTCTCTCTCTCTCTCTCTCTCAAGTGTTTTTTAGTGCAATTCAATGCAAACTAATATTTTATTTGTATTTCATGCATATAACTTGATATTTCATTGTCTTCTTCATGGTGTTTGTTGATAACTCAATCTACTAGCACATTGATTTCACTATGTCCATTTTCCTCTGCAAATGTTGATGATGGTTCATTTTAGTGATAGTAAGTTTATTTTGATGTCATCGTATCTTTTTGTCTTAAAGAGGATAAAATATGTCTACTTGTATCTATAGTTTATCATTTATTTTCATGTGTGCAACATCAAGGCCCTTTTGACTTTTTGAATGCTTAGATATGCCACATATAAAAGTAGGTCGTTCATTGACTAGAAATGTAATAATATCCAATTCCCTAATAAATTTTCCTAGATACGTTTTAATTTGTTTGCCATGCATCGTTTTATTTGTTTCCAATGGAATTAGTTATGAAGTCATTAATTTGGCTGCAAATTTGAAGCAAATACAAATGCATATGACAATATGTAATTTTCATTATGTTGTGAAAATGCAATTGATTGGGGGGAACACACACACACACACACACACACACACGACGATGATGACCAAAACATGTTTTTGCAATGGTCTCTCCATTTCTTTGTAAGGAAGGAGACTAAGATGAGAGAGAGATAGGAAGATCAGAGAGAAAAGAGAGAAAGGCATGGAAGGTGAAGGCAAGAAGGTTGGAGATGAACAGGATTTGTATAACTCAATGAATGTTGAAAAAAACAATCCTCTTACAACTTATACTCATGCTAGTGTGGCTAGAGTATTTTCATATTCTTGTTGGGGATAAAGGCGCATGTGCCTAACCGACTATGTATCACTACATTGATTGTACCCGCACACCTGCACATTGCAAGTGGCGGCACCCATCACTGTCACTCCATTCTTTATTCTTTCAATGACATTTGAATAAAGGGAAGGCTGGTCAAACATTGTGACAATTGGAGTTCCCACATCTTGAGTTTCTCTCTCTTGCTCTCTTGCTCTATCCGCCATAGCTCACACCTTTCTTACTTTTGCTTGCTCATGCTTCCACTTGGGCTTCTCTCTTCAACTAGTATTAGAGCCTTCTTCTCTGTGAGCTCAAGCTCAATCCGGCATTTCTTTAGCTCTCATTCGAGTTACCTATAGCAGGGTTTCACCATTGGCAACCATAGCTCCACCTCCTGAGGTTCATATTGAGTTGTCATTGCTCTAGGACTTCTCATGACCTATCGGGGCTATCTCAGGGCATTCTTGAGTCTACATTGAGCTTATTTTAGGAGTATTTAGCTCAATATTTTGGGCTGGAAACACAAAAACGTTTTTTCAGCTATGGCCATTTTCAAACACTTGTGCTTGCTCAACCACTCCCCTGGCATTAGACAAAGGCTTTGTCATTGTTTACCACTCCTCCCGGCATTGACCATTAACATTGAGCATTGGTTTTGAGTCATTGAACTTTAGCTATTAACTATGCAAACATGACAACATGCTATCATAAAATAGGAACAGCAATATCTTCAATGTTTGGAGCTCATATATGCTTCTTGGGATGCCCGTATACCTATGTTTTGTTGCCATATACTTGGGGGATCATATATCATTGGTTTGAGATGCCATTGGATTGATTTGAGCACTCTTTTAGCTTAATTTTCTCATAGATATCACTATTTTCATAATAGGGTTGAATGCTATTTATCTAGGAAATGTCATGCTCTTGGCTTATGTGATGCTCTCGAGATGGTCATTTGATACTAGACACTTGGGGAATATTTGGCCAATGTATTGGAATGCTTTTGGACCAATTTAAGCCCATCTTTGGCTCATTTTTATTGTCATTTTAACTACTGTAATAAGTGGGTTGAAGGCTATTTTATTAGTGAAAACATATACCTATTGCTTATTATTGATGCTTCTCAACTACTTGGGATGATACATTGATGTATGTGGTTGACGCCACATGCTTAGCCATGCTTTCAGAATGCTTTTGGGCTTCAATTGAGCTCACTTTTGCTCAAACTTGATTGTCATTTTACTATTGTACATACAGTGGACAACAAGCTTTTAATAGGGATAGTCTATGTCTAATGCTCTTTCATGCTATTCGGGCATTCTATCAAATGCATTGATGCATGACATTGAAGCTCTGTGCGTGTTTATGTTATTGAGTGCATTTGAGCTTTGATTTTAGCTTAGGACATTTAACATTGGTTGTCAATTACTTCATTGGATGCTTCAAAGGTCTATGACCTTACTATAGGCTTGAAGCTTTTATTTGGTCTTATGCTCCCCCGGCTATGTACTTGATGTATCTTGGATCCACTCATATGAGGCTTTGAGGTTTTTTGCTCATCTGACTTTTATTCCAATGGTAGCCGCTTACTTGACACTTGGATGTTACATTGAGCTTTGGATTTTATCTGCAGCAGCAGTGAGCTTGAGTACGCTATACTTCATTTTTAGCATGTTGTAATTGTGGACTATTGTATTATTTGTGAGAGTAGTCTTCTCCATTTGATGTTATTTTGGTCATAGTTTGTGGACAGCTCATTATTTGGTCCGTACCTCCTATTTTCAACTTGTTTTGGCTGTGGTTTTAGGGTCGTGTGTAGGTATTACAGTAGCATGTTTGGCCTATATTGTGCCTCTTTTTTCTTACAGTATAGCTGATCATTCAAATGACAGTGCCATCTTCAACATTGAAAAGTTTGGTAGCAATTATGGCTATTGGAAGACCCAAAATTGGCAAGTTTTGGTGCAAAAACTCAGATTAGGCCAATCAAATGTAAAAGCGTTAAGCTTGAAGGTCATGATCGAGATGTATGGGATAACTTAGATGAGCTTTGCAGGCCCATTTCTAACATTGTAAAGTCTACTGGCACTTCATAAATTTTAACAAGGCATAGGTAAAGCTTTGAGCACATTTGGGTGCTAGTTTCTTCATCCCCATTAGCTAGTTGAACCTTTATTGGATGTTGCAAATCTATGGATAGACACTTCAATCAATCCATGGTTCATTTATTAATGAAACTATAGGGTGCTATCACTATCTATTAGAATAAAAACATTCTTCCCATGGATGCTCCCTTGTATTTGAAGCATCCTTGGACTTCTAGAACTAGTCCATGCATCCATTGAGATGGAGTAGGCTAAAGTGATAACATGAGAAAATTCATTCCCCCTCGGATCAATGGTACATGCCTAGTTGGGCCAAAGGGAAAGCCATTGGATGGATCATAAAATTGTTAATGACCATCCTCCTCTTCACAATCTTCAAATTTAATACGACTCATGAAATATGGATCCTTATCTTTATCTTCAAAATCCTTAATGAAAAACATGCTATTGACTTTGGCCTTTTTATACACACATTTAGAGGCATGGTTTGATGTATATTTCCACTCACACTTACAACACAAGCCTTTTTCCTTTCTTTCTTGCGATAGGTCTATGGGAATAAAATTTTGATTGCCTTGAAAAGTTGATCCTTTTGGTTTGTTATACACTTGTGTATTCTCTATTTTATAACTATTTGCTAGTTTGAAATTACTTCAAGGCTTAGAAGTCCACTATGTATTTTATTGTTGCCATAAGTGTGATCAACTTGCTCTTGCTTAAAATGATCTTTAGTTGCATAAGTGGGTTGAAATGTAGGCTCTATTCTTGTAGAGGTGCGAACTCATGCTCAACTGCCAAGACCCACGGACCGCTTATTGTTTCAAGCGTTTCAAGCAAACACCTATGGCTATCTCTCACTTAGTCGATGCACCTTCGATCCTACCGGGGTGTAGTGAGCTTACCTTGATGCCCAAATGAGTTGCCTCCTCCCTTGAGCACATAGGTAGCTCCACGATTCGTGATGCGAGCTCAAGCAACCTCAAGCCTCCACCTTCAAGCTCCATTCTCCATAGCCACACACAAGAGAAGAGAAGAGAAGAAGAGAGGATATGATAGAGAGCTTCTTCTCCTTGATCCCTCACCCTCACACTCTCACACTCCCTCTCTCAAGCACACACAATCAAGCAAGAAGGAGAGAAGAAGATGAGTCCACTTTGCCACATTCCTAAGAATGAGCTCCTCATTCACTTTTTAACTTTATATACAAAACCCTAAATCCCTTTTGGATGGTCATCCCCATATCCCTTTTTTACATGGCCGCGGTTGTGGCCGTAGGCCCTTTTTTCCATTGTTCTCCTATCTTCCTAGCTTTCTTTCTACTGCCAGTTTGCCTTTACAATTTGCACAGGAGGGAGCCTAGCCCTCTTTTACAAAAAGTTTTAGGGGTGCCTTGCATTTAAAAATGTGCTTTTGCCTTTGACTTAGTCTTTGAGGCCGCCCTTGCGCTTTTCGACCATTTTCCTTCCTGCTTCTTTTGTTGTGTCCAATTTCCTTTAGGGCTGCCTCTTTTAGCTCCTGACTTGCACTTTTTCACATTTTTCGCTTTTTC
The DNA here is from genome assembly GCF_053477565.2 of Lygodium microphyllum. Lineage (NCBI taxonomy): Eukaryota > Viridiplantae > Streptophyta > Polypodiopsida > Schizaeales > Lygodiaceae > Lygodium > Lygodium microphyllum. Next base: position 77,614,874 of record NC_141156.1, read on the forward strand.
TTGTGTTGAGGTTAACATTACCCCCCTCCTAGCCTAGTGCCAGTCCCATGGCATTGATGGGCAGTAGTTGGAAGGTGGGATGGGTGTAGCTATATGGCTTTTTTGAGTTTGTATACAAGCCCTTGTGGGGGACTGTGTTGGGTGGATCGGCCCTTGAAATTGAATATGGTGTTGGACGTGGCCCTTCATTGATGCTGGGTAAGGGGATCTATCCTTTGAAATTGAAGATAAATTTGGGTGGATCCTTCTTGGAGAATGGTGGATAGACGACTCCATTTTTGAAATTGATAATGGTGCTTGACAGATGCCTCCTCCCGCCTTCCGAGGGTGCTATGACTTGAGCTTAACATGGCTCTTCCTTATGCTCTTCAAGTTTGCATTACCCCTTCACCTATGCCCGTGTTGCAGACTTTCCCACTTGCACATGAGGGAACCCAACACTTTTTATAAAATGAATTACATTGCGCCTCACGCTTTCCTTGTGTGAGAGCCTTGGGAGGTGCTCCCTCACCCTTGAGAGAGCCTTGCTAAAACATTTGATGCTTTCCTTCATCTTGGAGAGAGCATCCTTCATCCTTGACAGGACCTCCCTCATCCTTAAGAGGACCTCGCCAAAGTAGTTGGAGTTCCCCCACATTGTTTCTGAGGTTGCCATCTCTTGCATTGTTCCGAATGAGCTTCTTCATTCACTTTTTGAGCTTCCTTGGTCTGCCTCTGCTTTGTTTTGGCTGCACAGTGACATGTAGTATAGGATTACTCCCCTCCTAGACGGGTGCTAGTTTCTTGACACTTGCGATGTTGAGATGATGAAGATTCCGTGATTGAAAAGGGTGGTCGTGTGAGTTGATGATGATGGGGCCTTGTGGGGATTGGTCTTGGGGAGGGATTGATTAACTGGTTGAGGTGGTGGGGGCCAAGAATGTATTGCATGGATGATGGGGCCTCCAAAGTTGGTGGGTTGCAGCATTTGTTTTTACCTGAAAAGAAAAGAAGGTGCACTACCTGGGGGTGCCTACCTTACTGTGTGGTGCATAGTGATCGTGCGAGTGGAACTAGGAGTTGGGTCAAAGGGTGGTATCCCACACTTGATGATCCAGTTTGTGCATCATTGGAGGTGCGTTGGGCAGCTTAGGGAGACAAGTCTGAAAGTGTGCCCTAAGTGTGAAGTGGGGAATCAAAATGGGTTAGGGGGTTAGAGATGGAGCTAACCGACTGAAGCCACCCACCGAATGTTGCTAACTTGAGAACCCCTAGGTGCAATGATTGTGACCTTCGTGCTTTTTTTTTTGAAAGTTACATAGTCTGACGAGAGATAATCTTCTCGTCATTCATGTCGGGAGAGGGTGGAGTGGGAGGCTTACGAGATTTACTAAGGAATTGCTAGCTTTGCAGGTACCCTACGAGGTTTAGGCGCACTTGGAGAGTGGTGCTGGAAAGAAATGGATGATTGCAACGTGTGAAGCGGCTATCATTCATATCTTCCATGAGGGCTAAGCAAAATGAAGAAAGTAGAGCTGCTCGCATCATGAATCTTGCCATGGCACAGCTATCTATTCCATAGGGATCAAAAAAGAGGGGTGGAAGGTGATGCTCTTGTGGTGTGGGATCCTGTCTAAGTAGTATCCTAAGTAGTCTAAGATAATTACATGTAGTGATGAAGGCGGGATCAGGACAAGAGGAGAATTCGTCAATGAAATGGACTATGGAATCATATAGGTCCTCTAGCGCGAAAATGAGAGCCTCTTTAGGTTTAGTAGCATTGGTGTTGTAGATCCATGGAAAGCCATACCGGCCGTGGAGTGCATGCGAGAAGCGAGCTTTTTGAGTGAGCTTCTCTAGGCAACCTCCATTTCTTGTTCCACATAGTCCACTTATTCCACCCCTTGATTTTTTCGACCTCCACCACCATTACCACAACAACTTCCTCCACCATCACTGCCACGGCCGTTACCACCACTGCTACCACCACCACCACGCTACCTCCACCACCATCTCTACGGCCGCCGCCAATACTGTTGCCATCTCCACCACCACTGCCATTATCCCCACCACCTCCATGATTGCTACCACTACCTTTACTCACACACACACACACACACGTACTCTCTCTCTCTCTCTCTCTCTCTATTTCTCCCTCTACGTGTATAATCTCTTTTTCTCTTTCTAGCACACTTGATCAAATAGCACTCCATCTCATGTAAACGATTTCTCTCTCTCTAACATGTAACGTGTATTCATTCATGCAATCACCTCGGAAGAATGGAACACCACAGCCCACACCTCTCTCTCTCTCTCTCTCTCTCTCTCTCTCTCTCTCTCTCTGTCTCTCACAAATTACTCCATGTCTTTACTCTCTCTCAGTTTAGGGTTGTACATGCAATTTCTCCCTCTCACTCTATATTCTCTCTCTCTCTCTCTCTCTCTCTCTCTCTCTCTCTCTCTCCTCTACACACACACACACACACACACACGTGTACATATATGTACGCATATAAATCTTAATCACTCACTCACTCTCCGTGATTATCTCCCTCCCTCTCTCAATTTCTCTCTCTCATGCATGCGATTAGTCCACATTGTATCATAATTCCTCACATCAGATTATGGCACGTGTTGTAACAAATGCTTCTCTTAAATCCTAAACACGTCACACACACACACACACACACACACACACACACACACAATGTGAATGCTTGGATAGCCACTCAGTGTTTTTAGAACTCTAATTTCAATGCATTGATAGCTCCCTCCCCTCCCCCTCTCTCTCCCAATATGATACAAGACAATTCAAACAAGCAATCCAAATGTACATTTATATTGTGTTAACTTTGGGAAACATGCTTTTGCTTGTCAAATTAAGAGAGACAAGTTCACCAAAGGCTTGCCATCCAAATGGATTTTATAACTGTGACTTCTCGACAAAATAAAATGTGGTTGTGCTAAGAGGTAGTGTTGGCATTGCATTGTTTGTCACTATATAGGTGGTGTTGGAAAAGTTATTATGCTTCCAAATACAATGTGCAAGTTTTCTTTAGTGAGTGTGGGTTGGTGTATAAACATGTTGGCATTTGTATCCATCCCAAATACTCGGAGGTACACACAGTATAGGTGCTTGCATGCCAAAAACGCTTTTCCTTTTGCGGCACAGTCCATGAAATCCCAACAATTACATGTTGGATTCTTTGCAATGTGCACATCATAACACTCATGCATGACACTTGAGTTAGATGTCTCTAGTTTAAAAACCTCATGCTTCAAGGCCTTCACCACTGTGTGGCCCTTCACAGTTGCATCTAGAGCCAATGCTGAGTCTATCCTTTTTCCTACAACATGTGAAACACCTCTTCGACAATTACATGAACCCTCGTTAACATTCGCCTCTTGTGCCATCTTTTGTAAAACAACCCGCCACTCTCCAACATGTGGATTTCTTCTACAGTCAAATTAGTGCCTCATGCCACTAGCCATACTTGTGGAACCTTGGGTGGTGCATGTTGAATGGAAGAACAAATGTTCCATGTACGGTCCACACTATCATTACAAAACCACATGAACTGGCGCCGCATTCCATGTTGATTGCTAGCTTCTCCTCTTGAGCTAGACCACTCCATGATGACCCAAAATGAAGGTGTAGGCACCCCATGTGACGTATTTTTTATAGGTTTTTTGCATTTTCCCTCTCTAGCTCCCAACCATCCTTGAAATTGTACATGGTTGCGAGCTAGAATCCTTCTTATAGCCCAAATGGTTCATGAGGGACTGTCTCCACCACCATTTCCTCCGAACAATTTGGTGATAACTCAATGAACTTGGATGGCAAAAGTTTGTTTCTGAACATATTAAAGATTGTGCTCAAATCTTGTCTAAATTAGAAGAAGTCCATCTTACTCTTTCAGGAGCTAAATCTGTTTTTGGAGTTGAAGAAGTCCTTGTGGTATGTGTGGTCCATATGGCCAAAAGCCTTCTCCATCCAAAATAGATGCTATTAGCAAAATGCAGGAAGAATGTACAAATGTTTTAGAGGTGAGAAGATTTCTTGGTGCATGTGTCTTCTACCTTATTTGGATACCACATTTTGCTCATGTTGCTGAAAGTCTTTATCAGCTGCTAAGAAAGGGCCAAAGGTTTATATGGGAAAAAGAACATACTCAGGCTATTCGGAAACTCAAGAAAATGCTGATTTCAGCCCCCACTTTAAAAAGGGCTAATTACTCTAATGGACAACCCATTATACTCATAGTGGACACAAGTCCTATTGGAATAGGATGGGCAGTTGGTCAAGACGACCTTGAAGGCAACATATATGTAATGCGCTTTGGAGCGAAGGTTCTTAATGAATGACAAAGAAGGTATGCTCAAATTAAAAGAGAACTTTGGGGAGTAGTAACTGCATTAAAATGTGATAGGGAGTACTTCATGGGCGCACGCGTTATAGTTGAAATAGATTGCCTTCCACTCTTGGGCATGATCGCCAACTGTTCCACTCCCGACATAGCCATGCTAAGATGGATAGCCTATATCAAATCCTTAAATCCTGATTTGAAACATATTGCAGGTAGAGATAATCCAGTTACTGACATGCTTTCGCATGCCAGATATAGGGATAAAGAAGAAATGATGGATGAAGAAGAATCAGAGTTTATAAATGATGCTGTAAATGCAGGTACAAATCTGAAAACAACAAGTATAGCTGAATCTAATGTTGATTCAATAGTCAAAAATGCAGGTACAACAAAAATTACAGCAAGTACAACAGGTTCAGCTGCTAAAACAAATTTTACATTAGCAAGGAAGGATGAAACAACCAAAGAAGGACAATGGACAGCTAGTAAACAACATGTTCAATGTTTTGTTATGGTTTGTTCACACTTTAAAGAAGAATATTATGCAGATGATTGGCTAAAAATTGGCCAATTTTTGAGCACTATGACAAAGAAGGAAGATTGGAGTAATGAAGAGTTCAAGAGAATTAAGAGAAAAGCTTATGGTTTTTTTCTTAAAGATGGTTATCTTTGGAGGCATGCGAAAAAGAAAGGAAGGGAGTCTGTTTGTGTCTTAGGAGATAAAAAGACTCAAAGACAAGTCATGCAAGAATTTCATGAAAGCCTATTAGCTGGTCATAGAGGCATATGGGGCACTTTTGCCAAAATAAAAGAGAAATTTTGGTGGCAAAACATGTATAAAGACATTGAGCATTTTGTTGAGTCTTGTCATGTTTGTCAAATGTACTCTATGGTAAAGCATAGAGATGGGCTTCAGCCTACCTATCCTTTATCCATTCACTATAGATGGGTTATTGATTTAGTAACCATGCCTACAGGAATTTGGAACATGAGATATCTAGTACTTGCTAGAGAAGATCTCACAAATCAAGTGGAAGGAAAAGCCTTGACAACAAAGTCTACTCATGCTGTTTGTAGATTTTTACTTGAAGAAGTATTTTGCAGGTATGGATGTGTTGCTAAAGTAACTGCTGATAGAGGAGAATTGGATGCTGATGAGGCTCGCCATTTCTTTGCTCAATTGGGAATTAAGCTATCTCTTACTTCAGCCTACAACCCTAAAGGCAATGGTAAGAGTGAAAGAAGTCATCAACCAATTCTTAAAGCTTTAGCAAAATCATGCAAAGGAAAGATGAGGGAATGGCCTAAAATGCTACCATTCGCATTATGGGCTGATAGAACTACCGATAGTGCAGTGACAAGATATATGCCGCCGACTGAACTTATATATGAACAGCCACCTGTTATGCCTATTGAGGAATCCATTGTCACATGGAGTATCTTACCTTGGGATGAAGGCATAAATAGAGAAGAGTTGCTGTCTCTGTGCATAAGGCAACTCGAAAGAAGGCCAGAAGATGTCAAAACAACCATTGAAAGGCTGAAAACAGCAAGATTAAAGAATAAGAAGAGGTTTGACAAGCATCATCGACTCCATCCAAGAGCTATTCAAGAGAATGATTGGGTACTTGTCTATGATAGCAGCCTGGACAATCAATATAGTGCTCATAGGAAGTTAGCCAAGCGATGGTTTGGACCATATGTTGTAAAAGTAGTACATAATAATGCTACTTACTCTTTGGTTGAAATGGATGGGACCATGATTAAGATACCAATAGCCGGGAAAGGAATCAAACTCTTCAAACGAAGAGAATCTTCAACTTATGAACTTGATGACTTAGATATGAGCCCTCTACTTGAAGACATAAAGGAAGAAAAAGACTTAGAGAATGAAGATGAAGAAATATTAGAAGAAGACCCTCCTTGACCTGTAATCTTACGAAATGGCACATGCCGGAGGATGTGCAGGTTAGGAGGGGGTGAATGTCAAAGAGTTTACTGTTCATAATATAAATCATGGGATTCTTATGAACACATAAGAACTTCATTGGGAGTTATATGAGGAATTTGCATACAAAATTCAGACATTGTTATCCAATAACCAACTTAGTTACATAAGTTCTTTTGTATTTAGCATATAATTTTCAGTTATACCATGAATATTGATGAAAAATAAGTCTATGGGAACCTACAACTTGGTCAACTGAAAGTAATTGATAGTCTGCAGGATAAATCACATTGATTCAGGTGCAAAAATATGGTTAGAACTCAAGAAAAATGCCAAAAGTTGCCAAAAGTCCATTAAGTTCACAGGGGACTTGAAGTAATAGACTTAAGTGACCAGCAAGTGACCTGGGTAGGTCAAGAAGTGACCTGGGCCTGAGCAGGGAGCAGCCCGCATTTTTCGGCGCAAAATGCGGGCTGCACAGTCTGAGCACAACTGGAGAAAGCTGAAGCTATGGTGCATGCTTTGGAGCATGCAAACTGAAGATCAACAGGCCCAGAAGCTGAAGATGTAAATATGCTGAGAGCTCCACTTCTCTGCCCATTTGGTCTGACGAAAATGCATGTTGAAACAGTCTATAAAAGGGGGAAATTTGAGAGAAAAGGATTCAGCTTGCTCTTATGCGCGACTTCTATCATTTTGTCTATCTCATTCTTGGTCCAATGAAGCCCGACTTGTACCCAAGTACTTGAGTGACTTTGGGGCAAGCAAAGGGTGAGGATTTTGAAGATATATGGGCTGTTACGGGCTGAAATAACCAGTCATAAACAGGGCAGCCCACTGTTATTCTCCATTTTTATGAGCAAACAAGAGATTTATGTGGTTGTAATGGAAGGAAATGACCTCTTTTCATAAGGACTTTGTTCATTAATGATTAGAGGAGCTTCTTCATGAGTTTATGCACTCATTTTGAGCTTGATTATGGGCTGGAATTTTATGTTTTAAAACAAGGTTGAAGCTAAAATTATGCTTCTTCAATTCATTTCATGTATCATTGGCCCAAATCTTGAATGTATTTGAGTCTATCAACATAATACTTGTTCCAAAGGGTTGAAATCCATCTATGTACTTGAAATAAAAGCCATTAGAACTTGCATTTGATATTCATAATTGAATTGAGAATTTGAAAATATCCTTTATGATATGATATATGTATCTAGAGGCATCTGATGTAATCAAGATAGAGTTATTTCTTCCGTCCATGTATGCTAAATACATAGAGAAAAAGCTTGAATTCTTCTTCCATATCTAAATCATTTCTAAATCTCGGATCTTATTAAACCCCAATCTATTTCCCCTTCTTGAACTTTGAATCCTAAACTCCTCTTCTGCACTAAAGCCCCGGTGGTAGACCTTCAGCCCTTAACACGATGACAACGTTCATATAGGAGCTTGTCATAGTGGTCGTTAAGATATTCTTGCTCTTCCTAGGATAGAGGATATTGCAAGTATTCCTCAAGTTACTCCTTAGGAAATGTACCCATGTCTGCAAGGATGTAAGCTTGCTCAATTGCTATCTCATGTAAGGTTTTGGGAGTTTCCCTAGGCTTTAGCATGGTTGGGGGCTTAGGCCTAGATGAGCAGGATTGGTCAATGCTAGGATTGCTTATGTCCTCGAGGTTTTCATGTTTCTCCTGAGACTTTGCTGTTATTGTGTCATGGTTCTCCTCAGATGTGATTGGTATACTTTTGTCAACCTATTGTGACAGTGCTGTATCCACTCTTGATTGGTCAATGCAAATTCTGTTGTTGTCAATGGATTGAGTATTGCAAGCAACCGTTAATAGTAATGGTTGCTTTGACTTATCAGAACACGCGAATGTGTTTGAGGTTTCACCACTGTTAGGAGAGATGGAAATGGGTTCATTTGTGGGTGGACTCGATGCTTTATTCCTCAGCTCTTCAGCACTCTTGGTCCCAATCTTCTTGGCATCTACAATCACTTGTAACTGCTATTGTTTTTGTTGTTTTCTTCTCTTTTCCTTGGGCAATTGAGGTGTATCATTTAAAGATTCTAGACCCTGAACTAAGTTAGCCATTGATGTGCTTGGTTGGGGCCTCAGCCATCTCTTCCTCTAATGTGTCCTCTTGGGATGTAGTTGCATCTTGCTGAACAACCTTGTTAGGTTGTGAGGGTACAACTGCTTCTCTTTTTGGAGAGTCTAGCTCTTCAGCCGATTCCCTGCCATTTAGCTCCTCATCTGATTGCATTGGCAGTTGCTCTTGGTCGTCGGGCATTTGCTCTAGGCTCTTATCCTTACCCATTTTTGGAACATGCCTCCACTGCTTCTTATCAGTACAGGTGTTGTATTTAGAGCTATTTTTCTCTTGCTCAGGAGGTTTGGGTGACTCTAGTGTAGAAGCAAGAGACAATTTATGGTTCTTGTCATGTAGGCTTGGACGGAACCAACTGAAGAAGTCAAGATTGTATTGATGGGAAGCATAGAGATCCAGAATTGTAGAGTCTTGAGTGAGGCAAAAGACATAAGTGCCAACATCAAGTACCATGCTCCCTACTCCTTACCTGCTAGCCACGTGTAGATCTTCTTCTAGAAGCAGTTTTTGGACAGTGGGGCAGAAAGCTAGACCTCATTGACCATTGCCAACACTCTTAATGAGGTTGGGGCAACGTATGTGGGATCATGTATTGATGTCCAAAGGGCTTTCCTTTGCTTAGCAAGTGTCATTAGTCGGTGGCCAATTTTGGCTGCCAAACTCTGGTTGGAATACCATTTATGCGTAAAGTTGCATTGTCCTTTCCCTCTTTGCTTGATTGCTTCGAGCTTTTCCTTGTTTGTCTCACATTGAGCAGTATAGAGTGAGAGAATCAAGCACAATTCTCTAGCTATGGCTTTTGGGATGTCCTTTATGACTTCTTCAGTGACAGCTACATAGCGGGAGCAAACATGTTGTTGCTCATCCCACTTTAGGGGTTGGCTATGAGCTTCGTGTGCTTCGATGTTGGCCTTCCAATGTCCACATGGATGTATGCATGTGTGATGGCAGTCAGCTTATGATCAAGCTTCATCAGGCACTTCATCTCTGGTTCATTGGTTAGATGCACCATCTCCTTGGCCAAATCTTTGAGAGATTTCTCCTCTATCCTAGGCTTTAGGTGCTTCGGCAGTGTTGGAGGTGTCAAGGATGTTGGTTGCGACACCTCTTCCATAGGTGAATCACTAAGGACACATTCTGCAAGGAAATCGTCATGGCCAAAGGCTGTGCCTGTTGTGATGCCTAATTGGAAGTAGTAGTAGCTAGTTCAATGGACTGGCTAGTAGATTGTGGTGTCAAGTCCTTAAGCAGATCAGAAGCGGCCGTGTCTTTTGTTGCCCTTTGCACATTTACTTGAGCTAGTCATAATGGTTTGCATAGGCATATCCTTAGGTTGAGAGCTAAGGGTGGTGTCATGTCCCACCTCTTGGACATTTGGAAGCTCAGACGGAGATAGAGATTGGGATTGAGCAGCTGCACTTGACGCGATTACTGTTGTGCTTCTTGTGTTCGTTTAGGGAAAGAGGGTGTAGGAGACTTGGGACTCCTAAGTGGACTTGACACTGGCTGGAGGATTTGCTCGTGGGGGCTATTAGATGATTCTGCCACTTGTTTTGTTGAGCAATCAAACTTACCATGAGCAATGTTTCACCTATGATGCTCGTTATCCTCTTGGAAAATCAAAGGCTCCTTGGGCACTAGTGGCTTTCGTGTTTACACATTTGATATCCACTTGTTAAGCACCCTAGGCTGAGGATCTACCCTTCGAATAGTCCTGTTTGGTTTCTTGATTTCAATCGTGAGGGGCTCAGTCACTCCAATGTTGTTGACTCGAGACTTGGTTTTCGTTTATATTTCCTCTTGTGCTTCTTTGCTTTTGATGCAGTCTGTAGTTCAGCTGACACATGTGGTTTAGTAAGGGTTTCGCACCCAAATCCATCAGTTACCTGCGTTATACCCTTGAGCACATAGCAATGATTTGGATATCCATTGCGGCGCTGTGCTGGCTCTCTATCTATTCCTTTGTCTATGAGGCTTGGGCTTTTTTTGTGGTCTTCCACGATATTTGTAAGTCCAAAGCCTATCCTTGGCATTGTCTCTTGACCTTCTTGTTTCAAGTATGGCCTCGCTCATTGGTTCTCTCTTTTCAACATGTGCTCGTATCAACTTTTTCAAAAAGTCCTTGGTCTCATCACTAGACTTGCTTGGTATGTTAGAATGTTCCTTGTCCTTCCCTCGAGGCTTGATGAGGTCACCCTTGCTAAAGGTTGTGATTATCCTCACACCCTGTAGTGTCACGTGTATCCTCTATGCTACGTAATTAGCCTCACACTTTGTCGCCCTTTTGAAGGGTCTTCCTAGGAGGGTTTCATTTCCACTATTAGCACTATTTGGGGTAACATGGAATAGGATAGGCAAGCTTTCTGTTTCAATAGTTACAAGGATTTTGCATTTCCCTATAAGTGCATGTGGGTGTCCCCCTAAGGTTTAACAATTGTATCAGTTGATGTGAACTGTGGTCGGCTTAGTGGGGTCCATGTTTCATAGGTCAAGATATTAAAATTAGCTCCTTCATCGATGAGAGCATTGCCACTATGCTCTCTTTTTGCGGTGAGTTTGACCCTAAGATAAGCATGCGGTACTATGTCTTCATCTTCTAGGTCTTGGCTTATAAATTTAAGCCTTCTAATACATGTCCTTGAGTCCCTGACTGCAAACCAAATGCGGATTCTCTACTGATGACTTGGGTCATCTGTATAGTGCCATTCAAGGTGCATCTTGTAATAAAGCATAAATGCCTTAGTCTAGGGTAAGTATAAAAGGTGGAGGTGTAACATGTGTAGCATATTTTTGCCATTTTACAAGCATTACTTTTTTGAGGTCTCAACCTCCCACCAACTAAGAGGGTGAATACTCTTGGCTACCATAGCTTGGGGTGCATACCTTGCTACAGCCTCTCATCATTTGATTCTCAACCAACATTGGTAATACCATTTCTTGCCAAGCCACCTTGGCTATGGCTTCTTGGCATTTTATGTCTATTTCTTGTATTTTCAGTTTAAAAGCTTGCTGTGGAATTTAGCTTTATTACATTGGTATCAGAGCATGGACTTTGATCCACAGGAAGTGTCATTTTCTTGGAGAATTTAGTCATTGGGGCAGGAACTAGTTAACTGGAGCACCAAGATTTTGTCAGAGGGTTCAAACCATGACTAGTCAGGGTTCTCTACAACAAGTCAGGACTAATTTTGAAGGCTTCTTGAAGAAGATCTTGAGGAAGATGAAGGTTCTTGGCCAAAATAGCAGGACGTGGTCAAATGGAGGTTCATTTTGAAGGCTTTTGACCCTAACTGAAGTCTAAGTGGGGTTATAGTGGTTAAATTGAGATTACTTTTTGGGGACAGTTTCTCTCTCTTCTTCCTTTCAAGATTTTCTCCAAGAATCCATGGAGTCAATTATTGAAATTTTCTTCCAATAGCTATTTTCCCCTGAAGAGACATCAGAGCCTGTTTCTTTGTGTCAAGAGCTTCAGATTGAGTAGGATAGTACTCACACTTACTGAGTATGATTAGCCAGGACAGTAGGCAGAATCAATGCATTTTGTGCTAAATTCCTTGCTCATCTTCTCCATGTTTTCAGTAGACAATGGCATCATCTATGGCTTGTACAATCTATAATCATCAATCTCTGAGTCTCCATTCTAGTATACTCAACTGAAGCCCATCCTCTTGAGCATTCTTGAGCTCTCAAACCCTAGCTATGGCAGATTCAGGACAACATTGATTTTTTTGGAAATTTCTTCAAAGAATCAAAGGGCTTTTATCTAACAAGTATCTTGGAGCTTCTTCAACACTCAAGGGATCAACATTGAAGCCTTCTTGGATGTGAAGCTTCAAAATATGGTGGCTATGGAGTGAAAACAGGGTAGCAAGCTTCAAGAATCCAATTCTTTGATTATCTTCTTAAATTTCATGGGGCTTTTGTTGTCTACAACCCTGGGAAGGTTCAATTGAAGGTATTCTTCAACGATTTGGTATACATTGAAAAAATTCTTAAAGTTTGAAAGCATTTTCAGCCCCTTGAACATGGCAACGTCTGAAAATTCATGGAATCCATGATTCTAATGAGAAATTATACGCATCAAAGCTCAAAGGGTCTTCTCCAACAGCTATTGTGGATTTCTATCAAGTCATTGACTTCTTTTGATTGCATTGGAGCAATCTTATTGATCGGGAGCTAAAGATTACTTGGGAGCAATCATATTGGGCAAATCCTTCTTGAAGATTGGTCTTATTGATTTAAATCTTGGTCTATTGATGGTGTCTTATATTGAAGGTTGATTGATTGGATGCATCCACCACTTCCATCAGTGTTAAAGAGGTAATTCTAGTACTTTCAGCTTAATCTCTCTTTTATCCAATTGTTGAACTAGTCCTATTGTTCATAAGAGAGATTAAGTGTAGTGGAACCTCTTAATTCCTATTGAAGGCATGTAGAATTCAGCCCAGGACTGATTATGATTGCTTGATGAGTTCTTTTCTGCCCATTCAAATGTTGAAGCTCAATTGATTTCATAAATGCTACTCATTGCCTACTTGACTTGGATTTTTGTTGGATGGTTGAGCATTGATGCTATAGGACTAAAACAATGATGAAAATGGTAAGTGAGAACATTGTAAAACCAGTGAGTCACTACAAAAGGATAATGCCCTATCCATACCCCTTTTCAATTCAGTCATTTTCCAATACCCACTTGCATTTCATTAAAAGTTCAAAGGCTATTTCTGTCAATGCATAGCATCCTTTTTTGATTAGCCATTAGAATGTACTTGCCATGTTGGTTCCCGCAAGGAAAAGCGGATGCCAGGGAAGTTGGGAAGACAAAAGAGAGGTGACCCTCCCTTCCCGATTAAGACCCTGAAGGGGTGCACAACTTGGCTTGAGGTGGAACTTTGCACACCCCTCTTGTCTCGGAGCCCATACTATTTTCAAATTTATGTGCAGGTACATTTTCCATTATCAAAGTTTAGCATAAGGACAACATTGATTAGCAATAATCAGGGTTCCATAAGTGGTTGGTGAACCATTAGAAGAGGGGCAGAGCATCTCCTATTTTCAGAACATCTACAGGTGTTTGACAGATAAAACAACAGATATATACCCATCTATAGGTTGTTCTTGAGCCCTACAAGTGCCCCATAACCCTTTCCTAGTTGCTATGGTGGTTTACAAGGGTTTCCTTCACTCAGGGTATTCCTACATGGTCAAACAAGGTTTCCACAGGGTATTAACAGGTTGCAGGAATTCTTTGGATAGGTATATAGTTCCTATTACAGAAAATTCTATTGTAATCTGATTTGGGATATTAATAGCTTGATTTGAAGAGGGGATCCTAAGATCTGATTTGAATCAAAAAGTTTATTGATCTGACATCAAGAGCAAAAGTTATGGCCAATTTACTGATAGGGGGTCTAGTGGACTGCACCTAAACAGGCTGTCTGGAATACACTGTTTGAGTTCATTCTACCAATATACCTTATTGCAAGCTGAGATATTACTAAATTTGGTATATTCCTATATAATAATCTTTCCATAGAGCTATTAAGCATTGGGATTGGTGCCATATTTTGAGAGAAACAAGGGCTTAAGTGACAAACTGTCTACTACTACATCATTGTTTCCTACTGGCCAGGAATAAGAAGAAAGACCCTATTACTGAGGCATTGAATGATGGTGACAGAGACTTACAAGAGGATCAAAATTACACAACTGAAGCCCATAATGTTGATCAAGTAGATGAAGAATTAAGCATTGGGATTGCTTATAGAATACATCAAGGACAGCAAGACATACATGAAGAGCATGCATGGAATGATTATCTCCTACTGTCAAAAGAGCTAGGACATGTCAATGAAGGCCTTTCTAAGGATTTGAAGGCTTTGAATGAAGGTTTAACCCATATGAATCAAGGTTTGTTGCAAGGGATGGCACATGTAAACCAAGTAATCTCTAAATTGCAGCAAAGCAATAAATCCTTATTCCAAGAGCTCATCTCAGCCATAAAGGAAATCAGAAGCAAACCACAAAGAGAACCTCAAAATATTGAAGACTCCCATGCAATTCCCTTTGTTGGTAATCCTTCCCATCCAAGCAAAGAAAAATCTCAGCCAGTAATGCACACCTTTGAAAGGGGAGAGCCATCTAGAGTGAGGGGCAACCATCATCCTTCACAAATTCATGCTATTCATATCTCAAGGCCTCAGTTTAGCAGTCCAAAGGATAATCATAGACATGAAGGGGAACGTGACAACACTCGATAGGTCAATGATTATCATGGATGTGACCCCTTCTATAAGAATTTTTATCATTAGCCCTCAAATGCACAAAAAGGAAATGTAGTCAACAATCAAGTTCATGAAGGTGGAAGGCATGATGAGCGAAGATCAGCCCATGACATCCCAAACCAAGAGCGTGTTTCAAATGGAAATGGACAACCCTCATCTCATGGTTTTGGGTCACCTACTTTTAGACAAAATTCATGGAATAAAGATTCATGCACCTTCAGAATGGGAGGAGTGGATCAATGAGCTTGAATTGTACTTCACCCTTTACCCTAGAAGTGAAGAGGCCAAAATTTGTTTCACGGCTCTTCATCTTGAAGGTTATGCCCATACTTGGTGACACTACATGCAAAATATTGGGCAAAATTTTAACTCTTGGGAGGAGTTCAAGCAAGTGATGATTGATGTCTTTGTGTCTCCTTCGGAAAAAGAAAGGCTTCAAAGAAGATGGTATGTGTGCGCTCAAAGAGGAATGTCCATTAGAGACTATTCTAATGCCTACTTGAATCTTTCCATGTATTTGAAGGTATTTTAGATTTTGCTAAGCTGAATAAATGCATTTTTGGTCTTGACCCTGCCCTATCATCGGAGGTAGGAGCTCAACAACCAAAAACATTACATGAGGCCATACAATTGGCTGAAAGATACTCTTTGAAGTACAAAAGAGATGCATGAAATTTTCAGTAAAGAAGTATGGGCAATAATGTTTCCAATCAACCTACAAAGTATGGGCAAGTTTTCAGCCAATCAAGAGACTCTTTTAGATAAGAAAACAGGGTTATAACAGTCCAAACAATTATAGCAGCAAAGTGCCAACATTTCCCACTGTTTATGTCTCTAAAAAGAGTGGAAATTTTGTACAAAAACAGGGGCATACTCTTAGAAATGTGGCTGAGCCAAGAAGTACTTTTTCAAGAGTTGAAAATGCTCCTAAATTGCCCCAAAACAGTTCTAACAGCAACTTCCTTCCTCATGACAAGCTTCGGGAAATGCATGCAAAAGGATTATGCTTCAAGTGTGGGGAGAAGTGGTCACAAGATCATAAGCTGAAGTGTAAAGCTAAGAACTCAAAAATCAACATGGTGATCACTCTGGAAGTGGAAGTTGAAGAAGAAGAAGAAGATCAAGAGGGAAATTTATTGCATGTTGATGCATACCCAATGGTTGAAGAGATTCATAAAGAAGAGCATGCCACCAATGAAGAATTCTATGATCCCATGGATGGATTTCCTTTTGATCTAGGTGGTAATCATGATTCTCATGTTTCCTTGTATACCATCTCATATGATGCATGGACCGGTTGCAAAGGGGAAAATACACTTAGACTCAAAGGTTTCATTAATGGCAAGGTTGCACACATTCTAGTGGATACGGGCAGCACTCATAGCTTTGTCAACACCAAATCTTTGAATAGGCTAAAGTGGCTAACCATTGATATGGATTCTACCTTGCAGATACAAGTTGTCAATGGTGCATATGAGTCTAGTAAAGAAGTGTGTCCACGTACTTCAATTGAGTTATCGCCCTCTTGCACAATAAAAGTAGATTTGATCACTTTGGATATGGGGCCTATTGACATTGTCATTGGTTGTAATTGACTGAAAACACTTGGCAAATTTACTTTGGACTTGGAGCAAGTGCAAATGGAATCTAATTGGCAAGGACAGCTCATAGAGTTGAAAGGCATAGACCACAAACAAATAGAACTCATCTCCATGAAGAAATTGCGAAAAGAAATCAATGCAAAGTCATGCATCTTCACTCTTTTGTTTGCGAAAGTAGATGAAGGACAATCAACAGATCAGCCATCTTCTTCTTCAAAGGAAATGGATCCAAGATTAGAAGAGCTATTGGAGCAATATAAGGATTTATTTCAGCCACCATCATCTTTACCTCCAAAGCGAGAGGTTAACCATCCTATTGACTTGTTGCCTAATACAAAGCCCATCAACAAACCTCCCTATCACTTGTCCAAGTTTGAAAGGGAATAAGTGGAGTGTCAAGTCAAGGAATTGCTGCAAATGGGTTTAATTCAGCAAAGTCAATCACCGTTTGCCTCTCCCGTGCTCTAGTAAAAAAGAAGGATGGATCATTTTGCATGTGTATTGATTATTGTGATTTGAACAAGTCAACGGTCAAGAATAGGTATCCTATTCCCCAATTTGATGATCTTTTGGATGAGCTTAAAGATGCAAAAGTCTTCACCAAAATAGATCTTCAATCAGGTTATCATCAAATTCGAATGAAGGAAGGAGATGAGTTCAAAACAGCCTTTAGGACTAAAAGAGGGTTATACCACTTCTTGGTTATGCCATTTGGACTTTCCAATGCACCCGCTACTTTTTAAGCCCTCGTGAATAAAATATTGTAGCCCTTCTTATTCAAAACAATCCTTGTTTTCTTTGATGATATCCTAATCTATAGTAAATCCAAGGAAGAGCATTTAAAGCATATGAGAGAGTCTTTGATACTTTACGAAGATACACACTCTTTGCCAAGATGACGAAGTGTTCTTTCATGGAAGATGAAGTTGAATATTTAGGTCATGTTGTGGGAGAACAAGGGATTAGAGTGGACCCCAATAAGGTAAAATGTGTCAAAGAATGGCCTACTCCTACGAATGCTACCTCTTTGAGAGGATTCCTTGGATTGTCATCCTTCTATAGAAGATTCATCAAGAATTATGCTCATGTGGCAGCTCCATTGATGAATATGCTAAAAAAGGAAGCTTTCTTTTGGGACTCCATCGCCGATCAAAGTTTTAATAAGCTGAAATCTCTTCTAATTTTAGAACCCATCCTTGTATGTCCAGATTTCTCTAAGGAGTTTATCATATATACAGATGCTAGTGGAAGAGGAATTGGGGCTGTTTTATGTCAAGATCATGGAGTCATAGCTTATGAGAGCCGAAAGCTTGATGACAAGGAGCATCAATTACATGTTTATGAGCAAGAGATATTAGCAATATTGCATGCTATCAAAAAGTGGCATCATTACATTTATGGTAGCCATTTCAAGGTCAAAAGTGATCATCGTGTGTTGAAATATGTTATTTCACAACCAAATTTATCTCCCAAGCAACAAAGATGGTTAGCTACTCTTCAAGGATATGACTTTGAAATATCTTATATGACTGGAAAAGACAATGTGGTGGTGGATGCCCTATCAAGAATGTAGGCATGTTCCATTTCTACCATTTCAACCGTGCATAAGGATTGGATCCATGATATTCAAGAGGAGTATTTGCTTGATGAGCAAGCATCAAAGATGATGAAGGAATTTTAGTAAGGCACAGGAGAAGAGTATCCAAAATTCAAATGGCACAATGGTCTTTTATGATATCGTGGTAGAGTATTCTTGACACCACAATCTTCTTTCAAAGACCGTATCTTGCATGAGATGCACTCTTCACCCTTAGCGGGACACCATGGGTTGTTCAAAAGATTTGATAATATCCATAAGAGTTTCTATTGGAAGGGCATTTGGAGGGATATTCAGGATTATGTTATGCAATGTCTTCCGTGTGTCAATAAAATAAAGATTCTTCTCTTCTACCTTGTGGTTTACTTCAGCCACTTCCTATTCCTCAAGGCAAGTTGACTGATATTACAATGGATTTTATTGTGGGTTTACCTACAACAAAGCATGGGTGGAATAACATTTATGTGGTGGTGGACCGGTTGACTAAATCAGCTCATTTTATCCCTACCGAGGCTCAATTTACAACAAAGCAAGTAGCTGAACGGTTCATGGAATGCGTTTTTAAGCTTCATGGTATGCCATTGAAGATAGTGTCCGATTGTGATACTAAGTTTATGGGAAGTTTATTCACGTCTATGGGAACAATTTTGACTCCTAGCACATCATATCATCCCCAAACCAAATGGCCGAACAGAGTGTGTCAATAAATGGTTGGAAGTCTATCTTCATCATTTTTGCCATGATACTCAAGCTTTGTGGGATCATTGGTTACAACTTGCTGAATTTTGTTATAATAACACTCATCATATGAGCATTGGCATGTCACCATTTGAAGCGCTTTATGGATATAAAGTGCAAATACCTTCAGCCCTTTATCATGGAGACGTGAATCCACAAGCCAAGGCTGAAGTTGAGAAAATGGAAGCTCTTTTACATCAATGCAAGGAAAACATTCGGAAGGCATAAGATGTTATGAAGGCTTATGATGATGAATAGCGAAGACCTTTGGAGTTTGAAGAAGGAGATTGGGTATTCCTTAAAGTGTCTAAATCTAGGTACGCTTCTCACAAAGGCAGTCATAATAAGTTGGCTCATTGTTACTATGGGCCTTATCAAATCCTCAAACGAGTTGGTGAGCTTGCATACAAGCTTGATTTGCCTTCTTAAAAAAGAATTCATTCTACCTTCCATGTTTCCCAACTTAAGAAATATGTGGGTTCATCCATAAAGGTTTTAGAAGAGTTACCTCCCACGGATGAAGATGGTCTTATCATTTATGAGCCTGAAAAGGTTATTGGCAAAAGAGAAAAGGTTTTAAGGAACTGTTCACTGCTGGAGTACCTTATTAAATGGTGAGGTTTGCCCATGGAGGAGTCAACTTGGAAACCATCATCATATCTTGATTCTTTTCCATGGCTTTTGCAGGAAACATAGTAATATTTGAACAGGACAACTTGTTGTATTAAATATTTGTCATAAAAATAAATGCTCTATGGTCATCAAAATTAGATTTTTATGGCATGTCTGGATACTAGCAATCATCCTTTACATTTCTATAGCTCATACATGATGATTGGATATTCCTTCTTCAAATTATGGCCATTCTTGTGTAGAATCCTATTTTGGACAGTTTCCAACAGTATATTCAAATTTCATACCTATACTTCATTGATATATGAGATCTTCTTCAGCTTGAAGTTTCATTACAGCATGGATTCATCACTTACAAGCTATTCTTGTAATCTTTCTTCATCAATTGTCCCAATTCCAACTTTAAGGACAAAGCTCTTTTAGGTCGAGATGGCTTGTAATAAAGCATAAATGCCTAGCATAAATACCTTAGTCTAAGGTAAGTATAAAAGGTGAAGGTGTAACTATTTACTACAGCACAAAGGAACGAAAAATGGAGTAGAAGTTCGGAAAAAATGGAAGCCTGGAAATTTGAATGATTTAGATGACGGTGTCACCTCGAAAAAAGAAAAGAGTAAAAGCGTGCCGTTAAATATGAAGGCGCTCTCGAATCATTGTAAAAAGAGCGCCGGGCTCACTCCTGTGCAAATTGTATGCATTAGTGGGAACGAGATGAGTTGGAATGGTGAAAAATAGGAAAAGAGGGCCTAGACTAATGGCCGACCATGTAAAATAGTGTGGATGACTGCCCAAAAGGTAGGGCATGTATATAAAGTTCAAAAGTGAATGAGAAGCTCATTCTTGGGGGTGGCTAAAGCTTCTTCTTCTTCCTCTCTTGCTTCTTACCTTCATGCTCGTGCTTGAGTGAGGGATTGAGGGAGTGAGTGTGTGAGAGTGAGGGATTGTGGAGAAGAAGCTCCCCATCTTCTCCCTTCATCGTTCCTTCCCTTCTTCTCTTCTCTTGTCTCGCACGGCTATGGGGGATGGAGCTTGACGGAGGTTGCTTGAACTTGCCACAAGGATCTGGAGCTACTAGAGTGTGAGAGAGAGGAGGGGACTCAATCGAACATCAAGGAAGCTCACTACACTCGTAAGGTAGGTAATGCGCGTCGGCTATGTGAGAGGTAGCCATGGCTGCTCGGCTTGAAACGCTTGATCAATAAGCGGTCCGTAGGTCTCGGGGTAGAGCTTCATAGCCCCCCTACATTTTGGTTCCGTTGTCGGGATAGACGGAATCGAGCCTTGAGTGCCATGCGCATCAAATCGAGCATGGCAGTAGGGTTTGCAGCCTGAACCGATGCTCGAGATAGTTAGGAGGAATAGGAGGTTTTAATCACTGGAGCAAGTACATATTTTGATTTGCTGCTGAATGTTAGAGTAAGACCATTTGTCTTTATTTCTATTTCTAATTTCTGTTGCAATAGGTTAAGGGTAGGATAGGAAAAAGAAGGGAATAGAAGGGTTCTGCTATTGTTGGAGATAGGGAAGTTGGGGCGTAAATTCAGACATCTGGTTGGAGGAGTGTATGAGATTAATCTCTGAGTCTACAGTAGACTGAGGGAGGTAATAAGGGGCCCAGGAGACCAGGGGAGGCCACATTTGACACCCTGCCTTCTGAGAAGACTGTGAGCTTGAGAGCTCGGGAGAGAGAGAGAGAGCTACGGGAGATCGTGAAGTACTGTCCGATCGAGTGCCCTATCGCTTTGAGGTATGCTAGACGTTTCCCTCTATTGCTCGCATCTATTTGGAAAGCACGACATGATTTGATAGAGCAGGCATTGACCTAAAGGCATCATGTGCAACTTGCGGGCCGTCGGCCACGCCGTCGGACCAGAGAGTCGGACAGTCCGACTCCCATAATCGAACCAGCCGAAAGAGAATCGAACCGTTGGTCTGATCCGACTCTTATATTCGGACCAGTTGAAAATCGGACTGTTGGTTTGATCCGGTTCTTATAATCGGACCAGCCCATCAAGTCAGGCCATGTATCCTAGTCTTGGACTTGAGTCACTCAACCCATTGTAGTGGTCGGACCATCCCCGTCTGACTAAGGGAAGTCAGACCTGAGTAAGATTGGACCCGCCCATTCGATTCCCAGAATCGGACCAGTCCACCAGAGCTTGAATAGAAGGCTGTTTACCTAGGCCACAGTCCTGGGTACCTTGGTTATGTCTCTGATCCCCCAGGGAACCTAGTTTAATCTTGGAAGCTGGAGACCAGACAAGGTGACCGAAGATTCACCTCAAATAGCTAGACATCAGGAGGACCTAATTTGGAATTGGATGTGACGTTCAGCGCGACCAGCCAACCAACTAACCAACCCTGAAGCAGAATAGGGAATGCAGTAGGGTCTCTCTGTAAGACTTTAGATTGGCTAGGACCTGCGCTAGAGCCACATCAGGCTACAAACATAAGCAGTAGGGTGGAGTCTGCATCAGGCATTTAGTGCATCCTCACCTCACCTTCTGATTTCATCACCTAGGGTGCACTACAAGGAAAGGAAAAGTCTGCTTCCACACTGAGCACTAGAAAGCACGAAGCACAAGTTGTGGATAAGATTAACGACGATTTCCAATAACAAGGAGCTCAATAGGAAACATTATAACATCAAGGAACCCACTACTAGGAGAGGATCCCAAAGCATAGCTGGCTACTAGAGAACCCCAACTGTAGGGCCCTAAGAGGACACAAAGATCTGGAAGACAACAACATAGAGAATCGGATGTTGCCAGAGTTAATCAAGTTGATGGACGACCTTATGAAATTGGAAGTGGAAGCAATGTCAGGATCTCAAGGCGGACAAGGAGAGGATCGACTGGACTTGGGAGAATTCCCAGTCATGGTGCAGGAGTTAGTCAACGAGTATGACTTATTGACCAGGATGGTAGTTTAGGGTAGGCCAGTAGAGGAAGTGGTAGCAACCCTAGAAGAGGAAAGAAATGCGATCAAAAGGGCGCTAAGAGCATGATCGCCTATAACCACAAGCAAAAGGCTAGGAAACTCCAACAAGATGTGGATATGTACGAGGCCTAGCACGTGCTAGCCCTGGCTGGAGTAGCAAAAGCAAGACCAAATGCAGAGAGAGAGCGGGCAGTGGAGGCTGACTTATCATTAAGTGAACTTGTAGCCAGGCAGGTCATGGACAACACGTCCGTTGAGCAGGGTGCAACAGCCTTAGCCACAACCTTACTCTTAGGATTAGGGGTCACACAAGGGGCAAAGGGGCAATCTAGGATCCTTGTAGTGGTGAAACAACTGGACAAGTATGAACCTAGCAACGACCCATATAGCTTTGTGGAGCAGTTCGAATAAGTTTGTGAAGCAAACGGCCTCACAGACCCTGCACAATGCTCCCAAGCTTTTGGGCTGTGCTTAGGTGATAAGGGGAGGGTGTGGTACACTAGTCTAGATGCAACCGAGCGCGGGAACTTTGCCCATCTTATAGACCACTTTATCAAGAGGTTCTCTAAGGCAGGATACTCCGACAACCTCATCGTCCGCTTGATGAATGTCAGTTAGAGGAAAAAGGAGGACGTGAGAGACTACGTCACACATGTACGTAGCCTCTTCAAGAGGATCTCAGCCACCAATGAGCGACCTAACGAGAAGGCTGTGTCTACAGTTTTCATAAATGGAATCCGTAGCGAGGAACTCTACAAGGCCTTGGCTAATAACTCCATCTACACAGGGATGTGCTAGGTAGGGCTTTTGATGAAGCAATAAGGGTGGACAACCAGCTTAGGGAGTGAAGCATGAGGAACACCAGTAGGGACGGTACAGGCCAGAGGGCTTCAGAGCAGTCAACGACGTTGGGTGAGAGAGAAAGCTCTAGCACACGGGATAAGGGAAAGGGAGTTGACCAAGGCCAGGACCTGGCTGAGGTGAGGATGGAGCTTGCACATTTGCAAGAACAAATAACGAAGCCTACACGAACTCACGTGCAGTGTATACACTATGGTGGAAACCACCTTCCAGCCGAGTATCAAGATCCTAGATCTAGGCCGTGTTCGAACTGTGGTAGGTTCGGTCATGACATGTTGTACTGCAAATTGCCCAGGAGGTTTTCATATGCGTAGCAATACAACCCTCCTTACCTAGGAAACATGCCATTTAACTTCCTTGGCAAGGGAGCCTAGCTGGCACTTCCAGCACCAAACGATATGAGACCAGCCATCCCTAGGCTAGAGATGAACCCAACAGGCAGACCCAGACCACCATGACCCTACGTAACCCAACCACCAAGTGACGCTCCTGTTCACTATGCGGAGGAAACTAGTGAAGAAGAGAGCTACGTAAACCCATACATCTCCTATGACGAGGAAGGCAATCCAGTCCTGATGGATTATTGATGGGTGCCGGTGATGGTGCTGGAAAAAGAAAGAGGCAGAGGCTTTGGAGGCCCAATCCAGGACCCAAAATCTCATGTTGGACCTGCGGTCATCGAGGCCATATCTCATCACGCTGCCCAGAAACGGAACATGCAAACCATGACAAGGCTGACCTTTGATGCGCCGAATGTGGGATCACATAGCTATTTCCTGACTGCCCTAGGTGGAGACCATCAACCAATCCTACCAATGTGTCCTTCGTGCCCTTGGGGCTATTTGGGGTGGAGACCTTTGGCGAGGAGGACATGACGCAAGCGCAAACAAGACGAATAGGCATCTCATTGCCTGGGCCAAGTAACCTTGATGTAGCCTCGCTGGGAAAGAAAAGCCAGAGGAGAAGGAGAAAGAGAATAGATGCAAGGATCACCCTTAAGACTGAGGAAGCTACAACCTTAGTGACGGGAAAGGGGGTCATAGATGCCAAGGCAGAGACCTCAGCCCCCAAGACGGCGAAACTAGGTAGTGCCAAGGTGGGGGAATACCCTCATCCCAGACGGCAACTTGAGGCTATAGCCAAGGTTAAGGAGTGGGTCAAGGATGCTGTTAACCATTAGACGAACAAGGTGAAAAATCTAAAAAAGCTAAAGCAGAAGACAAAGGCCAAGGCAAAAGTGAAACGGAAGACGAAGGCACGCCAAGAAAAATATGGAAGCACAAGAAACATAGAAAAGTCCTAAATAAAGGAAAAGGGTGCACAAGAAAAAGCGCGAATCAATACTTTTGTAAAAGAGCGCAAGCGCATCATGGTTTAATTTAAAGAGGGCCAGGCTCTCACCCGTGCAATTTGTAAAGGTAGATGGGCAGTAGGAAGGAAGCTAGGAAGATAGAAGGGCAATGGGAAAAAAAGCCTAGGCTACGGTTGGCCATGTAAAAAAGGGGAAAAGGGGATGATCGCCCAAAAGGGATTTAGGGTTTTGTATATAAAGTTGAAAAGTGAATGAGAAGCTCATTCTTATGTGTGGCAAAAAGTGGCTCTCCTCTTCTTCTTCTTCTTCTTGTTCTTGCTTGCTTGAGCTTGTGCTTAAGAGAGGGAGTGTGAGATTGTGAGGGAGTTAGGGTGTGAGGGTGAGGGACTGAGGAGGAGAAGCTCTCCATCTTCTCCTCTCTTCTTCTCTTCTCCTCTCTTCTCTTCTCTTGCTCGCGGTGATGGAGCTTAGAGCGTGGACTTTGAGGATGGAGCTTGCTTGAAGCTTGCACTTGGATCGTGGAGCTACCGGAGTGTGCGGGAGAGGAGGTAACTCGAACGGCATGGAGGTAAGCTCACTACACCCATAGATATGGATGGCGTGTCGGCGATGTGAGAGGTAGCCATTAGTGCTCGGCTTGGAATGCTTGAAACAATAAGTGGTTCGTGGGTTTTGGCGGTTGAGCAAAAGCTCCCATAGATGCCCAAGAACACCTTAAAGATGTAGAATCCATATTGGAGGATCCGATGGAGGACCTTTCTAGTGCAAGCACACCCGATTCACCATCGCAACCTCAATTGGGGAATGCGCTCATACCACGAGAGATGCCACAAAGGCAAGACCAGGGAGAAGCTTGTCAACAAGCTAACCACGACATGTGGCCGAAGAATGGTGACCAAGGAGGAAGCCAACTACCCAGCAACCTCCTCACCACCTTAGTAACCACCCCAGTGACTGTGAGCTTGGGAGACTTGCTTCGGTAGCACCCTCCATTGTGGCAAGAATTGAGGCATTAGGTGGAGGGGAATGGGGAGCATGCTGCCACTGACTTGCACGAGCAGGACACAGTCACGCAAATTGCAAGCCTAACGCTGCACTCAGCTCCAAGGTCACTGCACATCAATGCTTTCTGGGAAGGCACAGAGATGCATGCCATCCTACCTGTTTTAGCCTTGGGGGACGCAACACGGAAATGAATTGTAGACACCGGCGCTGGGGTTAGTGTCTTGAGCCATGCAGTTCTACAGGCCAAGGGAAACCCACCTGTGGAAGCAGCTAGGTTTAATGTTACATTGGCCAACAGACTGAAGGTCAGACCATTTGGGGTCTTAAAAAACTAGCCAGTGACGGTCGTAGGAGTGCAGTTTTTTGTAAATTTCATTGTCATGAAGGGTGTGGACTACGACATACTGCTAGGCTGGCCCTAGATGAGGAATGCACGAGTGGTTGAAGACTGGGGAGACAACCTCATATTCTTGGGGAATAGGACAGAAGTGGTAAGGGTTGAGATGGACACATGGAAGACTACCCGAGTCGACCTCGATGCTATCTCGACCATGCTAAAAGGTGGTGCCCATGCACGCAAGCCCAATGGGACACTGACCAAGTACATTCCCTGCCTTGAGGACAAGAGGGATTGGATGCATGTCTTGGCAACCGTTGACTTGCCATTCTCAGATGAGGAAGAGTTGTATAAGCAAGCTGCTAAGTCACCAAGCATGCCAGCAGAGGAGCCCACTGTGCTACTCTGCATGATGGCGGGAAGCTCACGGAATCCAGGAAGACCGGTCTCATTCCACACCCCCACTAACAAGCTCGAGATTTAGGAAATCATAGAGTACCTAACCACTAAACTGAAAGACAACAAGGCGGCTACTCTAAAACCCCTATTCCACACCCCCACTAACAAGCTCGAGATTTAGGAAATCATAGAGTACCTAACCACTAAACTGAAAGGCAACAAGGCGGCTACTCTAAAACCCCTAAGCGATCTCTTGTCTTGGCCTGAATGGGAATGGACCAAAGTTCACGATCTTAACTTATTATACAACTGGGCTTTAATCACCGATGAAGAGGAGATCAGAGAGGAAAATCTAGGGGGTGACGAGCAGTCGGAGGGGCAAGATTCTGGTGATGAGGGGTACGAGCACTGTTGCTCTGAGATGGACAAGAGCGAAGAAGAGTTTAACACGATAGGTTATGACACTGAAGGGAGAGCAATCGAGCAGATCGAGGCAGACTCTAGGCCAAAGAGGGAAAGGGCAGGCAGGAATGGAAAAGGAGTCATGTGGATGGAATGCGATAGGACCTGGCTGGAGCAGGTGGGAGCCATGGATTATGAGCAGCCAGAGGTGGCACAATCGTTGGTAGTCCCAATACTGAAGACGGATTTAGCTACTGAACTATGGCCCCTGGGCGAAACCCCTTCCTCAAGTGAGGGATGTGAGTTTAACTCGAAGTCTAAAGTCAGTACAGAGAGTGATCCCGAAATACCCCAACCCTCTATGGTCAGACGCACCAAAGGGGACTTGCCAGTCCACTTAAGGCGCAGACGGATAAAGGAGGGAGCCAGGAAGCAAACTAAAGACTCAGAAGTAGAGAGGCAAAAGAAACCATAGGACCTCCCCAAACGCTTCACGAAGTTTAAGAAGGGTGATAGAGTGGTGCTTTTGCTAGGAGCAAAGAGACAAGGGCAAGCCAGTGAACCAAAATTGAGGGACCTGCCAGGGTCAAGGAAGTCGACCTGGCAGGGGAAGGCAAGAAACCTCGACCTGTGTTCATTTTGCTGACGACTTGACCAAGGAGGAGGAGGCTAGACTGGTTGCTCTCTTGTGAGAGTATGTCGATGTGTTCGCCTGGTCCTTGAAGGAACTGAGAGGAGTCGATCCTAGGGTTGTGACCCATAATATTCCAATGGTCCCATAAGAGGTGCCAACGAAGCATCGATCTTACCCTATGAATCCCAAACATGCCCATGCGGTGAAGGAAGAGATCGATAAGCTCATGAAGGCAGGATTTATATATGAGATCGAGCACACATATTGGGTATCACCCATAGTGATCGTTATGAAAAAGAACGGCAAGATTCGAGTGTGCATGAATTACAAGAAGGTGAATGCCGCTACGAAGAGGGATAACTACCCCTTGCCATATACCGAGCACATGCTGGAGAGAGTAGCAGGCAAGGAAGCTTATAGCTTTCTGGATGGTTTCTCTGGCTATAATCAAGTGCAAATGTATCCTGACGACAGGCACAAGACTGCCTTCACCACGGAGTGGGGTGTATTTGCCTACATTGTTATGCCCTTTGGGCTAATGAATGCTCCTGCAAACCTTCCAACGATTAATGTGCACGATCTTCAAGGATATGTTGCGATGTGAGCTGGAGGTGTTCGTAGACGACTTGTGCATACACTCCAGTTGGACCGAACACTTAGAGAGGCTAGGAGTTGTCTTCAAATGATGTCGGTTATACAAACTCTCGCTGAACCCCTTGAAGTGCCAGTTCTGGGTGAAGCACGGATGCATCCTAGGGCATGTAGTATCACGGAATGGCATTGCCACTGACTTCTCAAAAGTCAGGGCCATTGCCAACCTCCCACCGCCCACCAACTACAAGGGCGTCCAGTGTTTCTTAGGCTACACAGGATACTACCGACGCTTTGTATTGAACTATGCACTGATTGCTAGACCATTTACAAGCTGCTGATTGTATTCGAGTGGATTGAGGAATGCCAACGCACGTATGAATAGTTAAAGAAGGCTCTCACCACTGCACCAATCTTGCAAGTCCCAGACTGGAGTGTAGCATTCCATGTACACATAGATGCCTCCAAGTTTCCTATCGGAGTCGTTCTATGCTAGCTTGGTGAACATAGTCTTGATTACCCTGTGAGCTTTGCCAGCAGGCAGCTCACCGAAACAGAAATGAACTACTCCACTACAGAAAGGAAAGGGCTAGCCATGGTGTTCGTCGTAAAGAAATTTAGGCATTACCTGTTGGCTACACCCTTCGTCTTTTTCGTGGACCATCAAGCCTTACTATATCTTGTGAACAAGCCATGCGCCACAGGTCGCATAGCAAGATGGTTACTTCTCCTGCTGGAGTTTGATTTCTCAGTGATTGTGCATAAAGGAAAGCAGCATTACATGGTGAATCACATGTCCCGCATACCCACAGGGGAAGCTGCTGGCCAAGGCATCCCTGATGATTTACCGAACGCGCACCTCTTTGGCCTGTCTAGCGAAGGGGACTTGTTTAGAGCTGATTCGACGCCTTACTGGGCAAACGATGTTGTCCAAGTGTTAGAAAATGGCTTGCCAGAGAGACCTATTGAGAAAGACAGGCTAAGGAGACTTATCTTAAAAATCCAGGCCAACTCTATAGGTTGGGGCAGGACGGGCTGTTACGTAGATGTGTGTGCAAGCACGAGATGCACGATGTATTGAGAGAGGCGCATGGCGGGATAGCTGGCGGGCACTTTAGTGGGGACACGATCGCCCGTAAGGTATTACAATCCCAACTCTAGTGGCCCACCCTATTCCATGACGCCGCTAAGTTCGTTAAACACTGCGATGAGTGCCAGAGGACTAAGGTGCCCATGCGCAAAGATAAGATGGAGTTAACCCCCGTAATAGCGTGACAACCCTTCGAAAAATGGGGCATTGACTTCATCGGACCTATCAATCCAGTAGCTCAATACTCCCAGGCACACTATATCATTGTGGCAAAGGACTACCTGACGAAGTGGGTGGAGGCACGAGCCACTAGAAGGAACGGCGCTAGGACCACTGCGAAGTTCTTGTGGGAATATGTATTTTCACGGTTTGGTTGTCCAATCGAACTAGTAAGTGATCAAGGCGCACACTTCGTTAATGAAGTAATATGCCACCTGCTCTCAACCTTCCTAATCATTCATAGAAGGTCCTCTCCCTACTACCCTCAAGCAAATGGCCAAGCAGAGTCTACAAATAAAATCCTGGTCAACGTGCTTACTAAGGTAGTATCTAGATCACAAAGAGATTGGGATAATAAACTGATGGCTGCCTTGTGGGCTTATCGGGCAAACACCCTTTAGGATGACCTATGGGACGGAGGCCATTCTACCTTTAGAGTTCTTTGTCCCTAGCTTAAGAATAGCAGCGTAGGAGCGTTGGGAGGGAAGAGAGGCTTGGACTAACCACTTAGCGGAGCTAGAGCATCTCACAGAGACTCGGCTTTTAGCCACCCACGCTCTAATCTGTGAAAAGGCATGATGAAAGCTTTGGTTTGACAAGCACGTCAACTAGTGCAACTTTGATCAAGGGGACCTCATACTACTCTACTCGGTGAAAGGGCACCTTTTCGGGTGTGTGCAATTAGCAGAACATGCAATGTCGAGTTGGAGACGCTCGAAGGGGAATGAATAGGCTTCTTCAATGGTAGTCGCATGAAAAAGTTCACGAAGCATGTGCTTTCGTGAGCCAAACATACTTATTAATTTGTAATAAAATAAACCTGCCGTCACAAGTGCACGCACAAAAAAAAAGCTCCACACACATTAATTTACAAAAAGGAACTTGCATTAAGAGACCCAAAGTCAAGACGTAGTCCGGGCATGTTAATAAGCACTATCAACTTAATTAATTTTTAATGGATAAAATAAACATTCATTTTCTTATTAAGGTTTATCACCTATTTTTTTATAAAAAATCACCCTTTGATAATTTAATTGTAATAGAAACTTTAATCAAATCCTCCTTTTTCCTCACATTGCACATGCCCCCTTTCAATACAGAGTGTTACGTGGGGGGTGGGTGATGTTGGAGTCCATTGAAGTCCCTATTGGTAGTCTTGGTCGGTTGAAGTTTGGTCAACAGTCGATTTGAATTTTGGTTTGGTGGCTTTTATTGATTATTTGATTAGAGCCCAAGATACGATGTGTATTTCTTTCTCTTTTCTACTTGATGTGGGGATATTAGGTGCTTGTATGTATACAACACATGAAGCTTTCGATCGCATAAGTATAGAGTCATGCTGAAATTTTTCTAGGATGTGGATTGCTTGGGGTGGTCAATCAATTGGTCAAGTCTGTGAGAGTTTTTATTGTCAATATCTTATTTTCTATTATTTTAATTGTTTTGCAAGCATTCTTTGTGATTGTCTGTGTGTGAGTGAGGTGTGTGTAAACCATTTGAATGGCACCTCCTACTCCTCCCCCAGTCCAATACATTCCTTTGGTGTCTCATGACTACTCATTCTTGCTGGATTCAGATATTGTCAGTAAGGCGAGATTATCCAAGTTTGTAGCACTTTCATTGCGACTTATCTCTGAGGATACTGGTGTCTGTGATTAGTTTTTAGCCTCTTACAATAAGAGGTTCGGTCCTGTTAGAGGAAAAGTTATCCATATGATGCCTAAAAGCTTGGTCCTTACCATATCGAGGAGTTCCTATCTTCATGTTTTCTTGGCATATGCTGCCCTTGTAAAGGAAGTTTCTACCTTACCAATTGATCCTCCAACGGTTCCTCTTCCTCCTACTACTGAAAGCACTGCTGTTGTTATTGAGGATCTTGATCCCCTCCCGTCTGTGGTAATTTAGAGGAAGCGACTTAAAGAGTGGCTAAATCAGTCCCAGATCCTTCTCCCGTCTCCATTCCTATTCAGTCTAGCAGTCAATCTGCTAGCTTTCCTCACGATACTCTGGAGATTTCCATTCCCTCTATACGACTCTTGGCGATATGAGATGCGATTCCTTTCTTATGCAAAGACATCTAGAGTTCTATTGAACTCTCGGTGACTGCCTGTATCCAATAGCTTTATTCTTATTGTTATGAAAAAGTTCAACAAACCAAAGAAGAGTTGAATAAAGCAAATAGTAAGCTAGCTTTTGCTCAAGAAAGGTTTTCTAATCTTTGTACCCAGATGGAGCAGTAGACTAAGATTATTGATGCTCAGAACGGGGAGACTTCTAGTTTGCAAACTCAGTTGGCTAACACTAAATCCCAAGTGGTTATTGTGATGATTGAGGAGAGGGATAGATTATTTCAAGAGTCTCAAGAGCTTAAAGCTTTGATAGCTTTCCACACATAAGAGCTTAAATCAACTAATACTATCCTAGAACAGAGCAACACTCAGATTCAACAACTTAAGGAACAGCTGGCTCAGCCCCATTCTACTTTGCAGAGTCCTAATGTGCGGCTAGTTCTTTCCTTATACCCTACGGATTTAGCAATCCTTCAAATAAATGCTACCTTATGCCCTTTATTTCAAGCTAAGGTGGAAAGGATTTAGTCTCGAATGGATTTATTGTGGTCTTCATTTGAGCAGTTTTAGGAGTTTTTTCCTCCAGACCATTCTTTCTTTGTTCATTATTAGCAAAACAAGCTGGCCTTCTATATCAAGCTTTCAACAATGGACTTGCCTCTTCCAAATGATGATTGGAGTAGAGCCTAGTTTGCTGATTTATTGACTGAAGTGGCTACAGTGGTTTTTGAAGACTCTGTGTGACTACAGACACTATGTTGATGTCTTATATGTACTTGAGAGGTGACTCATTAATCCCAGATGATGAAGATTTAGCTTGGTATGAAGGGGATGTGGTATTACAAGCTACATTGTATGTCAGATATTTGGAGTTGCAGATTGATCAAATGTTCCAGGCTTATTCTTCTAAAGTGGCTGATTGCCCTGAAACCTCTTGGCATACAATAATTGACTCTGTAATCTTGAATCAACACCAAAACAAAGCCTCTATTCATGTGCAAAACACTAAGCAATCGAGGGCGGATCTCTTAGCCCACCTTTCAAACTAACCTCCTTTCGATTCATCTTTCTTTGATGCTTACCATTGTCGATCTATCTTAGGTCCATCAGTTCTTGGTTTATCTTATTATGAGCAGCCGAATGGCCCATAGATATGATTCTTATCTTTCCCTTTATAAATCTCAATCACTAGTTATTTTACCTCTTCTTTTTCAACCTCAAGGTGCTCCTCAAATTCCTATTTTCACTCAGTGTTCTTTATTAAGGATTGAGTATTTTCCCCTCATTCGTCTTGTCCCTCCTTGTGTAAAAATATTCCTTCCACTTTTCCAGCCTATTTATTAGCATACTTTTTAATGGATTCTCCTAAGTTCTCAGCTAATCCCTCTTTAGCTCATTCTTTCTTTTATGATTTTTATTATCCATCCCTTCATCCCTTTCATTGGTTCCTCTTCCCTCTCCTACTACTATCCTTCAACCCCCTCAGTTGGTTAGTGGGTATGCAAGCTTTGATCAAAAGATTCCTAGAAGACGAGGATGGAGTGTAGGAGATTCACTTACCGGACCTCAGATCAATCGGCCATTGATTCCAAGAGAATGGACAACTACTAGCCAAGCTTTCTAGAACTATCTTTATTTTGCTCAACATCATTCACAGTCTTTAGACCCTTCAGTGAGATTGACTGCTCACTTAGCTTGGTATCTGGTGTATATGCATAGGCATTCACATAATAATCAGAAGTCGATACCAAAGTTATGATGAATGTGAATGTGACTATTGATCCTTAACAATTAAATATCTTATACTTTCATGCTCTTTGTTTACCTAGCAGATATCTTGTCTTGGTGGAGAGGATGTGTTGTTTGCAATTTTTCCAAAATCCTCCCAAAACTTTTGTAGACGAATCTTTATCTATAGATCGCTTCCATAATCTCACCAAGCCTTCAAGAGTTTTCTCTTTTGGAGGTGTCATTCATATGGTTGTTTTGTGTAAGTATGTGTGTGATGATTACTTTGTTTTATGATGGGATTGTGGTGGTTAGAGATTGAACACTGTTCAAGAAGCTATATGTTTGAAGATTTGTGGTGATGATGATGCTAAATGGATAGCTCAAGAAGCAAAGATACATAACCTCTTGTATCCTTTAAGATTTTGTCATGCTTTTCTGTTTCAAAGTTATGATAATAGATAAATATGTTTTCCTTTCTTTGCAATTCTTTATATAGGCTATGAGTTGGGGTTGTGTTTGGATGGTATTTCTTAAAGATGCTGAAGAAGACCAAGTTGAGCTATATTTTGAATTTATATTCTCTTTTTCCTAGGTCACGAGGATGCTCCTTGATTAAGTGTGGGGATATATTGAGGGTTTAGATGACTTGATTTATTGATTGATTTTTGTTGTTTTTGAGGACTAAATGGTTGATTTTTTATGGATTTTGAATGATGTTCAGTTGTTTTGGAAGCGTTTGGGAGTGTTTTGGATGAGGTTGATTATGTTTTTAAAGATCTTGATGGTTTATAGTGGAGATATGATGTTTTGACATATTATGTTAATATCTTATTAGTGTTTGATTGGTTATGTTTGGATTTGTTGAGCTTATGTTTTGCTCTATTTGCCTTTTGTATGAGGGGTTAGAATGATGATTGATGAAGTTTGAGAGTATTTCGAAGCTTATTGGTTGATTATTGATGGCTTTGAGTGATTTAAGTGAGCTCAAGGCTTTCTAATGACCTTCTGTATGG
Organism: Lygodium microphyllum; assembly: GCF_053477565.2. Taxonomy (NCBI): domain Eukaryota; kingdom Viridiplantae; phylum Streptophyta; class Polypodiopsida; order Schizaeales; family Lygodiaceae; genus Lygodium; species Lygodium microphyllum. The sequence continues at coordinate 77,648,736 of NC_141156.1, forward strand.
TTTTGTAGAATCGTTTGTTGAGCTTTTGTAGAGCCTCTATCACTGTTCTGAACTGTTCTGTTCTGTTCTTTATGCCTCTATAAGTGTGATGATGGATGGATATGTAGCTTGGGGAATTTTTCCAATTTTGGGAATAGATGAATATAAGTCCAAATTAGCTCAAAGAAGTGGAAGAAGTAGCGGCTAAAGACTTGAAGTAGAGACTGAAGTAATAGTGACACTGATGAGCTATACAAAGAGACACTGTAGTGGTTCTCGTGACCTTTCATATCAGACATACCTCTTGGGAGGGGTATCCACGACCAAAAAGGGGTTGTGGATGATTATTCTTGATTATTTCATTGTACATTTGAGAGAGTGAGAGGTAGCCAAATTTATGTAAAACAATGTATCTATGAGAGTGAGAGATTGTGAGAGAAAGCTATGGAATCTTTGAAGAAGAATACTATGTGATGATTTTCATTTAAAGTGGTGTATTCTCTTGTATCTTTGTAGTTTCTGGATGAATTCTATAAAAAATATAAAGAGCATAATCAAATTTCTTCAAGTTGAAAGCCATGGGAGAATTGTTTCTATGAAGCTTGTGAAGATTTCTTGTTCCTAGTGTTCTTTTGCTAGTTGTGGTCACACCAAATATGAAAAAGATGTTTGTTGATGATACAAGATGGATTATCTTGAAGTAGATTCCATGTTTTCTTGGTGTTTCTCTTGGGACACCACAACCACATGGAAAAACTACAAGCATGGATTGGAGGTTACAATCACAAGATTTTATTGGGGCTATCTTGAAAATTCATGTGGATTCTTTATGTTTTAGTTTATCTCACTTGTTTATATGGTGAAGGTTGAGATGACGTTACACCTAAACTTGAGAGATCCGTTGGTTTCTAGAGACCCTTTCATAAATAGAAGGCTCTCACATCATCACAAAATTCTTTAAAATCTGATCCCGAGCCATGGTCTTGGTCTTGAAAGGAAAATCTATGTTTTATGTTGTGTAATTAGATCCATGGGTCTAGAAAATCCATGTAATGTGTGTTTCTTATATGGGATGTATTCACCTTTTCAAATATAGAAACTTTTACTCACATGAGAGCCCCTCCAAATCTCCCTAAAGGTGTAATGGATATCATTTCCTATCTTAAGCTAGTTGAAAATATGTCCCTTGTATATTTTGTTGTATCTAGTACTCAAGGTCATTACCTTGTATCTTATCTTGGCTCTTGCAACACACGATTTAGGCCACGATTATCTATGGTTTTTGTGCATGGTTCCCAAAGAGGAGTTTGCCCTCTAGTAGGTGGCTCTTGTATAGGGTTGTAAAAGTGTACAAGACTGTGCACTCTAGTGTTTATGTGTGTATCAATGGAAGAATAAGGAAATTGTAATGAGGGTCTCAATATCCTTTGTGCAAATTCTCAAGTTTTTGTTATATTATGAGCTTCTGTTTTTGGGTTTTTTGTTCCCTTATGTGGGTGGGTAGCTATAAATGTTTAGTAATTCATCTCTATCAACTCCTAACAACATTTAAAATATTGATATGATGTTTGGATATTCAACTCGGATAATCATGAAAAAACTTGACATAGAGTAGTGTGGCATTGTGGTTTTATTTGAATTGTATAGAAGGGGTTATAAAAACAAACCTCATCTCAAAATTTAGATTTACAAAAGGAATATAAATATTACCTTCAAAATTCACAAAAGGGGTATGTAAAATGGTGCAAGTTTTTTAAAAAGGGGTTTTGAAAATACCATTTGAATGCACGTTAAATAGAGGGTTAACCCAAGGTGGACTTCTTGGGGCAGGAATCTCCTCTTAAAGACTGGAAATCAATGGTAATTTAGGCTGATTAGAGAATTCAACAGGTGACTTGATGTAAGAGAGACTAGAGTTAGTTACTTGAGAGATGATTAATCAAGGCTTTTAGCCTTAATTTTAAAAAAGTTGATATTGTAGAACAAGAATATGCCATCAATCTAATCACATCAGCAAAAAAATGCCCCTCCCCCCCCCCCGAATTGGAAAAAGAAGCTTTGAGATTCTTAAATCTTAAAACAAAGCTTAATTGTATAAACCTTCTTTTGGCCATAGAGTGATGTTAGAATAATGTTGCCATGATAGGGGGTGTGGATTCTCAATATAGGACTGAACTGCAAAGTTTCTAGGCAAAGATAGGGGGGTTTAGGGTTTTGAAGCCCTGGGAATCTAGCTATGAAGTCAATTTGTGAGCTGAGACGACAAACCATAGAGCCATGAAGTCACTGAGACGGGACTGTAGAGCCCAATTGCTCCAGAAAGCCTACCTTTGCACAAGAGGATAGGCAATTGGAAGCCCTAGATGAAAGCTGAGCTCTAATACTAGTATTGCGTACATCGAATGATGCGAGACTTGTACGTAGCGACCAGAAGAAGCTCTCCCTCACTCTCTTTTTCTTATAAAAAGGAAAGCACAACTCATAAAACACAAAACAAACTTAAAGAATATGAAGACAAAATTAAGTGACACACTATTAGGTGCAATTTCTCTCCACAAATGGAGTGGGCATCTTCTCTATGTCATATTTATAATATAAAAATGACTCTTGCTTTGCCCAAAAATAGATCCTTTATAATCACTCTTTTGATAAGAGAGTTTGAGTTCACTAAATAAATGGTTGAAATCAGTTGTACAACTCACAAGTGCTAAGAGCCATAAAATATTTCTAAAATATATTCAATATATCTCCTAAAATCTCAAGTATCAATAAATATTTACAAAGAGGATGTATGCATGTCTTAAAATAAATGACAATGTGTCTATTTGAATAATTCAATGAACAAGTCTATGGAATTAACTGTGCTTGTCACGTGTATCCAAATCATCTTGCTCTACACATTAGCTGAGCTGTCAAAAATTTAGCAAATCATGTTAGAAAAATATTTAACTTAATAAATGTAGCTAGCCATAAAAAATCAAATAATCATTGGACTTCCATTAAATACTTAAATCACGTAGATGTTAGCACTTGAGATATGAATGTTGTGGCATCACCCACGTGCGGCTTTAACACCCACGTTCAAACCTACAAGTCTCACACATGAAAAGGATATACGTCCCCATCAACCTTCTGCCCAAGAGGAAAAGTAATTTGCTCTTAGGAACGTGCCCCATGCTAACGGAGAACATTCAAGGCACTCATCATGTCAATGTGCACACTATTAAAGGTGCTCATCCCCTCGTGTAGGTGGCACCTGGCAACAAGATATGTTGAAAACTAAGGTGTAGAGTGGTTCTAACTTTATGAAAATTCATTACCTTGGTATGTATCATGAGGTTGTTAATTTTATGTAGCAGCGAGGATTGGATGCTAAGTCTTTTCAACAACAAATTCATTAGCTAATGTATTGCAACAAACGAAAAAGAAAGTTGAATTAGTTCAGCCAACAAATTTGTAGGGAATTGAGTTATTTCAACTGAAAGAGTTTGTTGTTGATTCATGTAGGCATACAAAGTTTGGGATTGTTTGTATGCAACTCAAAGAGAAGAGTTTGATTAATTTCAGTCCCCCCAATAGAGTTGGGTTCTGTGCATTTGGAGCAAGAATAGAGATTACTAGTGAAAAAGAGTGAAGCCAAGATTCAAACAAAGTAAAACGGTTGACAAGAAAATCTCTACTGATGATGTAATGATGAAGTGCACATATATTATCATGTAAGAGAGAAAAAATACTATGGTACTTGAGGATACAAATGAAATATATGCTTTGAAAGAGCATTCAGTTGTGCAAATGGTCGTGCTAACCATGATTTATGTAGGAGAAGCTATAGGATACAAGATGTCGCAATGGAATTTTGGATTATTAAATAATCTTGGAGGGTCCAACAAATTCATGGATTTGGTTGTAGAGGGCTACACGATAGTTGGATGTCATGAGCTATTGATGCCTTATGATCTGAGTGGGAGTGTTTGGAATTGCTATGTAGTTTTGAGGATGCTTGTGATTCGGGTTTATGATCTTGGCACCGAGTGTGGGAGCTTTCGCTCAACCGCCAAGACCCACGGACCGCTTATTGTTCAAGTGTTCCAAGCCGAGCACTAATGGCTACCTCTCACATAGCCGATGCGCCATCCATATCTACGGGTGTAGTGAGCTTACCTCCATGCTGATCAAGTTACCTCCTCTCCTGCACACTCCAGTAGCTCCATGATCCAAGTGCAAGCTTCAAGCAAGCTCCATCCTCAAGCTCCACGCTCTAAGATCCATAGCCACGAGAAGAGAAGAGAAGAGAAGAGAAGAGAAGAGAAGAGAAGAGGAGACGATGGAGAGCTTCTCCTCCCCGGTCCCTCACCCTCACACACTCACTCCCTCACACTCTCACACTCCCTCTCTCAAGCACAAGCTCAAGCAAGCAAGCAAGAAGAAGAAGAAGAAGAAGAGGAGAGCCACTTTTGGCCACACACAAGAATGAGCTTCTCATTCACTTTTCAACTTTATATACAAAACCCTAAATCCCTTTTGGGCGGTCATCCCCTTATCCCCTTTTTTACATGGCCCTTTTTTTCCCATTGTCCTTCTATCTTCCTAGCTTCCTTTCCACTGCCCGTCTACATTTACAAATTGCACGGGTGAGAGCCCAACACTCCTTGAATTAAACCATGATGTGCTTGCGCTCTTTTACAAAAGTATTGACTTGCGCTTTTCCTTATGTGCCTTTCTCCCTTATTTAAGACTTTTCTCCTTGTGTGTCTTTGTCTTTCGTTTCACTTTGCCTTGGCCTTTGTCTTCTGCTTTAGCTTTTCTGGATTTTCTACCTTCGTTTATTTGAGGGTTAACACCGAGAATGATTATGCACATGCTCATTTGGATGAAGATCATATGGGTGTTTGATTCTAATGGCTCATAAGGTGTAGCACATTCAGGGGATATGCAGCTTTGGAGGGGGTGGACGTCGTGCAGTTACATGTCTAAGGAAGAAAAAATAAGAAAAAGGGATCCATATACATATTTTAGATATATACCTACGGGATCCTTACTTATCATTTTGACATATTCTCTAGATTCAAAACTAGTCTTTAAAATAGTGTGAACATTCATTATTCAGTTCTATTAACTTAATGATAATTTTCAGTGGATAAAAATACATATATGGAGTTATCCTAAGTGTAATTTAAGAAATAAAAATATTTTTTAATTTTTTAAAGTTTCCATTTTGATAAATAAATATATCTAAACTTGGTAAAAGTCCATTATCATAATACTCTGGTGGCTTGCATCAAACCTAGAAATGTAGACCACCGCACCATGAAACCAATCTATGACTCACATAAAGTGGTAGTTCCTTCAATTAACGCCTGGTCTTTACGCGCGCGCGCACGCACGCACGCACGCACGCACACACACACACACACACACACAATCAGAGACCTCACTCCCTCGCTCAACACTAGATTGGCCCCAAAGGCTGGCGCCCCTCTTGGTATTTCTTTATCAATTAAAAGATGGAAAATTACAAAAATGATAATGCTTCAAAATACATAACTAGTGAACAATTGGTTTTCATCTCTTTTGAGTAAATCCCAGCCATATAAGAATAGTACAGGATGTCCAGAATTCGTTGTTCTTACTGTCCAGCATGTCTAGAGTTCATTGTTCTTATTGTCCAACATGTGCAAAATTTACTGTTCTTACCGTCCAGCATGTGCAGAATTCACTATTCTTACTATTCGGCATGTGACCAAAACTCAATGATTCGTGTGCAGAATCACAGTCTGCAGATCTCTGAATTCACTATTCTTACTGTCCAACATGTCTTGCATTTTCTATGACCAATACTCAATGATTCATGTGCAGAATTTCAGAGAAAACATAGAATTGTACCTTCGATGGAATCAACCCATCATGCAAAGCATTTCCTCTGAGAATAGGGAGAGAGTTGATAAGAGGGAGCAAGCTCTACCTCCGTACTTGAGCTAGAGGCGTAGAAGTACTCTCCATGGCTGATTTTCTTGTAGCAATCTGCCCTCAGCTCCTCAAAACTTCATTCTCCCATCAACCCCTTATGCCTATTACGTTTTTTTAAATGTTCTCTCTCTCTTTTGGGAATTTGTGCCACATGGCATACACATAACAGATTTCCCGTTTAAACCTTCTATTCTAGAATTCTCCATGATTGGTGCAAAATTTGACCTTGGCATAGACCAGAGAATTAATCCTCGTGCAAAAACAAAGATAATGATGCGAACAGATTATGGGGTCCAAAAATAGTAACTCCCTAAATTTTAGGGATAGTGACCCCTACATTCCTCAAGTTATTCTGAGCAACTTTTATTATTGTGACCACATCAAAAAGTGTAATGTGGCTCAGTTACGGTGACTTTTATTTCGTGAGCATTCTCACATGTGCCTCTTCTATCTTGGCTAGGCTCATTGTCTTGCACCATCTCCAGTAGCTAAGCACACAGTCCCAAACCACTGGCATTCTATTCTTCAATGCCCATTCAATATGGAGTCGGTCCTAAGGCTCAGATAAACCATTAGTCCAATTTGTCCCAATGGTGGCTGCCTCTTCTGGCCATGCAAAGATCTCAGCTTATTCCAAGAGAACTCTGGGGGTAAGAAGCAACAACAACAAAAGAAAAGAACAATAAAATATTTATATAACTAAATAAGAAAAGCAACTGTAAAAAGTATCACCACCTGGTGACATACCGTGGCCTTTGTTATGACTCAAGGTAGTGACTATTGAGATTTCCAATGGAAAGGAATAGGAGCTAAGTTAGTGGAATGTATATTTATGTCATTTAAGGTTGACTACCGGTGGTGGCAATGGGGCTAGTGCTTAGGATGCTCGAGTGTTTGAGAAGCATGTGAAAAGTTTTTTGCTGTCAACAAATGACATTGTGTTCTTGTGCTAACAAAAGTTTACTTTCTTGTATGATCATCTCAAAGTTGGGTCAACAAGATTGTGGTTTTGGTGGGTTGGCTAGGTGGAGGATGGTAATTTGGATTTAGGCCATCCACCTTGGGAGACAAACATAGTGATCACATGGGTATCATACAACTCAAGGTGAATGTGTTTATCAATGTAGTTGATTTGACAATTGGTCAAATACTATTGTTACCTCCCTCCATCCTCATTCTCTCTTATTCTTCTTCTTCACCTTGTTGGTTACTTACTCATTCTTCGACTTTTTTGAATTCACATAGTATTCTTATATTCAGAGTTGCAAATCACATCTTTAGCTATTGATCAATCATCCAATGATCCTAGTAACACTAGTAAAAGAGCTTTGTATCTTGAGCTAGAATGTGAGTATGAATCAATTAAAAAAACAAAATAAAACATTGTTTCAAAGTCCACGAAACATGTGTTTTGATTTGAAGGAAAAAAATCTTAATCTTTGGTTGGATGGAAGGTTATAGCCCAAAGATCCTATCAAAAATAGTACTCCTCCTTTTCATAATAGCATTTCAATAATGTGGTTTATTGGTGATGGTTATAATAGATTTTTAGATTATACATTTAATCTTATTGTAGAGAAATATGTTCTTAAATTGGAGAATCACTTGTTAACAAAACACAGAAATGAGTTGTTGCAAAAACTACATGATTGTCAACATAAGTATCATTCATTGGAGAAACACATCAAAGCATACCAAAGAAAACAAACTAGTTTAGGCCTTCAAAATTGACAAAGATCTCTCAAGAATAATAAGTATCTCAAACGAGGAGAAGGTGGTTGTAGCAAAATAATCCAAGTACGAAGGTATATCTTTTTACTTAAGAAATGTTGAATATAACTTTGCTTCTAATAGTATCTGAGTTATTATGTTCATCTTTTTTATGTCTTTTTTTCAACTAAATGTAAGTAAAAGAGATGCTTCAAAGGCATCTCAGTTTTATTATCATCTCTTACCCTTAGTAATGCCAAAGGATATTCTTGAAAAGAAGAAGTTCATAAAAATAAAGAGATAGTGCTTTGATTCTTTTATTAGGCATCATTCTTTGGATTTTGAGCTAGTGTAGAAGACTTTAGATAGTATTGGTATTAGTTGAGATGTATTGTCAAATACAAAATTATTTACTTCTAAGGCCATCTATGGTGAAAACTATTAGACAAAGAGTCAATGGCAGGGTGATGAAAGTTTTGGGTGAGCCTTTTCATATCAAGGCCAACTTCAAGAGCAAAAAAAAAGATGTTATTTATAAAGAATTTAACAATATTTTCCTTGATTTGTCTACCCTGCAATATTTGATTATCAAATTCTACAATTTGTATTTGGAAGAGGCACAATGAGTAGCCAACTTTGTAATTAAACTCGATGAAAGTGTCATCTTTGGCAAAAACCATAAAAATGGTTACATAGAAAAGAAAAGAGGGATATCAAAACTCTTATGCAAAGCAGAGGTTTTCAGAATGGTTACAAACTAAATAAAGAGAAGATAAAAGATGGGTTTCAAGAAACCCTTGATTCTTTAGGATCTTTTAGTTTGTCTCTGTTGGAAAAGGAATCCTTGGATTCATTCCACTCAATAAGACCTCTACATTCAAAAAATTTTGCTTTCTATAGCCTAGGAGAAGCTTCAAATATTTTGTATCTCCCACATGGGAGAGTAAATAGGAGCTAAGGACTTTAAAGTATTCAACTCTAGACCCACTGTAACCATGTCTATAGCCAAAAAACCTTATGATTTCTTCCTTCTCTACCAAAATTATATTCTCAACGCCACTATTGAAAACTTCAAATCCAATGACTTTGCATATAGCTTTTGAAGCCATCATTGGCAAACTTGGAGAGCTTGAGAATTTGTTGTGATAAATTACAACAATTTTATTGTTTAAACTTCCAATATAGTAGCCAAGTCCTTGAATTTTTCAAAGCTTCAGTGGCCTACAACCCTTGGCTCTTCCAAGAAAGTTATCAAGATCTTCAATTTCAATCTGCACAAGAAAAAAAAACGTTTTCCTTGTCAAATGATGAAAAATCTTAAAGTCACTTACCTTTAATACCTACTATTAAGTCTAGGAAGATCTTAGAAATATCTTTAATACCTTTGGGTTTTCATAATCTTCAATAAGGTTCTCATCATAGAGATTTCTTGAGTTCTTTGGGTTCTTCTCTGATGGCTGCTTGAATGTGTCTTCATACCCCATGCCCTCAATGCCAAGCCTTTTTTGCACCTCTAAGAACTCTTCTTCTCTACGTAGCCCCTTCTTATTATATACTACAATCTCAATGATACTTGTGTGCAAGGCCATGGAGCTATCTTGAAAATCCTCTCCCTCAACATCCAAAGCTGCTAGTGAGCACGGTTCATAACCTATAAAATCCTTATCAATCTAGCCCCATGCTGCTAAGATGGCTAAGTAGTAACCTTCTCTGGGATCAAAAAGATGTTGAATGACATTGAGCAATACAAATCTTTTTTTGTTGATAAGGTAGGTAGGTTATATAGGGATAGAATCCAAGGGGTGTTCTTTAACCTCTATACTCAACGACACAACAAGATCAAAACCTTGCACTAGCTAGTTCTCAACATCCTCTTGAACATCTCAGCCTTCTCTTCAACCTTCTTATTCATATATGCAACATCTTCGCCCTTGCTCTCTTGCCCTTTCTTTGAAGGGAAATCCTCCATATATTGAAGAAACATAAGAAAATCTATGTCTTTGTGAATCAAAGGGCACTGCTATTGATCCATATCAAAACGGTTGTTTGTTTCACAGCTTCTATACTCTTCATCAATAAGATAGTACCTAGTGATCAAAGTTTTCTTGGGAGCATTGGTTTCTTGGATCATATCATTAACATGGACAAAATTATCAATTAAGAGAGACCCTATATGTCTGGAATAGAGCTATCTATACTCCCTAAGCTTCTCATCAAGATGTCTCAGCAACTCTTGCAAATCAAAAGGAACATTGACCATCTCCCTGATGGACGTAAATTTGGATGAGTTTCCTATCTTCTGCAAGAAATCAAAAAGTCTGTCATCACAATTATCCTCAAGATCCTCTTGTTTCATTCCATCAAGGGAAAGCTTTCTCTTTTACATCTCTAAACACTGAAAAAAAAAACCATACTCCTAACTAGAAAAAATAAATAAATAACTCAATTGTATGCCAGAAACAAAAACCATAACATATGAAACACGAGTTTAGTGGCAAGCACTAGACAACAACACAACCAAATTTATGTTTCATACAACAATAACAGTAATCAAAATCAATCTTTTTGGCAATATCTGGATTTCTGATGTAAGAAATGCAATTTTATAAGCTACAGGGGTCAGCAATGCTACTAAGTTCATGTTTTACACAACATATTCAGCAAGCACTTTGATACATCTATTGATGGGATAAAACACAAAAATAATTGACAAAATGGCACACAAATTTAAAAAATTTGTATTCTATTTGTTATGAAAGTGAAAATGAGTTGTTTGATCTACTTATAGTGTCTAATTTGGTTGTATATTTTTGCCTTTGCCTTGGATAGAGTACAAGAGAGCCTAACTTTGGTTTGATAGAGATAGAAGAGATTACACGCAAAAATGGTTAATGATTGCGAGATTTTTCTTTTAAAAAACTCCCAAAAATACATTTAATAATAGATCCATTTTTCTCAAAATTTATGTGAAAAAGGATGTCTCTCACCCAAAAATGAGACACTTACATTTTTGCTATTTTTAAAGCTATTTTTAGTATGTGAGAACTCTTCTTAGGCCTTAAAAAAGTGACTAATGAGTCCATGTTCTATCAAGTACCACATTTATTAATAATAGCAATGCTATTTTGCATACATGCTGATGAGGGTGTTGCTGATGAAAGCATCTTCTTTCAATAGCCCCATTTTGTCAATATAAGATTACTACCTTTGTGCAGGTTCTTTTGCTTGGCACAAGCCTTCAATAAGGCCAGCGGAGTGTGTACCAACATGCTTTCTATCTTGGCTATGGTGAGATGAAATTTGAACCTCATCCTTGTCCTCCAACTCTTCCTCATGTGATTGGTTGGAATCCCCCTTCTTTGTCATCCTCTTTTTCCTTCTCTCTTCAATGAACTGTTCATTATCATATTCCTCCTACTACTTCTTCTTTTGTAATGTGGATGGTTGGAAACATTGAAATGGAGTTCTTCTGATCTCTTTGTATTTTCCATGTGGTTCAAAGCCACAATTTGTACTGGAAATTCAAGGGTTTTGGGATGGTCTATGTTGAGGGGCACACAACACAAGGCACACTAGCACTCCCATACACAAGAAGTTCAATAGGCTTGGCAACTCCCATCGATCTGAAGCACTAACAATAAGCAATCTCTTGTCCCACCATGATCTTTGTGTGATGATCAAGCTCGCCCTTTCCTCATTCTCCTCCTCCTCCTTATTTATATACAATATAATATTACCCTAGCATCACTACAATGAGCCCATTTTCTTATTATATCCCATGGCTAGAGCTTGACTCAATAAAATGTTAATAAAAGAGTTCTAAATATTAGTAGACATTAACAATCTAGTTTAATCTACTATCTCGTAACAATGAAATTTCTTGTTTATCTATTTAAGGTGGAAAACTAAAGGAGCTTTAGAGCAACAAACTTGCCCCCAATCTTACATGGAAGTATCTCAAAATTTCCTATTTAAAAATGTAAGTAAAAATAAATAATAATGATTCCTCAAGGTATGTGAGGCACAAGGTTTGAATTCATATACTCAAACAACTTAAACCACTATGCCATGATGCCATTGGGAATTTTATTTGTTAAAAACATATTTACTTAGAATTTTTAAAATAATATTACGTGTGTAACCATCCTCAAAATCAAGTTCTAGTGCCAAGTAGGATTGCTATGTACCCTACTTTGCACTAACACTTGATTCTAAGGGTGGTTACACACCACCTTAGATGATCAAGGCAATATGAGAAGCATTTAGGATGTAGTTTGCAAACTCTCTATAGCCACTACTAGTATTGAAAAGGATGGTTGGGCCACTAGTTTGGTCTTGGAGCTTGGGCATAGATACTATTTTTATATTTTCCAATCTATCGATGTTGTTATTTACCCTACTTGGTACTCGAAGTTGATTCTAAGGTTGGTTACACACTGCCTCAAATGATAAGGGCAATATGAAAAGCATTTAGGATGTAGTTTGCATACTCTCTATAGCCGCCAATACCAAAAAGGTTGGTTGGGCCACTAGTTTGGTCTTAGAGTGTGGTGTGATTGGTGCATCTTCAAATGGTAACTACATTATTCATTCCAATGTGAACTACAAAGTACTTAAGGTAAAAAACAACTTCTACGAGTAAGAAAGGAAGTAAAATCAACTTGCCCCAAGCTCTCTTTCAAGACCAAAAAAGAAGAAGGAAAAAAAAAGGGCAATGCTCTAGTGCACAATAGTGCACCCTTGTTTCATTGTGATACATTTTCCTAATGGGCATCCCACATACTTGAAAACTTCCCCCAATTCCAACATTTTGAAGCCTAGCATCCCCATCACTTTGCTAGCTCATTCAAACCTAAGTGAAAAAGCTCACATTTGCTCACACTAGTCACCAACTCAAAGAGCTCTAAAAAACTATCATACACTTTTATCAATGCATCTACTAATTGATTCTTTGATAGCACAATGTTGGAGTTATATTGGCAAAGAATTGTGAGAAGATGTGTTTTGCTTATGGCATGGGAGGCCCGTTGGTTACTATGTGCTACACCAATCCAAATTTCTAGGCAAGGGGTGATTATTATGGCAAAGAGTAATGGGGTAATGGGACACCCTAAATAGTCTTGTCGACAAGAGGTTTATGAGTAAGCTTTTGAAGTAAAAGTTTTTATTCCTTACCTCCATTCGACTCCAAAGACTTTAGTGGTTGATTTTCTTTGTTGTTGACATGCTTCAACCTTGACACCTCCATGATCCCCTGTTGCTAGTTAGCTTTCTCCTTCAATTCCTCCTTGTAAGGATCGTTTGCTTCCTTGGCTTTACCCTTCTCATTAAATAAGGTTTTTTATTCTTCCTTTCGTGATGGTGTTGCATGAAGTTCTTTTCGATCTTGATTCTTTTCTCCTTAGTGTGATTAGTTCATCGTCTTCAAGGTTAATGGTGACATCCTTTGCCATGCAAATAGAATCCAACCACCATGCGGTCATCTCATGACCCACCCCATACATCATCTACTACACAACCTCACAAACCTAGCACTTGTTGTAAATGCCATCATTTAGGCCATGTGGCCTACCAATACCCAAAGTAATGAACAGATGCTAAGGACCCACAATGCATTGGACTCACCTCCATGTGTCACAAATTTTTGAAGCACATAGTATCCAATAGCAACTTCCTTATGCTTATTGGGTGGCAAGAGTAGTTGCATGTTGCACTTCTTGAGCTCAAGCTCTCCTTTGAAAAGTGCCCACCATCTTTGCATATGAAGCATGTATCCTAGAAGACTAAGAGTTTGACATTGACCAACTCAATCCCATGAAGATAAAAAAGCTTAAGCATCTGAACGATCTTGTTCCGCCTATCCCAAAGTATACAAGCCCACTTCTCTAAACTAAATACTCTATTGGTTGATGCTATCACAAGAACATAGAGCACTTTGCCAAGAGCTTCTACTAGCACATAAACTTCTCCATTGAGTGCCAAAAGAAGGCTAAGAAAACTAATACATACTAGGGATTCAAGTTACAAAACCTCCTTAGAGATATAAATAACATGCCTTGGGAGCGAGTAAACAAGGTTCCCTTTGAACCAAATAGCTAAATCCAAAACATGGTCTCTTTCAACTTTAGTTGAAACCAAGACCTAAAGAAACCTCTCATGACAGAGAAAAAATAAGTGATCTTCACTTTTGATCAACATACCTCTTCCAAATGTGTGGTAGCAAGACTATCACTCAAGCATGCAACACCTGATTTTCAACCTCCATGCATGGTGCCTCTCTTCTTCTCATTGAATGATTTCTTATCATCTTGCATCTTCTTCTCCACCTCTTCCATGTTCTCTCCAATAGTGACATTGTTGGCATAATCCATCTTCATCCCATTTTCTTACTTCTACTACTTTGTGCTTGTGCTCAATGTTCCATCATGTCCTATTCCTTGCTTAATGCCCTAAATCCCTTGCATTCATGAAGGAGGGAGGGAATGTCATGTGTCTGCTAGGAAATGTGGCTTTTCAATCACTTAATATAGCTACCCCTAGTTAATGGACCATGTGCCATAGCCATCTATTTAGAGCTCCCATATTTAAGTTTCCACACGACCAGGAGTAGCCTATGTCATTTGTTTAAGGAAACTGTTGTCATAATATGAATCTTTTTTATTTTAATGGATGGTGTACCCTAGTTTGTAAGGCACCCAAATAACTTTTGCTTATTGTTTGTGCTTGTATTAATGTTAGGTATATGTATACACTTCAAGAGACATTTCAAGGTTTACAAGCATCGAGTTGAATGGGTCAGAATTTGTTTTAATGTGAAAAGGAAATATCCATATTGTCTAAAAATGATATTTATTGTTGTTATTTGTTGATGTGTAACCTTTTTGTGCCATGCGTGTGGGAATTAAAAATAACCCAATTGAGCATGGAGTCATAATGTGTACCTTAGAGTATATGTGCATTTTGGATGCATACAAACATAGTTATTGTGAGTGCATGTTCACATTGTCTTATTTGAGATGAGATTGTTCTACATGGCTAATAGTTAAGCCTACGGATTGTGATGCATGTTACTTAACTTGGTTATATATGCATGACTATATAAATTTACTCTAATTGACTATGCACACTCATTTTACTAGTTATATTTTGATCTTTTAATCTAGTAAACATGCCTACATTAGATGTTATATAGAAAGTCATCTCATTTTACCATATAAAAACTTATTTTACTAGTTATAGCTTCACATTCATCTAGTAAATTTAAAACCTAGTTACAATCGAGAAATCCCTAGGTACTAACTAGAAAATTTTGTACATTTGCAAGATATGGATCTATTTACTATCTAGTTTTGTGCCTAAAGTTCTTGTGTATGATCTCGCCTTAACGGTAACGATTGTTATATCCTATAGTTTTCAATAGCAGTTGGACTACACCTCAATCATCAATCATCATTTGCTTGGCCAGCATCATATGCTACTAGCTTTGAATTGATGTTTATCTACACATGTGACTATTTGTATAATATCATGGTTGCTATCTCAGTTGTGGTTGTCATCTATGGTGTTGTGGCCAACTTTCTTTAATGTGTTGCATTGACTTGGATGTAGCACCTTGCATGTTCATTGCCCAATTCATGTTGCAAGCTGCCAATTGGCATTTGTATGTTCATGAAGTTTGATTTCTCTTCCTTATTAGACTTCTTGTAAGCATTTGATCATGCGTAAAAATATTTTGTGGTAATCTATATGTGATTTGTTTTGCATTGAGGTCTTGGAGGCTAATCACACTCCCTTTGCTGCTCTCTACTGATGACCAAGCTAACATGCGAGCACTTTCCCATTCTCATTTCACTTCATTATGATGTGTTGGTACCCTTTTGATTGAGAGATCCATTGTTCCAACATCTTTCATGGAGCTCTAGTTACGTACTATGCTGCTCAGAAGTGATTTTCAAAGAGGGTGTTGGATTACTCCTATATTTAAAGCAATTTATGCTTCCATCACGATGCGGCAACATGGTGTTCATG
Organism: Lygodium microphyllum; assembly: GCF_053477565.2. NCBI lineage: Eukaryota > Viridiplantae > Streptophyta > Polypodiopsida > Schizaeales > Lygodiaceae > Lygodium > Lygodium microphyllum. The sequence goes on from NC_141156.1 coordinate 77,664,420, forward strand.
CACATGAAGGTGATGAGGAAGAATGGTGTGGTATAGCATCATAAAAAATAGAAGAGAAGGAAGATACAAAAGACATGTTGCTGCTTGTGCAGTGGATATCATGGTTGTGCTTGGCAAAGCACAAAAGTGCTTACATGTCTACATTATCTTACTTCACTCAGGACCTACCAACGGCTCAAGTGGACAATTCTTCTCAACTCTAATGATGCTGCATATAGTCACATGCTTCTCTCATCATATAGTGAGGTAAAGGTGGCTAACCTGACTACTTTGCTTTAAGAGAGGTAAAGGTGCTCCCTGCTAGGTTCAGGTCTTTCAATGACATTATGTATAAATTTGGCATAAATTCAAGCTTAAAGATACAACCACATCATACAATACATCATCCTTGGCAAAACCCATACAAATGGTTACACAAAAAAGGAGAGAGGGATATCAAAGCTCTTGTGCAATGTAAACTAAACAAAGAGAAGGCAATCAAGGGTTTTAAGCAACCCTTGATTCTTTAAGATATTTCAATATGTCTCTGTTGTAGAGGAATCCTTGGATTCATTCCACTCAATAAGGCCTCTACATTTCAAAAACTCTTACTTTCTATAGCCTAGGAGAAGCTTCAAAGGTGGCCAAGGAGAGGATGCATCTGACCAATCAACCTAGCAAGGTTATTCAGCAGGTCATAGCTAAGTCCCATGAGAGCACACCAGAGAAAGAGGGTGCTAAGGCCCAACCAAGCAAATCAACGATTGACCTAGTCCAAGGTCCTGAGTCCTTAAGGGAGATACCACAATTGTCCAGGAAATAGAGGACAAAACAACGGAAACAACGGCAGTTGCAAGTGGTGGTAGACCCCAAGAAGATTGAGACCAAGAGTGCCGAAGAGCTGAGGAATAAAGCATCGAGTCTATCCACCAATGAACCCATTGATGTCTCTCCTAATAGTGGTGAAACCTCAGACACATCCGTGTGTTCAGAAAAATCAAAGTAGCCGTTACCATCAACGACTGCTTGCAACACTCAATCCACTGACCAACAGAACTCGCATTGACCAATCAAGAGTAGATACAACACTGTCACAACAAGGTGACAAATTTATACCAGACACATCCAAGGAGAACCTTGACGCAATAACAAAGCCTCAGGAGAAACATGGAAACCCCAAGAGCATAAGCAATCCTAGCATTGACCAATCTTGCTCATCTAGGCATGAGCCCCTAGCTATGCTAAAGCCTAGGGAAACTCCTAGAACCTTGCATGAGATAGCAACCGAGCAAGCCCTTGTTGAACATAGAAGTGTTGTAGAATGCTTAACTGAGTTGGATGCTAAACTTAGGGTATTCGCACGTGTTTGCGTCCTTGTAGACATGGGCGCATTCCCCAGGGAGCAGTTGGAAGAATACTTGCCATTTCCCCTATCCTAGGAAGAGCAAGAACATCTTGATGAGCACTATGATAGGCTCCTACATGAACGCATGCGAGTCACCTCTGACGAGGAAGCTGATGAACTACGCTTAACTGTAACATTCAATGATGTGTTCTGCCAACCAAATCTCTTAGAGATAGAGAAACTAAAGCAACAATCAGAGGGTCAAAGTCAATTTGAAAAATGTTGGTTTGAAAATTGTGTTGCAATGGCCGAACTAGGAGCCCAGATTATGACAGTCTTAGAGGAGCAACTGGCCAAATGGCGGTCTCAAATAGACCTGACCTATGTGGCACCAACTTCTTTTCAAGTGCTGACTACCATTTGAGGTACGGATTTAGCTGGAACTAGCGGAGAAGACTCTTTGGCTAATAAGGTTCTCACTGAGGAGGAGTTGCATGTTGCCAGTAGACTCGGACAAGGTGCAATGCTACTTGATGTTGCAAAATATCTATCATTATTGAGTAAGCTGCCACGAGTACTGGATGCGTGTGCCACACTCCAATACCATCCAGAGTTCTACAATTGGTTTTTATCCTCACGAAGTGACATGGATTCGTAAATATGTACATAAATAAACAATGAATTTTGTGACCCTGTATAGATAATATCAACACACACAAGCAATGATAGTCAAGCGCAGGGAGAAGAGTTGGGTTTGACAGGCTGAGCTCCTCAGGTCCTCCTCTCACCACACATTTAGAAGTCATGTGACCATTCCTGCCTCCAGATGGAGGGCATGCAATCCTCATTACCACCATAGGAAGCCCTGACCCACAACTCTGATGGTGTAGATGGGGCACCGTCCCTTTCTATACACCTTTCCCCTTTCTAGTCTATCCTTATGGGGATGAGCCCTGCTCCAATCCACGACAACTAGTCCACGCAGCTTAACATAAGCCAAGATCTGCTATAGCTGGGATATGCTCCGCCGAAGCAGGACGAATATCATCACTGGGGCTGTCCCTTTACAACAAACACTACATGCCTCACCTCACCCCTCCTCGTCATATGCGCTTGATAACCCAATGTATAATCCCTTCCATGCAAATAGTTTTATACTGCTTCAAGGCCTAATCCTTGGTTCGCATTTTGCAGGTCCCCCTATGGTAGCAGTCATGGACCACATAGTGCAGTTGGCATGCAAGGAAGCTCTCCGCCATCGGAGAGAGCATAAGGCATTAGTGCCCCCACCTGAACGCTACGTGCCTACTCTAAAGAGGTACGCGCCGAAAAGAGGCCCCAAACGACACTGCCCAGGACGCAAGCTGAAAACCCTCCAAGCCAAGAGGACGAGGGCTTAAGGGAGTACACGGGGTGTGGCAACACCAGCCGTGCAGGCTCCCACCAAATGCTCAAGCACCAGGTGCTTGAAAGAGGAGAGGACACCTCGAGACAAGAAAGAATTTGATGCATTGTTTAAAAGCATTCTGGAAATAGTTGCGGCCAGGGACTACAGCATTCGGGTCTCGGCCGACATCTTCCCCACCCAGCCTCATAGGAGCCCCTCACTGGCACAGCCTCAGTCGCTCGACCACCCGGGCTCGCCCCGCCTCGTACAAATAGAGTAGTCCCTATGATATATAAGCTACTTAACAATGGCCATCTTGCCATAACTTTTTGTCTTTAAATGGTTAAAGGGGCAGGCTCCCCACCTGTGTACACTTTTCTTGCCTACTGCTAATATATGCCATGTCTTTAACAAGCACCAGAATATGCATCGCAGCCAGCATCATAAGATTTGGATATATCTTGACATGATTGCATCTGTTCATTGTACTTGATGCATGCGACTTACATATACTCTCATGAAGTGACAAGTGGATGCAGGACGATGCAGGTCTTTGTACGAACGTGTTCAATGCCCAAGTCACCATAAGAACACCAACCTCACAAAGAGCCGCGGCAAAGCCATGCTGCCGAAAGCGAAAATCACCCTTGCCGATCGCTCACGTCACATGGCCCAAATCATGATCTTAACTGCTTTCTCTTTTTGGGTTACACTACACCGGGCACTCACGACAGCTGTTACCTCAATTGTACCAACATTGCACGTTCCAAAGAGGGTTACAAAATCTCAAGTGTATCTCCCCATCTCAACAATTGCTTCTCTAACAATGAGGCTAGGGCAAAATCATCACTATACTATCCATTTCCTGAGCCTTTGAAGCTCGACATCTCCTAACCCATTGAAAGGTTGATAGCCTCAACATATTGCAATGGTTGTACTCAGGCAAGTCCAAAAAAAAAAGAAGTCAAGAAACGAAAAGCTAAAGCAGCACCCATGATCACAGCACAGCACGTAGGGGTCCTCAAATTAGGTACGTCCAGTGACCTTGGTCGGCTAGCTCCATCCCTAGTCCCCTAGCCCTCTAACATCACCCACAATTGTTCAGGGTACATCATGGGCAAGACATACCCAGGGAGCTTGTCTCGCCTATGGTTAGACTTGTCACCTTGACCCATTCGCACGATTCCCTCTTGCACTCTGTCTTTATACCATTGCAATCGATCGTGGTAAGCACCACACGAATGGCCATGAAAAGTATACCATCCCCATCGAGCAAGTCCAATAGCTACCAGCTACCAAAAGTGCGGTGTCCTTGTGTTCAATTATGCTACGTCGTACAGTCACAACGCAAAGAATGTCTCATACACCTTCACGTGTACTTCTTCTCAACATGAACTTTGCTTCATCCACACGTTGTTACGAGAAATCAGCCCGCGGTCTTCTAACTACATAATATTTGAGTATGCACGAGCACTCACATAATATCTGCACCAAAATATATGTACAGTTTGGATCCTCAAGTGTATGACAATACTCTCAGCTTGCTTAGAGTTCGACCTGTCTCCCAAACTAATTGAACTACGTCTTGTGCACGATAAAGAAGACTAGCACTACCCCTAGGGAGAGACCACATATGAAAGGTTTTCAATTGCAGGTATTGAAGATTCCAATGAAAGTGTTGTTCGCTCTTCATGAACACAACTCTGAATTCTTATCCTTTATCATCCTGCAAGCCCGCCAAGAATCGTCATGTGCAAAATCGCCAACAAACCAACACTTGTGCTGGCCATCAGTGTAGCAATCCCCAACAAAGAACAACCCTACCCCCAACTCCAACAACCCTACCACCAGCCACCTAGGCTACCAACATGCCCCCAACGACCTTCCTCCACACCACCACCAACACTCCTCCACGACAACCACAAACATCCTTGCCACCCAAGTCTTCGGTGTATGCTAAAGCCTGCTACCTACGACTGAGTGCCATGGAGCTGGCACTTGTCTAGGAGGGGGGTAATGTTAATCGTCGGACGAACAAGGTGAAAAAGCTGGAAAATCTATAGACAAGGCCAAGGAAAAAGTGAAACAGAAGATGAAGGCGTGCCAAGAAAAATATGAAAGCACAAGAAGTGCAGAAAAGTCCTAAATAATGGAAAAAGGCGCACAAGAAAAAGCGCAAGTCAATACTTTTGTAAAATAGCGCAAGCGCATCATGGTTTAATTTAAAGAGCATCAAGCTCTCACCCGTGCAATTTGTAAAGGTAGATGGGCAGTAGGAAGGAAGCTAGGAAGATAGAAGGACAATGGGAAAAAGCTTCTCCTCTCTTCTTCTCTTCTCTTCTCTTCTCTTGTCTTGCTCGCGACAATGGAGCTTGGAGTGTGGAGCTTGAGGATGGAGCTTGCTTGAAGCTTGCACTTGGATCGTGGAGCTACCGGAGTGCGCGGGAGAGGAGGTAACTCGATCGGCATATGGAGGTAAGCTCACTACACCCGTATATATGGATGGTGCGTCGGCTATGTGAGAGGTAGCCATTAGTGCTCAGCTTGGAAAGTTTGAAACAATAAGCGGTCCATGGGTCTTGGTGGTTGAACGAAAGTTCCCACACCAAGATCGAGTAATCATGAATCCATGCTATGATACCAATTGAAGGTGAGAAGGATCGAAACTTGCTTGGAAGAGCTATGGCGGAAGAGCAAGAGCAAGAAAGAGAGAGAGACCAAATGGGAACTCCAACAGTCACAATGGGTGACTGTGCCTTCCTTTATTCAAACTGTTACTAAAAGAATAAAGAATAAAGTGATGATGACGGGCGCCCGCCACCTACAACGTGTAGTGGCAGGTACTGTCAGTGTAGTAATACACGAGCAGCTAAGCAGAGGTGCCTTTACCCCCAACAAACTACTTCTTTAAGGTGCTCTCTTAATGAGGCACATCCAACAAAGTGCATGCTACTAGAGTATCAATGGTGCATCTTGGATTTTTTAATCCTTTGCTTGCTCACATGTGCTCTAAGATAGGGTATTAGAATTGGTCATATAATATGTTCACAGGCGCCCGTGGTCTAGTATATGGGCACTCTCTTTATTCTTTATTTGGTAATGGGAAACCTCTTTTGTGGTGGAACAATTCCTTAATTTTTGTTTATCAAAGGAGGAGGTGTGTCTACATTCCATTATAACACTTACACTTGTAGATTCTTAGTATGGAGAGAGGGAGTGTGTGGAGTGTATGAGCACTCAACCATTGTGCTCTTATCATAATGGAGTCCTTTTTCCCATTACAACTTGTGCATTGTATCTCTCTTTAATTTTAATGTGTCTCATAATTCCACCACGTGCTTTGCTCTTCTGACAGATTGTGGTATCTTTGAGTTCCTCAAGGGTGTAATATTTGAAGACAAATATTTGAATACTTTACTAGCACCTACGTCTCAATGTAGTCAAATTGAAAATAGGAGACTTGGATAATACTTTTGAGCCCCTCTAATTGAAGTTGAAATGATAGTGGAAAAGCTGAAAGTTTAAACTACTAAGGGTTGAAATTCCTAATTAGCATAAATGAACCAATAAGGAAACAAGCTCAAGAATGCCTCTACATGTATGCTAGAAGATAAGGAATGCAAGATTAAGAAATCAAGGAATTAGGGAATAAAGCCTCTTTATCAAAACTTTGTCCAAGGCTTTTAAGAAGCCCTCAGTGCCTCAAGAAAAACCCCCTCGAGGCCTTTTCTAATCAAATCTATCTTAGAAATGTGGACGATCTCATCCAAATACCATAGTTTCAATCTTCAAAGGAGAGAATAATGAATATAATAATCTTGATGTCCCAAAGTTTTATGAAAGCGTGTGGCCAACAATACTTGAACCCCAAAGCATGGACTGGTGATATTGCTTGCCCCCTTCAAAGGCATGGCATCTCAATGGTATGACATATAGACATCTTGACTGATTGGTACATGGGATAGTAGACTGATGTAGGCTTTCCTCACAAAATTCAAGCATGAAGGTTTTGAAGACCAGCTGAGAGATGAATTTATGAATTTGGATAGAAAGATTAGAAGAATTGAGTCACATGTTTTAGAAATGGAGTTTGTAGTAAAGTGATTTCCAAATCACAATATGGATAAGGGATTCAAAAAGTGTGTTAGAGCAATGTAGTCAAAAGTAAAAAGATATGTGGAACCAAGAAACTTGTGCGCTTGCAAAATACAATAAATTGCACCCGACTATACGATAAAGTGGAAGTAAGAATGAGTTTGGTGCAACGAAGTGGAGGATCATCTGCTCTATTGTGAAGAAACTAGCAAGAAAGTCCTTTTTCATATTTTTTCCCTATTCCTATCTAGAAATGGTAACAATACCTTGGTATATGCACTCACCTAGCAATGGCCTCAGTCAATGTTGTCAATAGTGAATCAACCAACGTAATGGAATTGATCCAACTCAAATGGGCAGCTCGTCCAAGCTAGTATCTTGAATCAAACAGAGTATAGACCTCCACCTAGGATCCAACCCACATATGCTATCTTAACCAAGTCCCCAAAGTTCCACTATGAATGCAATAAGTGAAGGCTTTTGAGCCATCACATGAGCTAACAAGCTAGGCTCTAAACCATAGATGTACTTGTGTAATTTTGCATCATCACTAACACTCAACATACATGGCCAAGTTCATAAATTGATGAATATACTCTCTCACTGTGAGAGTACATTGGTTAAGCTGATACCATCATCTTGCCAACTACTCCTTTTCCATCGAGGAAATAAAGACTTAGACCATATGCATCTTAAAGTCTTCCCAATCGATAAATGGATGATTCTCACAGTTGATGTAACTTGTTTAATGCAATGAGTAACATCAAGAAAGAATTTATGGATACCAAAACAAAGTAGTTGAAAATTCTAATTATGAACATGTGTAATGCAACAAATGCTACAAGATCAAACCAAGATACCTCGGGTAAGATCAAATGCATAGTGTGAAAATTTCCATTAGGTGGGACATGTAGCACTTGAGTGTACCTGATGTCAAACAATTTTAGGTGCTTCTATTCTCACTATTTAGAAAATAATCATATGAAGGATATGTGTTCCTCAAAGAGATGCAACAAAAGACAAGGAAACCATGTTTAACCTACTATAGTTGAAAACAACCACTCAAGATATTGGACCAAAGCCTAAAGAGTTTGGTTTGAAATGTAGGCCTAGGAAGTTTTCTTCCTAGTATTAGAGAGGGCAACAATCCAATAAAGGCCAAAAGTTTCAAATTGATACCCAAGAAACATAATTCCCAACACATAGAAGGTGATAGTCTACTAGAGGTTGTGGGTCAGAAGAGGAATGCTACATATGACAATGGACATGCTTTCTGTATAACTATCCAAATCTAAGAACATCAAGGCTCTATAAGCCATAGTATAGCAAATGCAAAGGAGTTCACATAGGAAAATACTACAAGATTCCAACCCTCCCTTACAAAAATGACACTAATTACTAAGCTAAGGTTTAGACATTCACAACTAATGCCATAAATCTTAAAGTCACCATTAAAACAACTAATGCTATAAATCTTTAAGTAGCCCCTATAATAGGTGCAAGGAAAGGATAAGTGGTAATACAAAAGGAAAACCCCCCCACAAAATCTAAATTTATATTTGTAGACTCAAGTAATAATCCAGTCAAAAGGACTCATAAAAGGTAGAGACAAGGAAGGAACAATTGATTCAACAACTAGAAGTAGTAGATATTTCTATAAACTTTCCCAAGTCGATTGGAGAAATTAGTGAATTTGAGTAAGGCGTATAATGGGATAAGGATATGGACTTGTTCCTTTGACAAGCTAACTTGACATTCTGTCAATTGTTGGTATTATCCCCAATATTTAGGAGAAAATTTAAAGGCACATTGTCTAAGACTATGAATGCGCTTGCAAACAAAGTAGATCACATCTCTAAGACCTACTAAATCAATAAACATGGCCACTACTCTTATGGGTTTGGGCACTTTAGAAACAAGAGTATAAATTGAAGGGTACTTCATAGTTAATGCATGAATTAATGAATGTTCCTTAGTGAACATGATAGCTCAATGTGATATGTTCAGGCTCACAAGACATGCAATCAATACAATTGGCTCTCCTAAACCATATCCTTATGGCACCTCTTACCCACTCCTTTTAAGTATGCCATAGCTATTTGAGGTAGCGTACAAATGTATTGGCTCAAAAGCCCTAACCCTCGTGGGTTTCACTATATGTAAACCCTTACTATCATTGCATTCAAGGCCTCATTTAGACAATCCCCAACTATAAGTATATCATGAATAAAACATGCCAAATATCCCCTTTAAATGATACTCTATCATGAAGAAGCCAACTCATGGAAGTGAGTAGTAGATCACCAAAATTGGGTGAATATATCCATCGCAATTATAAAGTGCTTGTAAAATTAGTCCAAACACTAAGATTGAGTTGTTGATGGAATGCTCTTGAGCTAGAAGGGGAGTTAACATGATGAATCAAAATATCAAGGATGATGATTCTAAATCAGCACATGATCCCCCTTGCAACGGGGTACCAGAAAATAGCTTCACTTTGTGCAAATGCCATATGTTAAAAATGTAACAAGATGGGGCATCTAGCACAAATTGTCAAGGTTTCCACCATAAGCAAGAAGAGTCATGTAACATAGGTGTAACAAGATTGGGCATGTAGCACAAATTGTAAGAGTGTTCACCCTAAGCAAGAGGAGGCATATAACATAAGCCAAAAATCACCTTGAAACTTGGAAAGTATTGTAGCCATAGCTTTTAGTGTACCTCATATAAATACCATCATGTATCAACTCAAGTTGTTGTAACCTAATTAGAGTGAGGTTGAAAGACTTTCATATTTGCCTTAAGTAGGTAGTCACCATGTGGGTTATTGAAACAAAACAAAGAAAATGAAAGTTGTTGCTTGTGGTAAAAAATTTAGAACCCTAGAAATATCATAAATATGCACAAATTTATTGGATCACATTACTTTTGTCTATATGCTATATCCCAAACAAACTAAGGGACATCCTCCATCTCTACCCTAACATGGCTTATTTCCATGTGATGCAATCATGTAGCCTAGCTCCAAACAACCAATGGTGAATTAGCTTCCAAATTCATCTACAGCCCTAAAATAATTATAAACTTATTCATTATGTATTTTACATAAAGGACAATAGCCACATATGGGAAGCCATTTCGTTAACGAGTTTAATCATAAACAGCCTCCAAAATAACAAATTGATTTTATCAAATGGAGTCTTTCTAGGCAACAAGCACAAAGTTTTGCACTTAGGCATAGCCATCATTGTGTTAAGCACAACAATGTTATGCTTAATTGAATAATTATGAGCCTTAGCAATCCTTCATCATATCAAGAGGATTACCTCAACATGAAAGTAACCTATATGAAAGACCATGTATCAAGAGATCAAAGTCTAACAAATTCATGGACCTTATGAATCAAAATTTCATAATTATCATTTTATTGCAAACAAGCTATAATGATAATAATATAGGTTAGCGGAAGGATGAAAAGGGTATATTGGATCAATTTTGACCAAAGAAATAGCATTGGAAGCAACTTAAGTCCTTGAATCCCAAATTTTTTGGATCACATTACCTCTATGTGCCATATCCCAAACAAGGCAAGGAACATCCTCCATGTCTACCCTAACATGGCTTGTTTCAATGTGATGCGATCATGTAGCCTAGCTCCAAACTACTAGTGTTGAATTTCTTCCAAAGCTTTCAAATTCATATACAACCCTAAAATAATTATAAACTTATTCATTATGTTTTTTTACATAAAGGAAAATAGCCACATATAGAAAGCCATTTCGTTAACGAGTTTAATCATAACCAACCTCCAAGGTAACAAACTAATTTTACCAAATGGAGCGTCTTTCTAAGCAGCCAGCACAAAGCTTTTGCACTTACTCATAGCCATAACTATGTTAAGCACAACAATGGTATGCTTAACTAAATAATTATGAGCCTTAGCAATCCTTCATCCTACCAAAAGATTACCTCTAATTTCAATATGAAAGTAACCTTAAGTCTCCAAGACAAAGGCATGCCTTCTTGGATCCTTGAGAATATCTATACAAGCCAATTAGTCTCTTTTTGAGTGAGGGAATATCACTCTCTCACCTTATTAACAAGGAATCAATTAAGATTCTTTTTGTTCAAGACATCTTTCCACTTGCGTATTCCCTACTATTAAACTTTATGAGCTAGTATTGGATTAAAGCGAACCAACGAGATACCATCATCAAATGTAGTAAAGTTGAGCCAAATAGATAATTTGAGAGAACCACCACCTATGTTACTAGATTGAAGTCACTTGGTTTGATCTAATACATCTTCCCATGCTTTGACAATAGAGTTGGAAGGTTTTGCTTCCTTTAATTTCAAAGTGAGAAGTTTGAGTAATAATGTATCATACTATTCCACAATTGACAATTCCTTAACCTTCTATGGAGCTAATCTAATCCAATATCTCAACAACAACTATTATTCAACTTTTTGAAGCCATTTCACACTAAACTTATGGGCTCACATGGAAACAAGCCATGTTAGGGTAGATATTTCAATTTGTCCTAAGAAAACTTAAGAAGAAAGGGAAGTCTCATTAACATAAGCAAAGTCAAAGACTACAACACATGTTTTAGCATTGTAAGCTTTCCTAAGAAAGTAAGCCTAGCATTACTTCAACCATCAATTTTACCCTATAATCCTCTATATTATCCATATTGTAAAGAAGAATGCAACCACCGTTGCCCATTGTTGAAACAAAGCCTATCCAAAATTGTGACTCCTCCAAGAGAGGTCTAACTGCGTATTTCTCCATGACAATTGCTTCATACCCCTACTTTCATCCAATGTTGAAGCATCCACTAATTCTTAAGTATAAGCCACTTTCTAGCATACGTAAATTTGTTTGTAGGTCTTGTTGTGACCAATGAGAAGGTGAGGTTACCATATTTCCATTGCCTACAAAAATAGCATCGGTACCAAAATCTCAACCAATCTCTACCATAGAGCCTTTCTTTTCAAGCTTGTATGAAGATCATAGACTACACTCAAATAAAGTTGTGTTTCTTGAAACTCTCAGTGTACTTTTGTCAGGAGTCTATCACGACTGGAAATATCATTGGTGGAAAGAATGGATTTCTATATAAGATAATAGTGTCTCCCACACCATGAATACATGCCATCCAAAAGCACCTCAAGAACTTTCTTATGTAAGCCATCTTTGCCACTTTAACCTCTTGTAAAGCAATGGTATTGGTTTTGAGTTATTTTATGATTCTAATCTAAGTACTCTTCTTGGGCTCAAAGCAAAGACCCGCAACATTCCATGAGATGATGTTAAGCCTCTTTTGTGAAACTTGAGGACTTAGAAACTAGACTAAACATTCTCTAGAGACACATAAAGGTTGGGAAAACCTCAACCACACCTCATATCTTGAAACAATGAGTGAGCACCATATATCATTTTTTCGACTTGGCCAACATAAGTTTTCACCTCCATAGCCACTTTTTCCCCCTACCAACACGCTTTGCTCACCTTTGAAATTCCACCCTAGCCTTATACATGCCACTCTCTTCTTGTTCAAGCAAATGAAAAGAGGAGACCTATAGAGTTGAAATGTGTTGCACAATGCTAGAGACTACAAGTTCAAACTTGAGGTCACTCTGATTTCACATTAAGCTTCAAATTTAGCCGTTTCTATGAAGCATTGCATTTTGAATTGGGATGTGCACTACTTGCTCATATATAGGAAGTAGGCTAATGCTCTCTATCTAGGGGTATGATAATACTCTTTTATTTGGGAATATGCTCCTATAGTTCAAATTGGGAAGCATGCTAGATGCATCTATCTAGAGAGTATGCTAATGGTTTTTATTTGGGGGGAGTATGCTAATGGGTTTAGTCATTTTATACATGTGATCCACGTATTGATGGTATTCCGTTCAACAAATCAAGAGAGAGATTAGCATAAGGAGATTATAAAAATACCATGACAATGGGGTTCTAACCATATAATCCTTTGATTAGCATTTGCCATTGGTGTCCCCTTCATCGTTGGGATATATATACCAATCACTTTTCCAGCCTATACTTCAACTAATAACTTGCCAAATACAAGATTGCTTACCTTGCTTGATGACCTATTAAGGGGGAAACAATGACAAGAGGCCCAGCTGTAGAAGCAGCTGTCTGCTTGTGTGCAGAAAACAAGAGAATCAAACAAAGGGCTGGAAAGTAGTGGTGCAGCAGGTTTAGACAAGAATGACGCAAGGAAAGTTGAACAAGTTTTCAAAGAGCAAGAAAACCTTCATTATAAGGTAGGAAATGGGAGGTTGGCCGCCATGGTCTGTGATCTGTCTTATATGGAACAAAGAACATTGTAGTTAACTTATCTAATGGTCCAAGGTCTACTGTTTTCTTCTCATTATGGAGACTGTACCAACCAATGTCTCCTTACAAAGATGGTGTTAACCAATGTTTTCCTTCCAAAATGCGCAATATAATGCATCAAAGTTGCAGATGAATTCAAATTCCCAGAAGATATTGGTGGAGGCTTTATACGGCAATAGAAAGGTGTCCTATGTGTCCTCATCTTTGCGAATGGGTTAATATGTAGTGAAGAACCATTTTGAAGCCATGACTGCAGCCATGACCATCAGTTAGGTCATATGATTCAATCACCTCGTCAAAGATTTGTGAACATTGATCCACTTGGCGCTATTATCGAATCAGACTAGTCAGTGTTCCTGAAAAATTAGCCAGCCTCTTTTACAGCCATGATAATAAAAGGTAGCAATGCTTGCTAATGTGACACCCAAACCAAAGTAACAAGGCCTCACCACGTTCTCTTTGTTCAAAGACTCATCTGTGCTGGGAAGCATGGGTAGACAATGAAAGGAATAATTTAGCAACACATCCATGATTCTATGGAGAAGCTGCTCCGCTATTATTGGAGACCCACACGGAAGGCACAACAAACTTTTACATGTGAGAAACTTGTCACCATTTGTTACTCTTTATTTAGTTGGCCTATGCACCAATTGCTTGCCATCGCTGCAGCTGATTGCGAATATGGCTTATCGCATGCCATAGCACATCTTAATGTTATGGCCCTGAAATAAAGTAGTCATTAGATTTATATTTTAGGATAAAAGGTGAAGCTCTCATGCACCCTTTACCCATCTTTGTGCCTAAACAGCAATCTCTTGTAATATTACAACCATCTAAAAAGTCCAGACTGTTGGACTTATGCTATGAACACTTTGCAGGCCTCCAACATTACATCTAATGTTGGCTAAAATAATTAGGGCCAGGACAAAATTAAGAACAAACCCTTCAAGGATATTGAACTAACACAAACACCAACATTTATCTGGGTCCACAATGGCATGCTTTTCAGGGCTGTTTCTGCAAAAAAATAGTATTACTACGGAGATCTGGCACTGCATCAAGAAATTTTTTTGCTTTCACTGCTAAATGTTCTGTATCAACTCGAGCCTGCTTGATCAATTGTTCTATGTAACATCAATGCCAAAGCATCATATGTACTTTTGAGCACTGCTCAAAGTCACAAAAATTACTGAGCATTTTTGCACAATATCTTACAAAATTGCAGCAGCTCTAAGGCTGCTAAGGCTGGACAAGACATAGCAGGTGCATTCTATACTGCAGATGTACATTTCAGTGGCCCCAGGCAGTGGAATCACTTCTGTAAATTTTTCATCTGCACCAGCATGTACAAAAAGGGATTCAGGTATACTACCATGGTCTGTAGTTAGCTACGACCTCTGCAATATTTGCTTTCACAAACACACTGAAATGCTTTTATGGGATGGGTCGCATCATCAAAATCGATACAGTAATCCTGCAGAACATTCCTTAAGAAATTAGCAACATTGACTAAAGACAATACCACAAAGTTCTTCGCTGTACAAACGGGACCTAGGAGCTTTTATTGAAAAAATGAAACTTGGCATACCCAGGTCAGCTCTTCATAAGCCTTAACTAGCCGTGTGGTAAAAAAAGCAATCTGCAATTTCAAAGCAAAGAAGTTAATTTTACACTCTGCAGGGTATAAGGAGTTACATAGTTTTAGAATCTGCATGGTATGAACAAATCCAAATAGTATTGAAGTGATTGGAAAATTTTACATGGTAATAATGGTGATCTGGGCTCTCAATCTCAACTGGTATGTCAACTAGATTGGCATCCTCACACCTGCAATCCTATCCATTTTCAGCTTCACGTAACTCAGTTTGACTTATATTAAGAAGAGCACAGCATTATTTTCCTAGAAAATTCCATAGACAGGATGCCTGGAAGTATGGAAGCTTTATTAACAGAGTTTACTGTAGCATTGCTATAGACAAACCTGTTCACAGCCAATTGCTTACATGCCCAAATTTGAACCCTAATAAATGAACTACTCAAGAGGCCATGTATAAAAACATATACCTATGTACACAATTTCTTTCATGAACCAGATCTATTTTCAACCAAGAATGCCGGAATGGGAGAACAGCTGAAGTGGGAAAGTTCAAGCGGAACAGCAATTTATGTGGGTAGATAGGTACGTAGGTAGACCCAAAGCTAGCCAAAAACATCTGTTTCATTTAAAAAACATCAATTATCTTAGCTCATTACATCAAACACACAAACAAGGATATACTTGCCGGTGATTAATGAATCTTGCCACATTGCCATAGTTTGTGGCATCTAAGCACAGCAATTCGTCATCCCGCAGTATGTTTTCAGAGCTCCAGTCAGCATCAAGCAACACTGGGTAATGATCAGAATGACCTTTCCCGGCCGTATTTCTCATATCCAACTCAATATTTGTCAAAATCTCACCGACATATTCACAGACAAATGCACCAGGAGGCAAATCTTCCAAAGTGCGCACACCCCAACCTTTCTTCTTGGAAGTGAAGAAAACCTGGGCCAACATTTTAAACAAATTGCCATAGAAGTCCCTTTAGCATAGCAAAACATCAATTCTGCTCAAAAACTTAGAAAGACTATTCCCTAATTTCCTTGTTTTTGGATGAACAGGGCAACCATTTGCATTATCAAGACTATTCTCAGCACTACAAGAGGTGCTGCTAAAAAAACCAAAAGCGTGTTATTTACAAGCGGAAGTTTTAGTGCCTTAAGGTTGAAATCAGTTCCTACAACAATCTCTATGTAAGGATTATAAGCTTGCATCTGATGTGAACAATTTCAACAATGTAAGAGCTGTGGATTGATTTTGCTGTGCATCAATGTACTACCATTGTGGTTCAGTGTTATAAATTGAACATGTGAATACCAATTCCTAAACGTACCCAAGAATTTATAAGCATTTTCCATTTAAAGCTAAAATATTTAGCTGCATGGAAGTATTCTTGTTGGTGCATCTGCATTTCAAGAATGAGGTCTTGATTTTTTTCCATCAGAATTTACATCCTTGGACATCCGGATGGGTGCCAAATGCAGCAAACCACCAACGCTTGATGCCGGGGAAGAGGCATGGATACAGAATTTGCTGACCAGCAGTGGGGTAGGTGTAGAAGACCAAAACACAACTGTGTAAGGTAATGCTGATCAGGCGGGTAGCAACAGTGGAACAACCACCCTGGCAGCAACATGGCAGACAGCAGATGCTGTGTTTGAGGATGAGAGCAGCAGTCGGGCCAGAAAATGCAAATGTAGCCACCAAAAACACAGGCAGCAGGTCGACAACAAGCAATCGTATAAGACGGGCATGGCATGGGAACCTATGCTCACCAAGAGGCTAGGTCAAGGTATATGCAGGAGGGTTGTCCACAGGTGTATTGAAACCTATGCTCACTAAGAGGCTTAAGTTAAGATATATGCAAGAGGATTGTACAGAGGTGTAGTGGAGTTTGTGTGGTGTGAGAATCAGCACTCCATCCCCAAATTAGACAGCAGTTCTTGCATCTCTTATTTATCCCCCAGTACACCATTTTACTGCTACGATAAACAAAACTTCAGGGATTATCTACCATTCGTCCCCTCTTATTCTTTCCAAGTCACTGGATTAGGGTGTTGGCACATCAGGTGAATAAATGCCTCCAATCACATTCTGATGCTAGCTTTTATGATGCCATTTATCTATGGTGTTCTGGATAGTGCATCTGCAAACACATTTTTCTTTCGGGAAGACTGATCGATATGGTTAGAGCATGGACAGCAAACTAGTGTTAGCAACATATGCAGTGTAGTTATCTCCTTTTGTTTTTCAGAGAAGAGAAAAATATATTAATGAACATGGCAGAAAAATCAGCCCAACACAAAGTTAGACAAATAAACCTTGTATAGGACTTCAATGATACTATACATCGAAGTGTAAGCAAGAGAGGTCTAATACAAGGGGTGAGTAAACAGCCAACCAAACAGTTTTTAATGCCGAACCACATGTGACTCCCAAGTGGAAATAGGTTCCAGAATGCCAGTATGAAGACTTAGTATCAAAGCTTTTTCCTGCTTTTCAATGCATGCTTTGACAACATGCATAAAAATACTAGAGCTCATGGGACCATGATGGTCCAACCTGCCAAGCTCTCCCCATTGTTGCATAGGGGGCGATGTGGAATGCTACTAGCAAGAGCAAAGGGCAAGGATAGTGTAGAGAAATACTCGTCTACAAATAGCAAACACAATCATACTACAAAGCACTAATTGATAAAAGAACTCAGTAGGGCTAAGCTAACTTGGAGACAATGAACACTAAAGATGAATAAATGAATAATAAATAAATACAATGATCAATGAAGCAAGTGAATACTGAACCTAAAACTCCTGTGCCTCTAGGACCCGGGCAGAGAGTATGAGCTACAAAGTGTGTCATACTCTTAAGGGATGCTAAAATGCAGTAGAGAGCCGTCAAATGTGTGTGGCAGCAGCAAATGAAGATCACGGGAGTCTAGACCAGTGCCGGACAAAGCTAGACAGCTTGAAACAATAGGCAGCTGGCTGGAGGTGTCAAATGATGAAGGCAACAGCGGCTTGAGTGAAAACGGACGCTGCAAATGTTGACTGGCAGGATGGACAGCATACGTATGTGTCGAAAAATGACTAAGAGACCAAAGAGATAGTAGGGTTTGCAAGGAGAAACACAGTGTGTGTACAACAAACGCTGAGAGAGAGGAGAAACTCACAAACAAGAACACTATGATAATGCACTAAATCATGCTATGAGAAGAAAAGTTGGTACAATGGAACCGAAGCTCAAAAGATGACTGCAATGTCCTGTCAGAATCAAGCAGCAGCACCTATGGGAATCTACACAATGAAGGGAGTAAAAGGCAGTCCTCGGGTAGTGGGCTATCGAAGTAATCACTAGAAGGTGAAGGACACTTATCGAGGGAGTGATGGACCACAGTCCTCTGATGTCATCAAAGATAAGGAAGATGATCACCAACTATCAAGGGAGTGAACCACAATCCTCAGATATCGAGGAGATGGCCTGGGCAAAAAACGCAAATCCTAGAGTGTGTCGAAGTTGTCAGACACAGGGAGAGCAGCCTAAATGTTCACACAAGGTATAAGATGATGACGCCAAATGATGAGGATGCTCCCAGGCTACAAAACAAAAATACTTGGGTGATAAGGAGCTGATGGCAAGGGTGAGAAGACTAACGCCTAATGATGAGGATGTTGTCACCAAGTGGAGAATGCTGACGCTGGTTGGAGAAGTCCCAAATGCAGGTTGTCTGAAGGTTGCTAGGTGAGAGAAGATGTTGTCAATTGTGTAGGACTGATGCCAAGATGTGGGGAAGCTCCAAAACGCAAAACCCAATGATGGAACAGGACACCTGAAGCAGAGGGTGAAGAAGGTGGAAGGCAGCCACGAGCCACAAACCACAATGTCTGCCGAAAGAGGGTGTAAGGGTAGTGGAAGAACTGGAGAGAGAAGGGAAGAGTGTTGAAGTGACGAAGGAAGAGGAGTGAAGAATGACAAAAGTGAGTGGAGAATGAATGAAGTGACATGCCTATTTATAGGCATAAGTTGTCTAGGGTGGCACACCACCCACTAAAAAAGGGACTAGAATGTAGACACCAACCCTTTTTGGGGCTGTCAATGCGAAACCCTAAATGAAGTGTGGAAACTGAAGAAGTGGTTTCTCAACAGCACGTGCTGATGATGACACGACAAGTTGGATGCTGAAAACACACACTGAATCTGGTCATACAGTAGCAAATGCAACCTATTAGGCAATGGCAACAGGCTGATCGATAGAGTCGCTAGCTGATGAAAGGTATCTAGATGTAGGCACAAGCAATAGACAACGGCTCAAACTCACATATCCTCCATAGACAAGGTGTGGACATCAAAGACCAACACCAGCAATCCGCAAAACAAGGGTAGGCCAAGTGGTGGGCAGCCTGTCTATTTATAGTTGAGTGGATACTCCCAAATTAGGGTTTGGCTTATGGGATACAAACACTCTCTAAGACATACATTGTTTAATGAAACTTTTGGTAACAATTGAGTTTTGGGGCTATGATAAAGGGCTAATGAATTTATAATGCACTTTTACCTCAACACCCCCTCTCAGGCCCAACACTAGAATATCAAGATAGCTCGAGCCCAATTTCATCCCAATGCATTGTCGAGGATATTTGCAAGCATAGTGGGTCTTAAGCTGTGAGAATTTAGTAAGAGGAAAAAGAAGGAAAAGATGTAGATGAACATGTGTTTAATCTGTATTTATAGTTTTTATTGATTTAGGGACATATTTCATCATGAACCCTAAACCATAAACTCGTAATCCAATATGCATCATACATTAGCTTCAAATCACACCCCATGAATATGCAAACCATGTTTCATCATGGTCTAAGCATATTTCGATCATTCTCATCATGGTCAATCATCATGGTCAAGGGCAAAATAGGCTAGGCCTTCCCTCATACATTTATGCTCCTTATATACATGATCTCTCCATGCTTTTCACACTCAAAAGCTTCGGCTTTTGCCTTTCTTGCCTTGCTTTTTAATTTTTCTATTTTCGTTTTTGTACAAGCCCTACATCTAGCTGTAACTTATTTTAGCCATAATTTTGCCATACGAACTCCAAATAGGGTCATCTAGTACTCAAATCAAAGCGAACTGACCTTGTCGCCTTTTCCCAAGATAGTTGGAAATGCTGCTTTTCTGTAAACATGTTACTTTTTATATTTTTCAGCTTGGACGACTTGTATAAATCCTTGCGTGTATTGAGTCTTTAGATTCATCCAAAATTCTCATTAAGTCATTAGAACTTAATCTCAGATATTCAAACTATTTTAAAGTTCAATTCTATCCACTTCTATTCCTAGAAAATCCAACGAAGACTCCTTGATATGTTATCAAAGTGACTGAACATCTCATGAAGACAAGCGATTAGTATTCCATATGCATACCAATGAAACACTAGTGTAGATAGATCGTTCTATTATTTTCATTCTCTTAACTTATGGTTACACAACATCCACCCCCTCTAAACTTGCACATTCTCCGGCATGTGCCAAACTACGCAACCCTCCTAGATCGAAAGACCAAAAACTAAGCATCCAAAGTATCACGCACACAAACCACCTACCACCCCCCGGATCAAAAATCCAGATAGTCATCTCATTTAGGGCATAAGCATCATGGCATCCTCCTGAAGCAAAACCCAGAAAAAGGATTTGCTGAAATCCACAAAGCAACAATAGATCCATTGACTATTAGCCCTACCCTCCCCAATGATCGTTCTAAGCATGAGGATGTGATCCAATTTAGAGAAGTCTTTCCTAAAGCCAACATATCCCTATGCTCTAAGCCCCCACCTCTCCGCTCATCTACTCAACTCCTACTCAAGAATGGAGGCATATAGCTTAGCCAATGCGTGTCCAACCATAATAGGTCGATAATTATTGGGTAGAGCGGGATCTCTTTACTTAAGGATAGCTACAATGGTGTTTGTGTTCCAACTCTCTAGGAGGCCTTTGCACATGCCTCTACTAAACATGTAAGCTAGGAACTCCGCCACCAAATCTCTAGCATGAATCAAGTGCTCAGCTACTAATCCATCGTGATCATGTGCCTTACCTTGATTGAGTCTATCCATAGCCTTCCATACCCCACTCTTTGCAGAGAAGGTGGTGGTCTCTGGGCAGGGCTCTGGTGGATTGGGGAGAGGAGGCTGACCTGCTACTATGCAGAGATTAGCTGTGTACTGCTCCCATGTGATGGGTGCAAGTAGATGGCGCTCTCTGAAAAGTCACCAAGCCTCTCTAAAGAGTCAAGAACAAATGGTGTAAGTCTTGTGTCATTCATTGTTTCCTCTTCTTCACTATGTGTATCCATTGTTAAAGTTCTTCTACCTGCCTTTGTGTCTTCTTAAGTACTTCCACAAAAGAGGTCACCTCCTTTTGTATTCCCTCCTCTTTTTCCTACTAAAACCAGCCTTCCTTCTTGGAATGGGTGGTGATAACCTGATTTAAGAGTTAATTACAACAATAAATAAATATACATAAAATGAAATACACACTTTACCATAACATTCTTGGCCAGTAGACACCCTGTTGGCCCCAAAATTGGCACCCCATGCAATATTTCTTTAGCTTTCATCCAATTGGAAGGAGTACAACTTGAGATTCTTTAATCTCCTCTTGCTAACCAATTGCTCTTGCTGTCATAAATGACCAGCAAGCCTTTTGGGTCATTTGCCCCTTGATTCACCCAGGACTTCTTCTCCAATTTGACCCTTGGCTGGCCACATGCTGCCCCAAATCAATTTGGGATGGGTTGGCTCTTGAAATCCCCTGATAATCTTCAATTATCAGCTGCTGATTTCAGTCCCTTGAGCCTTCAATCTCTAGCATGAATCCCAAGGTGACTGCTAAACCCTAATTTCTGCTGTAAATTAGGGTTTACTGCAGAAATTACAGATCAGCCCACCAAAAATGGCTGAGATCACCTCCAAATGGCTAAGAATTGCCAAGAATGGCTTAGCATAGGCTGAAGGAGATGAGAGAATACTGTAGAGAGAGAAAATTCTGAGATTTGTCGCGAAGAACTGATCAAAATCAGCTGCTGCTCTATTGTACCAGCCCCAAACGGATGCACCAACAACAATAGGAGCATCAGAGACTATGATCTTCAGGAGAAAGTGCATCAACAGCAATTGCCAGCTTCCCAAAGTCAAGAATATGCAATCTCCATCACCAAAATGGTCTCCAATGGCTGGGAAATGGCCCCAAAAGCTGGTAGCAACAGTCCAACACCTCTTCCCAACAGCTCCAAAATGAAAAAACGATATTTCCCTCTCCCTTCAGCCCTATTTAGCCTTTCCCCCACTTGCATGGGAAAGTTTTGCCAAGTGGCAGCTTTCTTAATCCATTTCCAACAATTTCCAGTCATTTAATTAATTTTCAGAATTAATTAATTCTGAAAATTAATTCAACCCTTAATCCATGCCCAAAAATTTGACCTTGCCCATCCAAAAATTAATTGGCTAGGCCATTTGCAACCCAAAGTGGTCCCATGCATTAATTGACCCTTGGAAAAGCATTAATCCATTAATTAATGCCTAGTCCCAAGTGTCACCACTGACACTTAATGGCCAATTAATGGTCCTAGGGGCAAACTGACACCAAAATTCACCTAGAATCAAACAAGTGTGTAACTTGTTACAACTTTTGCCTTTGACACCCATCTTTTTCACAGGGTCCTTCGGCCTTCAACTGTGAAAAAGTAGCTTGCACCTCACATGTGCGACACATGTGCATCTTTTAATTGCACATTTGATTAATCCTTTAATCAAATGTCATAAGCAAAGCATCAAATTTTCACGTCCTCGTGACACCTACAAGTGGTAAACTTCCTCCTTGATTTTGATGAGTTCGATAACATTTGGCTGAATCTCACCTTCCTCTAGTTTGGGGCCCTATTCTAACATGTCCCTGTGTTTCTAAATCACATCATCTTGTGCTATAACATTGAGAGAGTGCACATGTTGTTGCAACTTTGAGAAAGTGCACATGTTAGATGCACGAGTGATTTGTCATGCCTTTCCCAAACACTAAGGTTGTTCAAAAAGGACGGGGTGGATTCACTTGAGGAAGTGGTACTCAAACAAACATATTACACACACAGGAGACATACATACAGTGGACCTATAATGTGTCTAGTCATGTGGTAACACTTCGATAGAGCATTGAGTGGGAATGTTGAGAGTAAGCTATTGCAATTGTACAATGCCACATTGCATGGGTGAAAAGGTAAGAAAAGCCCTCACTTAAGAGGGGGTGTTAAGAAGTAATCTTCAATGTTTGTGAGTGGGTGTGTGGGTGTATGTGTGTGAAAGCACTCTTAGGTACTTCAGACTGTGTAGCATATAAACGTGGATATAAGATGTGGATAGAAGTGTGCTACATATGTGCACACATATAAAGAGTGAAGAGTAGTGTATCACATGGAGACACACTTGGAAAGTGCAAGGCTACATAAACTAGGCCTCTCTTCTTCTATATATGTGACCACTATAGAATAATTGTTGAGTGTGTAATCTATTATCTCCTTCATCTATAGCCATGGAATTTCTTATCTACTATAATCCATCGTGATTATGTTAATTGTTTGTATACACCATGATTAGCCACGCATTGAGTTTGCTAACAATCATCCACAATCAACAAGAAATACAAAGCACCAATAATGGTCGTAGTGGATGTTGACCCGCAAAGATTAACATAGAGACACACATGAAAAGTGTGAGGCTATATAAACTCGGCCTCTCTTTTTCTATACATGTGACCACGAAATAATTATTGAGAGTGCAATCTATTATCTCCTTCATCTATAGCCATGGAATTTTCTGTCTACTAAAATCCATCATGATTATGTTAATTATTTGTATACACCACGATTAGCTCCACATTGGGTTTGCTAACAATCATCCACAATCAACAAGTGGTGCGTTGTCCACAATCAACAAGTGATGCAATGCACCATTAATGGGCATAGTGGATATTGATCCACAAAGATCGCGACATGAATCAACCTAAGGGGCTCCTCAACTCTATGAGAGGTCTACTGAGGGAGTCGTATGTGATTTTGTTTCCCAAGCAGACAGGATTTGTGAAAAGTTTTAGGTATGAAAGACCCTCAATCATCTAATTGTGTGACAACTCATTAAGAGAATCATACCCAAGGTGTCTTAAGTGGAAATGCCAAAAACACTCATTCTTCATGCACTCCCGTGTGGTGGCTAAATCCTAGAAATGATGAAATTCAAAGCCCTCAGCAATCATCTAGGAAAGAAATCGAGTCATCATATAGAGGCCACTAGGTTGTGCCTTGCCGTGAGCAATCACTAAACCAATTCAAGAGTCAATGACCTCACCTATGGTCGCAATAAAGAAAACTACTCACCCCAAATGGTAAAGCTACTAAATGGATAAGAGACTTACTCCAAGCTTGAGGACATACTACACATTGTCTAGCAAGGACATACTCCAAACTTGACATGACCTAGACCATGAATCTTGGCCAAGGAGGTGTTCCCACAACCAAATGGCTATTGGAGGAAGATAAGCTAAAAACAATGTTTATCATTGTCTTCGATACCTTTGCATATCATGTGATGACCTTTGGGTTATGCAATGCACCAAGATCTTGGTAACATTGTCGCACAGAATACGTGCAGGAGTTCGTGAAAGTCGCTCATCGCAGGGACACTATGCGAGATGGGAGCAAAGGATTATGAAAAGTACTCAACTCGAGCAAAGAAGAAAAAGCTAGAACAAGGCGTATGTGAAAGCAATCTCATTGATTAAAGGTGGAAAGATACAAGGATAGAAGACTCGTGATCAAAACATAGATACTACAAGAGAATTCATAGGAGTAGAGGACATTCTGAATGTGAACAAGGTAAGAAACTTGAGTTAGCTTTTCACTTGATGCCCGCAATGTCTTTGTATTCCCATGAAGTTAAGTGTTGCAATACATGGTGAGTTGAACATTAGAAGCTACAAGGGCTTTTGAGACAAAAATATTCTGAACAAGGATAATGTGATACGTGGCTCCACTATCCACAATCCAAACAAATGAAGAAGCGCTCAATCACGTAGAGTGGGCCTCTATAGTCGCCTCATCAAGAGAGAACTCGCAAATATGGACTAACCTCACATCCTCCGATATCTCTATAGAGATGAGATGCCAATGGGGCTAACTGGTGACAATGTGGGTCTAAGTCCTCCATTGTCCCTAATTTTGGTTGCCACCACACTGCCTTCCTTAATGGGGGTTACCCAACTGAGGAACAGGGGTCTGATTCTTGGGTTTGGATTGTGTATCTCTAGCCTTTGAGTGACACTCCTCGTCAAAATGGCCAACCTTTTGACAATCTTGGCAATGCCTATTTTTCTTAGGAACATTCTATCTCCCAGCTTTGAGAGTAGACTAGATGTTCCTCGTGATTCACTTGATTGTTTTTTATTTTGATCTTGATTTTGGTTTTGTTTCTTGTTGTTCCCTTGCTACAAACGAATTGGTTACAAGAGTCCCCTCTGAAGGGTAAGTGGACACGCTATGAAGCCAATTGAACAATTGAGAATCACACAGTAGCTAACACTCAAATTCATAGAATGTAGGCATGGTGGGCTATGAAATCACTTGCTGAACAAAGTGAAAATATTTCTTTGAGAACTTGTTCTGGAACAATGAGACGTGGTCGTCAAGGTACTTAAGTAGTAGAAACATCAGCGAGTAATTGTCGATATTCAAACCAACTTGACCTTAAGGTCATCTTGATCTATGATTCTAAATTCTTGGAGCTCATGATCGAGATTGATATGAGAATCCTATCCTGAGCTACATAGCAATAAGCCAAATGTTACCATCGCTCGGATGCAAGGTCAAAATGCTAAAGTTGAGAATGAAATTTTGAAAGCAACCCTTGTGTTGACTCAATGATGGCTAAGGCATTACATGCATTCCAAGATCAGACAAACTCCAGTGATAGCGAGAGTCTAGTTGGAGATCCAACCCCTATACAATATGAGGCATTGGAAAAGAGAGGTAAGAAGATGGATGGGTAGGATGGGTAGATAGAAGTGGATAAGGGTCTCCATAGGGTGCCAATGGAGGAGGCACTAGCATCTGATAACCCTAACCAATTGTCAATTGGGGCACTGGAACATAACCAAAAGGTCCACTAAGTACAGCCATATGGGTAAACTGTGGTACCATCTGATCCATACTTGTGAATGCTTGCAAGGATATCCCATGCAAGAAAAAACCCAAAAGTATTTGAGATGAAGGTATAACCCTCCCATAGGTGCATGTGCACAACCCATATGTGAGAAAAAAGTGGTCTTAAAGGTTATGTCTATGTTTGAAGAACCCCAATGTGATATGAGATTTCAGATTGAGTGTGTGAAAAGGAAAAGTGAATGGTGTGAATGATGATGCAACAAAAGAAATGGGTGGGAAGGATCGGTTTTGAAAGCGAGATGATAATGAATTAGATATGAATGCTTTGAATTGATTTTTTAATTTTAATGGTTGAAATTGAAATGTGGAAAAGTATGAACAAGGAAAAAAAGATAATATACCAACTTTAGAATGACCTTGCGAAACAAAACTTGAAGAAAAAGATAAAAAAGGAAAACTTACAAAAAAGGTTCATTGATTTTTTCTCATACACACCTCTTCTTGTGTTTACATCAAGTTAGTGGTCATGTTCAAGACTTCAACTATTACGAATGGATTAAAGAATTCCTACCTCTTCTTGATTTTCACCAAAATCTTGTAAAGAAATAGAAACAACCAAAGATGATACAGAAGTAAAAGTCGATATACTTGGCACGGGTAGATAGAGGAGAAGAGAAGGTAGGCTTGTACTTCCTACTAGTTTCTCCAATAGAATGGACGTTCCCAAAGTGAAGGCTTTGTCCTTCTTGCAAAATCAATAGGTCTGTGCACTAAACCTAAAGAGGAATAATCAACATTACCTTCTAGTTGTAGTTAGGCTCTATGCATGAGGATCAAATCAGCCTCATCTCGTAAAATCTTGTATGATGATTCTTCAAGCTTGCATATCTTTTAAAATAGTGCATATAAGTCTTTGGAAAGTGACCAATGCTTCGTCGAACCAAAAGGCATGACAAT
This sequence comes from Lygodium microphyllum, assembly GCF_053477565.2. Taxonomy (NCBI): domain Eukaryota; kingdom Viridiplantae; phylum Streptophyta; class Polypodiopsida; order Schizaeales; family Lygodiaceae; genus Lygodium; species Lygodium microphyllum. The sequence goes on from NC_141156.1 coordinate 77,691,346, forward strand.
GTAAGTAAACATCCCCCATTCAATGGCAAAGATGGTCTTAGGCTGATCGTCCGCATGCCTTTGTACCTAATTGTAGCTTGAAAAGTCGTCCAAGAAATTGTAAGCTTCCTTCCTTGGCATAAGTTTGATCATGTGATCTGTGTACCACATCAGATAATGGTCTCTTTTGGTTGTTGCATTTAATTTGTTGAGAAGAGTGGAGATTGCATAGTGTATCTCATCGATTATGTTGTTGAGTGAGATGAAAATCTAGACAACAAGGAGAAGGTAGAAACCTCTTTGAGTGATGAGAGCTTTTTGGTAGTCCCCTAGACAAGTTTGGGAGAGAGTTATTTTGCAACAATCTATTGTGAATGAAGAAAACACAGACTGGAGCTCAAAAGAGCCTATGATTGAAATGGAGAAAACCATGAGGGAAAATGACCAAAAAAAAAAATAAAAAAATTCAAGAACTAAGAGAAGAAAAGCTAAACTCTAAAGCAACACTAAAAACTCAACAAGAGGATGAAAGTACCTTGACCAAGAATGGTAAAAAAGAAGAAATGAGCAAGTTGCCAGTAGAAGATTCTATTGAAGAAGAAAGGAAATCAATTTCTTTGGAAAATGCAAAGGAAACACATACGGAACTAGTAGAGGGTATAGAAATTATAAAAGACATGATTATGATGGAGAAAGTAGAGCCCTATGAGGAAGTAAGGACTGAGACAAGTCAACCTACAGAAGCGATCATGTCTAAAGGGCCCAAGGAGTTTGAATAAACAAAGAGAAGACCAAAAGGCCTAGAGAAGGATCGGATGATAGGCAAGTCTTCGTTGTATAAAGAAAACTATTGCATGTGAATGTTTGCAAACTAGGGGTGGACTAAATACGTTATGTTTTTTTTTTTTTTTGAAAACCCTAAAGACTCCTATCTTGCAATGGATTGTCAAGTTTTTGAATCTTGTAAAAAGGTAAGATTGTTGTTTTTTTGCTTTGAAAGCCAATGAAACCCAAACTTCTAACTACCTATGAGTTCAAATGTTGCTTGTCTTTTGAATTTCTTCAAGCATATAACTTTTCTTGTCAAGTTTTTTGAGTGACTATGTAGAAGAGGAGGAGATTTACATGTTGAAAGCCAAGCCAACACAAGGCAAAGGTATGTTTTTAATGAACCATACACTCATAAACATCACTGGTATCAAGAGAGACACGTGCACGATACTACACATTGTTTTTGGACACCGCACATGGGTCTAATAAACCACTTTTTCTCAATTTACATCCATGCCAATAGGTCGATGCACTATATTGCTTCTTTTCCAATGCACTGCACAGCATGAGGCCCATTGAAGCTATATCCAGTAAACTTACATGTACATGCACATGAGAGAATTGAGCACATACCTCATTACACATCACTTCAGAGACTTCTGTCCCATGTTAGGAACCATTCGAATGAGAGGGAAAGGAGGTTGGATGACTAGAGGGCACTCAAAGCGCAAAATAAACACAACTCTTCAAATGCATTCATATTTTCCTATGTATACATTGGATGATTGCCTTGCAAGTCATAATTTTCCAATGCATATCTTCATCAATACATCAAATGCATGGCCACATTGTGCATCAATAGCATAGCATAATTGTTCTTAAGATGCACCCAAGATAGTGGAGTCTAGCAATGGGCCTAGTGTAAGTCTCGGTTTCTCATCATTGCTGAGAGACTTTGAGAGGGAACTGGGGTGAGAGTGGGCTTTTTTTCCAACATGGAGAGGGGAGAAAGAGGAGAGTATATATATTTATATATGTATGTGTTTTTGTTAAATTTTATGATCTCATGTTTTTAAGGAAGAGATGTGCTTTTACGCGCACACGTGTGTGTGTGTGTGTGTGTGTGTGTGTGTGTGTGTGTGTGTGTGAGAGAGAGAGAGAGAGAGAGAGAGAGAGAGAGAGAGAGAGAGAGGGAGAAGATGTGTTCATATGTGTTCTGAGGCCTAGATTTACGTGTTACAATATATGGCTAAGTACTAGTATTTATAAGCATATGTATTTATATTCGTCTGTTTTGTGTATGGGTATATAAATGCACGTCTATATAAATACATGTTTAAGTGAGAGTGCTTATGTGTATATATATTTATATTAGTTTGTATGAGTGCATATATGTTTATGTGCTTGTGAATATATGTGTGCAAGAATTTGTGCATGAATGGGACCTATCACCCCTATCTTCTAAGGCCCAAAAAAGAAAAGGAGAGCGCGTGGGAGAGCGTGTGGTGAAGAAATTGAGGAGAGCTTTTGGATCAGAAAGGAGGGTGACTCTGAATGAGGAAAAAGCTGGAGGTTGGCTGTTTTGGGAGGGGAGGCCATCTCTGCAATTACTTTGGGGGGCCAATTGGTCAAAGGGGCACAAGGAAGAAGTAGGCCTAATTGGAAAAGAGGAGGCTGTGGAAAGCCTGCAACAGGGGCAGATAGATTCGCTGCAACAGGGGCAGATAGATTGTCTACTCACATAGATTCGCTGGTATCTTATCATAGATTGCAGAAGATGTGAGTAGGCTTCATGTATGCAAAGTCCAGGGCACAAGCAGGTATTAGATGATCAAGGGGAGCCTGCACTTAGAATAGACAACCTTGCACCAAAGATTTCGATGGGGGGTTCTCTGCTTGACTGGAGGGTGAAGGCAAGCTCAGTCCCAGTCTTGCAGAGTCAAGGAGGGAACAATGCAGATACGAGATGATCAAGGGGGACCTGCACTGAGAGTGAACCACCTTAAACCAAAGATTTCAATTGGGGGGCTCTCTGCTTGACTAGAGATTGAAGGCAAGCTCAGTCTCAGTCTTGCAGGGAGGAAAGCTCATGGTAAGAGACACTTAAGAGGAAATTAGAAAGGGAGGTCACCTTCTGCCTCCCTTCCTCTCTTGCTGGATCTAGCAGCAACCATGTAACGATCTTGCCAGTAAAAAATGAAAGCCAGCTCCAGAAAACTTCATTACAGCTGCAGACCACCGACCAGCTCTTCAGTATCTTTTGAAGAAGATAGAAGTTGAAAGAAGAGGACCATTATGATAGCTGCCTTTGGTTTTGCTCCTGGAAATGAACCATCATGAAGAAGCTGGCGGAGGAAAATTTAGACAAAACTCATGAAGAATGGTGGTAGATGTTCACATTAGTGAAGGCATTTGCGTTTGTAAGTTGCTGCCATGAGATATGCTTTTGATCTTTATCATGGTGTATATGACTTCATTTTGGGTTACTTGATAATTAAAAACTTAGTGTTGGTTGATAACCTTATATGAAGATGTTTCTCTTTTTCCATGCTCATAGCATTCTTCCATGTATATGACAAAGATGTTTTGATGTAAGAGGGTTCACTTTCCATCTTCACCATAAAGGTCCTCTTTGTTCTGTCCACATGGATACCTGCCTATTACTTTCTTATTCATCTCTAGAGAAAATTGGTATGTGCATGGATTTGTTTGTTAGAGAGGGTGATTCAAATGTTGAGCTGGTATTAAGTATAGCTTGCCCATTTTCTTGTCAAGTGGGATTTGGTAGCTTTGATGTGTGACATATGAGACTTCATGAGCCCACAAGAGTAGGTTTTTTGGGTGTATAGAATACATTGTTAAAATGGTTCAGCTAAAACATTCTTTGGCTAAAACATTCTAGTGGGCTTCTATACCTGAGACATTAAGAAAAAATCATGCTTTAACTTCGAACTCTTTGAAGGAACCAAGGGTAGATTATACGTTATTTGTTATTGTGTCTTGTGGCCGTTATGTACACACTAATTGAAAAGGAAAGAAAGGTTATCTTTTAAGATTTTCAAGCCACAAATCAAGGAAAAAGATACGTGAGTGCTTCAGTAAGAGAGAATTATCTTTATCAAGAGGGAAATGTGGCTAATTACCTTAGGCACCTTCAGGCCCATTAGAGCTTAAGAGACACGAGAGAGACTCATTAGAACCTTGCCACTAAGAAGGGCAATAGAGGCATAGGGAAGTTGTATCATTCTGGTCAAACACAATTTTTTTGTCCCTTTGAGCCTTTAGTTCTTGTAGTGGTCTTGTGTGGTTTGAGCACAGGTCAAACAAAGTTCAAACCCTTACACTAAGTCACTAAATCCTACCAACACTCAGTAATATCTCTCTTGATTGTGCATGCTTCTCTGGGCTTTTCCTAGCAATCAACACGTGTCAACGCAAATACCTTAGAAACGTTGCAACTGAAAAGGAGTTGAAAACTAACACAAAAAAGGAGATCGAGTCATTGTATTGCTTGGCACAAAGATGGAAAAGCAAGCCAACAAAACCATTGAGGGCTCGATGAAGGTCAAGGAGATCAACCTTGTTTAAGCAAGGGAGAACCCCTTGTGGAATCATACGACTCGAAGCACCATTGTCAATTAGTAAATGCCTCTCTGAAGATGAGAGAGCCAAAGGAGACAACTCTAACGAATGGACGTGGAGGAGTAATGATTTTTTTGTAATAGCAGACGTACAGGTAGATGTAGATGAAGCCTTCATTGTTGCTCCTTCCTTCGCAGTTGGACAAAGGTTAGGATACTTTTTCCATCACTTCTCCTTGGGTTAGGAGATCTTCCAACAATGTGGACACTTGGTGTCACGAGGACGTGAAACTTTGATTGCTTTACTTTCCATTTGGAATAATTTTTACTCAAATGTTTTAAGTATGTGCTGCACATGTGAAGTGCAACTGAGATTATTTGATATTTACGAGCCAAGGACCTGAGGAAATCAATGGATGTCAAAGGCAAAAGTTGTCTTAAGAAATGTTGCACGGATATTAGGTGGTATTTGATGCTAGAAATTGGCCTAAGACATTTTATTAGCCATCAGTGTCAATTGGTGAAACTAGGAATTTGACATTTAATGGTATTTAATACGAATTCAAGGGCTAAAGAAGACGCATAAACACTTGGGAGACGAATTAGCCGAGCCAACTTGGATGGTCACACTAATTTTTTGGACACCAAAATAATATTAAATTAATTTTACATTTTTAAAGCTGAAAATTAATTTAATAATGCAAATAATGCTTTCAATTTGAGTTTGGAAGGTTGCCACTGGGCACACTTGCCAATGCAAGCTGATGGAGGCTATTGGCAAGCAAAGCGAGTGCAGGGGTGTGAGAGAGAGAGAGAGACATGGATCATTCCTGGATAAATTCAGTTGTGGAGAGGCTATAACAAAGGTCACCAGTAGATTTTGGCCATTTCCAGCTTTGGAGCAGGCAGCAGTAACAAGGGGGTCTTCTCAAGTAGGCAACAGCCATTCTGGGCTTCTTTGATTGCTCGCGACAGTTTTTGTGGTTGTCAACACAAGGCAGCAGCTGTTTTTGGTTGAAATCAAGCCACTTCTTGTATAAATTTCTGAGTTTTCTCTCTCCTCAGCATTCTCTCTCGTTCTCCAACCATTTCCCAACCTTGCTCCAAAGATTTCAGCATTCTAAACCTTGAAGGACGAGAAATTGTATTTTTCACTATTGTAAACCCTAATTAACAGTAGAAATTAGAGTTTGACGGCAACCTTAGGAAGTGTGCCAAGAGGTTGGAACCTAAAGTCTTGAATTTCCAAGACTAAGAATCAATTCTCAGCAAGATTCAAGTGAGGGACCAGCCAGCATTTGAATTTGGGGCAATTATCATTTCCGAAAGAGTTAGTTAAGGCCAATTGCAAAAGCAAATCGAGGGGCAAATCAGTTTGAAGACTTTCTCGTCATTATTGGCAGCAAAGGGCTTTTGGATTGCGAAGGGGATTGAAGGAATCCCATTGTATTCAAATTCAATTGCAACTAAAGATAAAGAAATACCAAAAGGGGCGCTAGTTTTGGGACCAATAGGGTGTCCAATGTCAAAGATTGATTGGTAAATGTTTGTGTTTTAGCATTTCATTAATTATTGCTTGCTGTAACTAAGTTATAATCAGGTTATTACCATCCCTCCATAGAAGGAAGGCTGGTTTTATGGTCCCTTTGTCGCATAGTTCAGGGAAACTTTGGAACGATAACAAAAACAGGAACACTAATTTTCAAAGGGACTGAAGCGGGAACGAGAACGCAGTGACTTTTACTTTAAAAACTTAAATTTACCAATATGCAAAAACTCAAAACTATAAGTTAAAAGATGTTAATGAAGCTATAAGATGGAAGTTCTTAGTTAGAAAGAAAGAAAGAAAGAAAGATATATTAACGTCTACATAAGGCCAATGTGGCCTATGAGACAAAATCCTGAGTACATCCATGTCTAATGTCATCTCATCAGTAAGGTAAAGATAACATTACAAATAAGTGGGTGGCCTATGAAACAATACTGAAAATAACTATACGACACAAAGTTGGCAAAGTCTATTCTCTACTAGGATATTTGTCCATCTGTCTGTCTCCATCTGAAGCCTATGTGAGGACGTGTGAATTTGTCCGATAGCAACCCGTACGCTATGGAAGAGATGGGTGTCCATATATGCTGGCCAAATAGTGTAACCATCATCAGAGAGGCACAAGAAATGACTCCTGTAGAACTCCATCCTCCATCCTAGAGGGAGTGGTGGATGGATCGATGTCCTTGCTATCTCAATCCTCAAGATATCAGCTCTGATCACCTGGTTCAACTCTGATCGGCTAAGAGAAAGTGTAGGTTAGTTAAGGCTATAATCCAAAGGTGGAAGACGGTCAATATCCAAACTATGTAGGCTCATCCAAATAGCCATTTGTGAAAACCAACAATTCTTCTCGCCTCCTGTTGCTAGTTGTCTAGATGAGGTTAGTGCCAATCTAGAGTATCTATGGCGTGGAAGTTCCCAGAGTCTGTGCCAAAAGGTCACTGCCCTGAAGAGAGCCTCCGTAACTATAGGTGTTGCCCCTAGCTCTGCTCTAACAATGGGATGTGGGGTGGAGAGCTTACTCCTAATCATGCATGCTATCATCATGATCAATGGCCTTTCCATGCTATCCCAACCATCATAATAATCCCTCTCTACTCCAATCTGATCAGTGAGTGAGCTGAGACATCTGTGGTACAAGCTGCAACCCCATACCTTTGCTCCATATAGTAATATAGGTGTGACTAGGGTGTCAAACAACCACAGTTTGGTGAGGGGCTCCTGGAACTGTATGTGAGCAAATTGACTCTCGAGTGCCCCTAGTGCTGTGTATCCCCGTGCCAAACATGCCTCTAATGCCCCTCTCAACGAAAAACGTGGGCCAAAGAAGGTGACTCCCAAATAGACATATTCCCTCACATGCTCCAATATGTCTCCCCAAAATGTGAGTTGGTACATAGATCTAGTCACCCATGCTGCTAAAGTATTGAAAACAATGGTTTTGGTCTTCCCAAGGTTCACTGTGAGGTCTTTATCTCTGCAGAAGATGTGCAAAGCATCTAGATGGCACTGTAATCCCTCCAATGAATCTGAAATGAGAACAATATCATCTGCATACAATAATATTGGTATCAGCACCCCTGCCAGGTTGGCTCCAGCTCCTCCTCAGTCTATGTTATCACACACTTCATCTATGTATAGACCAAACAATGTGGGTGAAAGTGGACATCCTTGTTTCACTCCTATGGTACTGCCAATCCTCTCTGATAACCCCCCAGGTGCTCGTATATGACCTGTCATCACTGCCTCATATAATGCATAGACACCCCATCGTATACCCTCTGGTACTCCAATGTCCTGCAATCTCTGCATGATGCATGTACGAGGCACTGTATCAAAAGCTTGGCGAAAGTCTACAAAGCAACAATAGATCCTCTTGACTCAGGCTCGGACCCTCCTTGATAATGGCTCTAAGTGTGAGAATATCGTCTAGCGTGGTATATCCCCGTCTGAAACATGCCTGTCCTTGTACTCTCTTGCCTTGTATTTCAGCCCACTCACTGAGTTCATGCTCCAATATAGATCCATATATCTTGGCCAAAGAATGACCGATCATGATAGTCCTGTAGTTGCTAGGAATCAAGGGATCACCACTTTTAAATAGCGGAATTATAGTATTGTCTGACCAACTCATAGGGAAACCTTGACATATTGCTCTATTGAACATATGTGCTAATATGGGTGCTAATATGTCACAAGCATGTGAGAAATGTTCTGCTACTAGTCCATCTTCATCCTGTGCCCTCCCATTTTGTAATCTATAAATTTCATCCCTAACCATTTTCCATGTGAAGAAAGACCACTGTGTTGAACTACAAGCTTGTGGGGGCTGCATAGGTGGCTGTCCTGACAGGTCGTACAACTGTCTCCCATAGTCAAGCCAAGCATCTGGTGATGTAATCTGTACAGGGGGTTGTCTTTCGTAAAACATCTTCCATGCACTCTTACTGTCCCGTCCCAAAAATAGCTGATATATCTCTACTTCTGCTTTCGCTAAGTAGTCTCGTTTCTTCTTCTGCACAAGGCGTTTGAAGAACGCCTTTGCTTGGCGATGTGTTTGAGTGCCTAGCTCCACTTCCCTCTGTAAGCAAGCTCGGGTGACTACACTCATCATCATACCAGCTATTTTGGGGAGCAGTAGATCGTGTGGGTCTACATCGGGGCAAGGTGTGTGGGAATGCATACATGGCTAATCCATGTATGGCCTCTGCTGAATCCCTTGTAGATTCTTCCAATGACCTACTCAAGTCCAATGTATGTAAACTGGTCTGTAGAGAACCTTTGTAGATGTGTGAGGTGTCTTCTGTAAAGTAGTATTTGAGATGTTTAGGGAGGAATGGTGTTTCATGTTTCATACATACACAAGAGAGCATGAGTATCAAAATAGTATGATCTGCTGATATGCCAATTGGTCTCTTAGATATCTTAAAGTTTTGGATATCTCGTATCAATGTTGGTGAGCCTATCAAGTGGTCCACAGTACTTGCCCCTCCTTTGTGATTCCAACATGTCAAATTGTCACATCTTGGCCATTGTTGTAGACCATTAAAGATGGCTGGTCTATGTGCACTTCCCAAAGTCAATAGATGTCCCATAGGTACTCACTTCCTTATCCTGGGCTCTCCTGCGTAGGCCTATTTCATCTATGTAGATCTCTTTGAACATGGCATTATCATGCAAATAAAAGTCACTCTGTCTATCTCCAATGCGTGCATTGAAATCTCCTACTAATAATGTCCCCAATGCTAGCATATCTCATGATATCCTCAAAGTATATCAAAGGAAGATCCATCTCGTGTGGCATAGGTAGAATTTGCAGGAGGAAAGTAGCATATTGTGATGAATATATCCCGTGGTCTTTCTACATGTATCCTAATCCATAAGTATCATGCATTGTCATCACTTTTCACTACTTGCACTATCCCTTTGAGGTCTTCCCGGTATAGTATAGCCACACCTCCAGAACCCCTAGTGCTTCCTGGTTTTCTAGCTGTTGCACGAAATGCACTTTCCTACCTCTATCCCTGCACGTCTGGTAGTCGGCTACCTTTACATTGGTGTGTTTCTCTGTACATTGCTATATTTATGTTTTGGAAGCTATCTTCAAAGTAGCCAGCATTCAAGCGTAGGGCTCCATTATAGGGCCATGATCCTTGTTTTAGTAGTTCACTTTTAATGTTCACATATAGAAGAATCACAATTTCACTTTTATGAAAGGTCATGATTGAAAGGGTGAGCCCCTTTTTGCTAAAGGTTGTGATTGAAATGGTTGATCTATACTCAAAATGGCACATTTGTGGCCTAAAATAAATTATGTTTTCCTGAAAGGGCACAAACTTTCAATTTTTTACCATAAATATTGCATATTCCATGGAGACTTTTTATGTCCCGAAACATTTCGGGTTTCATCTGAAATGCCATGTGGTTCCATTTCAGGATTACAAACCATTTCGGTCCACGAAACATGTTTCAAGAAATTTTAACCTCGTTTCGGTGTTTTGCCCCTTCCTAAGTGCCGTTTCGGGCTGTTTCGTGCAACTATGCATTGCCGGGATCCCATCAAATCCTTTGAAAGGATGGGCTCAAGGCACCTGATTGCAAGTCAGAAGCTTTGCATCATTGCTTAAATTGTGCTCGGATGTTCATTACATCAAGTATGTCTTTACATGGTGATAAGGGATCAAGTAGTGACGATGCATCTCAACTTGGTCATTCACATAGTGAAGGGGGAAATGCAAAGCATGATCTTGGACAAGGTTCTCAAAATGGACAGCAAGCTCAAAATGTGGGAAATGACCCAAATGTAGGAACTTCCATACCTCAAGATGCTGATGATCAACAAGAAAGTGAAGAATTTGATGATAGGTTCAAAGATCGGATGAGGACAGCAGCAAATCTGTTTATTAAATTGGCAAAGGATCCTCAGCTTACTTGATTCTTGAATGCCCCAAAAGGAAACAAAAACAAAGAGAAGAGAACACCTACTAGAGCTTCAGGACAACCAAAAGAACAAAAGGAAAAGTTGTTGATGAGCACAAAGAGTTGGTACCCATGCGATAACAAGGTGGTTCCATACGTAATGTACGGCACATATAGATACGTACTATACGTCGTTCTATATGGATAAATTTTTTATGTACATAAAAATACATACCTTTGTAAAAAAATAATAAACAAGAGGATATTTTAGGGTGTTTCCCACTGTACATTAAGCATAAAGATATATACATTCCCTACTTAGTACTTATGACCATGTCACATCACAATTGAAACCTTTAAGCATTAAACATTTAACACGTGCATAACACTGAATAGTGAAAACTGAAATTTGAGACTATCAAACTAACATTGAGGAAGTCTACATGATAAAGAGCCAAAACATAACACAATACACTGCATCAAACAACGTACAATTGCTAACAAGGAAGTTAGGAACAATCCACCAAGGTGACAAATGTCAAGTCAAGATGGCTCCTAATAGAGCATACATATGTCATAAATAAAAACACCCAACTGAAATATATGAAAATTCAAAATTTTTAGATCTGACTGTAGTCACTAGTACCCACAGTCCACTGCCTAGGCTCTAGCAAAACTCATGATCACAAGAGGACGATGATGAGGCTGAAGAGAGCATGTCTCCATCTGCCACGACATTGCCATTGTCATCAAACTCTGGCTCTACCATCACAGGGCCTGTAGCCTGGACTGCGTCACCTAGATCCTCCTCCTCCTCAATGTGAATGAGACGAACTGCCTCATTCGCACGTCGCCGAGGAGTCCGAATGGGTAGCTTCCCTCTGTAAATGCCTTTCCGTCGAGCACTCTCTGGATTTGTAGCTTGCTCACGTAGTGGAATGCTATAAGCACATGCGCGTGACCTCGTCACACGCCTATCCACCTCCTCCATCTCTCTATGAAGCATACGCAAAATCTCTTGCTCGTCCCTAATATTCTGGTCCTCATCTGTGATCGGATGATTCAGATCAACCACCAGCTTTATACGTGAGGGATCAGCCTGTTCAAGATGGCAACATAGCATACATTTGCTAACATTGAACAATAATGTAAATTTTAAATAGCTACTAGTTCGAACCTGCTTGGGTGTCCCCAAGGCATGGTAGGCACGCACAAGCCTCATATTGGCCCTGCAATACACTAACTTCTCCAATTGAGAAGTGCTAAGGCGATTCCGGATCTTTGTATGAATCAAAGAATAAGCACTCCAATTGCGCTCACAAGCACCCGCTGAGCAATCCTGCATTTGCAGGTGTCATTGGCTTGATAATTGCCATTGCTACACTTGAGAGAGTGAAAGAGAGAGAAAGAGAGCACAAAGAGTGAGTTACCTGTGACAGGATACGTAGAGCCAAATAAGTCAGACCTGGAAGGCCTTGCCGACCATAACTCTGCCACCATGTGAAAGGAAGACTAGTAGCCTCCGAACGCAATGCCACCGCCCTTGAAAATGATGGTCCCAAGTTATTCACGAAGCTACACATCTCTGCATCTATTTGAAGCTGCTCCTCCTCGTCAAAGATACGTGCGATGAACTTGTCTTTCAGTTGCATGAGATGCTGCTCATGGAACAAGCCTGGGGTCTTGTAGAAAGGATGGAGTAAAGCAACCATCCCATGAATGGGACGACTCAAACTTCCACCGACTCTCTACAAGAGTCAAGATATCATCTCGACTGCAAAAATCAGCAACATCAAAGTTTAGACACATTGCAAGGCCAATGCATGTGCTGTACTATATAGCCTATGCATTAAAATTTAATAATAAGTAAATAGCATATGCAAGCAGCCATAAAGAAGTACAAGAACAAAATCTAGTACATACCGCTGCTAGGACAAGGCTTGGCATGCTATGATATGGCTCTTCATCTGATGAAGAGGTGATAAACCAGACCCAATGTGGAGCCCTCCATGTCCATGACTCGTAGCATCACATACATGGGCTGCAAAGCCACTATCAAATCCTGCACCTCTGTCCAAAAAGACTCATCTAGGATACGCCTTTGAATGGCTTTGGTCGCCTCTTTTAGTGCATGAGACATGTCCCTCCACTTTGGGTCCACAACTATCTGCAAAAGTGGATCCCTAAAAGCTTGAAGAGCCTTTGCTGTCAAGATTGTGGGAGAGAAGGAAGGAGTCTCACTTGTAGCTTTCTTGCTTGCACAATGGGGGAATACACACAGAGGTGGAGGCTGAAAACAATTTTCCTCTTCTTAGTTGTGTAAGCCAAAAGAACTCAAATACAAAGAAATAAAAGAACCCTATATATGGGTCTCAAACCAAACTCAACTAACTAAGGTGGCATACTAACTGAGCCACGAACTAGAGTAGATAAGGATAGCTATCATGTAGCTATTATTCATGGGCGGTGTACCAACCGCATCTGCAACTGACACGTTGGTGACATAAATGCACAACGGTCACCCTGCCGTATCACGAGTGGAGCTCGATATCTCAACACTCCCCCTCGAGCTCAATCCCAAATCCTGCACACCAAGCAGGTCTCTAAACTTGCGCAGCTTCTCTGCGCCCAATGCCTTCGTGAATATGTCAGCTACCTGATCCTCTGTGCTAACATAAACTAGATCAATAAGACCTAGTAAAACCCTCTCTCGCACATAGTGATAATGCACCTCAATGTGCTTTGTTCTAGCATGATAGACTGGGTTATTTGCCAAGTGTATACTACTCATGTTGTCACAATAAATGACAACTGGCCCATCAGTAGACTGATGCATATCATAAAGTAGCTTATGCAACCAAGCTACCTCACATGCAGCCATTGCTGCACCCCTGTACTCAGCCTCTGTGCTTGACAAGGCAACTGTAGGTTGTTTCTTGCTGCTCCAAGTGACTGCAGCACTCTCAAAAGAGAACACATACCCACTGGTAGATCGTCTATCAGAAATACTACCAGCCCAATCAGCATCAGTATATCCATGTAACTGTATCTGAACCCCAGTCTCATAAAATAGTCCATACTGCAATGTGGACTTCACATACCTGAGTATGCGTCTAGCCGCATCCAAATGTGGTTTCCTTGGAGCCTGCATAAACTGACTTACCAATCCAACAGCATAGCTCAAATCTGGCCTGGTAATAGTCATATAAATCAAACTTCCTACTATGCGTCTGTACATAGTAGGGTCTTCCAAAAGCTCACCTGCATCTGCGCTCAACTTCACATTCTGCTCCAAAGGAACTGAAATAGGCTTACAGCCTGTCATCCCATATTTGGACAGCATGTCCAATCCATACTGCCTCTGCAAGAGCTGTATCCCACTTGGTGATCTAATCACCTCAATGCCCAAGAAATAACGCAGCTCTCCCAAATCCTTCATCTCAAACTTATGCTTTAATAGCATTTTCACATGAAAGATATCTTCATCACTGTCACCTGTCATAATCAAATCATCAACATAAATGACAAGTAGCATAATACCTTTCTCTGTTTTTCTCACATAAAGTGAGAAATCTGCCTTGGAAATCTGAAAGCCAATAGTGACAAGATACTGTCCTATCTTGTCAGACTATGCTCTAGGTGCTTGCTTCAAGCCATACAAGGCTTTCTTCAACCTGCAAACAAACTCAGGATAAACAGCATGCACATAACCTGGTGGCTGCTCCATATAGACCTCTTCTTGCAAATCACCATGCAAGAAGGCATTCTTTACATCCATCTGATGTAAAGACCATTCCTTTGATGCAGCCATAGCAATGACTGCTCTTACAGTTGCCATCCTTGCAACCGGACTGAATGTTTCTTCATAGTCAATGCCATATGTTTGTGCATACCCCTTGACTACTAATCTTGCCTTGTATCTGTTCACAGAACCATCTGCATTGTGCTTCACCTTATAAACCCACTTACAGCCAATTGCATTCTTACCTTTAGGCAAAGGTACTAACTCCCATGTAGCATTTGCTTCCAAGGCATCCATTTCTTCATCCATGGCTTTCTCCCATTTTTCTTTTCCCATGGCTTCCTCAAAAGAAGTGGGTTCTGGTTCTTGTATCACTTTAACCATATATGCATAGTGAATGGCTGTAAATCCATCATATTTCAGCCTATCCACAGGATACCTAGCTCTCGTAGACCTGCGCAAAATAGGTTCACTCCCAGGTGCTCTCAAAACATCCCTGGTCTTCCTTACTCCAGGTGTAACAATAGAAGGAATACCCAACTCATCATCAATGCTCTGTTCTGAGCCACTAGATTCACCATCCACATAAGAGTGACCTGCATTCACATCAAACATGGGCTGATCAACCTTCTCTTTTCCTTTTCGTGATACTTGCATACCACTATCTGCATTGCTTTGAGAATATTCTCTTGATCTCAATCTGCCTGTCCATGGCGAAGAATGTGAATCACTACAAGAGGACGCTCCAGGTCCACTAATATTTTGTGACTGCTGCTGTGAATTCTATGCAGCATTACCATTTTGTGCATCTACATCATCAATCACATTTACTGGTTTATACCAGCTACTCATCTCATCAAAAACAACATCTCTGCTCACTGTAAACTTACGAGTAGAAGGGTTATAGCATCTATACCCTTTTTGCTGCAGAGGGTAACCAATAAAGATGCACTTCTCAGCTTTTGGATCCAACTTGGATCTCAGCTCATCTGGCACATGTACATAGGCAATGCAACAAAAAATTTTCAAATGAAAAATATCTGGTTTCCTACCAGTATACCTCTCCTCTGGAGTCATCCCATGTATTGCTGCAGTGGGAGTCCTGTTCATTATATAGACTGCTGTAGCAACTGCTTCAGCCCAATAAAAATCTGGCAGGTCTTTTTCATTGAGCATGGCACGAGATACCTCTCCAATATGCCTGTTTTTCCTTTCTGCAATTCCATTTTGTTGTGGGGTATGACTACATGAATATTGCTGCTTTATGCCATGCTCCTGCAAGAACCTTGCAAACTCATTTGAGAGGTACTCTCCCCCTCCATCTGACCTTAGGCATTTTATTTGCAGGCCTGTTTCTTTTTCAACCATAGCTTTAAGAGTTTTGAAATATCCAAAAACTTCACTTTTCTTTTTCATAAAATACACCCAAACTTTTCTGCTATAGTCATCAATAAAAGTAACAAAATAATGACAGCCTCCAAGAGATGCAGCTTTAGTAGTCCACACATCAGAGTGGATTAATTCCAATGGCTTCTTACTTTCTTGAACATGGATAGGAAATGGTTTCCTTGCCTGTTTTCCAAACTGACAGGCTTCACATACCTTATGCATTTCTGCAACCTTGAATTTAGGCAATCCTGCAACAATATTTTGGGCCTGCATTGATTTAAGTCGCTGTACATTAACATGACCAATGCGTTTATGCCAGATATCAATATCTGCAACTACACCGATCCCATGTGCAGACATTGCTGCACTCAATTCAGACATGTCTGCATCCAACGTAAACATTCTGCCCTTTTTCTTTCCTTTTGCTATCAAGCGACCTTTATTTTTCATATCCTCAACAAAGCATCCATGAGGATTAAATCTGACCTGCAAGCCCTGCTCAACCATTTGACCAACAGAAATCAGATTCTTGGTGATATTCGGGACATAAAATACATCGGACAGGTATTTCTTTTTCCCATCCTGCATAGACAAATGAATTTTTCCAATCTGCACAATAGAATGTGCAGTATCATCACCAGTCTCCACAAATCCTGGTTTTTCCATTTTCCTTGCATCCTCCATCCATTCTGCATGACCTGTCATGTGGTTTGATGCACCTGAGTCAACATACCATACATTGTTGCTTTCTTCTGCACTTGTCACAGAATTGTTCATGTGCTGCACCATGAACAAATGCTCATTTCTCTCATCACCACGTCTACTAGAAGATGCATAATTCCCTTGTTGCAGTTTTCCATTCATGATATCATTCTGCTTTTTATAGCAGTCTTTAGCCATATGACCCATTTTGCCACACTAGTAGCATTCAACATTACTGTTTGCATTTTGGCCTCTTTGCCATCCACCACGACCTCTTTGGCTCCCCCTGCCTCTAGAGTTACCACGTCCTCCTCCATAGGACTGGTTTTCTTGAGTTTGCTACATATTCTGATTTCTGCCACGGCCTCCAAATCGGCCTCCTCTACCTCTGCCTCTACCTCTTCCAGTATTTGAGTAGAAGACAGTTTTTTTTTAAGTTCCTCCTGAAGAAGATGCACCACCATTTCTCTGCTCCTCAGAAATTAGAAGAGCAATCAACTCCTCAAAATCAGAAAATCTTTCACGAACTGAAATGGATGTCCGAAACTGTGCATAATCCTTTCCTAGACCATTCAAGGTTACAGAAACTAAATCATCATCTTCCACTGGCGATCCAATGGAAGCAAATACATCTGCAATCTTCTTCACCTTCACGTGGTAGTCATTGATGCTCATATTTTCTCTTTACACATTATGCAACTCTTGCTTGAGCTGCATTTTCCTGGCTTGCGTATTTGTGCTATACATTTTTGACAAAGTATCTCATGCCTCTTTTGGCGTGCTTGCATCCTGAATATGCACAATCATAAAGTCTGAAATACTGATAGACAGCCAGTACATAACTTTCCTGGCTCTCTCATGCCATGCTTTGAATGCCTGCATTTGCTGTTGATTGGGAACATCAGAAAGAACTGGTTCTTCTTCATTTCCTGCAACAAATTCCCAATATCATTTTCCCATAAGGAAATTCGTCATTCTAAACTTCCATGCCTGGAATTTGTTCTTGTCAAGCTTTTCAGTTACAATCTGTGAAAGAATCAGACGCCATTACAGAACACTGCGAAAAATTCTGTCACTGCAAAAACTCAGCTTCACCCTCACAAGGGCAAATCTGCAAAACTGGCGAAAGTGGTATTTGACCACACAGTCACTTCCTAGTAACGATTTTGCATAAACAGGAACCAAGGATGATTCTGAAACTCCCAATGTCTCTGCGCACAAGCATACGATGCAATTTCTACAATAACTTTTCACCGACCTGTAGAACAGTGATCGCACAGCATAAAACAGAGCCTTTTCCTGAGTGCGTGCAGAAAACTTCCGCCTTCAAAACAGGCCCCGAAATGGCCTCAAATCAAAAAAACAGGGTCGCCAGGAGCTAAAGCTCTCTCCCGCAGCATATACTGCCCTCTTGCTTCACCGCGAAGGGCGTCTCAACCTGAGACAATGCACTCCTGCAATTTCCGGCTGTGCTACCTGCAGAGATCTACTCCCAAAACAAAAAATGAAAGCAACACTGCTCTTACCAGAACACCGCGAGCTTGGCTTGCTTTCTTGAGCTCCTTACCACGAACAAGGCTCTGATACCATGTCAAGATTGTGGGAGAGAAGGAAGAAGTCTCACTTGTAGCTTTCTTGCTTGCACAATGGGGGAATACACACAGAGGTGGAGGCTGAAAACAGTTTTCCTCTTCTTAGTTGTGTAAGCCAAAAGAACTCAAATACAAAGAAATAGAAGAACCCTATATATGGGTCTCAAACCAAACTCAACTAACTAAGGTGGCATACTAACTGAGCCACGAACTAGAGTAGATAAGGATAGCTATCATGTAGCTATTATTCATGGGCGCTGTACCAACCGCATCTGCAACTGACACGTCGGTGACATGAATGCACAACGGTCACCCTGGCGTATCACGAGTGGAGCTCGATATCTCAACATTTGCAACACCAAAAACATGTATACAAATTTGGACTTGGAGGGCCGCAACATATCTAGATTACTGTGGCTACAAAAGATGGCCAAAGCTCGATACTTCTTTCGAAAGAATGTGGTCATCCTAGTAGCATCTGAAACTGTGGGCTGCACCCAAGGTAGTTTGCCTATGCCCTCCATAAACAAGTCTAGACAATGGGCTACACATGGAGTCCACACAATGTGTGGGAACTCCGCCTTCACCATTTTTCCCATTGTCTTGCAGTTGGATGCATTATCTGTAACAACTTGGACCACATTCTCTTTACCAATCTCCATGATGGCTGTATGAATATGCCCATAGATAAACTCACCTATGATCTTCTCTCCTGCCTTCCCTGCATCTACAGCGCGCAAGAAGTAAGTACCAAGACAAGAGTAGACAAGTATATTTATGATGTGCCGCTTGCGTATATCACTCCATCCATCAGAGATGATGGTGCATCCAAACTGCTACCAGCCAGCTTTCACTGGGACCAATACCTTATCTATTAAGGCCTTTTGCTCGTCAAGTGCAGTGGTGCGCATTTTTTTGTAATCCAATCCACACCATGAATCTGTAGCACTAGCACCCACTTGGGCAATGGCCCTAACCATCCTCTTCTACTGCTCAATCCTTAAGACATTGAAACTGATGTTGCACTCAATGAGAGTGCGAGCAATCTCCATCTCAGCCACCTTCTGACACTCTCTCACCCAAGACTGAGAATGCACACATGAAGGCAAGGTGGTTTGCATAGGCACATGCACATCATTAGAACCTTCCTCCTCCTCCTCCTCCTGCATGACACGAGCCCTCTTCCTACTAGCAGATGGCTGCTCTGGGCAACGGGCTGAGACACAAAACTCTCCTCTACCTGTGTGGGAGGATCACCAAACTCCCCAAGAAGAGCATCGTGCAAGGCGTCTTGTGTTTTCTGGGATCCTTGGCCTTTTGTTGCTGCACCCATTGCTGGAAAGTTCTCAGCAATCAACTTCTCTCGGACAGCTTTTGGCACCTTCTTGCATGTGCTACAGTTGTTTGTGCAATTGATGCCCGTCAAATGCTTCACCACACGCGTAATTGTACTGGTCAATGTGAAATCGCAGAATTTGCATGACCACCTGCGACTACCTGAACCAGCTTGCCCGAGATTGTTGACGATATGAAGTATATTGGTGTACTCCTTCCAATAGGGATTGACTGGTTTCAGCATGATGGCTCCTGGAGCAAGATAAGAGAGAAAAACATCAGTAAATATGTGCGCGCGCATGCACAAGAATCAACGCGAGCAAGCGTGCGCGTGCCCGTGCAAGAGAGAGAGAGAGAGAGAGAGAGAGAGAAGGGCTCCAGCATGCATGAATGTGAGCCCATAGAGAGAGAGAGAGAGCGCAAAGAGAGAGACAGAGAGAGACGAGACGTACCTAGTCTGTGCACGCTGGCGCCTCCTGTAGCTCACATAACCTGCAAACACTGAAACAGTGAACACGTTTGGGACTTTTGTCTCAATTTGCCCAGGAAAATCCACAAATAACCAAGCAATGCAGAAATCGTCAGGCACATCACGTTTTGGGCTCCAAATTTTACATGAAAAAAATAATCACGTTTTTTATGTTCCATACGTACACAAAACGTACGATCAGTACGTACCGTACGGTAACAATCCGTACATACGTACTGAACCTACCTTGGACAACAAGTGCAAATGCATGGCCAACTCGGTAGTGCCAATCCATGGAAATATGGCCAGCATGGTATTCATGCAAATGCAAACATGGGACAGCAAAGATACTTTGGTGGTCGCACCATTTTTCATGCAATGGTTAGTCAAGGACCGCATACGGCAATGTATGACACAAATCCCCACTGTATGCAGCCGCCAATGCATGGTTTTCAACACCCAATGTATCCGGGTATATCAGGTGGAATCCACAATCCCATGTATGGCAGGCATAGACGTGATGCCTGGGACACAAAGTGAGCCATATGGAAATGTATCTGCACCCTCTTGGGCTTTTGCAGCACAAGGATTTAGAGCTGGTCATGTAAATGCATCTGATAGTGTTGGTTGTCATGGAAATGCAGAATGTTACAGGCTGAAATTGCCTCCATACTGCCGAATACACAATGATATGCCACTTTCTCCTCCTCTTGTAAATCCCCCTCTCATCTTGGCAAGAATCTCATCCACAGTGTTTTGAGGGATTTCCTTACATGGAGCAACTTGCCCCCTCCCCTCCCCAACGTCCTAGAAAGATGTTGGAGAAGCCAAGTTGCACCACTTGCATAGCACTTCCCGCAATACTTGCACGTCCAATGGTGGGAGTTGGAATTCTTTGTGTCCCTCTCCACATGGATGGCGTGCAAATTGAAGGCCTCATGCTTCTCATGAGTCATGGTACCGATGTCAGATGGAGAGGGCAAGGGAAGGGGGAGAGAGAGAGAGAGAGAGAGAGAGAGAGAGAAGGACAGTGAGATACTTGAGTCTTAACTCTTGAAAGTTAAAAGAGAGAGAGAGGGTTGGAATAAAGTTGAAAGAGCAAGGTGAGAGAGAGGGGATGGGAGAGGCTTGAGCCTTGAGCCTTGATACGATGCGGGAAGGAGAGAGTGAGAGGCTAGAGCTTCACCAATCACAAATCAATTTAAGATCTAGGAGAGGGAGATGAGAATGGTAAATGCTTGTTGAATTGGTGTGGAAGCATGGATGAGAGGAGCATCTTTTGTAGACGAGAAGAAGGGTCAAATAATCAAAGAGGAGTCAACAATCAAAGAGGGTTGCCAGCTTGATGGAATCCAAGGGGGGTTGGGGGAGGCGTGCATAGCTGGAAAAGGGGGTAGGCTGAAGTATCCAAGATTTTCCACCCCCCTAAAGTGCCACATAAGATGACACGGCCCAAAAACGCACAAGAACGCGGGGAGACTGCTAGACGTGATGTCCAAAAACGGTTTGTTTTATCATATGATTTTGTATGGATACATACGGTATCGTACGATACGAATAGTTCCCTACGACATACGGATGCAACTATGTTTGCACACAAAGGATAAGATCTTTGAGCCTCATTGCTATGTGGAGAGCATGGATGCAGCTTATGTGAAGATTAAGTATAGTAATTTGGTCTACGCAAAGCAACCAATACACACAAGATCTCCTTTAACATGCATAACCATTTTTTGGATTTGTCAGTTGTATACCAAAGATTGCAGGATAAGCAAAAAAGGGTAGCCGATCATCATAGACGTGCTTTGCAGCTTACGAAGAGCGATTATGTATTGCTGCATTTTGAAAGGTAAGGCTGAAAAAGGTGAAGGGCAAAGAGAGATTGTACCCAAAACTGAGTAAGAGATACTATGGGCCATTCCAAGTGTTGGAGAGAATCGGTGATATATGTTATAGGTTGAAACTGCCTACTGCCTTTCATGTGCGCTTACTAAGGCCTTTTCATGGTAAAGTGCCACAGGATGTATCTACTAAAATTCAGCCCAAGGTTAAGGAGCTAGATGACATATTCATACCTAAGCAAATATTGGCACACCTAAAGCGAAAGATCAAAAGTAAGGTTTCCAAGCAGTATTTGGTGAAGTTTCAGAACTACTCACCAATGGATGCCAAATGGATAAAGGATGACTGGGTAGGCCATCCTCATTTGTTGCAACTTTACCTTCATACTTTCCAGTTACACCCGGACTTAATCAGGTTCAACAAAGCAAGGGTCCAAAGCATTACTCGATGCTCGTGAGCAAGCCAACACCTCTACTCCTCACGGATGGACAGCTCTAGATGTAGTGGATCTCAGATGTATTCAGCATACATTCAAGGTGCTCCCAGTATGTTTGCCAAGGAATACTATTCACTGCTATGCATATGGTATGGTCTATCATCTGCAGCTCTGAAACTATACATTTGCATCACTTTATGCTCCGTGTAGCATCACTTATGATCAGCATCAAATCATTGGTTTTTTATCATTACAAACTCTCTATCTTATATCGATTTGCAGTTAATGGTCATTAGTTTTCACTAGTATTAAAACCAACCTTTCTTCCCAAAGAGGGTGGTGAAACCTGATTAAGCACTAAATTACAATAATTAACAAATTCACAAAACAAAAATGTACACTTTACCATACAATCTTGAACATTGAACAAGCTATTGGCCCCAAAACCGGCACCCCTTGTGGTATCTCTAACTTTTATTACAAATGGATGGAGTGCAACAGAGATCCCCTAACCTCCTCTGCTAATCCAAGTGCCTCTTGCTATCAAAACTGACCAACAAGCCTCCAAACCAATTTGCCCCCTAGTTTGCTTGGGGATTCGCCTTTACCCTACTCCGTGAAAGACAAATTTAGCCCCAAATCTAATATTGGCTGGCTAGCCTCTTGAATCTCTTCGAAATTCCTCAATTTCACATATTAGAATTCAAGTCCTAGGCCCTCAATTCTGAGCACGCATCCTAAGGCAATTGTCAAATCCCTAATTTCTACTATAAATTAGGATTAATAGTAGAGATTGACTGAAATCTATTCCTCTAATGGCTCAAACTACTGGAAAATACTAAGATAACTTGAGAGATGACTAGGGGATAAGAGAGAATGTTGTAGAGAGAGAAATTTAAAAGTGTCATTGCGAGAAACACTGAAAAACTACTACTGCCCTACTCAAACAGCCATGGAAGCTGTTATCTATAGCTTAGAACCACTAGAAATATTGTTGCTCCCTCCTATATGCTTATCATTTGCACGACGAGGACCTTGGGTGGTTGTCATTTACTCCTAGAGCACTCCAAATTGTTGTCACATGCTGTAGGACTGATCCCTAGTGGCTGCAAATCACATCAACAACCTCCCCTTACTCCCTAAAGTCTCACTCTCTCTCACAATGGTTGGAATAGACTTCTACTAGCCTCCCTAAAAACGTTTTTCCCACTTGCATAGGAAAGTTTTACTAAGTGATAGTCTTCTAGTCCCATTTTTCCACATTATCTAGCTTATTAAAGTAATTTTCAAAATATTGATTTTGAAAATTAATTTGATAATTATTCTAGTACTCAAAAAATTAATTTCACCAACCAATAATTAAATTGGCTATGCCAATTTGTCTTTCAAGTATCTTTGAGCAGTTATTGATCCTTAGATTGACATTAATTGCTTAATTAATGCCTAGTCTTTAATGTCACCACTAACATTAGTGGCCAACATTGGTCTAGGCCAAAATCTAACAATGGATACCACCTAGTACCTATCAAGCGTAACTTATTATACCTTTTGCCTTTGGCACCAACTGATATTTGCAGATCCTATGTCCCACACTGTGAAATAATTGACTTGCATCTCACATATGCAAGTCACATTAGCACATTTAATTAACTTTTATCGAATGCTAAGCAAACAAATAAAATTTCACATCCTTGTGACAAACCACGCTATTGAAATCTCTGCAATCGTCCTCGGAGTGCAATCGTCCTCGATTGCACTCCATTGTGCCAAAGAAATAGCATATTGCACTGGAATTTCTGTAAGGCATCACAGTCATAACATTGGCCACTGTTGTTCAACCATGTCATATGCCCCAAACCTACTGAAAATTTCCAGCCAACATATACATAACATAAAATAGAAAATCAGTCTAGAACTGTTGCTAGAAACCCATTGGATGCATCCGTAACTCATATTTCTCAATTGTTCTGACTATCAACCATAGAAAAGCATTAATTCAACTAAACCATGGCTGCAATTGTCAATGGCATCTACTTACATGCTAGTGTCCATGAAACCAGCTGTAAACCATTGACAGCTGAGCATGATCTGATCATAAACTGATCATTGTTAATCTAACAAGTAATCACAAACAAATTGCAAAATTGAATAAATAATTAATACAAAAATTGATGCAAAATGGATCCCAAAATTGACCGTAAACAATTCTCAATTTGATCAAAGACTGATCTAAAACCGATCAGAATTTTTGTCTCAGAACTGAGGCAAAAACTCATGCCAAACTGATCATAAATTGATGCAAAAGTATCATTTCAATGCTCAAGTGACACGCTTTCTCATCTATATACATTTCACAATGACTAGTACACTAAGTAGTGATCTCATGGTAGACATACTATCAGCACAGTACCGTGGATGTATGCTGAATACATCTGAAATCCACTACATATGAGAGTTGTCTACAACTGGCGGAGTGGAAGTGCTACATCCCCCTTTAGCATTAGGCAATGCTCTAGACCCTTGCTCTACTGAACCTAACTAAGCCCAAACCAAAGTTGCCTCTAACAGAAAGGCATCTTGGTAAAGTTGCAACAATTGAGGATGGTCTACCAAGTCATCCTCTTCCATCCATTTTGCATATATTGGTGAAACAATGCTAAAGCTTTACCAAGAAGCATATGGAAACTTTACCTGTAACTTTACTTGCCTCAAACCTCCACTAGGTTGTAGGTCTTCCCCTTAAGCATTGCGACACTTTATACTTTCACATTGTTGCAATTCCAACTTAACTAATATCCAACATTGCATCCAGTTGACTAGCCCCTCATGTGTGCCTAACATGCTAAAAGCACCAAATGCATTAGGAAACATTTTTTATTTCATAGTTTGGACCATTATAATGTGACTGTGCATGGGAATATACATTTTACCAACCATACCAAGATACATTTTCCCATACATTGCATACATTAATAGTTGTATTTCACTCATGACCAGCACTATACAAAGCATTTGCATGACCACATCAATACCATGAGTCCCAAACACAGTGATTGCACATATACATTGCCAGACGTACCTCTTTGTGCCCTAGCATCATGCCAACATTGCTCTACATGAGGTTATGCACATTATCAGTCATACCCAAATACATTGGGCCTTGCACACAGAACACATTGGTTGCTACATATGATAAGGAGTTGTATCATACATCCCCATATGCAGTCCCTAAACCACCATAGTATGGAAACCAGTGCCACCACAAAGTATAATGGCTACACCATCATTGCATACATAGTCAACTGTCCAAAGAGCATTGGATTGGTGCTTCCAAATTGGCCTTGCTATGCATCATTTGCTTATGCTCATACCCATTTTTAGAACATCATGCTGCTGTATTGGCTCTTCCTTCAATGCATTTTTCTGTCCCGAACCTCTTAAAGACAATTTTCTCTTCTTGCCTTTAATACCCTCCTTTAAGGGATTCAAAAAGTGCATGAACTGAGAATAATTTACCAATTACACAAACATTTTAGCTACTGTCATCAGTTGATCTTCAAAATGGTCATCAAATTCCTCTTGCTTTTGCTTGTCATCAGCTTCTAAAGGCTTAGAAGGGCCCACATTTTGGTATAAACCAACATTATCAGCTTGTTATCCATGCTACGTGCCTTGTCCAAATTCACACATTGTTTTTTCCCTAACACTTTGTGAATTTTCATATCGAAAGGCATCATTCCTACTCGATCCCATCTCACTATCTAAAGACATTCTTGCTGTAATGCTTAGCTGAATACAATTTCAGCAGTAGAGCAAAGCTTATGACCTTCAATCAAGTGCCTCGAGCCCACCAAGCAAGGGAACAAGCGCCCCTTGTGATATCTCTAACTTTTATTGCAAAAGAATGGAGTACAACAAAGATTCTCTGACCTCCTCCGCTAATCCAAGAGCTTCTTACTATCAAAACTAACCAACAAGCCTCCAAACTAATTTGCCACTTGGTTTGCTTGAGAATTGACCTTCACCCTGCTCCTTGAAAGATATATTCAGCGCCAAATCTGATATTGACTCGCTCGCCTATTGAATCTCCCTCAAATTCCTCAATTTCAGCTATCACAATTCAAGTCCCACGCTCTCAATTCTGAGCATGCATCCCCAGGTAGCTGTCAAAACCCTAATTTCTAAGAAAAATTAGGATTAGTAGCAGAGATTAACTGAAATCTCTTCCTCTAATGGCTCAAACTACTAAAAATTACTGAGATAACTTGAGAGATGGCCAAGGGATGAGAAAGAATACTATAGAGAGAGAAATTTCAAAGTTTCATCATGAGAAACATTGAAAAACTGCTACTGCCTTGCTCAAACAACCATGGAAGCTATCACTTACAACTTAGGACCGCTAGCAAGACTGTTGTCCCCTCCTATATGTTGTCATCTGCACCAAAAGGACCTTGGCTTGCTGTCACCTACTCTTAGAGGGCTCCAAACTTTTGTCAGATGTTGTAGGACTCATCCCTAGTGGCTGCAAATCACATCAACAACCTCTCCTTACTCTCAAACAGTCTCTTTCTCTCTCACAATGGTTGGAACAGACTTCCACCACCCCCTAAAAACGTTTTCTCCACTTGCATGGACAAGTTTTGCCAAGTGGCAACCTTCTAATTCCATTTTTTAACATTATCCAACTTATTGAATTAATTTTTTTAATACTAATTTTAAAAATAATATAATAATTATTCTAGTACTCAAAAAAGTAACTCCACCAACCAATAATTAAATTCACTAGGCCAATTTGTCTTTCAAGTATCCTTGAGTAGTTATTGATCCTTAGACTAGTAATAGATTTCGGCCATTTCTAGCCAGTGGTGAGCAGTTCTAGAGAGAGCAACACTAGCCAAGGGGTCCTCTCAACTGGGAAACAGCTTGGGACAGCAATAAGCGATAGCCATTCTAGGCTTCTCTCATTGTTGGCGACAGTTTTTTTGGGTGTCAAGAAAGGGCAGTAATTGTTTTTGGCTGAAATCACGCCACTTATCGCAAAAAAAATTGGATTCTCTCTCCTTAACACTCTCTCTCATTCTCCACCCATTTTCTAACCTTGCTCCAAAGATTTCAGCATTCTAATCCCTAGAACCTAACAAATTGTATTTTTATTTGTTGTAAACCCTAATTTACTACAGAAATTAGGATTTCGCAGCAACCACGGAAAAGACTTGAATTTATAGGGCTGAGAATTAATTCTCGTCAAGATTCAAGTGAGGGACCAATCAACATTTGAATCCCATTAAATGGGATGCCAATGTTGGGGCCAACAAGGTATCCAATGTCCAAGATTGATTGGTAAATGTTTGTGTTTCAACATTTCATTAATTATTTATTGTTGTAATTAAGTTATAATCAAGTTATTATCACCCCTCCACAAAAGGAAGGTTGGTTTCACTTGGGATATCCTTTGCACTTCCTCTCTACATTTGTATCTAAGTTTAAAAAAGTCAAAAGATAACTCTAATTTCTTGCACTTCTTCTTTTCTTTCTCTCCTTGGATTGTCCTTTACCCGATGATGATGCCACAAAAGCACAGCTCTATGCCCTGGTTCCACAAGAATGTCTCCCCTTGTGACGTGCATCCTACTCTAGTACTACAAGGACTAGCTCCTCCCAAGTGAAATATCAGGCCATTCTTCTCTTCTTCCATGCCACCACCATCAGCATCACCAAATACTACAAACTAGAATGATGGAATAGTGATAGATTTTTACCCCCTTCCACACCATTCATTGAAATACCTAGTGAATAAACAAACATGCCTTACCTTAAATCCCAATTCATGTGCAATTGTTGAGCTCTTGTATTTCATACAAACTACTCATCATGATTCTAGTCAAGAACTGTGATCCAAAGTCATATTCAAGACATAAAGAACAATGGATGAGATCTTTATTGACACGATCATCAGTGAGGGTGTGTTGCATTGAAACTTATTTTGTTGGGCTTCTTCTTGCATGGAGCTCTATGGTGGTGAAGTTATTCTTACCATACTGTGGAGTTGCTGCAAGAGAGAGGTGACAAAGGTGTCATAAGAAAGCCACAATCTTCCTGAGCAATACAAGCTCATCCTAAATCTCCTACATCCAAGTAGTCCTTTATCGCAAGGGAATCTACAACAGAAAGGTGGCATAGCTTCAACCAAGTTGCCTTGGTAGCTCAGCTTGAGTGCCTGCTAACCACTACCCATGCCTACGTCTCGCCACCGTGCATTCTCAATCTATTGCCCAATAGTTCCAGCATTAGAAGAAGAAGAAGACTTCATTGAATTCTCAATCTGCAGCACAATTCAATGAAATTGTTACAATTCTCAAGGTGGCTCAAGAGATGAAATATAAGGAGATGGTCACCATCCTTTGGGATAATGAAAGGCATAGTAAAGATGCTGACCTTGCATTGGTAACCTTCTATACCAAGAAACAACCACCCAAGTGTTAATATTGCAAGCGTATTGGTCATACTCTTGGCCAATGCTACAATAAAAAGGACAAGTAGCAGGACAAATAGCATGCCCACTATACCGCTGCCCACTCTATCTGATATTGACCCTAATGAGCCACCTACTACTGACAAGGCTCTTAATGTATCTGTTCGATCATTGTCTCTTGGCAATGATGAACCCTATCAATATGCGCTTTGAATCAAAACATAAATAAATAAATAAATAATGTGTTTGGAATTAGACACTACCATGCTAATGCATGCGTTAAAACCTTTCCAACATATCTATTTACTAAGTGGAATATTCTACTCGAATTTTTATCCCAAAAGATTTGTACTTCCCTTTTATGATTCTATCAAGAGTTCTATTTCAAGGGGGTTTATAACCACTTTATGCATGACCTCTATTTGTTAGTATTATACA
Organism: Lygodium microphyllum; assembly: GCF_053477565.2. NCBI lineage: Eukaryota > Viridiplantae > Streptophyta > Polypodiopsida > Schizaeales > Lygodiaceae > Lygodium > Lygodium microphyllum. The sequence goes on from NC_141156.1 coordinate 77,720,065, forward strand.
CGCTCCTGTGTGTGTGCACACCTTAGGTATGTAAGTATGTGTGTTAAGAGGTGTCAACACCTTTTACACCTCCCAACATTTAATAAGGGTCAAAGGTTTAAGGGAAAACCCTAGGCCTATATAATGAGGCCTAGATATTATACTTTCAAAAACATCTATCACACCAATCTATTCAACTTATTGTGTACTTGCAACAGCTCTCTCTCTCTCTCTCTCTCTCTCTCTCTCTCTCTCTCTCTCTCTCTGTCTCTCTCTCTCTTCCCTCTCTCCTTCCTACTCTCCCTCTACTTCCCTCTTCCTCTACCTTCTTTTCCTCCCTCCTTCCTACTCTTTCTCACCTTCTTTATCTTCTCTCTCTCCCCCAACTCTCTCTCTCTCTCTCTCTCTCTCTCTCTCTCTCTCTCTCTCTCTCTCTCTCTCTCTCTCTCTCTCTCTCTCTCTCTCTCTCTCTCTCTCTCTCTCTCGCCCCGTCATTGATCCGTCAGAGGGAACCGTCACGCCACGCTCTGAGTCCCCAAAACCCCCCCCGCCACCGACTTGCTCAGGCCCTCCCGCCACCAACTTGCCCCCGCCACGGCTCATCTCGCTCCCGCCATCGCTCTACTCACCTCCTCCCGACATCACGCCACGCTCTGTCCGAGTCCCCAAACCTCTCTTCCGAATCCCCAAAATCCCCAACACTCCTCGTCCGAGTCCACTGAAAATCGAACGCCCTCTCGTCCGACTCGGACACTGCCACGTGGACTAAATTGTCCGAGTCTCCACAATCGGACGTCGCTCGTCCGAGTCTCCGCCCTCATCCGACTCGGACACCAGTCCCTCGTCCGAGTCGCACAATCGGACGCCCCCTCTCCACGTGACCACGCACCTCGTCCAAGTCGACGACCGGACCATACAGTCCGAGTCGCCGGACCACGCACACCGGACCGCCCCGGCCATCGCCCTCCTTGCTCCCTTGACAGGAGCAGTCGCCATCTCTCCTCTCCTCGCAGCAGCCGCCCCCCCCCCCCCCCTCTCCCCCGCCCTGCTACAGGCCTCCCTCAGGCCCCGGCCTCGGCACCCATATCACCCCACCGCCACTAGCCCTGCCCATACCCGACTTTTCCGCCACCTCCCACCACCGCCCATCACGCATCCGCAACCACAATGAGGCCAGATGCCCGCATCCCCTAAGCAAGCCCCGGAACTGTGAGGAAGGGATGGGCTCGAACAAGACATCCCCGTCACCAAGCAGCCGCACAAGGGGGGAGAAGAATGAGAAATACTCAGCGATTTGGAGCAGCATTGACAAGGTGACAGACTACCACACAAGGAAAGGCATGGAGGCCCTCCGAGATGTATGCAAGGCGCATGACCAAGACATCAGCAACATCAAGGAAATCATGGCAGCAATGTGCGCGGAAACTGCACACCAAATCAAGGAGGAAATAAGCACGAAAGTGCAAGAATGGAAGAACGAAATCTATGCCGAGATCACATCGCACTTCACCTCCTGGAAGGTGGACATTGAAACGTCCCTCCAGGAGAGAAACAGGGTGATCGAAGAACTGAGGCACGAGCTCGATGAATATAGAAACCAGCTGGACCTACTCAAGAAGGAGGAAGGAGAAATCACCGAAACAACACCCACCAAGGTGCAATCCGAGATCAACGAGCTGAAGACACAAGTAACAAAGGAGCTCAACACGTGGGCGAATATAGTGAAACAAGCACAAGCCGAAGTGGCCAAGAACTCCAAATGGATTGAGGTAGCCAAGAAGTCACCAACAAAGGAGGAGGAGTTTGTGAATGCAGCACTGGAGGAGGAGAAAAGGAGAAAGCTTAGAGCGCTCCACATCCGGGTGGTCGGATGGAAGGAAGGGGATAGCCCCCTGACAAATGCCCAACAGATATGTGAAAAGCTGGGAGTAGAGGACCCTCAAATAGTGGAGAATGCATGGCGTGTAGGGAAAGACCTCACCAAGGGAAGGCCTCTTATCCTCAAATTTGCCAACTTAGAATCCGGACGAGCCTTCCTCTCTAAAAGGACAGCTCTAAAAGGGAAAAAAGTCTACCTAGAAGATGACCTCACACCCGCACAAGTGGCACACCGTAAAGAATGCATGCCACAGATCCTGGAGGCTCGCAAAGCGGGAAAATGGGCAGTATACAGAGATGGTCGGGTCATCATCACAGATAAGCGCCAATGACGAGGTGCGGCCTATGAGACCCACCTGAGTTTTGCAGTGTGGAACTGCAACGGAGCTATGAAAACAGATGCAGGATTATTCCAGGAGACCTTCACCGGCAAGGACATCGTCCTCTACACAGAAACCCACCAAAGCCCAGGCACCTACTTACCAGAAGTGAGGGGATATAGATGGGAGACGGCATGCCGCCCTAGAGCCCGAACAAAAGGAGGGACCCGAGGGTCCGGAGGGGTGGCTGTGTTGTACAGGGAGGAGCTACAGCCCATGGTGCAAGTCATGTGGAAAGATGAGGAAGCCCGGTTCATGTGGATCATGATACACACAGATCGCCCCCGAGACATATACATGGCGGTGTGCTATTTCCCACCAGCACACTCCCCATACGCACCACAGAAGGGCGAGTCACCATACCTACCATTGTACGAAGATATCATGCACTACTCCAGCTTGGGGGATGTCATGTTGGCTGGAGACTTCAACGCACGCACAGCACAAAGGCAGACCCCTTCTTCGAGAGCGAAGACCACATGTACAAAGAGATTGCACCGGAGGAGATAGGACTCAACCGGGCATCACAGGACACAGCTGAATGCACTGAATATGGCAAACACCTAACTGGCGTTGGGGGGGCACACGGACTGGCCATCCTCAACAGTCTCGACAGATGGCCTGGGTCGGATGCCCTCACATGCTTCCCACACAAGCACACGGCCAATTGCATCGGACGGGGGGCACATGGAGCACCCACACAGAAATTGGGAGCAAGCACAGTGCACTATATCCTCGGACCTCTATCACTTATCCCCGACGTCCAGTCCTTTAAAATATCACCTCGCCCACTCGCAGTGGCTGCCGACCATGCATACCTGCAATTTAACATAACCTGCAGGTATGACCTAGCCCCCCCAGCAAGCAATCCCCCAAGATTCCCCAGGTACCACTTTACTAGGCTAACTGCGAGCGCATACTCCGACCATCTCTATTGGAGCCTGCAAGAAATGAACCCCCATGCACCCCTGGAGGAGATCACAGCACAGTTGGCGGGCATACTACACACCTCAGCTGCCGAATACTTCCCCCACACATCCCCCTCCCCCCACCCCACCCCTCCGAACAAGAATGTCCCACAAAATAGCTGGTACGACGCAGAGTGCAAGGAAACCCGGCTCCGTCTTCAACAGGACGAAGCACGGGGAGTACACACGCATAAACAAGCACGCTTGATCTTCCGTCGCCTAGTGCGACGGAAGAAACAAGCCTACCTCTCCAAAGTGGAACATGAATTCTACCAGCTATTCTTAGGACAGGACAGCAAAGAGGCATGGAAGGCGTTTCAGGAACCCCGAGCCCAGACGCCCATCACCTCCCCGAACACTTGGCACGCATATGCAACCTCACTATACCAAGTACCCAAGCAGCCCCAGCTACCCCGGCCCCCAGGGAGCAGACCCGGATCATCCACATTCTTCAGCACGGGGCGGGTTCGGGACACCATTGATAGACTCCAAAATGGCCGTGCCCAAGACCACGAAGGCTTGGTAGCAGAGCATTTGACCCATGCTAGAGACATACTGGCACCTCTCCTAGCCCTATGCGAAGGCTTCCCAGCCAGTTGGTCAGCCAACACCATACATAATACCTATCCTGAAGGCCGGAGACCCCATGGTTCCCACGAACTACCGAACAGTCATGGTTGGCCATGTACTAGCCAAGCTCTATGGATCCATACTGGACCACGAGCTGAGCAAGTGGGCAGAGCAACACCAACACCGAGCAGCAGGACAAGCAGGGTTTAGGAGGGGGTTCTGCACCCTTGACCATATCCTCACACTGAGAGCCATCATAGAGGAGGGCAGAGCACATGGAAGACGGGTGTACTACTGCTTCGTGGACTTCCGCAAGGCCTTTGACACAGTCCCATGAGCGAGGCTCACGCAGAGACTACAGGAACTGGAGGTACCAACCAAAATACGATGGGGGATACTAGCACTATACGAATCGGTAACGGGCCGAGTTCGGGCACCGAGAGGGCTGTCAAAGGAGATCACCAGCACCATCGGAGTCAAGCAGGGATGCCCACTCTCGCCCACCCTATTTGGCCTCTACATTGATGAGATCTCAGAGTACATAGATTGGGCGAGGAGGGATCGAGCCTGGGAGGGACACTGATACCTATCTTACTATATGCGGACGACATAGTCCTCATCTCCAGCACACCCGAAGGGCTACAGCGCCAACTGGACGCACTACAGGCCTTCTACCAAGACAAAGACCTAACTGTGAACCTGGGGAAAACCAAGGTCATGGTGTTCAACACGTCAACCCAATGGCTCCAACGGTCAGTACCCCCCTTCACATAGGGCGGAGAAACCGTGGACGTGGTCCAAAGATACATCTATCTGGGGATTACATTCTCTGGACCGAGATTTACCCTGAGAAAAGCTGCGGAAGATAGACTAACCCGAGGCTATGCAGCCCTCGGGTCAATGGAGAACCAATGTGCCCGCATACAATTCTAGGAACCCCGGACAAAGCTCTGGCTTTTTGACACCTTGGTCACACCAGCCCTCCTGTACGGGGCTCCCATATGGGGGTCCAATCTCTACCACACGCGGAGGGCCCCACAGGATCAGCCACTACCTAAGGAGGAGGCCTCCTATGAGGGATGGGAGCAAATGGAGAGACCCTTAATACTTATGATCTCATGGATGATCCAAAGCAAGCCCTCCGTACCACACGAGATCATCCGCACAGAGCTGGGGGCACCGCCCCTCCTGGCTGAGGCCCTCTTCCAGACCGTGACCTTCTTGCGCCGAATATGGGACCTGCCCCGGCACCGGTACCCCAGACTCGCCCTGAAGTCATCCAAACAGCTAGCAACACAAGGGGACACTGAGTGCTGGTATGCCCGAACAAAGACCTGGCTACGGCTCCATGGCCTGCACATGGACCACCTCCCCCCACTACAATACAGCCTAGACTGCCCACACCTGGAGCTCAGCCGAGAGGAGGTAAATCGCATCACCAGAATGGATATCATCCAGACAGACACGGCCAGGACATGGGTGACCCCCACGTCGAAACTAGGAACCAAGAAGGCTTTCTACCGAGAACACTCCCTGCATATCTCCCCGGACAGCTTCATCACCCGCCCAAGCTACATGGACACACACCTGTCTCGCGGGGTCAGAAGTGCCATCGGACAAATCTGCACGTCCTCACACCAACTACGGGTCGAAACGGGCAGATATGGCGCCAACCCCCTCCCCCCAGAAGACCGAATCTGTTAGCTCTGCCATCTCGAGCCAGAGACAGAGGAACACTATATCTATAGATGCCCAGTGTACTACGAAATCCGGGGACGCTTCCACTGCCTATTCAGCGAAGGATTCGGACCACTCTCCAAGGTGATGGAATTCAAAGACCAGAGATGCCTGGGGCTCTTTCTACTAGAAATACGACGCCACAGAGACCACCTCCTACAAACCACGGAGCAAAGACAAGGAGCCACCAACCAACGCACACTCAACGACTTCTACCAAATACCAGCTACCCTCCCCACCACCGAGCCCCCACCAGCCCAACCGGCCTCTTGACCCTCGGGGGCCACCTTAGAAATAGCCACAGAGAGGTAAAGCCTGACGCCCATGCCCCGCCGGCCCCCGTCCCCACAGAAGACACTCGTCGAAGATACAAGGGATACTACGCCGCCATCGGAGGGCCCTGCCCCGCCGCTTTAGCCTCTCCATGCTAGACTGACCCATGCGGGACATCTTAGGATGAACACCCCAGGAGCAATTCCACACCGCACTAGGAGTACCTCTAGATTGTATCTAGTCCAGATATCATTTTGTACCTACTCATTTAGTTCAACATAGCATAAATGTTAGCTTCATTGGGACTTTTGAAATCTCCCAGACATTTGTATGCAACATTTTGGTCTCATAGGCCAACTTGGCCTGTTGTAGACGTTAATATAACTTTCTTTCTTTCTCTCTCTGTGGAAATGGAGGGGGAGAGAGAGTAGACAACGTGAACTGAAAACGATAGATTGTACTTGCTGAAATAAAAGTGATAAAGTGAAAGTACAACCTTACATTAACCCCCTAACTTAACTCAAATTAGCTAACTCAAGAACTAACTCTAGAAGTGGTGAGAACTTATTAACATAGTTGTGTTCACACTATAAACCAGATAACTAAAACATTGCGCATTGCCTATAGAATTGGTAAATTCTAACACCCCCTTGCAATGCTAATGTGGTAGAAGTACAAGAAGATCAATCACCAAAGGGTAGTAAGTTCAAGGACTTCGAAAAAGCCTCAAACTTCTCATGAGAAAGTGCTTTGGTGAAAATGTCCGCAACATTCTCCAATGTAGAGACATCCATCAAATAGAAAGAGAGAGAGAAAGAAAGAGAGAGAGAGAGAGAGAGGGAGAGGAGCTGAAAATGATAGATTGTACTTGCTGAGCTGAAAGTGTTAAGAATGAAAGTACAACCTTAGGTCTAAGGTAGACCAAGCCCCTAACTTAACTCATCCCAATTGCAACATCTTTTCTTGTTTCCTTGCACGCATTTTTGAAGGACATCTATGGCTAATGTGTATGCTTTGCAGAATTGTGTGGACCACGATCATGTAAACTGACCACCATCATATCATCCTCTCCCTTCATATTCTTCCAAAGCTTCTAGTCCCCGATTGGCACTGATGGCACCCCTTGTGCAAGTGCCGATCCTACCCTCTCTACCCGCATCCAAGAAGTTCCATTGGACAAACTACCCTTTCTGGTCCTGCAGAGTCGAGTGCATCCTTGATGGCTACAACCTTTGGGATTTTGTTGCAGTCCCTATACCCCAACCTACCGTGGATCCTCGTGATGGTGTGACTTTTGGGCTCAATAGCTTTATGGGATCAGCTGAATACCAGAGCCTGCTCTTCTCTCTTTTTGAGTTGTGTACATTTTGTGCTCATGCATATAAGACATTTCCCCACCGCCGCAAAGGTTTGGAAGAGATTGGGATCTTTTTCACAAATTCACATCCATAGGATGGAGGAGATATGGGATAAGCTTCTATCCCTTGGTCAAGACATTCCTTCAAAGGACCTAACTGTGACACTTCTCTCACATCTTCCATCACTAATATATGATGTGTTCTACCCTGGTCTTCTCTCCTCTCATGTATGGGAGACCATCACTTGGGAGGAGCCAATCCCGTTGGGGCTTGAGCCGAATGCACATCACAAGTACACAGATTCTTGCAGAGCTTGTGAACATAGCCGTGCTTTTGCAGTAATATCTATAGGTACAAATCACACCATGTAGAAGAAAGCAAGAGGAAGAAGTCAAAGTCATTAGCTCTTAATATAGATTTAGTGGGGAAGTGCACACGATACCCCACGTGTCCTCACTATGGGAAGACCTCACACACGGAGGGCACATTAATGCATTTCTTTTTGGGCATTGTAGACTATCCTCAACACCCACATTGTGGACTTGGCAACTTTATTACCAATTGTGGCCCCAATTTGCCTATAATACATGGCCTATCCTCTCACTCTCATCATCCATCTTTAATCCTTTGTGATCAACCAGCCCTCCTCATTCTCTCATCCCCTTGCTACCGTCTAGTGCCCACATTGAGGCATAGAGCTACATGTTGGGGCTGACTGTTATACCCTTGTATTCTCCAACCATTGCAATCAAATTGTGCCTTCTCTCACATGTGTTCTCTTTCTATCTCCTCTCCATATTCACTTTCCTTTCCACTACAGACTCTCACATGAATATCATAGAAATAAACCAAGTGAGAAGATACTCTAACTAGTCTTCTTGGACTAATCCACAATACTTTGAAAATAGTTTATAATACACGATGGTGTGCCTTGAATCAAAGTCCTTTGGTGCCTTCAAGTACATCCACATGCCTTCAAGAAGCTCACAAGGATTTTGGTGGAGGACAGCAATTGTGACTAGCATATTGTGGTATGGACTGCAATCACTTTGAGTCCTTAGGCAATCACTGGTTGTGGCTCATAATTGTACGTTAGGGAGAGTAATAAATATACAATAGCCAAAATATTAGTACTATCAAGTTTGAATAATAGAATGCTTCTGATGAGATCAACAACAACGCGAGACAAATGTTTCGAAGGAGTGATTGTTCATTTTGCTCTATATTCAGTCTCGAGATAGCCCAAGGATGACAAAGAGAAGCGGGACTCCAAGTATGGAAGTCCATTTGACTAAACTAGTCAGTGAGCTAAGAAAGATGGCCAGCAATGATTTCATCGGTCAAATAAAGTTACAAGCAGGTCTCCAACTCCTAGGAGACAGATTTTGAGAAATAGCAACAAATTGACCACCATTGCTGATTTTAGTGCAACAATTCATGGATCTCCACAGTTTGCCTTGCAAAAAATGAAATGGGCCAGAAATGGTAATCAGACCATTAGGACTCGTTAGCCTGCCAATTTGTTAGTCGGTCATCTCCTAGTTGTGAGCTCTGTCAAACTCTGATGGAGACATTGGAGCTTTGACTGTCCTAGATCATTCAGTTTGTGCGCATTTCTTTTTTAGTGAGTGTCAACTCTGTTCACACTGTGCATGCAGCCAGTTATCCAGCTTTGTCAATGGTCAGGCTGCTGCATATTGACAATTCTAATCAGGTCGGCTTGTTAAGATGGCTGTGTCAGCATTTTTCGCTCCCAACAGGAAGGCTGGTATTGGCCGATTGCAGTATTTTTGCTCCTGTCTGCTGATCAACCAGTTTTGATCATTTGCAGCTATTTATAGCAGCCACACAATTGGGAGCAAATCACTCTTCTATCTTGCAGGTTGCACACTCCAACTCCAGCTTATTCTCTGTGTCTCCAGTGCTGCCATCATCATCATCCTGATCCAGTGCCCCTACTAGATCTTTGGGCTGCATCCAGGGACTTGTTAGTCCACCATTGTATTCAGCATTCTTCAGATTCCGTGCAGATTTCTCTTCTCCTTCTGTTCTCTCTCCTCTCTCTTTCTTCTCTATGTTCGTGTCTCTCTTCCATTGCACTCTCTCACATGGTAGCATCGCTTAAGTGAGGACACAGAGGACTGTATCAAAGGAAACCACACTTGACAATCTGTCCAGTGCAGCCAAATGCAGTTCGCACCTGTGTGTTCGGGACTGAAAACACAGATTTCTTTTGCCTTTTATCTACATGGAGCTGGGAACGCAAATTTTTCTGTCCTTTGGAGCTGAAAACGCACATTTCCTGCGTGCTTTTATTTGCATCATACAAAGGTTTCTAGCACTGCTCAGGTGTTTCTCAACTTGTGCAAGATATCTACAACTGATTTCCTACACATGTAGCTGATTCTACCCTCCGTTTGGGCTTCCCCAAATCCAAATGCAATAGATCCAAGTGTGGCTTCAGGTCTAGACTCTATAGAGATGGACTTCCACTAGTTCAATGTGTTTGATGATTGATATAAGGAGCCTATTCATACTCCCTTAGATAGGTATCATAATCATCGCAAAGATCGGAGGTCAAAGTCCTGTTTTGATGGGCACCATCTTCTGATAGGTTTCAAAGATTAGAGCAACCTTCTCCTCCTCCCTCTCTCATTGTTTCTGATCGGGCCCATCCTTCTCGCCCTAAGATGCCTATGATGGCACCATCTATTCAGGTGCCCATTCTCTCTTCCCTACCAAAAGAAGATCAGTTGGATGGATCTAATTATTCCCTTTGGTCCTACAAAGTGGAGTGCATCCTTGACACATTCAATCTTTGGGCCTTTATTACTACCCCCGTTCCTCATCTCATGGAGGATCCCACAATTGGATCGACTATGGATCTTCATGCAACTCTTTGGGATCGGCTCAACTCCCAAGACCCATCCTTTCTCTTTATGACCCTATAGGATTTTGTCCTTGTTCATATACACAAGTTGCGAAGGGTGGTGGAAGTGTGAATAAAGTTTTCTTCCCTTTACCATCAAAAGACTTTGCCCACCTTAGAAGTGTGATTAAGTTTTCTTCCCTTTACCATCAAAAGACTTTGCCCACCTTATCACCTTAGAGAAGCAGCTTCAGAGGCTCTCGGTTGATCACTCTCCTTCTTTGAAGTACCACATCAACAAAATGGAGGATATGAGGGATAAGCTCACCTCCCTTGGTCGAACGATATCTTTGGAGGATAAGGCGATGGTTCTCCTTACCTAGCTACCATCTCCTAAGTATGATATTCTCTACACCAACCTTCTTACATCAAGAATATATGAGACTCTTCGTTGAGAAGAGCTAGCCCTGCTTGTCTTGGAGCATGACGAGCATCTCAAAGAGATAGGAGCCAGTAGATCCGACTCTACCAGGGCCTTTACTACAGGTATACGAGGGGAAAACAAGAAGGCAAACAAGAACAACAAATAGAATGAGAAGAAGGACGAGAAGAAGTCCAAGTCTAAGTGCCCACGTTGTGAAAAAGACACTCATCCGAGAGTGAGGTGTTGGCAAAAGTAACCCCTCTATTTGAAGCCAAAGGAAGGTTTGAAGGATTCAAACAGTACCCCTACTACTACTAAGTATGTCTTTGTTCACTTGTTTGAGGTTGAAGCTGTCTTTGTTCACTTGTTTGAGGTTGAAGCTACAACACTTGCTTCTTCCCCTAGGGAGAAGCCACGGCTTTTTGACAATGGGGCCTCTTCACATATGACCCACCGATAGCATTGGCTTCAAGTCCTCTGTTCCAAAGGGGGTTCCATCACCATTGGTGACAACTCTTCCATCCCTATTCATGGAGTGGAGACTATTCCCCTTTTGCCAAATAGACAAGTTTCATCCGTAAGGTTCTTTACATATCATATTTAGGCTTTAACTTCCTTTTTGTCCATGGTTTAACAATGCTAGATACAAGCATCGTCTTCACCCAAGATGCTGTGATAGTTGAGGGTTCTACTACAGGATCTATTCTTTGGACAAGTACTCAAGAGGGTGGGCTCTATAAGCTCACTATCTTTGTTGCATGGACTTCCCAGGAGCTTGGGCTGCTTTGGCATACATGTTGTGGGTACCTAAATTTTGACTCCATCAGACAAGCTTCTTGAAAGAAGTTAGTGGAGGACGTTCTAGATTTTGCACTCGTTCACACTTAATGCCCTAGTTGCTTACGAGGCAAGCTTGATCCTAAGTTGAAGAAGTTCAACTTCGTTAGTTATAATATGACCATGAAGCGCTATAAACTTCCTATGACCCAAAGAAATGAAAGATTGAGGTGAGCAAGGATGTGGTATTTGATGAGGATGTGGCCTTGGATGTTCAAATTGATGGTGCTTCTACTACAAGTGGTTCTTTGTCATCGTCTTGTTGGCTGTAATATGACCACAAAGGGATACACACCCTATAACTCCAAGAAATGAGAGATTGAGATGAGCAAGGATGTGGTATTTGATGAGGATGCAGCCTTGGATGTTCCAATTGATGGTGCTTCTGCTACAAGTGCTTCTTCATCATCAACTGTTCCCCCCCCCCAAACCCCCATAAAAAACCATTAGTCCCTCCCCTTCCTTCCAGGTTTCCGCTTAGCACCCCTCTGTCTTCGACTCCCCCCCCCCCCCCCCCCCTTTCTCCCTCCATCTCCCCCTTCTTTCCCTTCTACCTTTGATGGCTCCTTCTATTCCTTCTTCATCAAGTATTTCTACTCTCTCTCCATCTCCTAAGTATCTTCAAAGAGTGTTGAGACATTCGAGGGGGAGCCCTTTCCCCCATTGAGAGAGCCCTATCATAAAGTTTGTGGGGACATTACGACCTCTATCAACTTTAAGGGATTTAGACACCTTCTCAACCAACCATATTGGACCTAACCCTATTTTTAGTGTCTTGTGCACGTGTAAATTATACCCACCAAGCACATCAAAACTCAAGAAGATCTAGAATCTTGCAACAAAAAAGGGACAAGCGCACTCCAACCCCTACCTATGAGCCCTATCACAAAGTCTATGGGGAACATTAAGAGCTCTATCTACTTTAAAGGCCTTGGACAATTTCTCAGGCAACCACTTTGGACCTACCCTATTTTTAGTGTCTCGTACACGTTTATGCCTGTTTTGACCAAGCACATCAAGAAAAACCACAATTTTGACCAGCCACATTGGGCCTACGCTATTTTTAGTGTCTTGTGCACACCTATATACCCACCAAGCATACAAGCTAGCTCCAGCCCTTGCCTATGAGCCCTATCACGAAGTCTATGGGGGGCACTAGGAGCTCTATCCACTTTAAGGGTTTTGGACAATTTCTTTGGTGGCCACTCTAGACCTACACTATTTTTGGTGTCTTGTACACGTTCATGCCTATTTTGACCAAGCGCATCAACAAAAACCACAATCTTGCAATGGAAAAAAGATAGGCAACCTCTACACGTAATCTAAAAGTTTTGTGTAGAAATTGGACCATAGCACGCACTCATAGAGAATACAAAGGCATGAATTGTCTCATAAATACCACAATGCACCTTTGTAATGGTAATCACTACGATAAAATATGGTCACCAAAACTTTGGTATCTCAAAAGTATGGGACACATCTCACATGCTAATATAGATGGTATCCTTCCACCAAAACAAATATGTCCAAAACTTCGTCCAAACTGTACATCATTCGGGTTATAAAAGGAATCACAATCAAACAGATTTCTGAAGGGATCAGTCAAACAAAATTTTATGCAGTGCTGCAACCAAAGACAAGGCTCAAAACCTTGAAATGCCTACCTAGATAAACATTTATCAGCAGAAAAAAATTAAACATGCCATTTTTCATGCCAAACCCCAAATAGCAAGAACCTGTATTAGACACAGGAGTTTTGTTGAAGGATGACCTCTATGCCTGATTTAAAAATTCTCGTGTAGATATCAGGCCATAGTACTCACAAAATGTCATATAAATACCGTATGTATCTTTAAAAGGGAACCACTAAAATGAAATATGCTCGCCAAAGTCAGGTATCTCAGAAGTATGGGACACGTCATAGCTACAGCTTGCACACTAATATGGATGGTATCCTTCCAGAGAAACAAGATGCATGTCCAGAATTTCATCCTCATACAACATTCAGGTCTTCAAATGAATAAAAATCAAACAAGATTTTATATAGCAGTGCAACCAATGACATGGGCTCAGGACTTCCCAATGAGACACCCAAATAAATATATAATCAGCAGAAATTATCAATAGAGAGATGTTATTATGCAAAATCCCAAATAGCAATAACTCTTATTAATCACAAGTGAATTTTGTTAAAGGGTGACCTCTACCTGTAGTTTGCATCTTATGCCTTTCTGGACCACCCTGTTTCCACAAAGCATGCTACATCCACATTTTATCCAGCATTCCTTGACAAATTTCCTCATGAGATGCCCTTTACAAGGTTCCCTATTATCTCCTTGCTCCAAAGGACAAGCACCACTTTTACAGTAATACATGTGATTTGTAGTTTCCCCAGACCTTTTATCTGCTATAGCTTCTTGTAGAAATGGGACACGCAAAAGGCCCTCAGAGTTGTATGCAAACTCCCCCCCAGTTTCTCTTGCACAGTAACAAGGTGGGTACCTTTTCAAACAGTCACCAAAACAATTCCCACAGCAGTCTTCTTCTCCAATTCGGTCCAAGGAGAAATTGATGTATGCACTTTGAAAAGTTATATTCTTGGGTATGTAATAAAATGTTAGTGGTAGACTATCCTGTGTCAAGTCGTTTACTAAACGTATTGGCACTAATTCCTGCCCTCTTGAAATGTCATCTGAGCTATGCCTGTAGGATTCATTATCATCTCCTCCATTTCGATGTGGCTGCTCTGACACTAAAGCCAGCTGTTGTGGCTGCTCTGACACTACAGCCAATTGTTGTGGCTGCTGCCACACAAGGGCCAGTCTATCCCTGCTAGCACGTGCTGTACTGGATTTCCTTACATCCCTGCTCACGCATGAGGTATTGGATTTCCTTACGACCAACTGATGAGTCTTCGTAGGCTCTTCATCTGCCTCTTCATCTGACTGGCTTCCATACAGAGCTGCAATTGCTGAAAGAGCACCTTTATTTTGCTTAGAATCTTCCCTTCTTCTATTTGCTCCTAAGCCTGAACTACAACTGAGATCTTTCAAAGGTACAATTTCCATTGTTCTCTTCTCAACACAAAGTGATTTGTTTGAAACTGTCGGCAGTATCCCTTGACAAACTGCATAAATCAGATTTAACTGCTTAAAAAGGACATGTCAAATCATGAAAAAGGGCCTTATGTTAAAAAATTACCAGCAAAGCCCAAGTCTCTAGTTCAATTGTGATCAGATACTAATCATGTTGCATGAGCAGCCTAATTGAAGAACATTTGTATGATTCCAGAAGACTATTGAACCAGTCAATCATCACTTGTAAGCAGCAGGTAAAATGTACACAGAGCGTGGAAAAAACCTTGTAGATCATTCTATGCACTCGGCCTCACAGCCAACTTCCATTGAATAAAAAAGAACCAACCTATTGTATGTGAGTTTGAACTTGGATCTATTACATTATCATGGGCCTTTTCAAGAGGACTTCTAAATTCTCTTATGAGGAGCACATAGAAACCCAAAGCTCAAAAAACCCACAAATATGCACCGAAATGCTCCATTCTCCACCTGCCTTCATGCTATGGTGCTATAGCATGCCCTACTGCTGTACACGACATCATACTCCTACTTCAATGCATTTATCTTCGAACACAAAATTGCATCCAGTCAAGCATGTTAGGCCCTTCAATTTTGAAATGCATTAGTTACTCCTCTGACCAAAATTGATAGAAGTTATCCAATTTCCAAAACTAGTAACGCTGTTGGATCAGCCCAAGGAGGTTGGGCACACAGTCGTTGATAAGGACTATGTTATGTACATCATACAAACGAGTCCATTCAACACCTTCAATACCACCCTCCGTGCTTGAGACAAGCTAGTAGCAGATTTTACAAAGTACATGATCATGTTGCAGAACGAGATTGATGTTATTTTGCCCCCTTCAAAGAATGAGAGGGCCCTTGTGTTGTCCAAAGGTCACAATCCAGGGTGCAGCCAATGTCAACAGCCACAAAAAGGTGGCTGCAATGACAATAGATTATAGGAATAACAAAAGCAAGCAATATGGTGGGGGACCCTGCACCCCTATTCGTCACTCAACATTCACACTCTAACTGCTATAGCCAAGAATGTCTTTAGTGACAAGACTCGTTTTAATACGTCGAATTTCACAACTTGGTCAAATCTCAGGCAACAAGTGCTTCAGTCCCAAGGCCTTCTAGAACTAGTTGTTGGTCTACAGGCCATGCCTGACCTTGGACTTCCCCACCCTCATCATGCCCATAAATCAAAGGCTCGCTGCACCATAGTGAATATCAAGTTAATGCAAAGGTTACTATTCAAGTTTCATTCTCAATTACAATATTTTTCCCATAGCATATGATCATTGGGGTCATGTTATCGACCATTATGCTTTGAGAGATCAAAACCAATGCATCAGTCTTGATCATGAGCTTCAAGAGTTCTCCATTATGGAAGGGGATGATTTGAAGGTCAAGATGGCCAAAAAAAAGCATTTAATTGTTGAGTTCACCACCACCAACTCACTAAAGTCTGATGACAATGAAGTCACATTGTTTCTAAAGAAGCTACCTCTGAAATACTTTCATTTTATGCAATAAATCATATCATTGCCCCAATTGCTGACCTTTCATGAGTTCAAAGGTTGTTGCATTATGCTCAGTTGCATGACCAAGTCGATGAAACAACCTCCTTCCCTTGCCTACTTCAAAGAGGCATCTGGTTTCCACTTCTACAAAGGGGAAGTTCAGAGACGGCAAAAACTCGTAAGACCAGACCAGAAGGCAAGTCCTTAAAAGGGTGACTCCCCTTCCACTGACAGAACTGAAGAGACTAGACCAAATTGGCAAAGCATGCCTAAAAAGAATAAAGCCAATGGTCATGTAATGTGAACAAGGAATGTAGTTCCAAGGCCCAAGGTCACATCCTAGATTGTCTCCCCATCCCCATCAAACCTTGGGTCCACCCAAGGGCAACATTCGCTTTGGGCAACCGAGAGGGGGATCTTATTGCAACGGCTTCACTTATTGCTCCCATTCCTCAAAGTTTCGCTAGCTATTCTTGCAAGCCACCCACACCAAACTTCATACCACATGCTCATCTAGTCACCCTCACAAGGACTCAAATTTGACCACAGTCCATGCAGCTTCTCCATGTATTCATAATTTTTATTGGCACAACAATGGTGGCCCCACCCTCGAGCTAGCACCTTCTAGGTCCCTTAGCATATATTAGGCTAGCACATCCTCAAGCTAGTCTAGTAATTCTTTCACTCTTAGCCCTTGAGGCTAATCAAGTCCGGCCCATAGGCTCAATTGTCTTTAGGTACTTACTCACTCATTCTTTCAATCTTCCAATGCATTCTACTCTTATATTTTTTTGCTTTGTTTTCTTAGCTTTAGTACCAAAGCATCTTTTAAAAAAGCATCAATATGCAAGTATTAATGTTCTCTATTACTTACAAGCTAGGCTTGCATTTTAGTTAAGGACTAATGTTGCAAGTATACATTAGTCCTAACTACACTGGAGAAATTGTTTGATGGTTGTTCCAATGCTACATATTCCCTCTTGGATGAGCCCTATTTCTTCGATCAACATGGAGACTTCCCCTCATGAGGCTAATCTTTAGACATCTCTTGATGCTACCATAGCAATTGTTGATCCCACACAACTCTCCTAGCTCAAGTACATCTACTTAGACTTATGCACTAGGTTCTCAACACCATGGATTAATGTCAACTCCCTTGGCTTTGACATCCATGATTTGAGAGAGATTTGCTTGCTCTAAATGACATGGAGGTTTCAGCATTGTCTTCTTGTCTTCAACATCAACATCCCCTCCTAGTATGCTCAACAATTATAATATTGGTTTGTTTTTAAGACTTAATATTTCAAGAAAATTAAGAGAACAAATACTTAAAGTTGAATACGAAAATTTACAGTCATACAAATGTAAAAGTAATGGAGATAAGATTGAGGGCAACAAGATGAGCAAAATCCCACCCCCCCCCCCCCCCAGAAATTTATTTCTGCTCAACCCAAGTCCTTTAGGAAAGAGCTTAGTTATAATCAACTAGAGAGAGAGTAGAAGTAGTTCTTGCTCTCACAATATCATAAAAAGATACACACACACACACATACATTACTTACAATGCAATAAAAACAAGAGATTTCTTTACAAGATATAAGTAGAAAGAGAAGAAATCAACCTTTCTACATCGTCATTGATCAACAATACATTGATATCGCTTGGTTCTTGTTCTAGAAATGAAAGTAGAGCTCGAGGAAAAAGGGCTGTAATGAATTTACAGGTTTATTGTCCTATAAAACAACAACAAAAAAAGAGAAAATATGGAGATATTTGATAATGGAGGAGTGAAGGATGATAATGTAGATGGATGGGACTGATGTTAAGCTATATTTAATAGTTATATAAGAGTTTATAGCTAAGAAAAGTAATGAGAAATGAGGAAAAACGATCTCTCTTTATAGGAAAAAGAGGAGCACTAGTGCAAAAAGAAAAAGCGAAATAGCACAAGACAAGTATCCAAATACATGTCATGAGGTGTAACAAGTAAAAAGACACATGGAAGCTTGTGTAACAAGTGTCCTAACACTTGTCTCTTCTTTATGGTCTTTCTTTTTGGGCTGAGTATTATCAAAAATAGAAACAATCAAATTTAGTACGCACTGCTAAACTACAAACTTGTTGTTTTTAGAACATCATCCCTATTTTTTAAGACTAGCAATTCTAGAGCCACCCTCCTCTCAAAATATGGGTGTCATGTGAAAGCTCATTATGAGTATATTACAAAAATAGTATTAAGATCTTTGTACGAGTTTTCTATGAAAAGATATGTGCATTTTAAGCTTCAACCTACACATACACAAATACAAACATTTTATGATCATGATTGATTGTACTATTAGTTCTCGTAAATCTAGCCCACACTTCAAGCCATCGGTTCTTTATGTGTGTGAGCTTCACCCTAATATGCTTGAATTTCAATCGAGTCATATAGATGAAAGTGTGTACTATCTTATATTTAATCCACTGTGAGGACCCACCATAACTTATGACTACTCATCAATGGCTAGCTCTAATGCATTTTTCTTTATATCTAGTAAGTGCAAAGGAAACAAATTCAATAAATGATTAAATAAAGAGAATCATAGAAACAATACAACTTCTTTTTCGATTATGTTATGACAATATATAATTTTTCCATGAGAGCACTATCCAACTAGCATTGTGCTACAAGAGCATATGCCACTTTATGCATCTTTTTTTTTTGCATTTACATTGGGCTTTTATTTTATAGCCTTAGAAATGATGAAAACCTATGAGAAATAGACTTTATAAGCACTTTCTCATCCTAGAAAGAAACTTGTACAAATTTTACCTCTATCATGGATGGATAGTCCAATGCAGCTATATAATTTTTTGGAAGCTATTATAGTCTTTTTACCATAATCTTCCTTTAATTGTAGGCCCTTCTCTCAAATGGATAGTGAATAAATATCCTAGACTCTTATAACAACTTTTTTATCCTAGAGGAAAACATATACAAGTTATACTTCTACTCATACGATGGATAATCCAGTATGGCTTTGCATTCTTTTAGAAGCTATTGCAGCCTTTTTACAATCCTCCTTTGATTGTAGACCCTTTCCTCAAATGGATATTGGATAAATATCCTAGACTCTATAACCACTTTCTCAACCTCAACTCTTTCCTTGAAGGTCTAGAACTCTTCTTAAAAATAGAACAAGTTTAACAAAATCACCAACTTTGTGTGAATGGTGATTTCTTGAGATGATATGTATCCTCATGGCCTTCCTAGGAGCAGTTCATATATTTTTTATTTTGATCTAAGTCTAAACAACTAGTATCTTTGTCACATATGATAGTTCAACTAGATCTTACTATCAATATTTAGGCTTTATTACATTAATTGTTCATTTTCCAAGACATATGTATAATTTTACAAATGGTTTTAACTTATGGCCTCATAGGCCATTTTTGCCCTTTCGTAAAACTTAATAATTCATTCCACGAATCTCTCTCTCTCTCTCTCTCTCTCTCTCTCTCTCTCTCTCTCTCTCTCTCTCTCTCTCTCATATGTATGTTTCAAAGTTGCTCAAACTATTATGGTCTTCCAACTCGACAGTCTAGCGCAATTGATGTACTGACACTTGACGCAACTGTCTGTATTGACACCTGACGCCCGACACAACTGATGTATTGATGCATGAATGCTAACATTAATGTACTAATGCCACAGTGACGGCTCTGACTAACTAGGATGTACTGACACCAATACCTGCCATGAGCAATATACTAACTAATCGACAATGAGTCTGTTCCCAACACAATAGTAAGATTGTTCCCAACAGGGGGTTGTGTAAAGAAATACCCTAACACAGAAACACAAATAACAATCGTACGACAAAGCGCAGATTGATAAAAGAACACAGATAGGGTTACGATGACTTAGAGACAATGAACACAGTGAATAATGAAATGATATGACTACTGAATAAACAATGCTCATGCAATAAACACACTATGCAATGAATGAATACTCAACCTCGAACTCCGATATCTCAAGGATCAAGGCAAGGATAATGAGCTAGAGAGAGTGTCATACTCCGAACGGATCCCGAATCGCAACAAGGCAACCTCCGGATGTCAAACACCAACAAACGCAGCCAAGGAAGGCTGGATCTGATGCAAACGACAATGCAAGAGAGAGAAAGACTAAAAACACAGGAAAAACCGGCAATAGCAATTAGTATGCTAAAATCAGCTCCAAACAATGTGTGATAGATTGGAAATAGGTACCAAACTGTTATAGACAGTAATGGCCAGCTTGGACCGCGATGTCCTCCGCATCTGGAGTGTGGGCAGCAAGCTGAAATACCTGAAATCTGCAAAAACGAGATTATTTCCTGAATGGAGAGTGATCAGCAACAGTCGCTCTGCTGTAAACAGCTGCAAACTACGGGTGGAAGGCTAGAAACGGGCGCTAGACTGTAGGTGATAGCAAGGGACAGCTGAGACAGCGATGTTCTCCGCGGAAGGGGCGTGGGCAGCAAGCTGAAAACACCCGAAACTTGCAAAAACGAGATTAAGGGCTAAATGGAGGGCAGCATACTTATTTATAGAAAGTTTAGGCCTTCCCAAGTGGGTTTGTGCTTCTGGAACACAGACACTCTCTAGGATCGCATTTCTTTTAAATAAACAAGGTTTCTTCATTAATTAAGCATGTTTTGGGGCTATTTTAGTAAAAGCTAAAGCATTTTTTAGCTCAACAGGTTGCTCGTCAGTCAAACAACTAGGAGCCTGCTTGCTTGGCATTGCATGGATGTATTAATTGCTAGATGGTAGAGACTACAGAAAGAGAAACCAGTGGACATGAGACTGAACTTGACACACAAGGGTTGACCGTAGAAGGCACTGCATCACAAGGGGGGTACAAAACTCCAATTAAAGACGAAAAGTTTTACTATAGATAAAACAAAAGGAGAGCTCGTGACAATGCCACTCCCACAAGTACCAAGCGATAGACAAAGTTGCAAAGGTTGATTGCAACAAACGGTTTGGATGACGTGAAAGCCCTCATAAGATATGAGATTGCAGCAATATGTATGCCAATGATTGACAAGGTGACAAGTGACATGAATGCAATGCATTAAACATGGGGAAAGGAATTAAATGCTAAAATGGATGCAAAACTGAAAGCATGTATCAAGGTGTGGGCCAGCATGCAACAAAATGTCATGAATGACATGGATACAAAGTAAAAAGACATATATGACAAATTGCAAGAGACATTCAAAAGGGAACTAAGTGCTGCTATAGATACAAACACGAAATCATGCATTGATGGCTGGGATGATGCAAAATACAAAGAAATCAAGGCTGACGTGCAAGTTGATATGATAGATAACTTGAACAAGTGATGCTTGGAAAATAGATATGGATGCATTGAAATTTAATACAAATGCACACATAGAAACCAAGGATAATGTCGAGCATACAATGAAAGAAAATGCATAATGAATTAAGATAGTCAAAAGAAACAAAGAGAAGCCTCAGAACAAAGTAGAAATGATGAATGCAACACTAGAAGAGGAAGCAAAAAGGAACTCCGTGCATTATGTGTTCGTTTGGTGGGGTGGGTTGAAAAAGGAACCCCCCTAGAGGATGCTAAAACACTTTGTGCTAAGATGGGTGCAAATGAGACACACATTATGGATGCTTGGACGGTGGGTGATCCAAGTGACAAAAGAGGTCGGATCTTCATGCTGAAATTTGAGGACATGGATAATAAGAGGGCCTTCCTCTCAAAAAGAAAGGCTTTGAAATGCGAAAAGCTTTATCTCAATGGGGATCTTACACCCGCCCACTTAAGAGCATAGAAGGGCTAGCATGCCAATGGTGTTGGAGGCACGTAAAGAAGGCAAGTATGCTATGTATAGAGATGGCAGAGTAATCATAGCAGAACAAAGGTCAAAATGACGGTACGCGGCCTATGAGACTTTTAAGGATGTCCATTCAGAATTGTAATGGTTCAATGAGACTTGATGCAGGTTATTTTGAGGATACTTTCCTTGGGATAGACATAGATATATACAGAGACACATCAATGTAAAAGTTCTAGATTACTAGATGTTGTGGGATACAAATGGGAGAGTGTTTATAGGCCTCAACCTTGTAGGCCAGGAGGAACCAAAGGGTCAGATGGGGTGGCTATTCTTTATCATGAGAGCCTCCAAAACATGATTCATGTGGTGTCACAAGATGTGCACACTAGATATATGTGGGTAAGGCTAAGGATAGGGCACCCGAGGGATCTATATGTTGCAGTATGTTACGTCCCACCTGTCTATTCAACATTTTCCCTTGGAGGGGAATCACCATTTGAAGTACTACATGAGGCCAAACTATGGATGAGTCTTCTTGACAACATGCTTCATATTTGGAACAATTTCCATGGCTTTTTCAAGATGATACTTCCCTCAATGAGACTAGTAAACAACTTATTGTATTAAATTTCTATACAATTTTAATTATCTTATCTTTATCAAAATTGGATTTTGATGGCATCAATGGATAGTATATATTATCCGCTACATTATGAGGTATGCAAGCATTGGGGACATACTACTAATGGGAGATTTTAATGCTCAAACAGGAAGTGACCAGTCAGCATTTTATGATGCTGAACATGAGAGGTTTAAGGAGTTGGCATTGGACAAACTAGGGCATGACAGGACATCTCAAGATAAGGAGATGACAGCACTTGGATCCCATTTGCTAGCATTAGGAAGTGCTCACGAATTAGCTATATTCAATGGCTTATCGAGATGGCCACGAGTGGATGCTTTCACTTGTTGGAACAACAAAAAGGGAGCCAGCATTGTGGACTATGTAATGGGCTCGCCTGTGTTATTTCCAAAAATTAAGCATTTTGAGATATCTAACAAGCTGATTAGTCTCGGCCATGCAATCCTAAAATTCACCCTCGCATGTGGTCAAATATAGGAAACATGCACACAAGTACACACATTACCGCACTATTGAGTTTCTAGAGCAAACTCCGCATATCTATGGTGATGTAGTACAAGATGGCTTAAGCTAGCTAGACCAGTATGAACCACTAGAGAATGTCACTAAATCTCTAGTGAAAGTTTTACATACATCAGCTACAATGGCGTTCCCATGTAAGATGGGCTTTATTGCACCACATAGATACACTACCCCTCAAAATGCTTGGTATGATGATGAGTGCCAATAGACTAGGACCAGTCTACAAAGGGATGTTACATTAGAGACATGCACACACAAGCATGCACGAAATGTGATCTGTCATCTTGTGTGGAAAAAGAATAGAGATTATCTAGCCAAACTCGAGTCTGAGATATATCAGATCTTTTTTAGCAGGGACAGCAAGAAGGCATGGAGGAAATTTCATGGTAGACAACCCCCAATTCAGTTGACATCACCTACCGCATGGCATGAACATGCTAATGCACTATATGATGTTCCATCACAAGAGCAGATTCCCTGTCCATCAAACTCTAGGCCAACACAGTGTGGATTCTTTACGGGAAAAATGATGAGGTATGCCATTTGAAGGTTAAAGAATGGGAGAGCACATGATCAAGATGGCCTTGTGGCAAAACATTTTGCACATGCATGTTAAGCATTGGCCCCTATCTTGTCAAATATCTTCAATAGAGTTGTGTGTGAGGGGTTTCCAAGAAGTTGGTGTGACCACACAATAGTGTCGATTTTTAAGAGCAGAGATCCATCGGTTGCTAACAACTACCGCACTCCTCAACAAGAGGCTACGCAACAGCTGTAGAAGAGTGTGTTGGTGCTAGGCAGCATGCAAAAGCTAAAAATGCAGGCAGCAGGAGTGTAATAATGGTGCTAGCTGATGACATCAATGCTGGAGCAGCAAATGCAACCTAATCTAGGGCAACAAGTGGCTGGCTGCAGTAGAGGATAAGTCACCAAATGTGCGGCAACAATCAAGTAGGCTAGACAACCACTCCAAGTGAAGCTGATGGCTGAAAACTACAAGAAGAGTGAAGACCTACAAGCCAAGGGATGAGCTGATTGGTGGGGCTAGCCTTCTATTTATAGATAAGGATTATCCCAAAGATTGGGTGTTTGGCTTATGGGACAAAAAAACTTTGGTAATCTTTGAATTTTGGGGTTGTTTTATGAGTTTTGGGGCCCTTTAATTTGTAATGCATCTTTTTAAGCTCAATACCCCTCTCAAGCCCAAAACTAGAAAACTAGAACAGGACTGCAAGCATAACTCAACCCATAACACCTCAAGGCATCCCACCCCAAAGCAGCTAGGGTATTGAACAAAGGGTGCATGTAGGCCTGTAAAGAAATGTTCGTCTACAAAATACAAAATACAATCGCACGATAAACGTGCAGACTGATAAAGAAACACAATTAGGATTAATGCAAAGACAGTGAACATAGGAGAAAAATGAAACTGAATAACGAACAAATGAGTACAATGCTCAATGCATCAAACCCACTATGCAAGGTGAGAACTAACCCCCGTACTTCCGTGTCTCAAGGACCGGGGCAAAGACTATGACTAGAAGAGTCTATCATACTCTAATGGATCCCGAGATGCAGCAGGCAATCTCTGAACGTGTTTGGGAGCAACAAATGCAGCCTGTGAAGGCCAGTGAGACAAGTGGGCAGTAGAGTGTGCAAAATCTGCAAACCCAGATCAAGGTTGTGATGTGGCAGCTAACATATGCAATCGGCTGCAAAATGTAGATTTTGATGACATGGTAGATCAAGCGAACGCAAAGAACAGCAAACGCAAACTTAGGGCTGATGTGGCAGGCTGCTGACAGGCTGTGTAGCAACAACAAACAGTGTGGATGCAGCAACAGCAGCAAAGATGATAGATAGCAGTGGGCAGCAGCTCCGGCTAAGATAGCCTTCACATAAAGGGTGTGGACAGCAATGAGAAGGCACCTGCAAGATGCAAAAAAAAGAGTTTTGAGGCTGGATGGAGGACAGCATGCCTATTTATAGAAAGTTTGCGTCCTTCTTAATAGGGTTTGTGCTTATGGGACATGGACACTCTCTAGGAATGCATTTCCTTTTAATAAAGAAATTTAATTCATTAATTAAGCACTTTTTGGGGCTGTTGTAAATAAGCTAATGAATTTTTAGCTCAACATGGCTACCTATACTGGCCCACTAAGACTACAAAGGTGATGGTTATTTCACCTCAAAATCCCAAAGGGTCGCCCCAGAGAGGCACAAGCATCGGATAAAGGATGCTTGTCAACTACTAAATGGCCTATCAAGACCTCCAAAGGCGATGGAATCACTTTGAACTTCTTTTTCTTTTTGGAAGTAACTATGCCTATGGGGGAAAAATAAAAGGGATCGTTAGATCCAACACCACAAAACAAAAGACTATCCCAACTGCCCATCAAGGGTGTCGAGGACAAAATAAAGGGGTGAAGGAGTATGAAAGTGGGGTGGTTATAGAATCGCCAATCAAGACAGGTCAAAATCCACTCAAGGGTGCTGCTCAAGGGTGCCGCTCAAGGGTGCTTTGCACAATGAGATGCACATACAAATGCTACATAATGAGAATGCACATGCAACAAGATGCCACTTGCATTGTGTGCCTGGTTGAGCTAAAACACACTTTACAGCTGATTAGCATCTTTAAACAGCCAAAACACACTTTAATGAAAAGCACAAAACTAGTACATGGTTTGAGAGAGTTTCAGTGGTCCCCCAAAACCCAAATTTTTTGGACACCCTTCAACATCTTTAAATAGGCAAGCTATCCACCATTTAGTATCATCCCATTGGTGCAAGTTCTCACTCCTTTGTTGTGTTTGGTCCATCTGCCATCACCAACCCACAAACTACCTCCTCCTCCTCCTTGCGTTGGGACTCTCTATCAGCAAAGCAACAGGTGGCTGCCCTCCGTCATCAAGTGTCAACCTTGCAATCTGCATTGGGCTTGTTCTCCCCCAAGCGATAGCTGGTGACCTTCATCTACCTGCATGCGACCATCTTCTACCTATCAGCGGCCATCCTACAGCTGTATTTGCAACATCCTACTGCCACCTACTACTCCAAGCATCATCCCTGCTATGAGCTCTATCTTTTGACTACTTGGTGATCAATGTTTGGTGTTTTTTCTCGTCTTACACACTCTAATTGGTAATCACATCACTTGGGATCCGTCTCCGATGGACATCACTCTCCAAGACTCCATTGCTCTACCCTCGGGCATTTTGTACACTCTTACATTCATTTACAGCATTCATTCACTTTAGAGTGTTTTCTCTGTGTTATCTATGTGTTTGAGTTTCACGTTTTGCATTTGCAATTTGCATTTCGCATTTACGGTTTGAGTTTTGCTTGTCACTATCTAAATTTTTGTGTTTCAATCGTGGTCATATATGTTGTGTTTCCTCAGTGCAAACCCTAGCATTTCTTCACATGGTATCAGAGCCGGAGCTCTTCTAAAGAGTATCATGCAGTAATTGTGGAGGATAGTCTTTGTGCAAGACTCACACACAACTCGATTCGGACTCATAATGTCTTAGGCACCTTCTTCTAGGAATCCTATGATGCCCTATTAGGCTTCTCCATCATTGGAGGCTTTGAGAAGGCACTATGGTCTCAAGAAGGAGGTAGACACTGGAGGCTTTGAGAAGGCACTATGGTCTCAAGGAGGCCACACCTTTACCACCACCTTCTCATTTTGGTCATCTTACAAATGAAGAGTTTGAGGAGTACTTGCGCATCACATACAATCAGGTTTACACCCCTCCAATGAGTGCTACTACTCCGTTTGGACCGATTGGTGAGACTGGCCACCTACCTGATCTTAGAGGGACCAGGACATTCGACGCGTTTGGCGATCCATCTCCTTCATCTTGGCCAAGCCTTCTGTCAGGCTCGTATAACCCTTTTGAGTTGTATGAGCCAAAACCCTCTCATGTTTCTTCTTTTGTTGTGCAGGATTCAAATGATTTTCAGTATGTTAACTTTAATAGAGGAGGCTCTCGAAGCAAGCACCCGAGGCCTCACTTCTCAACTCCCTCCCATCCCACCACTATCTTCTCCACATTCTAATCTACTCACATCTTCATTCCAAAATCTTGGATTACACTCCAGTTCCACTCAAAGCACACTAGGGGCTTGGATTTTCCATCTCGGCTCCTAGCACTTTCTCATTCCACATCCCACCATCTACCTTTCCACAAACCCCCACTTTACCACATCATTACACACTGGGACAACTATGATGGGCATCCCTCTCACTACCCCCGGACACTCACACTCCCCCACATGACCTTTCAGATGTAAGGATATCCATCCTCTACTTATGGACTATCATCCCGCATCCCTTGGGTCACTCCAACATAGGGATTTCAATCCTCTACTCCCAATGTCCCTATCCCACCACCCAAGGCTTCTCATGCAGTTACTACGCCCATACCCAATATACCCATTTCCACATTTGCGACCACTGCACACACTACTCGTATGCATGTTGGGCCCTCTGGGATCCCTTTCCAACTGTACTCCACTCCCCTACCTTATCCACCCTACCCCTATTACACACCTTCTCTATCTTCTAGCACTACCACTCGTCACAACAGCCAAGAAGCCTTCACTCATAAGACTCATTTTAATGGGTCCAATTTCACCACTTAGTCGAACTTCATGCAACAAGTGCTTGAATCTCAGGGTCTTTGGGACCTCGTCGTTGGTACCTATAAACCCTCGATTAGCTCGCCTTGATCACATCTATCAATGGAGAGCCCACAATGCCACAACCAATGTTGAGTTAATGTACAGGTTGCTTCCTAAATTCCACTCTCAATTGCAGCAATTTCCCCTCGCATGTGAGCATTGGAGTCATCGCATTGACTACTATGCAACCCGAGATCACACTCGATGTATCAATCTCAATTTTGAGCTTCAAGAGTTTTCCCTCAAGGAAGGGGATGATCTAAAAGTCAAGTTGGCTGAATATTGAAGGTTACTTATTGAGTTTGCCACTATTAACTCCCCAAACTCAAACGACGATCAAATCACGTTCTTCTTGAACAAGTTGCCCAACAAATACTTCCATTTTATCCAACTCCTTACCTCACTATCTAGATTGCTGACCTTCTACGAGTTTGAGTGCCAATTCTTGCATTACACAAGGCTACACGATCAAGTCCATAAGAAGTCCTTCACACACATCCATTTAGAGAGGCGAGGGTCGGTTGCCTCTTCTTTGAAACGAAAAACCAACAATGGCAAGAGCTCGCAAGATACAAAGCCAATCTAAAACAAGGTTGGCACCCCTTCCTCTAATGGAACCAAAGAAACACAACCCCTTTGGTAACAAATTCCTAAGAAAAATAGATTTTGAATACATTGTCAGAGGTCAACCATGTGGACAAGGAGTATCGTACCAAGACCCAAGGTCTTCCACCTAGAAAACCATAGCAAACCGCTACGATTGACTCCACTCCAGCTAGCCAATCCACTCGTGCTACACCACCCGCTGTTGCATCATCTGCTCCATCTATCCCGATGACTACTAAACATGTGGCACACAAACACCCTTAGCAACCTATATCCTTTACTACTCCTAAAGGATTAGCTAATTGGTCTGCTAGTCGCTCACCTATTGCACTTTACACATCCATTCCTAGTGCATCAGCAGCACTTAGGACCACTTTCCCACCTTGACATACATGATAGTGGCCACTCACTTAAGCGTTTCCCTTTTTAGACTTTCATTGCATACTTACATACTCATTGCATTGCACGTAGCTTTACTTTATTTTTGTTTTTTGGAGCATCTCACTACTCACTACTATGCTTGCAGATTTTGATATCTTTTGCAGGGTTTTGTATTTGACTGTAGAACCGTAGGTTTGCACCACTCCTTCCTCAGCTTGGGACAAAAGTTGTACACCGTTCCTTTCATGGTTCCATCCACAAGGATTTTTGCTCTTCTACCCACATGGAGACTTCCCCTCTCCTGCGGCGGATCATGCAGTATCTATCTTGATGCTATCATGGCAATGACTTCTATCCTTGCTCTTCCAATAGGGATGCTTCATCATCTTCATCTATATGGTTCTCAGCACCACACGAAGACCAACATCCTCAAGCTCCTCTTTCTTCTTCGAAATCAATATCCAAGTTGAGAGTGGGTTCCTACCCTTCTTGATATTCCATACGTTTTGACACTTGTCTTCGATATCGACCTTCCCCCATGTTGTACCTTCCCATATGCATCACATGATTTCATCATCTTTGTACTAGGACACTTGGGCAAGTGAACAATTTCCCCATGAGGGACACTATCCAAGTGGCACCTGCTACATGAGCATTCTTCAACATGTAGCGTACTATACATCCCATTGCGCAAAGTACCACTGGACGGATCCTAAGCTATTTCCACTGGCGGATTATGCTATCATCCTTTTTCACATGATCCTTCACCACCTTTCTTCGTCATCGACATTCTCAAGTGGATGCGTAAGCTAAAATTATTTTGTGATGTGTTGGGTGTACTATCCCTACTCGTCTTCTGGGTCACTGTTATTTAATTGATTGCCACCCATAAAATTAACTTTTCCACAACCAAAAAAAACAATATGGTTACATCTGCCTTTGTAGGGTTTGGTAGGCTAAAAGGATCCTAATCTCAATAGGTAGATGACTTCATGGTCAAAACCCACAGGTCAATCATCCAAGAGATTTGGGCAGCCAACAAGCACCCTCTGTCCAATGCCATGTCCTCTCTATGGTGACTACTTGGATTCTCTTGGTACAATAACCATCGCCTTTGTAGTCTTGGTAGGCAACTAGAGAGCCGACGTGCACTCTTTGTCTAATGCCCTACCTGCTTTGGGATAGAATAACTTGGGGTAAACATAGTTGGCCTTCCCTTTTAAGCTCAATTTTGGGCCTCAGAGGGGGTGTTGAGCTAAAGCATACTTTATAGTGATTAGCATCTTTAAACAGCATCCATCGTGGGAAAATTGCTCACTTGCCCAAGTGCCTTTTTACAAAAATGATAATCGTGCAATACAAAGGGGACATACAACAAGGAAATTGAGTTTGGTGTCAAAGACCTACCAAAACCTAGAGGTATTGACAAAGGGTAGGATCCCCTCTTAACCATGGATATCAATGTCAAAGAAGAAAGAGAAATCTAATATCGGCCTTTATGTGGTGCCAAGAACCATGGTGAAGGATGTGTCACAAGTGGATGTAGCAATGGAAGCATAAATAAATGCTAAAATAAACTACTGAACACAAGACAAAAAGAAAAAACACAAAAGAACACTGCAAAGAAGAGAACTCAAAAGAATGCTCGGAAAATGGAATCCACATACCAAACATGAGACACTGTTGCGTAGGCACTAGCACTCCCTCCCTCTCTCTGACAGAATCTCAGGCAATTAATGGTGTGGAGCAAGAACCTAAATAAATAAGCAAAAAAGAATCCGAGTAAATGGAATCCACATACCGAACATGAGACAGTGTTGCATAGGCACCAGCACTGGCTCCCTCTCTCTAACAGAATCCCAGGTGATTAATGGAGTGTGGAGCAAGAACCTGAATAAATAGGCAAAAAAGAATGCAAAATAATGCATCACATCGGTAGTATTTAATGCTAGTCAATCAATATTTACTACTGGTGGGCCAGCACAAAATGACAAAATAATCACTAATGTGACTACCGCAAGGATGTGAAATTTTGCTTGCTCTACTTATATTAATTATTAATCAAATGTTTAAATATGTATTGCACATGTGAAGTGCAAGTGAGATTATTCCATATTTACGAGCCAAGGACCTGAGGAAATTAATGGATGTCAAAGGCAAAAGTTGTCTTAAGTAATGTTACACACATACTAGGTGGTATCTGGTGCCAAAAATTGGCCTCAGACATTTTTATTAGCCATAAGTGTTAGTTGGTGACATTAGGGATTTGATATTTAATTGTACTTGATGCCCTCCACAAAAGGAAGCCCGGTTTTTCAATCCCATTGCTGGGATCCCATCAAATTCTTTGAAAGGGTGGGCCCAGGGCACCTGATTGCAAGTCAGAAGCTTTGCATTATTGCTGAAAATGTGCTCAGATGTTGATTACAGCAAGTATGTCTTCACACGGTGGTACAAGATCGATTAGTGATGATGCATCTCAACTTGGTCATTCACATAGTGAAGGGGGAAACGCAATGCATGATCTTGGACAAGGTTCTCATCATGGACAGCAAACTGAAAATGTAGGAGCTGACCCAAATGCAGGGACTTCCATACCTCAAGATGCTAATGACCAGCAAGAGGGTAAAGAATTTGATGATAGGTTCAAAGATCGGATGAGAACAGCAGCAAATCTCTTTACTGAATTGGCAAAGGATCCTCAATTTACTTCATTCTTGAATCCTCCAAGAGCTGGTGACATGCCCTGAAGAGACTACAACAGTAGCTAACAGCACTTTGAGGTTGTTTCAGCCAAACAAACATCATCTTCACTGTGTTCCATCAACGGAGACAACTTTCATGGTTGCCTAGATAGGGCAACAGCTGACTTCTTCTATTTTCTTCCAATGGAAGCCTGATTTTCTCTCTATTCAGCATTCTCTCTCATTCTCCAACCATTTCCCAGCCTTACTTCGAAGATCTCGGCACTCTAGTCCCTAGAGGCTGAGAAATTGATTTTTCTCTATTGTAAACCCTAATTTACAACAGAAATTAGGGTTTGACAGCAACCTCAGGAAGCATGCCAGGAGATTGAAGCCTCAAGACCTGAATTTTCAAGGCTAAGAATTATTCTCAACAAGATTCAAGTGAGGGACCAGCCAACATTTGAATTCGGGGCAAATTTCATTTCCCAAGGAGGGGCAAAGGCCAATTGCCCAAGCAAATCAAGGGGCAACTCCTGCCAATGATCAAATTCCATCCTCTAAATCAAGTCATTTTTGTGTTTTAATCTCTTTTCTTCATCAGCCTCTGCTCTGACTATAGGTTACTACACTCAGGATCCATCTCCAACGAACGATACACATCGACACCTCCCTCAACCTTCTCCCACGAGAGCCACCAACTATTGGACAGCTCTACCCTTAAGTATCTTGTACATTCTTTCCTTCATGTACAGATTCATTCATTCACTTCAAAGTTCTCTCTCTTCTCTTTTTGTGTTTGTGTGTTTTGCACTTTGCATTTTGGGTTTTACATTCAAGGCTTGAGTTTTGCACGTCACTATCTAAGTCTTTTGTGTTTCAACAATAGTGGTGGTACTTTGTGTGTTTTCTCAGTGCAAACCTAAGCATATCTATGCTCACGAAATGGAATCTATATACCAAGACATTAGGAAATCGCGTATAACTGTGAGTCACTCACTGTGTGGGCATTGGCACTTGCTCCCTCTATGCAACAAAACTTACACAAGTGATGAAGAACCAAAGGAGAAGAGCAACCACCCTATAAAGAGGCCATAACCAGCAAAAACTTGGCCAGCAATAAATGAATAGACTAGTCAAGTCAACCAGCTCAATAATGCCCAATCGGCCCAAATCGAGGGCCAATAAATTAGGCACCAAGAAAAGAAATGCACAAATAATGTGCCCAGCCCACGATGCATGCACAGGCTCATTCATAAGCTGACTAAGCTGCTAACAAGTGAATTCACTTTTCATTTGCGGGTTATCAGTGAATTTATAGGTGTATTCGGTTTTTCCGGACAATAGTGATCCTGAAATTGTGCACACTGGTGTGGCTGGTTATGAGTAAGGGTACACTTTCTGCCCTCCTGATGCTTGACAATAAAGGTCAATTTTAGAAGTATGAGACTCATTTTAGATTACACAAACCTATACCAACTCTTTACTATAATTAACCTTAATTTGAGAGCTCTCTTTCCAGATTAGAACATCAAATAAGTATCCAAAGTCTCCTTAAAGAGCACACAACACTTTCACAAATAAGCGTATGCCTGTTTAACCAGGATTGATGAGCATTAGGATTCACAACACAATGAAGTCCATAAAAGTGTGACAGCTTTGAACACAAGAGAAGGAAGATGAAGCTAACAGCAAACAAGGGCTGAGATAACAATCCGAATAGACATAGTTCATAAGGTCTCGTTAAGAGATGGAGCACACAATACTAACAAAAGTAAAACAAGAAAGGAGGAATTCACAACATGGTGGACAGGCCACAGAACATTACAGGCATACAAGTTGTCCAAGGTGATTAATTTGAGTTTAATGTCATGAGAAGTAGTACAGTAATGCCACAAACTTATACTATATGAAAGTAGTACAGTAACGCCACAAATTTAGACAATATATGTAAGTCAGTAACTCCACAACCTCAGATAATGCCAAAAAGGAAGAAAATCCAGACAAATACTGGATGGAATGACACCCTCACAACTAGTGACCAAGTTAGCAATTCAGACATGGCTCGAACTGCAACGAATGCACCGCCATGGCACCTTGTGGAAAGGCAATCGTTTCAAACACATCAGATTGCTTCAGAAATTTGAACTAAACTAACAGTTTGTCTTGTGAAAGTAAGCACTAAGAAAATGTGCTCTTTTATCAAGTTACTCTTGGCACCATGCATCTTGCTATAACCCCCAGATCAACCTAAACTGATATGTTAACAGCCTGTTCAGCAGTCACATATCCGTTCAAAAATGCTCTATATCCAGAATGTAATCTGTAATGTATAAATAAAATACTTCCAACTACAAAATAGAGCCCAGATTACCAGATTGTCCTTTCAGCACCTGAGATGCCATTTCTACAGGTTCTTCTTTCACTGAAATTGAGCTTGACGCAAATGAACGCTCGGATCTCGCTCTAATTGGTGATGCACTCGTCTGCCTTTTCTTTGCAATCTGCCTTGACACTGTTGATCTCTTTTCTTCATACCTTACGCACTCAACTTGGGTGTTAAAGCAAAGGGCACCAGAAAAGCCATTGCTTGTTGTCACCGCCTCCTGCTATATCAAACATACATAATTGTCATCCAGTAATTATGCACGTCAAGATGCTGGTGTGTCTTGGATCCAAAACACAAAGCAAATAAATACACAACGTGCTCACCTGCGAAGAACCGGATTCCATTATATGATCAATTTCCATGCCTGCTGGAAATTCTTTTTCGTACTTCATAGTGTCAAGCTTTCTCTCCATTGCAGACGTGCAATCAGCATCTGCAACTTGCTCATTCTGCTTCAAATAGATGATCTAAATAATGCGGATTGTACACAAGTTAGCCATTTGGATTTTATTCTTTGAGCTCATACCTTTCTGTCTTCTTTGTGTTCAATTTGTCTCTCTCTGTGTTCTTCCTCTTTGCATTCAGCTTTGCCTGCTCTCTGTTCTGTTTGTTCAGCAGTAGAAGTGGCTCTTCGTGACATGTTCCTCGTCACCCTTTGACTTGTTTTAGCTTCCTATAGCAGTTTACTGAGTTACAGGGCACATTCACAAGTCCAAGTTAAACATCCCAAATTTGTTGTAACAATCCTGTACCTTGTTTTCCATATGTTCAAAGTAGCTATCTGCCAAGGCTCTGTAGTTCTCCTCCTCAATCAGGCTCCACTCGTTATCATAAAGCTGCCATTAGAATGTGCTAGATTATTCAACACAAATATTCAGCCTAAAAACGTGCACAATATCACGTGTGAAGAGGCTAGCCTATCATGAGGAGGCGTGAATGTGTCTGGATATGATTTTGTACGAGGCATAGCATTAGGTTGACGATAGTTAAATTTGTAGAATTACCATAATGTATGGCTACATTGTTTCTGACTAGCGAGCTGGACATGAAAGGGATTAGAGGTGCCCACATTTGTTTTTTAAGAAAAAGAAGAACATCCAATGCAAAGAATTCGTATCAAAACTGCGTGCCTTGTCGCTTGATGTCATTTCTGTTCCGGTTTTATGGAATAATTGAAAAAAAAGGTAATGAAAACCTTGATCAGCCGTCGTAGAATGGGAGCAACAACTGT
The DNA here is from genome assembly GCF_053477565.2 of Lygodium microphyllum. Lineage (NCBI taxonomy): Eukaryota > Viridiplantae > Streptophyta > Polypodiopsida > Schizaeales > Lygodiaceae > Lygodium > Lygodium microphyllum. The sequence goes on from NC_141156.1 coordinate 77,754,932, forward strand.
GTGTGAAATGCCAAGCATCTTCATGAAGTCTAAAGCGCGCCGGAATCTCTCCTTGTCATCGGCCATCCTCGATACAGGGAAGGCAATCAAAAGCGCTGGATTGAGTCCCTGAAAACGATCACAGGCACGAAATCTAAGATACGCAGCTACCAAATCAGGTAAACCAATAGCTTGAGCTAACAGAAGAAGCTGGTATGACATGCATTACAAAACAAAGAAAGCTTCGAGAGCTTTTCTCCCCCTTCTTCTTCACGTATATAAAGCATGCCAACCTATTTGAGCCATTAGGTACAGAACAAGCAAGCAATATAACCGAGCCGCAATATAAGCCATAAAACGATCAACAGAAGAAAGGGAAGAAGGGATACCTTGTTGCGAGCGAACAGAATTAGTTCGTTCGATTAGTATTTTCTGTGTCGGACAGAAGCGTCTGCCTGCGCTACAAGCCCTTCATAGCTGCGCATGTGCAGCTCCGTCTGAACGCAGAAGTGACCATGCACACTGCTGTTATTCCTTAATTTTTCATTAGCGAGTGATTGATAGGAACTTTCCATCTAAACACAGAGAGAGAGAGAGAGAGAGAGATTGTGTGTATGTGTGTACCCTCTAGACTAGTATCGTGTGTGAATGATTCTGGACTGATTCTCATCATGAAAGGGAGCATTTTCACTCCCCCCCAAAATATGGTCACCACCCCATACCAGCACCTTCGACCTTGGTAATCTCCTTAGATTTTGCAAGCTTTTGGGTCACATTTTAACACACTAGATGTTTAATTTTAAAAACCTTATCTCTAAAAATGTCAAAAATTGTAGATTTAGCCAATTCACATAATATGAAACCTTGATTTTTCATGTAATCAATTCTTAATGCTAGCTCACTTACAACAAGATTTATGCTTTCGCAATCAAGAGATGGCGTATAATGCAGTGTGTATCTATTAGTAGCTAGTGGCCCTTATTATATTTTGTGCAATGTGGTGCATCTTCATGCAACCTACTACCCATTGAATCTCTATGGATAACTATTTAGAATTTTTAGCTTCTAAAAAATTTCTCCTTTATTACTCTAAATAGCCAATCATCTTGTTCCTACGAGCTTTTACAGATACATGAAGAAGTGTTCCTTGCACGGAACGATATGCCGAGAAGTGACATCAATAGAGAAGTGAAGTTCCCTCACTTCTTCCTCCCACACTATATTTCACTTTTCTCATTCTCCTTTCACTTCTTCCCCCACACATTGTATTTCACTTTCCTCAACTTCGCACGTCAAATTCGTTTCCTCTCTCTCTCTCTCTCTCTCTCTCTCTCTCTCTCTCTCTCTCTCTCTCTCTCTCTCTCTCTCTCTCTCTCTCTCTCTCTCTCTCCACACAAAGTCATCAAGCCATGTGTCTACTGCATGCCACCCACCTATGGCTACACTTCGAGCTTGTGCCATGTCACCATGTAGTGTTGTTGCATCATGCCTATCGACTATGCACCTACTTGGCTTCTGTGCCAGCCACCTATGGATGTTGCACCCTACTCAACCCTAGAATTCGAGCTCGAATGAGAGAAAGAGAGAGAGAGAGTTCATATCGTGTCCATAAGAGAGAGAGAGAGAGAGATCCTGCACCTTGGTGAACACTGAGTGAGAGATGGATGTTGCAATTACACACACACGGGGGGGGTTCAGGCTCCACTTCCACTCCCCTCCACTTTGCTTTGCTTGGCTACCGTGAAGTTGCAAGAGAAAGATAGAGAGGGGGGAGAGAGAGTTCACAAGCTGCACTATCACTACTTGTTGTCATTCCCACCCCTGTGTTCCTCGCAAAACTACTCACCATCAATTTACTCATGACCACCTTGCTTGTGCTCCCTATATGTTTGTGTTGCCCACCATATATGTGCCCATGGTCACATGATGACGCCCCTTCTCCCTAGTGCCCATACCCTACTCTAGTTGTTGATGCCTTCCGTCCCTTCCCTTCACCGCCCAGGTCGAGAGAGAGAGAGAGAGAGAGAGAGAGAGAGAGAGAGAGAGAGAGAGAGAGAGAGAGCAAACCTACTAAACGACCACACAAAGTGAGAGTGTGAGAGAGCAAGGGGGACCTCAACCCCCCCCTGCGCAGGCCATTCATATAAATGGTATGAGGACACACACACACATATACATATGTATATGTATGTACATGTACATGCAATATACATACATACGTACGTGTGTGTGTGTGTGTGTGTGTGTGTGTGTGTGTGTGTGGCTATATCTCCACAATCATCTCTCAATCTTTTATGTCGAGAGAGAGAGAGAGAGAGAGAGAGAGAGAGAGAGAGAGAGAGAGAGAGAGAGAGAGAGAGAGAGAGAGAGAAAGAGGCATGCCTAAGAGAGTGATATGTATGTGAAGAGAGGGTGGAAGAAGTAAAAAAAATGAAAAAGCTGAAAGAGCTTCAAATGCGCTAGCCCTATTTCAAATTCAAATTTAGGTTTTGACCAAGTTCTGGCTCAAAACAAAAAAGTATAGAAATATTTTGGGAGCAAAGATTTTAATAAAGCCAAGAATCAAATTGAGGGATCTCCCAACTAGTTCTATTAAAGGAGAGATGGTGAGGGATGTTCCAAGGAATGGCAAAGAAAGTCTATGTGCATTATATATGCTATGAAGCTAGATTTCTTGGGAGTTGCTAAGAATAATGGGGTTGATATGGTAGAAGTGAAGCAGCACTCTACAATGACCTCAAACTCTTCTTTGAGCGGAGAATGGCTTGTTTTAGTGCCATGCCAATATCTTGAGGAGGCAAACCTATGAACTCTCTATTTAGACTAACCTTCATGAGTCCACTTACATTAATCGCCAATTCTTTAACCCTTTAGTCCATGTATTGTTGTACTCATCTCTTGGCATCCAATGTAGGCTATTCCTTGACGTCTTAAAGCCACCAACACTTTAGCATGCTAGTCCATCGCCCCTATCAATGTCATGGTCAAGCTATCTTATGCATCATTCCTACTCAAGACCCTTGTGTGGACCATGCCCACTTAAGACCTTTGTGTGCTAACTCATGAGCTATCCTATGGACCATGCCTCCTCAACACCCGTGTGTGCTAATTTAGGAGCCTTAATGATTATCTTTGTTGAAATAAATCTAGAGATACTTTTTCCACTTGTTGTTAGGAATCTCTAAGAAACGCAAGAGCCAACTAGCCTTCAAGCACTCAATTTTATTCACTTGATATTTTGGCAATGAATAATATATTATTCTATATCCTTATGTATTCTAGACAATAAAAGTGTGGATGTACATGTGCATAGATCTTTCTTATCATTGGATGACTTGCACTAGAACTGTTATGAAACTCAGAAAGTATTTTCTATTGTGTGTCTAAGTCTTGAATTACACATATTTGACCCTTGTGAAGCAAGTGCCCATCATCGATGTTAAAATTCTTCCATCAATTGAGCTCATCACTTGTATGAGTGGAGCCTAATGTGAAATTCATATCTTATGCATGAAGTGGTACCACATTCCACACCTTACATAAGACTAGTCCTGCTCACATTTGCCTTGTGGAGATTTTAAAAGATCACTCTTCAACATTGTAAATCAAAAAGAATCTCAAGTATTCTACTTAAAGCATTAGCTATAGCATTGTATCAATCCTTGTGATAATGTGGGATAAAGTCAAACTTTTGAAGGAGTTATATCCATCTCTTTTTTTTCCATCAAATCCTTTTGGATAGTAAACCACTTGATACTCTCTTACACAAACACTACCTCAAACCTAGCACCATACAAAGAATGGCATAGTATTTTTAAAGCATAGATAATTACATAGAGGTGATGTTTAAGTAGAATAATTTTTGTTGAGCCCTATCTAGCTTTTTGCTTTTAAAAGCTACAATTCTACCCTCTTACAATAGCACAGCCTAAATGGTTGTGGCACTACCATTAATCTCCACTACAAACAATTTGTGTGGATCAACTATAGCTAGCATTGGTGCAATAATGATTGCCACTTTGAGCTTATCAAGGTCACTCTGTCGTGTTGCTGCGCATCCGAGTCGTATACACCTCCATTTCTTTTGTTGTGCATTTGTGTTAATTTCTACGTGTGATTCATTGTTTGTGTGATGCATTTTGATAATCCGCATCCAGTGTACATATTCCCTTAGTGCATGTGTATGATTTTGTTTGGATGCATGATGTGTGTGTATTAGAAAAATATGAAAAACTGATGCCAAAGGATCTTTGTCCTGCAGCTATTTGTTCTAGTTCTGTGTGCAATGACAGTCTTTAAGATCACCACATGCTATACATCTCGGTATGAAGGTCAAAAACCAGGAACTTCAGGGTTGAGGAAAAAAGGTTACTGTTTACAAACAACCAAATGTCACTTTTGTTTCTGCAGTCAAAGTTTGCTCCAACATGACAGCCTTGGTGCCAGTGTTTTGAAGATATGCTACAAGAAGGACATTTAAAGGAGGCAGCAGAGTTGCTGCAAGATATGCCTCTTGCAAATAATCTTGTTGCTTGGATGTCAATGTTAAATTAATGCAAAAGGCATGGTGACATATTCCTAGCACAGCAATGCTTTAACAAAAATTATGCTCATGTCAGACCTTTATAAAAGTGCCGGAATGCGGGAAGAAGCTAATGAGATACAGAAGATGCGACAATGTTCCATGAGATCACATAAGAAGCTAGGAGAAGCTTTTGTTGAAATTGACCACAGACTCTATGGTTTTGTGGCAGGAGACAAAAGCTGTGGGGATTCTCGAGACATATACACAAAAATCAAGAGATTGGAGTCTCAGATAAATGAGAAAGGTCGCTTGCCTAATTTTGACATGTGAACAAGAAAAAGAAAAACTAAAAACAGAGGAGAAAAGGAAGGGGAAAAAGACTAATTCTGGGGAGAATTCGAATAGCGGATGGAGGGAAGAACTGACGCCATGGAGGAAGCTGTCTGTTCGGAAATCGAAGGAATGATGAGAAGAATAGTGAAGAAAGATACAAAAAGCTCCCGAATCGATTAGTGGCAAATAATGGCGGCAGTCTGTCTCTCACAATAGCAGGTTCTGTACATAACTTCTCTCTGGAGGACGGCATTGCTTTGGTCATGAATCATTACGATTCACGCAGGTCTAGTGAAATACTGAGAGGGGCAATCAATCGATATTATACCCCCTGGTGTTGATGCCAATGGAAAGCCTCACTGATTTCTGACGGAATCGGCAGAGGACACCTTCAAGCGCTCAGACAAAGCAATGGACAGAGGCGACGGAAGCGGGTGAAGATCGATATGCGATTCTTAATGATCAAGAAACATGGCTATCGCCTTTACTGGAGAATCTACAGAGGAAAATCTGAAATTCAGATATCAATCAAACAAAATTGGGAATGTCTTCTTTGAACGACATTTCTGAGCGACGTGAACTATGATCAGCTGTAACTCTCACTTTAGCAGCTGTATTACGCCTTGGTGCAAGCCAAGCAGAAGGCACCTGTGATCAGCCCAGTTATCATTCTAGCAGCCGATCCCAACTAAGTCCGCAGAAAGGAGAAGAAAAACCAGATTGATCAGTCTTTTGTATATGGTTTTGCTTATTTGCCCCATCAATTTCATAAATCCGAAGCAATTTGGGACGCCATCGTTTGGGATTTCTCTCTTGCGCTGGAGGAGCTCTCTCACTGACGGGCCCTTTCACAGGTCTCGCTGATAACATGCTTGTGAGGAAGATTCCTAATAACCAAATTCTTGATTCCACCAGAACTGAAGCTCTTCAAGGAGGAGGAATATTGCAGCTCTTTACTTTGTCTTCTGTCATAAGGAATTGAAGTCGACTGACTGAAATCTTGAATGGGCCAGAATTGTGTGTAAAGGGGCAATTCGATGAACAGGGGACAGTAATGGATTGCTTCTGGTCAAGGAAGAGAAGATCGATTCATTTTTTTTGTCTGTGGCTACGCTGTTGCGTCTACGTCATCTCTCTGTACAGAATAGCATTGATAGAGATGGCATCCTCGAGCTCTTCCTGTACGTTCAGCTTCTCCAGCCCTAGGGGAAGTCCCACGGCTAGATCTTCCTGGTTCTGCCCATGTTTCCGTTGATCAGCAGACCATCCTCGCCCCTGACCTTTACTTCAATGAGCACATCGTCATCCACGGCATCTTCTAAGCTCTTAACCCGGACTTTTACATACTCCCTTCGTCCTCGGCTGTCAGATCTTCACCCTTTCCAGAAACTTAAGCTTTCACTGTGCGTGTATGGAAGAAGAGTTTGGGAGTTTGGAAAAGTTATGAGTTCGTAAGGATTGTATGGCTTCACTCTGATGTCTTGTTATGGGAATAGTATTACAGTGATTAAGATAGTGCAGAGTGAAGACACCTCAGGCAGATCTTTCGTGGTCTGATGTGATGCTGTATGTGCAAATTAGACAATACTGTGGGTGGAACTATGTCGTGTCCTAAAGCTGACAATACACTGTTCACCAGTGGGAGAATAAATCAACCAAACAGTGCATGCCTTCATTCAGTTAGTCTTGAACATTGGTAGAAGGAAAAAAGACAACAATGTTGCTGTTTGCGTTGCTAAGGAAGAAAGTTTGATGCTTTTGATGGTGCTTTAAGCTCCACAGTAGCTTTGCAGAACAGGCTTCTTCAAGTGTGCTGGATACTGATCCTGGTATATTTTGAAATCCTAAAATACAACACTGGATTGCTGTTATTTCAGGGAGTGATTGATAGCATATTGCACTCTTCAGTGGTCTTGCCATAATTATGATAGAAGCTCACATGCAATAGCTAAAGAGAAAATAAATCAGATTTTTCTGAGACAAAAAGGAGGGACTTATCAAGTGTATGGTTGTGTGGTTTTGATAAAGCTGATTACTATGCTCATTCTCACCATTATCATTCTGAGTTTCATGTAACTCACTTGACCTGAAATATAATGTATTTTGGCATCAACAATTCAAATTTTCTTCTTGGTAGTCTCTTCCATTGCTGCATCTAGAACCCCGTGTTCTGGAGCCCTTGCGTGAACTCTACGACATTTCTGGTGAACCCGACGTGAAAGTGCTGCGTCATCAGCAAGATGGGAGACTCGCAAGAAGAGATGACAGATGATAATGTCATGAAGAACCTGTTTCAGTCATTTACCATGTATATGCAGCAGCAAGCGCATGCAAAACGAGACAGTGATGCTATGGATGCTTTGAAAGCTGTCCAACAGGAGATGAAGCAGTTTAATGACCAGCAAGTGTCAACTTACCTGCATTTGTATGAAGAAAAGATGAAGTTTTTTGGGGTTTCTCAAGATGTTTGGAGCCGCTACTTCTTGCGGATCGTGGTGCGCACTCTTGAAGGACGAATTGCAGAAATTCAAGAGGCACATGCAGGTTGGGCTGAATTTAAAAAGGCATTAAAAGATGAATATTTCCTGGAGGATACAGGTCTTATGAATCGCAGGAATTTTTTAGCATGGGTTTCTATGCCTAATAAGGGACTTTCTATTACTGCTCTTCTGCGAGAGTTTGAAAGCCGTTATGATCAGTTGGATGGGACTGAACAGCAAGCTTTGGAGATGCAGAAAGTGGAGTTATTTTTGCAAGTTGCAGATGCTGATTTACAGGAAAAGTTGGATGATCTTTTGGAAGATCAAGCTACTGATTTAGGTTTAAAGACTGAGTGGAGACATGTTATTGATGCTGTGAATGCTCTTGTTAAGAAGCAGCGCAGGAGAGTAAGATTGCATCGAAATACAGGAACAGTTCCTGAAAAATCCTTGGAGACTTCTTCTTCTACCCCTGCTGCAACTTCTTTGCCTAAGCCTACTCCTCCTGTTGTGAATCCACCAGTTCCTGCTGCTCCAGTGCCCTTATCTGTAGATGATGTTATTAAAGGCTTGGCGGATTTGACGATTGAAGCAGTCAAAGCTGAAGTTGGTAAGTTAAAGGAGCAACTTATGTCAGTACCTGCTGTAGCACCTGCTCCAGTGACTGCTTTTCCAGCTGGTCAAAGAAAAGGGCGACGATGTATTTGGTGTGATAGTACAGAGCACCAACACTGCAGAGATTGTGATGCTTTTCAGGAAGCACGTAAGAAGAATGTAGTGTTCTGGGGACAAGATGGGAAGATATGGCTGACAGAGACTGGCGCTCCTCTTGACACGAACTTTGGTAAGGGAGGTATGAAGAAGCTTGTTGATGATATGGCTGCGCGATCAGCTTATGTGAGTGTTAGAGGAGATGCTTCAGCTTTTGGAGTCCAGCTTGAGCAGAAATCTGATGGAGACTCTGCTTTATGGTCTTCTGCCTTGGAGATAGCGAGAAGAGGAAAAGTTCAAACTTCTACTATGACTTGTGTGGGCTCTAGCATCCGAGGAGAAACAGGATGGGATTCTCCTGTTGACAGGTATTCTATTTTTGCTTATATGGCTAAAACGCAGGGTTTAGATGCCATGGTTGAGGAAAAGAGAAGAAGAGATGAGGAGGGTCCTAGCTCCTCCAAAAAGACTAGAGGGGGTGACTTTGTTTCACCACCTGTTACAGCTCCACCTATGTCAAATTCTCCAGCTCAAACAGGTTCTGATCAACCAATGGGAGACAAGCAGAAAGAAAAGAGGCAACCAAGAAAAGAGCCAGGATTCAAGCTCTTGTCAGACCTTGATATGCAAACGGATATGAGTAAGATTTTTCATGAAAGAATTTTGAATAGTGAAGTCACTTTTACTGTTGGAGAGGCTCTTGGGATTGCTAGAAGAGAAATACAGGATCAGATGCAGGATCTTTTGCGGAGGAAACGACATGCGATGGAAGGACCTGCTTTACAGGGATTGTGGCATGGAGCTCTTGGGGAAGAGCATGATGATGCAGCGATGGTTGAGAATGCTTCTGTTAATCCGCAATTGGAGAAAATAGTGCAGCCTATGCAGTATGAAGATGATGAGACCCCTATTCTAATTCCTCGCAGCCATTTTTCACGAAGTCATTGGGCTAGAGCAACCACTGAGACAGTGGTAAGGATTGGAGAGAAACAAATTCCCTTGATCGCTTTAGTTGATCATGGTTCTGAAATTAATCTTATTGCTCGAGGTGTTTATGAGAGTGGCAAGTGGCCTATGGATACAGAGCATGGCTGGCGCATGAGAGCCGCCAATAATACTTCTGGTGATATGTATGCTGCTTGTCCGAGTATCAGAATTTCTATTGGTAATGTTGAAGAGGATTATCATTGCTTTGTTCAGGATTCATGCTCTTATCCGATTATTCTTGGACAGCCTTTCATTACAGAAGCAAGAATGGAAACAAAAGTGATGGATGACGGATCAGCTTATGCGCGGATACGCAGTAAAGATGGTATGCGAGCTGTTTAGTTTATGACTGTTGGGGTAAATCATCCGAGAAACAGGGACTCCTTGCGTGAGGCACCACTACCTGCGAAGGAGTTGGATTTTCATTAGGTACCGCTGTCTTGCGAGACGCTAGTGGTACGGAGCGGAGAAAAGAGGAGATCTCGCCTCCTGGCAGCCAGTCTTTCTCCAATAACTTTGTTGGGTTTACTTCAGATAGTTCAGTAAGTTATCAGAAAATTTCAGATTTGCCTAGAGCTGCCAGGCAGTACATTGGTCGTAAGGAGAAAGAGTTGAAGAATGCAGGTATTTTGCAAGCAGAAGAGCATGTGGATGGATTGTATGAAGGGATGTCTTATGCAGATACATTGTTTGAGATGAGAGCAATGCTGAAAACTGATGTATGCAAGGGTTCAAAGATCATACCTGTGCAAACCTTGGATATGTTTCAGGAAATTTCTGGTTTTATGCTGCAAACAGAGTTAGAGGCTGAGAAAACTCAGCAAACTGAATTTATGGCTGATCTCGATCGGCTAATAGAATTGCAGAGGGCTGAATCCATTCAGTCAACAGAGTTGAATGCAGAAAAATTTCTGCATACAGAGTTTTAGGATGCATCTATGCAGTCCATAGAGCTGAGGGCTGAATCCATTCAGCCAACAGAGTTGAATGCAGAAAAATTTCTGCATACAGAGTTTCAGGATGCATCTATGCAGTCCATAGAGCCGAGGGCTGAATCCATTCAGCCAACAGAGTTGAATGCAGAAAAATTTCTGCATACAGAGTTTCAGACTGCACCCATGTAGCCCATAGAGCTAAAGGCTGAAATTTTTCAGCCAACAGAGTTGAAAGTTGCTGAAAATTTGCAGAAATTGCAGCAAAGAAGAGAGTGCTTGAATGATGCCAAGGTTGACACAAAATATAAAACAGTTGATAAGAAGGTTAAGCCGGTTGCAGGCCTGCTTCCTTCTGATAGTGATGAACAGATTGAAAAAGCTATGAAGCAGCCTATGTTGAGGGACCCTGCAAATATTGGACATAAGTTTACTGCTGAAACTCTTGCAGAATTGAAGATTGGAAATGATGATTTTTTGCTTCCAGTGGAAAAAGAATGTTTTAGAGAGATGCTTGGACGTCATGGTAAGGCATTTGCTTTCTTTCCACATGAAATTGGCTGCATTAGTCCCGAATTGGTTGCACCTATGGTCATCTTCACTGTCCTCATGTACCATGGAATATACGTCCTATACCTATGCCTAAAGCACACTTGCCAAAGCTGATAGAGTTGCTGAATGAGAAGATTAAAATGGGGATTTTGGAACCCTCTTCTGTACCCTATTCTAACAGGTGGTTTACTGTACCAAAGAAGAATGGTACTTTGAGATTTATTCAGGATATGCAGCCCGTGAACAAAGTGACAATCAGGAATGTGGGAACAGGTCCAGTTGTGGATGAATTTGCTGAGGCTTTTGCAGGACGAGCCATCTATTCACTAGGTGACTTGTATTCAGGTTATGATCAGTTTCAGCTTGCCTTGGAAAGCAGGGATATTACTACTATGCGAACATCTATTGGTCTTGTAAGGATGTGTACCTTGCCTCAAGGTGCTACAAACTCAGTTGCTCATATGATGAATGCTATGCATAGAGTTCTTCGAGACTATATTCCGCAGTATACCATGCCTTTTCTAGATGATGTGCCTATTAAGGGTTGTGCAGAAGAAGAAAAGAATGAAAGTCTTGATTTGCGTGGATGTAGACAGTTTGTGGCTGACCACTTGATTGCTTGTGAGCAAATATTGACACGATTAGAGGAGGTAAATTTGACACTTTCAGGGCTGAAATCTGTCTTTGGTGTTAATGAAGTCATCATAGTTGGGCATATGGTTGGATATTATGGCAGAAAGCCTTATCCTGCAAAGGTGGATGCCATAAACAGGATTGCAGAGTATTGCTCGACTACTTCAGAGGTGCGGAGATTTGTGGGAGCTTGTGTATTTTACATGATTTGGATTCCTCATTTTGCTCATATTGCAGATGTTCTCTATCAGCTGCTTCGAAAGGGGCAGAAATTTCATTGGGATGAGAAGCATTCAAAAGCCATGCGTAAGCTCAAGAAGCTGTTGCAATCAGCTCCTACTCTACGCAAGGTGGATTATCAGTGTGGACGGCCGATCATGTTGACAGTTGATACTAGCCCTATTGGCATAGGTTGGGCTGTGGGACAGGATGATGCTGATGGAAATAGGTATGCTATCCGCTTTGGAGCTAAAGTTCTTAATGAGCGACAAAGGAGATACCCACAGATCAAAAGAGAGTTGTGGGGAGTAGTCACTGCACTGAAGTGTGACAAAGGATATTTTATTGGAGCTTCAGTTATTGTGGAAACAGATTGTTTGCCTTTGCTTGGCATGATTACTAGTTGCTCGACTCCAGATATAGCGATGCTTCGATGGATTGCCTATATCAAATCATTGAATCCAGAATTTCGACACATAGCAGGGAAAGATAATCCAGTTGTTGACATGCTTTCTAGAGCGAGATATGAGGATGAGGAGTCAATGCTTGCAGAAGATGATGAGACAGAGTTTGCTGCTTCTGTCCTTATTCATGATTGTCATGTATCTACTGTTGAAGCCTTTATTGAAGAACTTTATGTTGATGAGTGGCTGCAAATTGGACAGTATCTAAGTTCATTGACTCGAAGAGCTGATTGGACAGATGATGAATTCAAGAAAATCAGAAGGAAGGCTTATGGGTATTTCTTGAAAGATGGTTTTCTTTGGAAGCATCCAAGGAAGAGAGGAGGCTTGCCCTTGAGAGTAGTTTGTGATGTAGCGAAGCAGATACAGATTATGCGAGAGTTTCATGAGAGCTCATGGGCTGGACATAGAGGTGTGTGGGCTACCTATGAGAAAATTAAAGAAAGATACTGGTGGAAAGGGATGTATAAAGATGTTTCTCACTTTGTGGAGACTTGCAGGGACTGCCAGCTTTACTCTTTAGTGCGACATCGTGATGAGTTGCATCCAACTTATCCACTATGTATGCATTACAAGTGGGTGGTAGACTTGGTTACTTTGCTAGTGGGACTTTGGCAGATGAGATATCTTGTCTTGGCTAGGGAGGATCTTACAAACTATGTTGAAGGTAGACCGTTGCGGACGAAGACCACCACTACAGTATGTAAATTCTTGTTGGAAGAAATATTTTGCAGGTATGGATGTATAGGCAAGATTACAGCTGATCGTGGAGAGCTAGATGCTGATGAAGCTAGAGAATTCTTCTCACGGCTTGGGATTAAATTGGCTCTTACTACTGCCTATAATCCAGAGGGAAATGGCAAAAGTGAAAGAGTGAAGATCGATATGCGATTCTTAATGATCAAGAAACATGGCTATCGCCTTTACTGGAGAATCTACAGAGGAAAATCTGAAATTCAGATATCAATCAAACAAAATTGGGAATGTCTTCTTTGAACGACATTTCTGAGTGACGTGAACTATGATCAGCTGTAACTCTCACTTTAGCAGCTGTATTACGCCTTGGTGCAAGCCAAGCAGAAGGCACCTGTGATCAGCCCAGTTATCATTCTAGCAGCCGATCCCAACTAAGTCCGCAGAAAGGAGAAGAAAAACCAGATTGATCAGTCTTTTGTATATGGTTTTGCTTATTTGCCCCATCGATTTCATAAATCCGAAGCAATTTGGGACGCCATCGTTTGGGATTTCTCTCTTGCGCTGGAGGAGCTCTCTCACTGACGGGCCCTTTCACAGGTCTCGCTGATAACATGCTTGTGAGGAGGATTCCTAATAACCAAATTCTTGATTCCACCAGAACTGAAGCTCTTCAAGGAGGAGGAATATTGCAGCTCTTTACTTTGTCTTCTGTCATAAGGAATTGAAGTCGACTGACTGAAATCTTGAATGGGCCAGAATTGTGTGTAAAGGGGCAATTCGATGAACAGGGGACAGTAATGGATTGCTTCTGGTCAAGGAAGAGAAGATCGATTCATTTTTTTTGTCTGTGGCTACGCTGTTGCGTCTACGTCATCTCTCTGTACAGAATAGCATTGATAGAGATGGCATCCTCGAGCTCTTCCTGTACGTTCAGCTTCTCCAGCCCTAGGGGAAGTCCCACGGCTAGATCTTCCTGGTTCTGCCCATGTTTCCGTTGATCAGCAGACCATCCTCGCCCCTGACCTTTACTTCAATGAGCACATCGTCATCCACGGCATCTTCTAAGCTCTTAACCCGGACTTTTACATGCTCCCTTCGTCCTCGGCTGTCAGATCTTCACCCTTTCCAGAAACTTAAGCTTTCACTGTGCATGTATGGAAGAAGAGTTTGGGAGTTTGGAAAAGTTATGAGTTCGTAAGGATTGTATAGCTTCACTCTGATGTCTTGTTATGGGAATAGTATTACAGTGATTAAGATAGTGCAGAGTGAAGACACCTCAGGCAGATCTTTCGTGGTCTGATGTGATGCTGTATGTGCAAATTAGACAATACTGTGGGTGGAACTATGTCGTGTCCTAAAGCTGACAATACACTGTTCACCAGTAGGAGAATAAATCAACCAAACAGTGCATGCCTTCATTCAGTTAGTCTTGAACATTGGTAGAAGGAAAAAAGACAACAATGTTGCTGTTTGCGTTGCTAAGGAAGAAAGTTTGATGCTTTTGATGGTGCTTTAAGCTCCACAGTAGCTTTGCAGAACAGGCTTCTTCAAGTGTGCTGGATACTGATCCTGGTATATTTTGAAATCCTAAAATACAACACTGGATTGCTGTTATTTCAGGGAGTGATTGATAGCATATTGCACTCTTCAGTGGTCTTGCCATAATTATGATAGAAGCTCACATGCAATAGCTAAAGAGAAAATAAATCAGATTTTTCTGAGACAAAAAGGAGGGACTTATCAAGTGTATGGTTGTGTGGTTTTGATAAAGCTGATTACTATGCTCATTCTGACCATTATCATTCTGAGTTTCATGTAACTCACTTGACCTGAAATATAATGTATTTTGGCATCAACAATTCAAATTTTCTTCTTGGTAGTCTCTTCCATTGCTGCATCTAGAACCCCGTGTTCTGGAGCCCTTGCGTGAACTCTACGACAACTCTTGGGATCAAATTTGCATATGTTTTTACATTAGTTATTACTGATCAGTTTCTGCAATTAGTTTGTGATGTTGTTCATCGTCTTAAGAGAAAGTGTATCTTTGAGCTTTCACTTAGTTTCTCATGTAGGAACAACTATCTTAATGAAATAGTTGATGGTAAAAACTCGCCAAACCAAGGATTATTTGTTACTCTTCGAGATTTGTAGAATGAGACCATTTTAAGATCATTTGAATCCATTCTAAAATTTTCTTCATACATTATTAAGTCAATATAGTAAACTTCCATCTTGAAAAATGTAGATTTTCTTTCCTTCACCTATAGTTTATCCTTTTTTAGCATTTCAAAGACAAAGCAAAGATGTTCCAAATGTTATTCTTTAAAGTGACTATAGATCAAGATATCATCAAGGACAACAATAACATGTTTTCCTAGATAATGGATGTATGCCATTATCCATAAGCATCATGAATGTTCCATGAGCATTAGTTAGAACACCTTTTTGCGTATTTGAATTTGATGGTACCTTGACCTCAAGTCAATCTTGGTGAAGCATTGTGCTACTTCAAGTTGATTAAAGCACCAACAACACAAGGAAGTGGATACTTCGTATTTATTATGATCACATTTAGACCATAAAAATCTATGTACATATGCATAGACCCATCGTTCTCCTTCAATAACAATATTGGTAAAGCTTGTGGGGAAAAACTAGGTTAAATAAATTCTCATTGGAGATAATCAATCAATTACTTCTCCACTTTGCTAGTTTCATTAGTATTAAGTCAATAAGGTGGTGAATAATGGGTCTACTCTTTGGTAGAATGTCAATATTGTGGATTAAAATACGCTCAAGAGGTAAATTTGGTGGCAAATTAGGAGGAAACACATCATCTTATTCTTTAACTCTTGCATATTATCACGAACACGTGTTAACAACATAGAAAAAGAGCTCGTAAGAGAAGGTAGCAATGTGGAACTCTCTCTCTCTCTCTCTCTCATCATCTATTTAATTCAACATTAGATCCCACTAACAAAATATCCACAGCATCATTAACATAAGACATACACTTGTGCAAAGAGAAAAAGGGAGATAAGACATAACAAAAATCGACATATTTTGTTTTGTTATGCTTAGCCAAATGATTAAGTTAAATTATACATGTAACAAGGGATGGTGGAATATTCCACTCACCTAGCAACAAAACATGCTTATGTTGAAATATCAGAGTGGCAACATGGATCTGTGCATAAGAGGGAGAATAGAGCTCAAGTACAATAAAAATATATGGCTTAGTAAGTTGCTCAAGTACAGCTAAAGTACACTCTCTCATCTAATTGAGAGTAATCTTTGGCCTATTTATATAGACACTGGAAGCTAGGGTTAGGGTTTCCCTTGCCCTCTAGTCCATTCACACCTCACCTTCCCTCATGCACCCTTGCTTACACAGGGTTTCCATACTATATTTCTAACAGTTTACTGTTGTCCTCAAATGCAAGATTGTTTTGCTTATAACTATGCTTTAGTATGCTACTCAAGCTATGCAACCACTTTTAGCCCACGACCACATCCACCCTAGTCATCTTTATAACTCAAAAATTCAGTTTCATAATATACCCTTGTAGCTCTTAGGAAACATCATGTACTTTCATGTCTCATTTATCCTTGTCATCCATTCATAAAAGAGAAACAACATAAATATAAGTGTTGGATGCCTAGGGTCAACTTAATTTATTAACTAATATATACTTAAGAAAGTTGTGAGTTCATCCATCATCTGAAAGAATATGAACTCATCGTCCATTCATCATGCCATGCATGCAAAATAACTCGTTGGGTCCAAAAATGGATTTTCATGGAGAGTTAGTCAAACAACACTCATGCTCATCAGCTTGATGGTTAAATTCTAAAAACACACAAGAGGGGAGAGAGGTGAAGAACCTAAGAGCACACACAGAGATGGGGTTGAAATCTTATTCTTTCTTCTTCTTTCACACAAAATAACTAAGTCGACAACACGATAAAGACTAATATAAAAGTATCACAATATATGTACATGTGGTCACTAACTGTGAACCCACTAAAGAAAAAAGAGATGGCATAATGAATGTGCCATAACTAAGGATGGACTATGTAGGTGTAATCCAGTCGTAAAATCACTTGTGTATCCTCATGTCAGTCACCTGATACACTAGTGAATAATATCTTACCACATCGCTAAGGCACATAGTGGATGCTAGCTCATGTAGAGCTCGATATCTCAACACTCCCCCTTAAGCTTAGCATGAGCTCATGAACTCCAAGCATAGTCTTGAAGCATTGAATCTTCTCAACTCCCAAGACCTTGGTGAAAATGTCAGTAGCTTGATTCTTTGTGTTAACATAAACCAAGTCAATATCATGTGCCAAAACCCGCTCTTGAAGGAAATGGTAATGGACCTCTATGTAATTGGTTTGCATATGATACACCAAGTTCCTAACCAAATGAATGATACTAAGGTTATTATAGTAGATGATAACTTGCTTGTTCACCAGCATCCCTAGATCACCAAGTAGATTGTGTAACCAAGCTACCTCACATGTTGTAATTGTAGCACCTCTATATTTTCCTTTGTAGTACTAGATAAGGCAATCATCGGTTGTTTCTTGCTACTCCAAGTAACGACAACACTGCCAAGGGAAAACATAAAATCACTTGTGAATCTCTTGTCTAAAATACTATCAGCCGAATTTACATATGTGTAACCATGTAAGTCCAATGGTACACTTGCACCATAGAATAAGGTATAGTCTAATGTGGACTTGACATAGTGCAATGTGCACCACACTGCATCCAAATGCAGCTTTCGTGGAAGCTACATAAGCTGGCTCTCCAAATCAATTGTGTAGTTTAGGTTTGGCCTAGTGATCATCAAATAGATATACCATACTTCTTCAACATATCGAATGCATACTATCTCTGTGATAACCATATATCTTTTAGAGTCTTGATTATCTCTATGTTGACAAAATAGTGTAGATCTCCCAAATCCTTCATCTCAAATTCAATCTTGAGGAGACCCTTCACATGGTCAATCTCTATCTCACTATCACCCACAATGATCAAATCATCCACATATATAGTAATACAATGTCTACATCACTCTCATAAACATAGAGTGAGTGATTAACATATGCTCTACAAAATCCAATGCTGACAAAGTATTTTGCAATCATGTCATGCCATGCCTTGGGTGCTTGCTTCATCCCATACAATGCCTTATGAAGCCTGCATCATACAATATCTAGATAACTCTCATCCACATAACTAGGTGGTTGCTCCACATAAACTTTCTCTTGCAACTCCCCTTGTAAGGGCACTCTTAGCATCCATTTGATGCATGGTTCAACCTTTTGATGCAACCACTGCTATGAAAACCCTTATAGTGGCCATTTTAGCCAATGGAGTAGAAGTCTTCTCATAATCAATACCATGAGTCTCTACATACCCTTTGGGAACGAGTTGTGCCTTATAGAGCTCAATAGATCCATCTATGCTTGACCTTGTAAACTCATTTGCAGCCAATAGCTTTCTTGCATTTAGGAAAAGGCACCAACTTCCATGTGCCATTATCCATTAGTACAACCATTTCTTCATCGATAACATGATCCTCAAACAAGTGGGCTCCATATCCTGCACAACCTTAGCCATGTATGCATAGTGATGAGCTACATAACTATCATATGTCAACCTTTGCTTTGTCTTTCTTACTCTACTTAACCTATGTGGACTCGGATCACTACTAGGTGCTTTAGTGTCCTCTTATGCCTTCCGCACATTAGGTGTTTTAATAGATGGAATCCCAAACTCCTCATTGAAGCTCTGCTTAGAGCCATCTGAATTAACATGAACATGAGAGAAACATGATGATGCATCTATCATAATAGGTGAGTTCCCAACTTTCTCTTTACATTTTCTTTACATTTGTGATATACTTGGTGGAGTAACCTGTGACCTCAATTTGCCACTCCAAGGTCTATCAATAGATCCATGACTAGGAGAGTCTTGTGGCCCACTCAATGTATGTGACTCTTGACTTATTTATTATATAAACACACTCTCATGCTCATCAATCCTAACTGCATTCTGCACATTACTGTACCAACTACTCATTTTATCAAAAATGATATCCATGCTAACTCTAAGCTCACTTGTAATAGGGTTATAACATTTCTATCCCTTTTGCTAAAGAGAATATCCAACAAATACATATTTTTCTACTTTGGGATCCAATTTACTTCACAACTCATCAGGAATATGTACATAAGCAATACATCCAAATACTTTTTTATGGGACACATTTGTCTTTCTACCCATAAACTTCTCTTTAGGTATCATACCATATAAAGTAGCAACAATGGAGGGTGTCACGTTCATAATGTATACAATAGTAGCAGCTACTTTAACCCAATAGTAATGAACCAAGGTTCTTTCTACATCAATGCACAAGCCACCTCTGCAATATGCCTATTTTTTCCCTCAGTAACTTCACTTTGCTATGGAGTATATCTACATGTATACTACCTTAGTATACCATTTTTCTACAAAAAATCAAACAACTCATTGGAGAGATATTCTCCCCCTTCATCCAACCTTAGGCATTTAATATGCAACCATGTCTTCTTCTCAATCAAAGCCTTAAAGCTTTTAAAGTGAGTGAACACCTCACTTTTCTCACACATAAAGCAAACCCATAATTTGCAAGTATAATCATCAATGAAGGAAACATAATACTTACAACCACTCAAAGCTGCAATCTTTATAGGATCCTAGACATCATAATGTATCAATTCAAGCGGTTTCTTACATACATGCTTTTCATGTGGAAATGCATTCCTTGCTTGCTTTCCAAATTGACACGCTTTACATACTTTATGCATTGTTAAATGCATGATTGAGGCATAATCTAGGGGTCTATTAAGTAGTTTTAAACCTTTGTAACTGATCAGATGTGAAAAGTCATGAGTAGATTATGAGTCTTTTTGGGAAGTTAGAAGGAGGAGTCGTGAGATTTTTGATTGTGTCTGTTCGAGTTAGGAGAACATGAATTTCTATAATCGATGTTTTCTAATAAGCAAAAGATGTGGAATATATAGAACAGATTAATCTCGTTGTGTCTCAATTTGTCTTATACAATGTTTACTGTATTGGTTTAAAATGCATTTGAATTGCGAAATGAATTATGAAATGGAAAACTGATTTGTATGTTGAAGTGATGTTCAACGGTGCGTGATGACAAAGATAGAAAGGCGAATATTAGTCGTAATCTGAATCTGTTTTATATTAGATATATGTCCGTTTTGGGTTAACTTAGGGGAAGCTTTTTGACCCCTAACACTTGGCGATCCTGGGCATTAGTCTTTGGGCATCAGTGAGATGTTTCAAAATGGAAAAGGTGCATAAGATTCATGAATTAAAGGATACATTTAGAAATGGATTCATGGCTTGAGGAATTTCAGTATTGGACTACTGAAGAGGAGGAATGGGAATCCTTTGCACAAGCTCTATTAACAGGAGTTTCAAAATTGGACAACAGAACAGGAGGAGTTTGAGGCATATAGTTAGGTGTTTTTGAACACACAATTTCCTAATTTACCTTTGGACATTATTGGAAAGATCAGGGAAGTAGTGTGAAAAGATAATACAAAACAGGTTGCTCCTGTTGGTTTGAAGAATACAAGTAGTGTGTTTAGACAAATTTTGCATAATCAGGATCTTTGGCAATTTCTTCAACCTTATGGCTTGAGTTATACACCTAAATTGGTCAAGGGAAGATGGAAATCAGTGTAGATGCGCAAGTCATCACTGTGAACATTGTGCATCTGGATCTCAACAGTAGAATAATCCGATGACAAAATAGGTGTATGGTGTATGTATACTGAAAAATATAGGCATGAAGGTTTTGGAACCTATTATACCATGCTACATGCAAAATTAGAATAGGAAGAGAAACAGAAGAAGAAAGAATAATAGAGGTCCAACAGTGGCAGTCAGGTGGATATCTTGGATTTAGGGTATCTGAGTGATCAGGAAGTACAGACTGAAGAAGTAGGCCGTAGTCATGCAACAAGAGATGTTGTTATTGATCAACAATTACAGGTTACACCATGTGAGGAGGAGAGAAATAGAAACACATTTGTGGGATTGCTAGCATGGTCTCAAATTTAGAGACATGCAAGGAGAAAACTAAGGTTTCAACCATTGCCTAAAAAACCAGCAAGAAGAAAGGTTGCAACAACACAACAACCAGGATCAATGGCACAACCCCCTAATCCAACAAATCTCAAAGCCAAATTTGCAAACTTCAAGGGTGAGTCCAAAAAGGAAGACCCTGATGCCCATGTAGCTCAATTCAGCATAAAATGGAAAGCAAGTGGACTAGGAGTATTGTATGGAGATAATGTGAAAAAGTAGCAATTTACTGCCACATTGGAGAGTAAGGCTATGAACTGGTTTATACAATATGGTGCATCCCATTTTACTGATACACAAGCATTACAAACAACATTTTTGGCAAGATTCAGAAGGTGGAAAACACCCATTGATATTCTGAAGAAGCTTAAAACAATGAAATAGAAGAGGCTCCTTGTTGATGATTATGCATAGCAATCTTTAGATTTGAATGGAAGACTTGCACCCAATGAAAGGCCAACCAATGAGATGATGGGGGAATATTTCTGTAATGGGCTGTGGGAGAACTACAAGAGCTAGTACAAATATTCTTAGAGGTGCAAGAGGACTTAATTTGTTGGTAATAGCTGCCAAAAGAGTAGAGAAAAGGTTGGGAACCATCAAACAGAAGAAGAAGAAGAAGTATAGCATTGATTTAGATTCAGATATAGATTCGGATTCAAACTCAGATTTAGAGTCTGTCTCAAGTTCAGATTCAGAAGATAACAGTTCAGATTTTGATTGTGATGATTCAGAAGGTGAAGAAAGGAAATCTAGAAGTAGGAAGAAGAAAAGGAAAGAGAAGCAGAGAAGTAAAGCTAGGGGAAAGAAGGACAAAAATGGAAAGGGAAAGACAAAGAGCAAGTCTCAAAACCTGAATAAACAAATTATTGCAACTCTGAAGAGTATGGGAATGTCAACATCTTAGAAGAAGGACAAACCATATTGTAATACATGCCAGAAGCATGGGCACACAGATGCTACTTGTTGGTATAATCCTAATAATAGGGCAAACCCAAGACAGCAAGTACCAAGGGCAAATGCAATAGAACCAGACAGAAATAGAGCAATGGAAGGTCCATCGAAGATTTCAGGGGAGAAATAACTGGGGACCACCTAATCCTTAAGGAAATGGTAATCTGAAGGATGACCCATGCACATATTGTGGAGGAATGAATCACAGGTAGGGTCCTAATTGTTCATTGTGGTGTAACCACAGAGAGGAGAGAGGTATTCCTATTATCATGTATAACAATCTGAGACCACTTGCATAGGCACAACAGAATAGGCCACCACAGGCTAATGTAGTCATTGTGGAGAAAGCTAGGCAAGTTAATGAACCTGTGTTGCAAAAACAACAAGGGGACTATCTCAATGTGTTGCAGGTCTAGTATGATTGTTCAAATTGCATATAGGTGGAGGAGATTCTTGAAAAATCAGCATCAGTTTTCGTTGTTACAATATCAGGTGGAAAGTATGTGACTGATCCTGTTATATCCCATAAGGAGATGAAACATCCTCAGTATTTGGAGAATCAAAGACAAGTCAAACAGGGATGTTTAAAGGAAATTCAGAAGAGTCAGAAAATTGACTATGATAAACAGAAATTGCAGCAGCAAATACTTGATATACAATTAAGTATTCAGGAGGAGATCCACCATCAAGAGATAAGGGAGGCTCAGTTGGACAGCTGAAGTTTTAAGGAATACCACTGTTACAATGGATCAAATTTTAAGTTTGGTCCCTGAGTTTAAAATACATGTACTCAGAAAGTTAAGTGAGGAGGAAGAATGGGTGGATGAACTTGAAGCATGTCAAATTGAAGTTGAAGATGTGGATTACAAAGTACCCAAAATCACTGTTAATTTTTACAAACAGGAGATTCAAGGAGCATTATTGGATGGAGGTTCAGGTGTGAATATTTTACTTGAGTTCTTGTATACCAAATTAAAGCTATCTGAGCTAGAAGAAGCTCCTTTTCAACTAAAGATGGTAGATCAGAGGAGGATTCAACCTCTAGGAATTCTTGGAAATCAGCAGATTTCTATTTTAGGACTTATCTTTTCAGTGAATTTTGTGGTTCTGAAAATGGATAAAGGAGACAACCCTTATCCAATTTTGTTGGGAAGGCCTTGGTTTAAACAAGCAAAGGTCAAACAGGATTGGGGAGCTACTAAAATTTTAATCAAGAAGGGGAAGAAGAAAGTTTACATGAATGTGGTACCTACTGTAACTTTGCCCAATGAAGCCAAAGCCTTGTATGCACAGGGTATTAACATGGTGAAGGAGGTTGATGATGATGAAGAAGATGCTTTCCTTAAAGTCAACGAATCCGTTGTACCTGTTTTTGATGTAGATGTGGTCAAAATTTTGGAACATTATAAGAGGCAGAAGAAACCTGAAGCTTCATAACAACAAAGTGAAAGTAAACAAGAAGATTTAGAAGAGGAAGACATAAACATGAATTTATTTGAACAGGAGGAGAAGATGCATATTCAGCAAATTATTCAGGCTGGAAAGGCTTTTGAGGAGTAGATGGCAAAAACAGCAAGGGTCCAATAAGATGATTTACATGATCTTAATTTAGGTTATGCAGAGGATCCTCAGATGGTCAAAGCCAGTGTTCATGTGGAAGGCTAGTTCAAAACAGATAAGAGTTAGCTAATTATAGGAATTTAAATATATTTTTGGATGGACTTACACTGATATGAAGGGAGTGGATCTTAGGTTTTGTATGCACATGATCAACCTAAAAAAAGATGCAGTTCCTATTATTTCACAGAGATACAGGATGAATCCAAATTATGCAAAGTTTGTTAAGGAGGAGTTGGATAAACTTTTGAAAGTGGGATTTATTTATCATTTGGAGAATGTGACATGGTTATCACCTATGTGATGGTGCCAAATAAGAATGGCAAACTCAGAATCTGTGTTGACTACAGGAAACTAAATGCAACCACTATAACTGATCCTTTCCCATTACTATTTTAGGATACTCTATTGGATATAGTTGTAGGCCATCAAATGTATAGTTTCTTGGATGGATTTAGTAGTTACAATCAAATATTGATGGGGCAGAAGAAGACAGAGAGAAGACAACTTTTTTTACAGAGTGGGGAGTCTATGCCAGTAATGTAATGGTATTTGGCTTGAAAAATGCTCCACCTACATTTCAGAAATGGATACAGGAAGTCTTTGCGCCATACTTGACAACATTCATGAGAGTCTTTCTAGATGATTTTAGTGTGTTTAGGAAGACAGTGGATCACCTTAATTAACTCAGATTATGCTTTGAAAGATGTAGAATGGCTAGGCTGAGTCTTAATCTAGCCACATGTGCTTTTGCTATTAAAAGAGGGATTTTATTGGGGCATATCATTTTAGAAGAAGGAATGCAGGTTGATCCCAGGAAAGTGGCAACTATTCAAAAGGCCAAGCCACCAGCAAACTTGAAGGAATTGAGTAGATTTGTTGGATAGATCAAGTGGCATAACAGATTTCAGAAATATTTGTCTCATGTTTGTGTTTCATTGACCAAGTTGATCAAGAAGGATGTGAAGTATGTCTGGATAGAAGAACATTAAAAAGCATTTAGATTATTGAAGAAGATGTTACAAGTAGCACCAATAATGCAGTCTCCTAATTGGAGTTTACCATTCCATGTGTTTGGAGATGCCTCTGATATTGTAGTGGGAGTTGTGTTAATGTAGGAAAAATAGAAATGCTGGTTTAGACTAGTTTATTATGCAAGTAAGGTGATGACAAGAGCATAAAGAAATTATTTTGTTACTGAAAGGGAGTGCCTAGGAGTTATCTTTGCACTGAAAAAGTTCAGGCATTATTTGTTGGGCAATTCAATCATAATTCATGTGGATCATCAGGCATTGATCTATTTGATGAATAAACCACAACCAACAGGAAGATTGGCTAGATGGATTCTGCTATTACAGGAATTTGATTATTCCATTGGGCATAGACTTGGAAGAGAACATTTGATTGTTGATTATTTAAGTAGATTGGACTTAGGAGAACCTCCTGAAGGGATACCAGATGATTTTACTTGATGCAGATTTATTTCAGATTCAGGCAACCTAGTCAGATGATTGGTATGAATAGATGCTTAATTACCTTACTGAAGGTATATTCCGTTAAACAGAGATTCCGTTAAACAGGAGGATTCACTTAAACAGAGATTGGAGCAGTTGATGTCTTTGGATGAAGCGATTTCACAGTGCTTATGTGGCTACTTAATTCAGAATAGAAGATTTGTATGGCTGAATCAGTACTTGAAGAAGAAGAAATTCAAATAGGGAAATCTGGTCTTAATGATTGGAGCAGTTGATGTCTTTGGATGAAGCGATTTCACAGTGCTTATGTGGCTACTTAATTCAGAATAGAAGATTTGCATGGCTGAATCAGTACTTGAAGAAGAAGAAATTCAAATAGGGAAATCTGGTCTTAATGTATAACTCTAAATTGGGCAAGCATCCTGGCAAATTAAAACTCAGGTATGTGGGACCGTACAGAATTTTTAAGGATTTAGGGCAAGAAACATTTCTGCTGGCTGATTTGGAGAGTAAATTGTTGGCTAAACCTGTGAATGGTTTTAGACTAAAGTTGTTTTTGCTCAATAAGTTCCAAGATGCTGATTTGAATTTGGTAGGAGTGGACATAAATTCATTTTTAGCAACTCAAATTGATGAAATTGTTCTAGGAGGAGAGGAAGAAAGTAAAAATGATGCAGAGATTGAGAAATCAATTCAATCAGTTTTAATTGATATTTAGGCAAAGTAGAATTGACAGTCAGGAATGCAGGAATGAAATTCTTAGGACTGAAATGAAATCAAGGGATTTTGTGGGTTCATGTAAATACTATTTTGGGAAAATAGTAACCACAGGGTGTGCCAGTGTTTAAGGCATGATTAAGGCATAATCTAGGGGTCTATTAAGTAGTTTTAAACCTTTGTAACTGATCAGATGTGAAAAGCCATGAGTAGATTATGAGTCTTTTTGGGAAGTTAGAAGGAGGAGTAGTGAGATTTCTGACTGTGTCTGTTCGAGTCAAGAGAACAAGAATTTCTGTAATCGATGTTTTCTAATAAGCTGAAGATATGGAATATGCAGAATAGATTAATCTCGCTATGTCTCAATTTGTCTTATACAATGCTTTCTGACTGTGTCTGTTCGAGTCAAGAGAACAAGAATTTATGTAATCGATTTTTTCTAATAAGCAGAAGATATGGAATATACATAATAGATTAATTTCGTTATGTCTCAATTTGTCTTATACAATGTTTATTGCATTGGTTTAAAATGCATTTGAATTGCAAAATGAATTATGAAATGGAAAACTGGTCTGTATATTGAAGTGATGTTCAATGGTGCGTGATGACAAAGACAGAAAGGCGAATATTAGTTGTAATCTAAATCTGTTTTCTATAAGAGAGATGTCGGTTTTGGGTTAACTTAAGGGAAGCTTTTTTGCCCCTAACATGCATCTCATCAACTCTAAACTTAGGTTAGCCATCCACAATCTGTTTTGACTACATGTCTTTTAGCCTCGTTGCACATTCATATGACCAATTCTCTTATGCCAAATTTCAATATTAGTAGCCACAATACTTGAACCTTGTGCAAATATGACAACATCCATTTCGGGCAAACTTACATCAAGAGTAAACAATTTGCCAACACATTTTCCTTTTGCAAACAACTTGCAATCATTTTTTAGATCTTCTACATAATAACCATCAAATGTGAACCAAACCTATAATCCCTATTCTACCATTTAACCAATAGAAACCAAATTTTTTGTAATATTTGGTACATGCAACACATGAGCAAAATACTTAGTTTTGCCATCCTGCATACTCAAAGGAACATTTCTAACATGACTAATGGGTTGAGTTGTATCATCCCCTATCTCCACATAACTTGAAGACTTTGGATTATGCATCTCTCCAAACCACTCTCTATGAGAAGTCAAGTGGTTAGAAAAATTATGTTACGGATTGAGGAAGGTATAGAGCTGAAAGTATCATGGTTCATTTGAAACTAGGGTGGGATGTCAATGCAGATGCACACACATTCTCCTTGTCTCAATTTCTAAAATCTAGGCATAAAAGGGAGACAATAGTATTGGTTCAAGATGGAGAGGTAGTTACTCACATTGATGATTTGTCCATCTCTCAGGTCTTTGTAAAATATGTGGTGGCCTTGGGGGCACTAAGGACCTCAAAGAAGTTGGTTTTGAGCAACAGAGTTCATTCTTGTAGTGATTTCTTTTATTTTGTTGCAATCTTTGTCTCAACACAACAAGTTTATTGCCACAATGTGAGGGTCTTATATCCAAACCTATAGTGTAAGCATCCAAACTCTCCACACTAGCAAGCCATTCTCTTCTAGTAGCTCCTATTTAAACCTAAATCCCCCTTGCTCAAGATCTTGTATTTCTTGTGTTGTCAAATTAGTGTCCCTTGCAACCAACCACTCCCTAGGGGACCTTCTAGGATGCTCTTCAACAATATTGAATGGGGTCCATGTATGATATACATTATCACCACAAAACCATACCATCTGCCTCCTAGAACCACGTGCGTTGACTTTCCCAGAAGTCGAGAGTTGGGACACTGATCAAACCAACTTTGCCCTTTTTATCAATTAACTTATTACACTTTTTTTTCTTTTTCCTCAAGGTACCCTTGATATCTCACCTCACTGCCAACGCTAGTTCTACAAATCACACACATTGTTGTGTGAACATCTTCCTTAATGATAAGGAAGGGACTTGCCCTATGGATGCTTCTTTTACAAGCTTTGGCTAGCCAAGTTACATGCTCATAATTTGCTTGATGGGGGCAATTGTGTCCTATTGCACATTACATATTTTCTATATGCTTTTGTTGGATAGTTGTCGCACCCCCATTAGTTGAAAACCTCCTTTTTGGCACATGTAGCTCCTCCACAACACCATTGGTAAGATCAATCATGGTAGCTAGGGTAGGAGGATTGTTAATGGATGCTCTTTGTTTTTTGAGGCGTTCAATACTAGGACCACTTCCAATATGTTTACCCTTCAAGAAGGCAACATTTCTTGCACTTTGAAGCAAGGCCATTGTTAAATCATTGTAAAATGTAACATATTTAATGCTATCAAGGGAGGCTAGCCAACTTCAATGCACTGACTTTGAAATATTTGTACATGGAATAAGGTAGTTGTCATCAGTATCGAGTGCCTACATTAGGAGAGTTGAAGTGTTAAAAATATATAAAAATAAAGAGCGATATTGATGAAGTCGGTTTATGGTTCTATATTACCTTGATCATATATTCACCCTAGTGCCCAACTCTTGCATGCCACCAGACAAGCCATGTTTCTAGCATTGGCAATTGCAAACTATCTACATGGCCATCTTCCAACCAACTCCTTAAAGCTTGTAGCTCAAACTCGGTAGCTTTCTCTCAAGGATTATTTTTCCAAACTCTACACTTTAATTTGGAATCTTCTTGATTGTGAGGGGGGATGCACTTTTTTGTATGATGTTGGAGGCTTTATTCCAAATGGAAGGAACATGACCTCTCTTTCTCAGAAATAATCTTGTTGGGATTACCATTGAAAACAACCCTCACTGCACCCTAGTTGGCTTGAGCCTCATCAACCACCATAAATCCTCTAAAATTTACTTTCTCATAGCCTTCCTTCTCCGTGACCCTATTGAGTAACTCCCAAAACAAAGTTTGAGCCTTTGTGTCCTTCACCTTGAAATCTCCAATTGCTATTGTTTGTAGCTCTTCTATATGTGGATTGTAAACATGGCAAGCCATAGTGTTCCAATCCTTCATTCTCTTCATGAAATCAAAACATACCCAATACTTGGATCTCTCTCTCCCTAGATGCATTTTGTTTACTAGGTCAACACCACTAGCAAGACTTGACATCTTGAAGATATGGCATCTCTCAAAGATGAGAAGCTAAGTTGCCCAAGAAATACCATGCTTTGGAAGTAGTCATATGAACATCTTTTTTGAGCTAAAGCAAAGCTTCATAACCATCAATGGTCATTCCAACATCTCCATGGACTTCCTTTCTCCATCTTGATATTTCTCTTGTATCAAGAGCAAGTTTCAATCGACAAAATAACTCACCTAGTTCTTCATATAGTTTTGTGGCTCCAGTAGGTGTACTTGATAGAATTGAATCCATGACTAATTCTTTTGCCATTTTCTTTTGCAAGGACTTTGGTTGTCCTTGCCCGTCTTGCTACACATACTGTTGAACCTCATCCTTAATATCCTTCATTGCTAGGCATGAAACACCTTCTTTAACAAGGTGTAAATGATATCCTAAATGAATGATTCCTCTTGTGATCCTCTTGCCTTTTCCAGATGGAAAACATAGCAATAGTTTGCATGGACAAGTCAAAATGCATATTGGAGGCATTGTAAAAGAGATCATTCAAGCTCCTACAAGATTGAATGATCATGTTTGATTCACAAACTTTGGTCAAATAACCTTGCCAGTGCAACATTGTGATAAAAGAGTTCAGTTTTCAAAAAAGTTTGTGAGCTTACCTTGATGCTCGAATGAGCAGCCTCCTCCCTCAAGCACTCTAGTAGCTCCACGATCTATGATGCGATCTCAAGCAAGCTCAACCCTCTACCATCAAGCTCCATCCACCATAGCCGCGTGTATGAGACAAGAGAAGAGAAGAGAAGAGAAGAAGAGAGGAGAAGATGGAGAGCTTCTCCACCATGGTCCCTCGCCCTCACATACTCACTCCCTCACACTCTCACACGCACTCCCTCTCTCAAGCACAAGCACAAGCAAGAGGAAGATAAAAGAAGAAGAGAGCTACTTTTGCCACACACCAAGAATGAGCTTCTCATTCACTTTTGGAGTTTATATACAAGCCCTAAATCCTTTGGGAACCCATCCCCTTTTTTACATGATTGGGTGTCTTGCCAAGGTCCTCTTTTCCTATTTTCTTCTATTTACCTCATCCCAACATCTATGCCCATTTAGATTTTACAAATTGCATATAGGAGGGAGCTTGGTGCTCATACACAATATTTTTGGGGGTGTCTTTCAAAAATGCACCTTTTGTCTTTTGCATTTTTCTAAGGTTGCCTTTGTGCCTTTTGCCTTTTCTCCTTCTTGTTGACTTCATTGGGTCCGCATTTCATAAATTTCTTGGATTTATTTTTACTTTTCTTTTTTATTGTCCTGCACTGGGTTTAACATTACCCCTTCCTAGTCGAGTGCCAGTGTGCCAGTCCCATGGCACTTACGATTCTTTGTTGATGAGGGCTTGGTGAGTTGAAGGGTGGTCGTTTGGATTGATGATGGGGCCTTGTGGGGACGAATAATGGAAGAGAAGCTTATTGAGTGATTGAGGTGGTGGAGACTAAGGGTATGTCGAGTGAAGGATGGGGTCTCCAAGGTCGGTGGTTGGTTACTGTCATCTTTACCTGAAAGGAAAAGAAAAGTGCAGTGCTTAGGGAGTGTGTCTACCTTACCGTGTAGTGTAATGTGCAAATGGTCAACCAGATAGGGGGACTTGCTAGCACTTGCTCTTGTTGGATTTTACAAATTGTTACCTTTAGAGTGTTAGTAATCATAGTTGTTGCTTCAAGTTCTGGTAATACTGGGTGCTCTGGTTGAATCATCCTTAATAGGAGTTCCTTGAAAGTTGGTACAAGATTCAAGAGGTCACCTAGCGGGACAATAATATTCACTGGTCTCCATCTAGTTGATATTTCAAATGACTTTGAAATAGTTGAAATGCTTGGTGTGTTTCCTTTCACAGTTGCAAGCTTAGCATAACTCTACTGGCTTCTACTTCCTCCAGGATTATCATTTGAGGTTTTACCCTATCTTTGTTTAGGGTGATCATTTGGATTCTTCTTGTGATCTTTACCGAGGTTGTCATCTGACAATTGACACTTTTTCTTGCCATAATAAACTTTTGGCCGCTTTCCTTTGTGAATCCTAGGGTGACCACTTGGATTCTTAATTCAACTAGGTTGTAGTTCCTCTCTTGCAACTTGCTTATTTTCCTCCTGTTTTGGGATTGTTGCTACATGTGCAGATTCTTGCTATGGATTTGAGTTTGTAGACTTTAGGCCTATGACCAATTAGGGGTTTAAGTGACTCCATCTTGGAAGTGGGTTTATCGTCACATCTTGTTGCATTCCCTAAGCTAGTGGGGTATGGGCATTAGATTGCAAAATTTTCCCCGTGCATGAGCTACCTGACTAGTTTTTGGGTTTAACCTCCGAATTAGAGCTTGAGGCCATATATTTCATTGTCATTGGCTTTTTTGCTAACCATCCTACCACTTGCTAGTGGACCTTCTTTTGATCTACCCACAAAGTTCATGTGGGTCATAATGTAGGTTCTTTATATGTTTTGCTTGACCAGATTATCATACGCATATATGATTTTGTTAGTTACTTTTTTTCTATTGTGTTAGCTTGAGGCATGTGTGCTGGTTGGCCTTGCATTTTTTTTGAGCATCATATGTTTAAGCTTCTAGACACTCCAATCTCCAATGTCCTTTCTGCATGCAGAAGAAGCAATGTTTAGAGGATGGCTAAAAATTTCATTGGCCTCTTCCTCCTCTAGCACGCATACCATGGTCATTGCCAGGTTATTGACATTGCTAATTTATGTAAGCAAAGTCAATGTAGGAGCTTGATTGACCAAAATGGTGGTCCATTGGTTGGAGGGGGATGCTTTGGTACCTTGTCATCCTCTTGGATGAGCCATTTGGTACCTCCCACTGTACTGGTAGTATGAGTGGCAATGCTGCAAATACTACACCATTTGGTACCTCCCATTGTACTGGTACCTTGTCATCCTCTTGGATGAGCCATTTGGTACCTCCCACTGTACTGGTAGTACTTGGTATTATGAGTGGCCATGTTGCAAATACTACACCATCTCTCTTTTATTATAGTGTGTGCACTAGAGATGTTTGACCTCATTTTTTAGTGTTTTTTGATGTTTTCTCATCCTTGTCCTTTTTCTTACTCTTTGTGGGATTTGTCTCCTCCTCATTGAAGTCAATTTTGTCATTTTTGTTGGATTCTACCTCCAAGTTAGAATCAGAATTAGAATCGCTACTGTCATCATTGTGGTTCTTTTGAGTTGACTTATTGGATTTCTTTCCTTTTTCTGACTTCTCTTTGGACAAAAACTACTTGAATCTAAGGGCTTACTTGTAGAGTGGGCCGACAAGTCATTGGAAGCAAATGCCTTTTGGATGGGTTTATTAAAGCCTTGAACATACAATGTATTCAACATCTCATCTTTTGGTTAAGCATTTGGGTCAACTCTATTATTGAGAATAGTGAACTTGGCGGTATATGCATGGACTAATCGATCCCCTTGCTCAAGGTTGTGGAGCCTTTCAAGCTCATGCGCATCCGTTTTGTTAGGTTGGAATCAAATACAAAATGTGGCGAGTGTATCATTTCATATTGGCCATCCATACTCTAGCCAAGTTGCAAACATTTTTTGCATCAAAGATTCAAATATGACAACCTTGTGAGGTCATTGACTTGATTAGGGAAGTTGACCATGTATGCCACATCAAATTGACAAATAAAGGCATCCAAATCCTCATTGGAAGATCCATAGAACTTTGGAAATGAAATCTTGGGTGGGTGAGCCCTTGGAATCGGATATGAGGATGGAGTTGGAAGGATTGAGGAGACAACAATTAGTTATGAAGCCTAGAAATGACTTGTTAGATTTAATGGAGTGGTGGGAGAGCAATTGGCAAAAGGGCAGATTCACTTTACCAATCGAGGGAGCGAAATGCAAATGATATCTTCACACCTACAAAGAGGAGTGTTGCACTCGAGATATATTATTGCTAATGATAGAAGAAGTCTTAGGAGATGGTATCATTTGCTACTTCTTAGACTGGACCATTGTGTTTGGTCTAGAGTCGTGGGCAACAAATCTTGCAAATGTGTATGCATTCAATTCAACACACGGAGCAACAATGATTGTGATCACCATGTGTAATCGGATCTGAGCACTACCGCCACATATTGGAGTGTGGTCATACTTAGAGCCAACATAGGTTGATGTCAACATCCTACTCTATCATTAGTGTTAGATGTGCAAAGCTCGATACAATCACAAAAATAAAAACAAATATCAAATGTACTCAACAATAGAACAATCCTAAATGTATATTGCTATATGAAAACAATATAATTATCTCAAGAGAGACGGAAGTGATGGTGACACAATACTCGGGGACAATCAATGGGGGATCACAAACCTTCATGAACTCAAGACAATTGGTGAATACAAAGACGATAGCAATCCTATTGCTAGATATTATGATTGAGGACAATACAAGTGATACATTTGCTACTAGATAACACTCAGGATGCTGCTCAAAGTACTAGTCAGAGGGACGCCCAAAGATCTAATAGTCGAGCATGGGAGCACTTGAATCTTCAAATCCTAATTTCCATTGGATACTTGATCCCTTTCACTTTCTATCTCTATGTGTAACCCTTGATTTCCTCCCTCCCTTCCTTATATAGCATGCTACCTATTGCGACATTCTCTCCATCCATGTGCCATGCTAGGTGATCTTCACTGCTCTTGCATTCATTGGCTCATTATTACGTTGTTGGCAGCCTTAGCTTTAAAGGCTGCTAACTACCACCACCTATAACACGGCTAGGTTCTGCATAAGGAAGTTCAAATAAGATATTACCATTATACATTTTTGGCAACTTCTCCACCCGTATAATCTTCTTTAGCATTGCAGATTTTTTTTCAAGGAGCACTGGTCTAGAAGATACCTTAATAATGTTATAATATTATCAATGGATTGGCTAAAATTAAGTGAGGGAGAAGTAGCACGTACATCACTTGTTATACCATGCACAAAAAATGTTCTTCCAAACCAAATATCCAAATGGTAGATGTGATCACTAGTTGTTGTGTAAGGCATCTCAAAAGATAAGTCACTAGATTGTGAATTAGACATTTGGTGCATAGAGATAATGTTATGGATGATGAATCCAAACATTGCAACAACTTTCTCTCTAGAGATAATGACCGAACCATTATCTATTGTATACTCTGCTCTCTTGAGTAAAATACAACACAATTTTTCTTTTCCTTTATCGTAATCAATGTTTTGCACATGACCAATATTTGCATTGATGGTCCAATTAATGACATGATATGGCAACTAACTCTGAGAATGATAGAATTAAATAGCTCCCATTCAGAAGAAGCCTACAAGATTTTGGCATGTCAATACTATGTATAACAATTTCCTTTATTTTATGTGTGAAGGATAATTATAATCATTTTTTTGACCTCTCTTTCTCTCTCTATATTACTATTTCATTACCAAAATTACTCGTGGATCATGCAAGCGTCAATAGTTTTGCCACCAAAACTACCTCGACGAGTGAGAGACAGACTACTCTGAGAGAGAGAGATGAGTTTGCATCATTAGTAGGATTGAAGGAGAAGTACTCGCTCTAGCTAATATAAAGGTGATAGCCCACCTTCAATTAGCTTAATATTCACTTTTTTATTTTGTTGAGGTTCTTTTGTTGATGTGTTGGTCTAAAATGTGATTTTGAGATACAAGATCTTAATAACCTTGATTTAGAAGAGGTTAATATAATTGGTATTGAAGAATTTGTGCCTAAAATATGCTTGTTTTGGCTCAACAGGATTTGTTATAGGGATGTGAAATGAAGGGGATCCTCAAGCTCAAGCTAGAGGAGGAAAAATGTGAACCTTATGGAGAAAGCTGAGAGGATTGATATTACACCAATTGAGGTAGGTAATGATGCTATGCTCCTAATCCAAAGGAAAATGAAATAGGTGATGATCAAGGTACTAGCACATCTAAATTTGGGGGGAGCAAAGAGCAAGAAGAGTTAGATAATCATTGCATTCTTCCTCAAGCTATGGCAAAACCTTACATGTTTGAAATCCTTGAGGCATTGACAACAATCAATATGTGTAGGGTCGCCCCCGATGATGGTTCCTTTGTGTCAATGCATATTCAATCAAAGGGTAAGGGAGCTTAGACATGATTTATCTCAGTTGAAGGTTGCATTTAAGAACGAGGGTTACATATCCACCAAAGGCTCTTTCGGCCTCTCATTAGCCTTGCCGGATGGAGCATAGCAAGAGGTGGATGCCAACATTATCTCCAAGTGGGACAAAAATTGGCAATCAGTAAATGAGGAGTTTGAAAAGGCATTGGAAGGCAATGAGGATTGGGACATCCTAAGCAAAAAATGTTTTATGTTTGGGAGGGCAACCATAGGACTATCGTGTGGATGAAGGGTATTGATGAGTTGTATAGAAACAATAAGGCAAGACATGTGAGAGTGCATTCTCAGTTCATTTCATCGAAGCCCAAAGATGAGCTACTCTTAATTGCAACTTTGCAAAGATTCAACTTGTAAGTTGTTTATGTTATTATTTTTCTTTTCTCTACTTCAATATGTATGGTGCTTTTTATAACTACTCTCACATTCTTAGGTTTGAGAGATGTGTCATTGATGTTGTGGATTTGATCAGATTTATGTTTAGCTCGTTGGGCTATATATGTGTGATTGTAACTTTCTAGGCTAAATGAGGATGTACTGTGGTCATGAACCTCAAGAACTTCTTCCTTTGTACAAGTACCTTGTGTTCATGTGATGAATAAGAATTTATCAATAGATTTGTTGATGAGAAGAAAAAGTCTATTAAGAAAGTGGGGGCCTTGGAGGCAAGCATAGGAAGAAGAGTGTGGTATCCTCTTACCTAGTCCATTCTTGGTCATATGGTTTATGCGGTGAGTTGTAGAATTTTGTTTTCTGATTTATGTCTCTAGTAAACTTTGTTTTCACATTGATTCTTCTTTCTTATTTTTAGGGTAAGTGGAAGGTTGATTTTGAAATGGCATGCAAGAAGATCCCTTCCAATCTTCCAAAGGGTGAGATTGAAGCAATAAACATTATAAAACTTCGAAACTCAATGCAGAGTGGTGATTACTTGCAGGGATTGCAAAACTTTGGGGTGTAACAAATGGTTTTCAATTTTAAAATTGTATTCTAATGTGTAAAAGCATGTATGTCATTATACTCTTCTTTGATAAAACACAACAAAGCTCTCAAGACCCCCAAAAAGTCATGACATGTAGAAAACTTCATATTACGCGAGCATGGAACATAGCCACACAAAAACATCTTTCCATTCCAAAAGAAACCCATAATTTTATTACTTCTGCTATCGTGAATCCTTTGGATTTTTCTTGATTCAAGTCATATATTCAACCCTCAACATCAATACATGACCTTTGTAGCATGCAGACCCTTAAATCACCAAAACTCCCGTTTTCCTTCTCTAACTAATGAGTGTTGAGGGCTCATTTTGGGGATAAAGGCACCTATGCCTAGCCGCCAATATATTAGTTACACTGACATTACTTGCATACCTGTATACATATACATTATAGTAGGCACCCATTACTATCACTTCATTCTTTATTCTTTTAGTGACATTTGAATAAAGGGAAGGCCGGTCACACATTGTGACTGTTGGAGTTTCCACATTGTGCATGTGTCTCTCTCTCTTGCTTCTTCCACCATAGCTCTTGGTTGTGCTCCATGCTTCCACTTCAGGGTTCATTCCCTTGAATTGGTATTAGAACCATCTTTTTACCTCAAGGTATGCATTGAGCTTCGGCTTCTTCCCCCCTTTTGCCACTTTTTCCCGGGCATTACTCGGTTCCTTTGAGCACCTAAGAGTGCTTCCAAAGCTTTAGCACCAATAGTAGGAGTACCATTAGAGGTAGCCATATTTGTGTGATTTTCGCCTATACTGTCCCCTTCTTCCTAATCAACTTGACCCATCCTCTAGCTCTAGGCACTCCTCTTGACTCTTAGAAACCATCAGACATCTCTACCATGAGTTTGCGCATCAGATGGAGCTCTTGGGATCAACTATTGATTCACAGTTTGTGCCAATTTATTGTCATACAGATCAGGGCAGCTCTTCATTGATTGTTTGGAGATCAGCTATACTTCTCGAGATGTCTATTTGATGTTGGATCATTTGGGGATTTGATGCCAATGTATCGCAATGCTTTGGGACTGATTTGAGCACTCTTATGCTTAGTTTTATAGGGGTTTTTTACTACTATAATAAGTAGGATTGAATGCTATTTTATCAATGAAAGCATATGCCTATTGCTCTCGAGTTCTTACCGATTATTTCAAGTGATATACTAATGCTTATGGTTCATGTTACATGCTTTGTTATGCTTCTGGATCGCCTTTGAGCTGTGATTGGAGCTTTAAATCTTGACATTGATTATCATTCACTATTATGTATGGTTATTTGTGATGCTCCAATAAGAGCTTTGCAAGTTACTTGGGTTAGATGCTCTTAGCGGATATATGCCACTTAGATCTTGGATGTATGGATGCCTTCCACATGATATTTTGAGCTTTATTTGCTCATCTGGCATTCGAATTTCATTCTAGAGGGAGCCACTTCTTCATATTTGGAGATTACATTGAGCTTTTGGTTACGTAGTTGAGCTTGAGGATCTTACAGTGAGAGCGTGGACTTGGTGACATGTAAATGCTCTTGTTATGCTTTATGTACATAGTTGATGCTTAGTGGGATGATTTTATAGTACTTTTGGACTAGCATCTATCTCTGTCACAATGTTGTCAGTGACGTAGGCATCTTGGTTGGTTATTACTGAGCTTCTCTTATATTGCTTAGTCCATTATGCCTCTAGTTGGTCTCTTCTATTACCCATGAGATCCACTCTATGCGTGATGGTTATGCCTATGGGATGTATCTCAGATTGACACACTAATTCTTTGATAGTTCTCGGTGCCCACCACATATTCACTCACTTCTAGTTGGAATTATTCCCTGGCAGCTGCAATTTGTCTTATATTAGTGATTGCCCATCTTTGACATTGATCTCTTATTGTTGCACTTCATTTTCAGCATGCTGAAATCGCAATTCACTGTACTATTTATGTGAGAAGTCATTTGCATATGACAATTCTTTGCATTGAACTTGTGGATAGTTGGTTAGTACTCCTTGTTTTCAGCTTGATTTGGTAGTGGTTTTAGGGCTATTTATAGTAATTATAGGAGCTTGTTTTGACAGTTTGTACACTCGTTTGCCTTTACTATGGTTGGTGGCTTGACTGATAGTACTATCTTTAATATTGATAAGTTGGATGATACCAACTACAACTACTTGAAGGCCCAAATCTGGCAAGTTTTAGTGCAAAAAATACATGTTAGGCCCTTGAAACATGAGGGCATCAAGCCCAAACTTATTAATGTAGATGATTGGGCTGAATTAGATGAGCTATGTAAGTCCACCATCATATTGCCCCTCTCTAAGAAGGTGTTCTATAATGTTGTCTTTGATGGGTAGTCTGAATGGAAACTATGGGAAAAGATTCGCAATGTTTATGAGAAATAGAGCCCTGCTTCTCAAATGTATTGGTTAAAGTAACTCATTGACCTTTGCATGAAGGAGGGTACTTATATTTCAGTCCACTTAAATGAGTTTCATTCCATTATTAGTCATTTGTCTTCATAGGGGATTGAATTCAAGGGCACTCTTCTTCAGTTGTTTCTCTTAGTTACATTGCTTGAATCATGGGATATCTTTTGTACTGCTATGTGTGCCAACATACCTATTGATGGGCTATAGTTTTTGCAAGGTGTAGAGGGTGTACTCTTGATTGAAGAGGTTAACAAGAAGAACATTGATGCTTCCTGCACCTCTTATGCTTTGACAATTAGAGGCAATAATGGTAGGGGTGATAATGATTGTCGTAGCAGAGACTCTCACAGTCTTGCTCTCAGTCATATGGGCAATCTCGCAGTAAGTCCCGTGGTCATAAGTCCTCATTGACTTGTCATTACTATGGAAAAGTAGAGTATATTTGACCACAGTGCCATAAAATGCGCGAAGACAAGTGCAAAGGTAAGGGTAAGGGTAAAGCACAAGACAAAATGATGGTCATAGTATTGTTCCTAGCAAGTCCAGTGTTAAGATTGAAGAGATTAATGTTGTGCAGATTGATTTTGATGATGATTTCATACTTGCAATCTCTTCTCTTGATAGTTTATAGTTGATTGATGCTTTGTCAGGGTATACTCAGTGTTATTGGATGATAGATTCAAGGGCTTCTTTTCATGTGACCCCTCATAGAGAGTGGTTTCACTCCTATTGCAGTTTGATTAGATCTGTCTGTTTGGGTAATAACTTGGCATTGAAGATAATTGGTATTGGTGATGTCCAGCTCAAGTTGCATGTTTACTCTTCATGATATACATCATGTACTAGCTCTCACGAAGAGCCTTATTTTTGCTAGTACTTTGGATGATGCAAGTTATCTAGTTTCTTTTTGTGATTTGTCATTGCACGTGGTTCTAAGTCCAATACTCTCTACCCCTTGCTTATATCTGGGTTAGTTGATCATATTTTGGTAGTGGAAGGAGTTCCACATGTATCTATTTTGCATCATCGCCTTGGGTATATGTCCTTGAAAGGAATAAAAATGCTTACTCATAGCGGATCTCAAAGAGGAGAGGAGACTAGCTCGGGAAGCTTTGTAGCGCATAGTGGCTTACAATCAACAACAAGCCATAAGCTTTTGACAGAACATAGAAATGCATGAGATTTAGCGAGTGTTAGCCCTAGCAAGCAAAAATAGGACAGGACTTGACGTAGAGAGAGAAAGAGCGCTAGAAGGTGACCTCACATTGAACGAGCTTCTTATGAAGCGATTGCTAGACAACTCGTTAGTAGAATAGAGTGCCGCTGCAATGGCAACCTCATTGCTTGTAGGTTTAGGAGTTTACCAAGGCTCTAAGAGCCAATCAAGGGTCCTTGTCATGGCTAAGCAATTAGACAAGTACAAGCCAAACGATGACCCATACAGCTTCGTAGAGCAGTTTGAGCAAGCCTACGAGGCCAATGGCCTCACTAGTCTTATTCAGCACTCACAAGCTTTTGGTTTATGCTTAGGAGATAAGGGTAGGACTTGGTACATGAGTATGGACGCTGCTAAGAGTGAACTGACTTCAATAGCCTTAAGAGTCTCTTCATTAAGAGATTCTCTGAGCTTGGGTACTTCAATAACCTTCTAATGCAGCTGAAGAATGTCAAGTAGAAAGACAAGGAGGACATCAGAGACCATGCCACCCACGTACGGAGTCTCTTTGAAAGAATCCCAACTGGTGAGCAACCCACCAAAAGAGCGATCTCCACAGT
Source organism: Lygodium microphyllum (assembly GCF_053477565.2). Lineage (NCBI taxonomy): Eukaryota > Viridiplantae > Streptophyta > Polypodiopsida > Schizaeales > Lygodiaceae > Lygodium > Lygodium microphyllum. Next base: position 77,794,908 of record NC_141156.1, read on the forward strand.
CTTCATCAATGGGATACGAAGTGAGGAACTCTACAAGGCCTTGGCAGGCAAATGTTAGGAAAAAAATGAACTCACAAATGGGCCCTTAAAAATAATATAGTTTAAGATGTGGGCCTTTTGGATTGTCCAATAGGAAGGCTAAATGTTGACATCCATGGAGGGTGAATCTTCTCTCTCCAAATCTTGGGTTTCTTATTAAAAAAAGGGGTAATGGGGGATTCAAAAAAAGGAATAATGAATAGTACACAAAATTTGATTTTCTCTCACCTCATATTTTTTTCATTTTTTTGGAGAATTTTCAATTTCGATTTTTTTCCCTCTCACAAAATCAGTTTAATCCAAAAGTTGAGCAACATACCACTTTCCCTCTCTTCTCTATATTGGTGAATTTTATTCTCCATTGAAGTTCCCTGGTGAGAGTAATTAGGGTTTTGAGCGTTTTGCTTACCTCTGCACTTTCTTCTCCATGTAGCTCCAAATTTTGGGCAAAACACAGGTGCCCATCTCTCTTTGCATTTTCTCTTGTTTGCTATTTGGTGCATATATCGGATGTTGTATGCATACATAGCGAGTGTTGGAAGGTCCCCAAGAACAAAGAACTCTACTTTATGCTCAAAATCCAAGAGAATAGACTTGAATGACATGAAGAAAAAAGACCAATTGGATATAATCTCCCCCCATGCCTTGTGTCAGCGCTCCACAAAGCATGTATTTAATATATTATTCATCTCCAAGCTAAAAAATAGCCCAAATTTATAATTAGTATGCTTTAGCTTTTGTATTTGCTTTTGTCCAAATAAAGAATAAAGCGGTTGGGTGCCCCAAGAGTTGGGATGTGCCCAAATACAATGACCAATAATGAATATTTAAATCGTGCGTCCATGCGCATACAAAATAATAAATATATGTCAAGCGCTTCAATAAATAAGTGTGTCAAAATAAATATTGGCGCCATGTCTAAGACGCGTACCCATAAAAAATGATAATTTCTTCTAAATAACTTGAATACATGCTATCGCCCAATGCTTTCCAGCACCACTGTCGCCTGCTCTACATCTCAACTGAAGCATTCACAATTGTTAGAAAATAATAAAATTAAATCGACAAAAGTGAATACCTAGCAGTCTTTAGCTACAAAATAAATAAATAGGTTGAAACTCTGTCCAAACCTTAATTTAATATAAGTGCGCACTCTAAACTCATAAACGTCCATTAATTTAAATATGTATTTTGCGAAATCACCCGCTATGGAATCACCCACTTGCACATTAAATTAACATGATGCTTGAAAAGGACAGGCATCCCCATCAACATTTCGCACAAGGAATCCATCTTGTGTACGAGCCCCGACAAATAAATATAATTTTACGGAATCCACCGTGGAATATGCCTCTTGGCATCATACCCCCGGGGTGGGATAGCAATTGTCCTCAATTGCAATTAGCTCAATGTGGAGCGAGTAGTGAGGAATAAGCACTTAGGTCACGAGCGTGCATCCATTGGGCCTCTTCAATAGGATGATTTTTAAATTTCACCAAATATCTAGAATATCTATGGCCAGTTCTAATGGTCATATAATCAATGTCTAAAATTGTTTCGGGTTCAAGTATTTCAGTTTCTTTCTTTAACAAAGGAGGATTTTCATAAACATGGTGGACAGATAATTGGCCTCTAAAAGGTCATAACAAACTGATATGAAAAGTATTGTGGATTTTCCAGTGTTGGGGTAGTTCTAATTTAAATGCATTGTCATTGATTTTGTGAATGATCTTGAAAGGTCCATAAAATCTAGGAGCTAACTTTACAACATGGTGTTTCTCAACACTTTGTAGTCTTCACTTTTTAATGCGTAACCAAACATAATCATCAACTTTGAAACTCATAGCTTTTCTTTTCTTGTTAGCTTGTTTTGTGTATGATTGCTGGGCTTTCGCAATCATATCTTTGACTTCATAAAAAATAGTAGCATGCATATTAGTAATATCATCAGCAGCTTTAACTTTGTTTGATAATGAAGTAATAGGTGTAGGTAATCTATATCCATAAATGATTTCAAAAGCTGCTTTTCGTGTAGCTGTATGGGGAGTGTTATTGTATGCAAACTGAAGTAAATGCAAGTGTGTATCCCATGTTTGTGGTTTTGAAATTGTGTATGCACATAAAAGATCCAAGATTGTGCTGTTTGTAGCTTTTATTTGTCCATTTGTTTTAGGATGAAATGCAGATGAGAAATCAATCTTTGTGCCTAAGTTAGCAAACACAGTAGTCCAAAAATTATTGCAGAATCTAGAATCACGATCAGAAATAATAACTTTTGGCAAAGATGGTGCTTAAAATTTGAGGCACCTTGAATACAATAACTAACATGCTCAAGCCCTCTACACAATAGTTGCAGGTGACTCATAAAGCTAAGGGGTTGTGCCTCAACGTTTTTAGGAGGCTATATGATAACCAACCATGTGCTACAACCATGCAAACTTTGATGGCATCTTGTGAACTACATCGTGAACTACCTAATCGTAAGTAGATTGTGCTAGATTGGAAAGATATAACCTTTTACATCTATGACATTGATAGACATCAATACATAACTTTACTCTGTGTTTGCTCCAAATCTTTCTTAGCCTTTACATATTCTGTAGTAGCATTTCACACAAGAAATTCAAGTGCTACTCTTTCTACCACCCATCTACCCTTACAGTTTGCATAAGAGGGAGCCTAGCGCTCTTTTACAAAAGTTGTAGGGGTGCCTTGCATTTAAAAATGCAATTTTGTCTTTGCCTTAGCTTTTGAGGCTACTCTTGTGCCTTCGGCCGTTTCCCTTCCTGCTTCTTCTGTTGTGTCTGATTTCCTTCTGGGTTGCCTCTTTTGGCTCCTAGCTTGTGCCTTTCCACTTTTTCCACTTTTCCTTGCGTTGAAGGTTAACATTGCCCCCCTCCTAGCCTAGTGCTAGTCCCATGGCATTGATAGGTACTAGTTGGAAGGTAGGATGGATGTAGCCACCTTGACATTGGCGAGGGGTGGATCGGGTCCTTTGAAATTGATGACGGTATTGGACGGGTCCCTCCCCTCATCCTCCGAGGCTTAGCTTTTTTGGATTCCCTTCTAGTTTCCTTATCCCTTCACCTATGTCTGTTTAGACTTTACCACTTGCTTAGGAGGAAACCCAGCACTTCTTATAAAATAAATTACATTGTACCTCGCGCTTTCCTTGTGAGAGCCTTTGGAGGTACTCCCTCATCCTTGAGAGAACCTTGCTAGAATATTCAGTGCTTTCCTTCCTCCTTTCAAAGCACCTTGCTAGAATCTTCTGTGCTTTCCTTCGTCCTTGAGAGAGCATCCTTCATCCTTGATAGGACTCCCTCATCCTTGAGAGGACCTCTCCAAAATGATCGGAGCTCCCCCACATTTTTTCTAAGGTTGCCATCTCCTGCACTTTTCTTACCTGAGCAGAATGAGCTTCTTCATTCACTTTTTGACCTGGGATTCCTTGGTCTTCCTTTCCTTTGTTTTGGCTGCATGGTGCCATGTCATGTGACAGCGATTGTGAAAGTCGATGATGATAGGGTTTCATGGGGATCAAACTTGGAAGTCAAGAGTGAATTGAGTGGATGATGGGGCCTTCGAAGTGGGTGGGTTGCATCATTTATATTTACCTAAAAAGAAAAGAAGGTGCACTATCTAGGG